>NW_028233352.1:0-1200000 GCF_057557595.1 Rhyacophila brunnea
TTATTAGTCTTAGATAAGATTTAATATTTATTTATATCGTAAATAAAGTTTTGTGGGTGTTTAAAACTAAATTTGAATCGTAAAATATCATATGAATCTAAAATCCACAGAATTTCTCATCATTAAATTTTCTTCTATAGTTTTTATATATAGTTATATTTACTTAATTTTAATTAAATATGAATGGCATCTATGCAGTATTTATCTACCTTTACTTATTGCCATCATAATTTATGTTTTAGATAAATTTAGACAATATTAAATTATAATTTGCCCAAAAACTCTGTATTTATAGGCTGAAATCAAGAATATTTCATATCTCTAAATGTAATAGGCTATCCATTATTCTTTCAAATTGAAAAATTTATATAGATTACACAATATTCAAAAAAAAATTTATTTTAAATATACAAATAGTAGATATCCTGAGTATAAAATTTTAGTATTAATCATAAAAATAATTAGATCTTAAGTTTATTAATAGTAAATCATAATTAAAGTAAAATTATCAAAAAAATTACGAAATTGTTCTCGGGTTTATTTCCTCTATAGCTTTAAAAATCCCCAATCAATGGAAAAATTTAATATAAAATTTAGTTTATTTAAAAACAAACTATTCTGCATAAAATATAAAGTAGAAATAATTAGTTTATAAAATAAAAGAAGCAACCAAACAAACAAATTCAATGTATGTGTTCATATATAACAAACCAAGATAAAATGGAACTGTCAGAATAATTAATCCTAACCATGAATAATTTATAATAAAGCCTCATAACAACATATAAAATTATGTTAATATAAATAAATATGCAATAAACCAAATTATAGTTTTCTAATTATAATTTAGAATGTATGAAATATATAAACACAACGAATTTTCATTGGAGCTTCCAACTAGAAACAAAAGGTTTAAATGCAAAAAAATACAAATGATATTTTTTATATTTAAGTCAATAAGTTTAATTGTTTTTTTTGTACATGTCTGTTTTGTATATAATATTAAATATAAGGAAAAAAAATTACTAACTAAAATACTTAAACGACTTAAAGACATTCGTAATCTTATTGGTTGCACATGTTTCGAAGTCCTAGATGGCTATTTTTGTATTTTTTTTTGTCTCACGATTTAAATAAATATTAGGATTTAAAGGATGTTATTGCAATATTACAATTCAATAAATGCAGATTGAGTTTTATTACAGAAAAGTAGACCTATCGAAGTTAAATTTATGCCTAAAACATTTATATATTTAAACCTTCAATTAATTTTCTTCTTATTAAATACGAGGATGATCTTTATGTGAATGTAAAACGTCTTCTAGATAGTTTATGCCGCAATTTGTTGGTGCAATATTGCTCTCCATATTTTATTTCATGTCTCTATAAAATTTTCTAAAAACTTTTAGATGTCATTATGTGTTATATTCACTTAAATGACATTATGTTTTATATTCACTTAAATGTATTTGGTTATTTTAAGTAATATCAGCCGATATGAATTTTTGAAATAAATTACTTGTGGATTTTATGCTTTTTAGTATTTTTCTTCTCATAAAACATGTAATTGCACGATACAACATGCTACTATACCAAAAAACATAAATAATAGATATAAAATGCCACTCTTTACACGCTATATTGAAAACAACAATAGTTTTTTAAGCAAGTAGTTACAATTAAATCGGGATTTTATATAAGTCTATATTTTCACAGAATAAAGTTATATAAATGAATGATTATTTTCTAATTTTCTTAATTCAATGGCTTTCCGTTTTTTTATAATATCAATAGGGGTTTTCCATTCTCAATAGAAAGACTCTATAAAAGCAAAGTTTTTAAATAAAAAATGTATTCATCATTCCATTTTAAAAATATATGTAAGCACTCTCTCGATTGAAAAGATTCATCATTGAAAACGATTTTATAGTTTGTAACATGTATTTTACACTTCACAGAATAGATGAACAGATATAATCACATGAAAGTATGAAATTATATTTTTACTACGCATAATACATCATTCCGAGCATTTATAAGAAAATTTTAATACTTAAAAATGCTTTTTATATTGGATCGAAAGTTAAATAGAATTTTACTACTATACTTGAAACTTTAAAGCAATTTAAGTGTAACATAATAAGTAAAAAAATATTTAAATAGCTTAAAATAAGTATTTTGTCATTTCTACAACATTCATACGTTGACTTTTCTAATACAAAGCATAAAATTACGATCAATTTTTCATTTTTTAATTTATTGTTATTTCTTAGATACATTCGATATTTCTATTCTGAAGTTTTTTTTATATTAATTAAAATATCATTATTATATTTAAAACGAAAATTTTATGGATTAAAGGTCCTATAGCTTCTCTTATTCGCAATAGTTTCCACCTAAAGAAATTAATCGTCACATTATTATATTTTGCAGTTAGCTGATAAAAACAATGCAGCATTTCAAACACATGAAAAACATTAAAAAACACACGGATTATTATAAACTAGAATAGTAGCTAGTAATGTGTGCAAGTTGGTTGAATGAATAAAACAAACACGATTCTATAAATATACATGATGGCATACAAATAATTTTTGAAGTATGACCATTAAAAAGCTAGCTATTCGCTTAATAAAATAGAAACATAGTTGATAATAGAAAAATAATCTAAAAACTATTTAAAACCCACTATAATAGTATGAGAAACCTTTAAATATTAATATAATAAATACTTTTGCAAAACATATAATTTAAAGTATTTTTTATATATATACATATGCAGTGCATGCAAATGTTTACTATAAAATTATCTAAGAACTAAAGCCGTAACAAAAATATATAAATATCATGTAATAATTATTTAAAGTGTAATCCTATAATCTAAAAAATCTTTAAATGCAATATAGGTGCAGTTATATCATGAATTTATGTGGATAAAGTAAAATAATAAATATCAATAAAATCTTTTTAAAATGTTATTTAAAACATTTAGATAACTATAAACTTGTAAATATATATCTACATGTTTCTAAAACATCTATTTTTGCCAAAATAATGGTTGAGCGATCATATACACCTACAAACCTTATATTGTATAGATTTATATATTTTTTATCAGAAAATATTAGTAATAAAACAATATTTAAATGTGTCTCTAATTTTTCGTTCTACATGAATGTGAATTTGTATCCTATTTCTGCATTTTAAACAAATAAATTAACAAACCATGGCATATTATACATGTATTTTCTAAAAGAAATTAATTATTTGGTTGTATAATTATATTCTTTCATGTATATAGCTTTAAATCCATTCGAAATCACACTTTTTTTAAATTGACAAAATTGGAAAATTGCATTGAATAAAATTCGGTAAAATTTTTATTGGATTTTAATCTTCACACCCAACTCTGTTTTTGAACAACCGAACAAAAACCTTTTTTATAAAAATATATTATTTAACAACAATATTCGCATAATTAAGAGTTAGTTTATATCACAAGTTTTGATTTAAAGATCACAGAATATTTTACTTGTTCGTTAAACAGAATAAAATATTTGAATTACCAGTGATTTTGAATAAAATTTGGGATCTTTTTGTTATATATATTGTTAATTAAATTTAAAGCACAAAATTTTAGTGCATATTTTTCGATTTTGGTTTAAATTAGTAGTTATACTGGAATTAAGTCTTTTAATAGGTCTTCTGGAGTAAAATATCGACACACTTTTTTTTGATATAATATTATACCCTCACAAATATTTTTATCCTTAGAATCCGTTCATAAGCTTTGTACTAAAAAAATCATGCGATAATTTTACGTGATTAAAACAGAATTCCATTTTCATGAATTTTTCATTTCTTATAATTCTTAGGTTAGGTATATAGATTAAAGGTTTTTTTTTTGTATTTTTAAAGGGCATTTCGCTATTGGAAAGACATTTATATATTTTTCTAAGCTAATAAACGATCAATGAGTGGGTTCTTTTTTTGGGTTGAGAGTGCAATATTACAGAAAAAACAATTTTATTAGATGCGGTTCATTTTAGTTACAGTTATATTTTACATGAACTATTTATATGCCATAGCAGGAAACAAACATCAGACAATCGGATTAAAATTGAACTTTAAACTGAATAGAGGGATTTATCATTCTTATATTGTAATCTAATTCAACTTAAGGACTAATGGATGAATATTCTTGCGATATATACTATTATCATGCATTATTCGAAGCAAATCAGAGGTATCATAAAAAAGTGTTTTAGGCTTAAAAAGATTCCCGTGTGCTATATTATTTATAGTGAATTATACATAAGGCATTGGATTATATTGAGAAAGTGGTATTTTCGTAAAAAAACCATTTTAAAAACGTTTCGAAAATTTCTTTGTGAAAGTCTATATTATAGAATCTTTGAATTAATTATAAAATGTTACAGTGATGCTAATTCTGATTTTAAACATCATCAAATAAACAATCCTATATAATGAACCTATTCAGTGATAAAATATATCGAAATTTTATTAAGTTAAATATTTAGCTAATAAATACAATTATTACCGAATGGGGTATATATTATATTCTTTAATGTTTTTTTGACAAGTTTTTCATGGGTGGTAGGAACATGAATTTTCACAGGTAAAGGTTTTTTTATAATGTATTTGAGACCATGTAGAAATTGCTATAAGGCTATTTTTCGATGTTTTCATACTTGGTTAGTTTTTACAAATATTTTTATGCCTCGTCTTCTAAAACGCAGTACTACCATGGCAAAAATTAAATATTATATAAATACTATAAAAATAATATCATATATTTGAAGATGTAATCTATTCGTATATAAATGTTATATGGGCCTCTATGCTACAAATTATCACGCATAGAATGTTATCGTGCTTAAATTTACAATATTTTGATGTTTGTAAAGTTATATTTCATGAAAAAGATCATCTTTCCATTACAAAAAACATATTAAAAATTGTAAACAAAGCTCAACAAAGTATAATAGTTATATCTAAGCACTACAGTTTGAGGATAATATAAGAATCCGCAAAAAGAAGATATTGTTTATAAATTGTGTTTTATAATAAAGAATAGTATATTATAAGAGCATGAAAGGCTATAAAAAACAATAGTTATCATGTAAAAATGTCAATTTTGGATATAATGAATGTAATTTCTAGCTTAATTACGTTGTTTTAAACCATATAAATGTGCACATAAGGTGTATTCATTTTATAAGAATTTTATATTTTCTGCATATTTATTTTTTAATGCACTCAAACCTTAATTTTTTTATGTAACTATTTAAATTAATGAGAGAGGGAATTTCATGCATGAAATAACTTATGTTTGTCTTCAAAAATTAGTTTTTGCTTCTTCTAACATTAGTATAATAATAAATAGTCTTTTACAGCTGACCTGTACTATATGAAAGCTATAAAAGTCTAAATATACTTTTTGGTTTCTAAAATAATTATATAACAATATAAACAGTATTGTTCAAACTATTCAAGCATAACATAAAGAAGTTTTTTTCTGTTACTTTGGGGTTTTTTGAGTTTATTTGGATGTAATTAACGCATTAATTATTTTTCTGTGTTTCGTTTTTATAAAATTAATAATTATTTCGTGGAAATTCTAATGAGCTAAGATATCAACCATTTTACTCGAGATCACGTGATTTCAAAGAATCTATAAATATTAAAATTTGATTTAGCTCTTAAAGATGAATGATTTTAAGTCTTTGCGACGTAAATCAAGATTGATCATCTATATTTTGTGATTAAAAGTTGGTGTTTTAACTTGAGATACTTAAATCAAAATATTAAAGAAAGTTAGAACAAATATGATCTATGCATTTTTAAGATGTAACTAAAATATTATATGAATATTTATATTTCAATTTTATGTAGAAATAGATTCAAATTATATTTCTGGATTTTCATCATAGTAAATAAATTTAACCCAGGAGTAAATTCACACCAAAACATAAAAAATAAATTATATACTTGGATAAAATGCACATATATAAAAAAATATTTTTTAAAACTCTCGAAGCATTAATCATGTTTTAAAATGTCACATTCTGCTAAAAAATTATAATAAATTACTTTGTAGTTATTTTATTGCTCGAAAAAAATATAATATTTTGATTTAAAGCTTCTGAATCTTTAAAAATAGATGCTTTTATGGTCAGTTTTGTTTTTTTAATTCCCTTAACAATTTTTGAATTTGTTTAACAAAATTGTAACACGAAAATTTTTTTAGGAACCTATACCGTATTCTGGGCTAATTTTTTCTCCGGGAAGTTTGGTTTAAAAATTTTTATTTATATAATTAATAAAAATAATAATATAGCCACAAACGGAAAATTTCATGATTTTTTTTAACGATCATGATCAACTCTTGTATTTTTTAAATTGGGTGATTGTATCTCTCATTTTAATCTTCATGATTTTTTTGATGATCTCAAAATTGATTGATAGCAAAGAAAACTTTATATATGATGTAATTTGTTTTAAAAAAATGTTTTACATAACTTTTTTTGTTTATTTATTTAATCACATGTTTGAAGCCAATTGGGAAAAGATTATTTTTAGAAAATGTGCAACATATCAGGATAATACAAGTGGTAAATTGATTGCATTAAGAGATAAGTATGAAAAAAAACTTAAAACTATGAGTGTAGATGATAGTAATTCAAATGGGATACGTAAAGGACATATTTATTCTAATACTAGTTCTTCGACTAATCGTTTTTGTGACCAATACGGCGAGATTAGTAATTTAAGATCCACAATAGAATACAAACCGATTTCACTACACAAAAAAAATTCCCCTCGACATATTCACTTTTGCCCAATTGACCATAGAATTAGATTTTACTCGGGCCTAAGATCACATGATTCTTCAATTTATACTAAACATCTTTCCAGCAATAAAGCATGTAAAAATATGTCTTTAGATCTAGAAAATTCTTGTGATATGTGTTGCATAACAAATAGACGGCCTCTGTATAAAAAAGTCATGCCAAAGCCTGGTCTAAATTCAACGGTAGCTGGTCCTTTTAAAGACATTTCGAATATCGCAAATATTTTTGTCAATAAAGTTGGGAATAAAAGGGGTATAAAATTACAGTGTGAATCTTCATCCTTGAATAAATCAAAGACAAGAGATGTAAGTATCGATGAGGGCGCACAAGAGTATAAAAAAAGAAAACTTGAAAATTCAAATGTATCAAATCCAAAAGACAGAAAATTATCGTATAAACATGGGGCAGCAGCAGATATAAAAACCCATGAAAAATACCATTGCAATATAAAACAAAAAATTTCACCATCTATTACAGGCAACGGTGTTCTGGGGATAAAGAAAAGTAGATGTTTTTCTGAAATAATTAAAAAAGCGCTTTTGGGTGTTTTTTCAAAAAATACGCATCAATGTATAAATGAAACAAATTATAGGAAAACAATGTTTTCTAATTACATAGATTCTTTAAATAATGAAATGCTGAATAATGAAATTTTTGAAAAGGGAAAATTAGGAAATGCTATTATAAATGAAGTCAGTAGAGTACAAAAGTATCTTATGATAGAAGATTTGATTTTAGATCTTAGTGACAAAAGTAACGCTGAAATAGGGTGTTTTTTTCATCCGACGTATGTTTTGGATCATAAAGAGATGTTTTTATTATGCCCAGAAATTTATTTCTTGAAACAAATAGATATGCCAACAGCAGATAAAATTATTATTTCAACGCAACACATATGTCTATATGTCATATACCAGATTATTTCGATTTATTGCGAAATCCATATTGGAATTTTAGCACATGATTCAGAAGAGCTGTTGGTAAATAAGGAGACAAAAATGTATTTGTGTCAAATTAGAACCTCTATTCGTAATTTCATATACAACTATAGGTATATCATGAGCGGTAATAAACGATTTAAACTAGAAAGGTTTTCTGCTGTGATGATAAATCTAGAATCAGAGTTTCTTCATGATGAACCCAATTATTTTATAAAATCACGATATTACGATCTCGTAGTGCCTATTATCAATATTTTACACCTGGTCTTAACTTTTAAACTTAATGCTAATGATGAGGAAATTTTGAATAACGTGGCATATTTCATAAATTTTTTAAAAAATCACTTCTCAAAAAAAAAAGATAATCTTAAATCTAGACTTTATGAATATTATTTAATGCCAATTTACGAAAATTTTCTGGTTATTATGGAAGAAATATGTTGGTTTAAAAAGAATAACAACGAAATAGGCTCGCAATTAGACGCCAAAAATGTCCAAATTTATCCAAAACGCACAAAAAAATGCGATAATTTTAATGATTTTCTATTTGAAGCCAAATTATTGCTTCATGCATTAAAATGTAAATAATAAGAAATCAATGTGAAATTTAATGGATTCTCATAATAAAAACTACTGTTGAATTTAATTTTTTAAAATATTTATACCTAATTCCCAAGTTTTTAAAAATTTTACGAATTTATTATTTTTAAATTTTAATATTAATATACTAAATATATCTTATGGTGTTGTTTGGAAAAAAATTTTCTTTAAAGAAATATCTAATTTACAAATATATAAAAGAACAAATTTTCCACTTTCCTTGGAGGAATTGAGTTGTCATTAATTTTTTTATTAATATTATTAAAACCATTTTTTTCAAAAAAAATATGTGTATTTATTTACAGGCATGAATTTATATACAAAACTACATAGTAAATATTCAATTTAATCTTTATATAACAAAAATAAAGATAATTGAAAAAATAAAATAGTACATTTATATTTTTATACATATTCTGTTTTGTTCCTTATGAATATGATCACAAATAGTGCACTCTGTCAATATACCGATGGAACTAACTATGGTATTAATTAATCTTTATGCGTCAAATGATTGTTAATAGAGTTTTTCAAAAAAAAGACTTTTAAAAACGTGAGTTTATGGATATTTAACTTTTAAACAGACCAAGAAAAATAATGAAATACAATCCTTGTTGATCTAACCTTCAAAAATGCCAGGTACATAATTAGGATTATATACTTAAAAAAATATATCAGACGCAAAAAAAGATCACATCCTAATGCAAATTTAATTCGGTGAATTTTTTCGGGAAAACAAATCAATTTCTGTGAAGAAATCCTAAGAAAAAGAAATTGCTATTTAAGTTATAAGATAAAAAATTCCTAAAGATAACAATCAAACTTTTAATTAATTCAAGAATATTACAAAAAAATACAATATGAATACACGCCAGTCTAATATGATAGAATCACCTAATGCTATATTAAAATAGCGTAATTTGAATGAGTCGATAAAAAATCATGCAAATTATCAAGAAAAATAAATATTATGGCAAAAGAAGCTGATTCAATCCTATGAGATTATACCCTACCGATATATTCACTGAAAATACGCAATTGATTAAATAATTCTGATGATCCTTGAAAGAATATCGTTGTAATATACAATTAATTTAAATTATACATTTGAGATCGTGAGTAAATCTTGGTGTTGTAATTTTAGATTTATCTTCATGCATAGCGCGATTTATTCCCCGTAGGCACAACATATATATGCACTTGTCTATGTCCTCTTCTCTAGCATTTTATTCGAAGTCTCTTCTATTTCAAGTCCTAATATTCTGGGGTTTGCTTCAATCTATAGTTTGGATACATGTCTTGCTTTGGTTAGCCATTGGTTCGAACAATCATAAATATGTATAAAAAAGGAGAACAATCTATCAACAAAAGATGTGATTTAAAAATATACAAAATTAATTTAATGCAATAGAAAGCTATTTTATCAATCTAGCACGGAAATCAAATATATCTTTATTATCACCGATCTAAAAAAAAATTTAATATTTTCGGTGGATATATGCGAAAAAAAATACAAGGCATGATAAAAACAATGACAGTATATAGTGAAAATAAAACAGAAAAAATCCATACGAAATTATTTGGATTTACAAGAAAAATATATATCCTGATCTATTTTTAGCCCGTGGATATGATTTTTTTATAAAAAAATGCCCGCTTAAAATATTATATATTAAAAACTGCTGATAATATGCTGTAACTTAAGTTCATATGCATATAATATATAAAAACTACAATTATTATTTTTAAAATAACACATCAGAAATATTAATACATTCCATCTTAATAACAGACAGTCTAAATCTTTAAGAAAACAATCAATAGTGTAAAAGAAATAATACATTGTGATGTATTAAAATTATTGACAGACTAAAAATGACTATATATTCTATATGGAGCCCAATGTCTCGTAGAAAAATCATAATAAATACGGTAAAATCGGCAAAGTAAAACGCCTAGTCACATCCTCTGTGTATTGAGGTAGAAATTGCCTATTTTTAGTGGTCATATATATTTTATATATACTAATGTGCTCAATTATTACGAAGTGCGAAAGTAAATGAAAACAAAAACGAGTAAATTGATAAAAAAAAAGTAAAATATTATATGGTTAAAAACCAAACGAGAATTTAAATACATAAAAGAAGCATTTTATGGTGAAAAATTGCTAACTTAAAATGCATTGATGCGTGAAAGTAAAAGACCGTTCTGCTTTTGAAAAATTACATACTGTATACATTATGTGGGCACTAATTTCTAAAAATCTGACCATTATGTATAAACTCAGTATGTTTCTCAAAAAATAATCCAAAATACATGCGAGAAAAGACATCTATATCCTTGACATTTATGGATTGAAAATTAATCGTAAAATTAGCAACTAATTACACCAAATATTGTCATATTGATGCGCAAGTCACTTTAAAAATATAAAATGAATTACAGAGAATGCGATATTTTCTATATAAAATTTATAGGAATATTTGTGCTCTAGTATAATTTTTTAATAGCTGGTTTTTTCAAAATTTATCTGTATGGAATAGGATCAAATAAAGTCAAAAATTTACATCCGTATGCTTTGATGCCACATAAGTGATCACAAATTATAAGAGAAGGCTTTACTAGAATGAGTAATTATAACATGTAATTTATAATCGAGAAATTATTATAACCACAAATATCTAAAAAGACTTATACTTGTAAATAGCAAAATGAAAGGAATAAAATCAACATTTTATTTTTTTCAATAAGTTATCATTAAAATGTAAATAGAATAGTAAGTAGGTATAGAATTCACAAAGGGAAAATAATGCTGTTAAAAAAAATCAACGCCTATATATATTAAACAGATACCAATATGATAAAAAAATTGTAGAAATTCTATATCCAACAAATATCTAAAAGAATGTGAAGAGTGTAAAACAACTCAAAAACATTTATGATAATAAATTTAAAGGCAAAAGCACTAATTCAGTGGATATTTTGTTTTTTTCAAAAAAATTCATGTGATTATAACTTACAGTCATGTTATGGTGTGAGAATCGCTTATCCAATATATAATTTTTTTGTGGTTTATAATAAACACAAACTTCTGGGTAAAATTTAGAGTGATTAGATCGCCTGCAATGCGAATGCTATCAATTTTTGGTCATAATTACCTAAACTAAGACAAAATAGAAGTTTTTATTCATGCTAGACTTAAAAAGAAAAAAAAAATTAGTTCGAAAAATACATTTCAATCCTAATTTTATGTTGAGTTCAGACAAGCTTTCAATTAGAAGTAATATAGACTAACTATGTTTAAATATGAATAATTAAAATCTGATTACACTTATAAAAATTTAAAAGTGTTTATAACATTTCTTAAAATAGTTACAGTTGTTGATAACTTGATTAAAGCAGAAAAAAATAAATTTTTATTTACTTTGAATTACATTGTCGCAAATTTAGAAAAGAGACTTATAAGTAACGTTCAACGTCATAATTTGGAGTTTTATAGCCACAAAGCACTAAAGCAATACATTTAGAGCTAGAAACGCCAACCGAGCAAAGCATATACGAAATGATTTAAAAAATTTTTGTTAATGATGTATGAAAAAAGAAAATTATCATACAATATTATGATTTATATGGGATCGAAGGGTGTATAAACGAATATTAAAAAAGCTTCTACATTTTACTTGAATATAAAGAGGAAAGAAAGTACAGGATCAAAAATCAATAAAATAAGATATAATGCATTGTTGCAAATATGGCTTCTATTTAAATATAATAATAATGATAAAATTTTATAAATTATTTTTTTTACTGTCTAAAAATAAAAATATGAATAAGGTTTATAAATAAAAAAAGATTATAAATACAAAAAAGTTATCGAAAAACTTTGATACACATCAGCTGTAAATAAATTGAATTATAATAGATTTTAAGAATCTTAAATCAATATTTTTATACAGTATGATTAAATAGATAAGAAATTACGAATTAAAACCTATGTATAAAAAACACTACTTTCATAGCCATTTTAATCACAAGTTTTATGGATAAATTCAATATAAAAATGAAAGGAATACAGACTTCATATTTTCAAGTCAACAATTTGGAAGCAATAAAAATATATAATAAGTCTATAAAACATCGAATAAAACATCATAATCTTAAATTCTAATCGAATTTACTTTATTTATTTATTTATGTTTTACTAGTATTACGTTTAAGTTCGCTTTATACTAATAGGAACTATTGCTTAACTGATGCGTCTCTCTGTGGAACTCCCCCAGCACTCATTGTCACCCGTAATCACCGTGGATTGAGCTCTTTCTCATAAGAGGCGGTCATCATGTGGAGGGGATGAGATTCTGTCTACTGTTCTTCGCCAAGAGTTACAAGCTACAACCACACTCTGCACTTACCTATATCCTTGCTGAACGGAGGGGATCTTTTTCATTCTGGAGGCACAGTTACGGCTTACACAGCAACCTCCTATTTCTTATGGCTTGTCAATGCTTTATGGTTTATATTTTATTGTTCACTGGCCGCCCCCTTGGGTATTTTTCTTTAGAGTATATTCGTTTCGGAAATTAGTGGATTGGGTGGAAGTGGAACCCGCGACCCCTCACACTGGGGTCCGACTTGTAAACCACCTAACCATACCACCCAAAACAACATAAATATATATTTTTTTAATAGAAAAACTGTTTGTTGCAAGTCTTGCAGTTATTTTAGCATTGAAAATCCAAAGTATATTATAGGATATAAAACTATTAAATAAAAACAATTTGCATATGTATACATCAATAATTTAATATGTATCTCTTTATTACACCATAAAACAGAAATTATGGGCACATTTATCTATCATTTTCTTTTAACTCAATTATACGGCGAATATTCTGTTCAGCTGATAATGTTTGTTTAGCTAAAAATCAGCAATTTTACTTTGACAAAATTTTTTTTAGGATAATTTATAGTTTAATAAATTATTATCGTTACCATACCTTTCTTGCGTTAAAATATTTGCAGAATATAAATACTTACTGTCTAATTAAGTAGATATTGCATAATTATATGGAAAGCTATAATGTATTTATGAATATATTATTCCGCAAATCTTCATTTTATGACAAATACGAATTCTTTATTAGTATTTATAGGCATATTTTTGCGTTTATAAATATCAAATATACATTATGTATTAAACAAAAAAGATTATATATATCGTTATATGGTAAAGTTTCTGCTTACATAGTTACTAATTTGCTGGCATATAAAATATTATATTTTATTTATTATTGTGTTTATACTTGTTATAAAATCATGCTTTGGATAGCTTCACTAGATAACAGGGGATAAGCCTCTATTTATTTCGCATAATCCGTGCAGCAATCTCTTAAAAAACTTATATTTATTTTAAATAATGTGAATCAGACTATCTTAATTAACAAATATTTTCATATTAGTACGCTTAAGATACGATGCAGACTCAGAAAGGAACATTTTCATCGTTTTTTTTTGGAAGATAAATCTTGAAAAATTGGGATTATTTTTTCTTATTTTTAATTTGAGGGACTGCGAAAAAAAAACAAACTAATTGAACTCTGTCGCTTATGCATATTATAGATAAATTACGAATTTAAATTTAATAAGTTACACGTTAATCAATGACTATCTGTCTAACTCTTATGATAAAAATATAATGCGTTAGATTAGATATCAAAAAGCCGCTGTAAAGCAATTTAGCACGTATCATTTTTCTTGTGCAAAAAATACACCAAGTACACATATTTACTACTTTTCCGCAAAAAAAGAAGTTTCGAGTTAAAAATTCAAGTATATACTTACCTTATCAAATTTTTGATGAATATTAATATTTGATTATCAAATAACAAACCATTTTCAAAATAATAGCAATATACTTCTTAATGCTATCGTCACTAGCATAACGGATGTTTTTTAAATGTTTATTGCTCAATCTTATAAACAATTAATAATAAAAATAATTGATAAGAATATTGTATTTCTATAAACGACTTTAAAAATCTCGTAATGTGTAAATTTATTCCTATCTCACGTTTTTTGAAATATTTTAACAAACTTTTATACATAAATCAATGCTGTTTATTGCAAACTTTGGTTATCAGAGCATTTAAACTACCATTTTAGATAAATCGCATAGTAACAGCAAAAAATAAAGATTCCTTTTGTGAATATGGCATCTTTATATTATAAAAATTGTCAAATTTAATGAAAAGGTATTTATTTATCGATATATTATATATAATATATACGCGAGGCTACATTTATATAATTTTTAAATCAAGAATCTTTTTAGGATATATACATTTCCTTATCTTATTGAAACTATATGGGAGTCCTGCAAATAATTTCATGTAATTGGCAAATTTTTTCAAAATAAATTTGTTTAATTTAATCCAATTTTAGGTAAAATATGAAAAAGACCTAATGGCTAGAAAAAAATATGATTTGTATTTTCTATTTATCTTCTTATACTTAGATACCACTATAGAAAGATTCAGTTCGCCATATAAAATAATTCCGGATGATAATTCTTAATCCCATGATTTTTATTCATCACTGCAAATTTTTTTAGTAACAAGTGCATTCGATCCATTTAAGTTTATGTATACGTTTTTTGTTTAGAACATGTTATTATTAGTTACGAATTCCATAGAATAGAAACCTTTAATATTTTCAGATCCAAAATCTCAATCTATGGTGCATAGTACTATTATTATAGTGCAATTTGACAAAATTATATTTATTTAAAGCAGTAAATCATGATTTTTCGTTCTCTTATTTTCTAAATCCATCGTTTTCTGGAGGCTAGTTATAGCGTTTCTATTGGTTATATTTGTTTTTGACACTGTTAACAAAAAAATTATGTTTCATCATGCTATAGTTTGATGTCTCTCTAAATGCCTGTCTATGTTATCTAAAATCTCTTAAACATTATTTCTCAAGATTTCTGTACTTCAAAAGTTAAATTTTGCAAACACTAAACGAATGCATTTGGACACTAACTTTTAAAATTCTTGGCAACTATGATTTATAATTACGTTTAAAATGACTAAAATGTATTTGAATATGTTGTAAATCCACAATTGAGTTAGCATCGGCTTTTCAATGGAGTGTTTTTTTTTCGATTAATAAAACAGAATCTTCAACTACCCATAAGCCAAAATATCCTATATAATATCATTATAATGTGCAGCTAACTCACTATTTCTTTTTTTACAGATGCCAAAAGGTTTTGAATGTATTATATTTTAGATTTCCGAGTGTAATAAAAAGTGAAAATTACATAACTAAAATATTTTTTCGTTGAATTTGTAAAGAACTACAATTTTTCTTGTCAATCGAATATTACTAAAATGAATATTTGAAAACTATAAATTCCACCAAAAAATCCTTGATTTTATATCTACATTGTTTGTTTCTTAATTATTTTATTAAAAATTTGAATTTTATTGTAAAAAAGGGTGGGTTTCAAAGAAAAGTTACCATATCTTTATCTAAATATATGTGAATATTTTAAGTGTGTCAGAACTATTTCGAGTTAAAAATAAACTATGAAAAAGACTAATAGAATTCGAAAAGCGAATACAAACCACAATTTTTTTTGTTAAAGACCAACGTTTAAACGAACTCATATCATTATTTTTTCTTAGTATGCGTGTTTTAATTGTGTTTATTCTGTGCAATTTCTACTTGTAAATCATGTATGTGCAGATTTTAAAAATTATGAAATCTGTTTTAAGCTCTGTGAATTACGACTTTTAGTTTCATTTTCTTTTCAAAATAATATTTATCTTCTATTTTAAGATGTCTGTGCGGTAGTTCTTTTTTTTAGTTAAATTTTAAATGCGCATTTATTTACATCCCGATATTTTAGTTTATTTTAATAGTCAAATTTATAATTTTATATTGGTTGAAATGCGATAATAGTGTTTTCATTGGATTTTTAACAATATCGTATCATCCATTTATTATGATAAACTAAATGTTTTTATTCAGAATAACTTGGTTCTATTTGGTTTGTTATATACTTTCTTTTTACTTTTACTTTGTGTATTTCTTTTTAACTGACAGAATATATTCTTTTATTGACTCGCGCTGTACATGTCTTTAAAATACAAAATTAAAAAGGATATTTGAATTAAAATGCTTTCTGTTATGATATTTTTGTCTTTTTTTAAATATATTAAAAGCTATTTTATCATGGTTAATTCAAAAAGAAGAAGAAAAAATCCGAGTTTTTCCCTAAAATTTATGGTTGTTTCTATATATTTAATTATAAAATTATTTTGTCCCGGTTAATAAAAAAAATATAAAATAAGTTTTTGATCTCTTTTTTCTATATAATTTTGCAATTACTGCCTTAATCATAATTTAGAAGTATTACAGGGTAAATTTTAAAAATAGATACAAAAAAAAAATATTTTTAGAATTATAATGCTTATTAATATTCCTCAGGATATATAATTAATAAAATCCGCGAATTAAAAGCCAATTTAGACTGTGTTATAAAAAACAATATTTAAAAAATCAAAATTTCAATTCTATGTTCTTTAATTATAACTAAGAACTTTAGATAAAAAATAGATCCTTTTTAAAAAAAATGCCAGTTAATTTTCTACAGTATAAATCTATATTCTCCTTTAAAATGAGGATTATCAGGGTAATATTCGAAACACAGAAATTATAGAAGAATAAATTTTACCTCTAATTCAATTCTTTGGAAATTCAAATAAGTATTTTAATTTATGCAAATATGGTGTGAAATATAATTTA
Source organism: Rhyacophila brunnea (assembly GCF_057557595.1). Classification (NCBI taxonomy): domain Eukaryota; kingdom Metazoa; phylum Arthropoda; class Insecta; order Trichoptera; family Rhyacophilidae; genus Rhyacophila; species Rhyacophila brunnea. Next base: position 17,228 of record NW_028233352.1, read on the forward strand.
AGCAACCCTTAATATATGATGAAAAATATATAAATAAATAAAAACATAAAAACATATGCTCGAACTCTTATTTCATACACAAATGATTCGTGCTTGCTGCGGAATGTCACTTTTATTGAACCAAAACAGACAAATATCATCTTTTTTGATTAAATCAAAGCCCATTACAGAAACAAAATTTTACATTTTATTGCTGACATTACTGATAATATCAATTATAAATGAAGTGGTTAAGTCTTTGGTAAATTCTCAACTAATCAAGACTCGTAGAAAAATGAAATTGAATAGCTTGAATAGTTCCATATGTTCCAGAAATACGCATGTTCTTGAACCTTCAATATTTTTCCCGATATTTTCATCAATCTCATATATTTTCTTTTCGACATTATTTACTTTTTTTGTGGGATGGTCTATTATGATGTTGTCCATGACATCAAATGTTTTTATTTTATTGAGTATCGTATTCGGTAAAATTGTAGGAAAGTTATTTTGCTTTTGGAAATTTGGAAACTTCGTGGAAGAAGGTTGTTGTTCTTAATAAATATATTAATTATATTAATTAACTTATTACTTTTTAAAAACCTTAATAAATAGTCTATGTAATTATAATTATTATTTTATTCTTTAAATATGCTGTTTATGATCAGAACACGAAAAATAATTTAAAATATTTAAATATGGCTTGATCAAATAGATTCGAATTTTTTGTATTCTGTTTATACAAATTAAAAACAAATTTATAAACTTAAATTATTATATTAAGAGTTTATAGTCAACAAATATTATAAATGTAATCCTTAAAAGCAAATTAAAAACAATATCCATAACCTTGAATTATTTTTATAAGAGTTTTTTGTGCATAAATATTGTAAATATAATTCTTAAAAACAAATTAAAAACAATATCCATAACCTTGAATTATTTATATAAGAGTTGTTAGTGCATAAATATTGTAAATGTAATTCTTAAAAGCAAATCTAAAAAATTATAATAAATTTCAATTATAATATTAAGTCGCAAGGCACTTGAACTCATCTCATTTGAGAGAAGAAGAGCAGTTGATGAATATAGATCAGAAGAAGGTGTTAAAAGATGTATAAAGAAGTTGTGCGATTTTAACAATGGGCTGACTACGTCTAAATTAATAAAATTGATAAAAAGAAACTTAACCCATAAATAAAATATATATTATATTAAGAGTTTTTATTCAATAAATATTATAAATGTAATTCACAAAATCAAATTAAAAATAATATAAATCTCTCTATTTTCAAACTAGGTTTATAACAAAATACTCCTTTTAATTACAATTTTATGGTAAAGGGTTATATTTTATATGTTAAACACTAAATTTCTGTAAAAAATTAATATATTTTTTCCGTCTTAAATTACCAAAAAAACCCTTTGTGATACGTAACTTATAGTATAATTATAGAATATACAGAAAATATTTATTTTTATAAAATTTTAAATTAAAAAATCATATCCTTTTATTTCAAAAATCGAATCTTTTATAAACGCAACTGAAATATTAATTAAATTATTTATAGAAAAAAAAGCTTAGAATTTGAAATCGCTGAGAAATTGTTGAATTATATAATTTTTATAAAAAAATTGTGGTTTTTCATGACAATATTATTTAAAAAACTTCTATTCATTTATGCAGCCGATGACATGATTTAATTTTACATTAAAAATACGAATTTTTGCCATTATAAATTATTGTATAAAAGTTGGATTACATCATTTAAAAATGAATTTCTATAATTAAAATATGTGATAAAGGCTTTTTGGGTTTTTGAATGGTAAAAATTCTTTATTATTGTACTTAACCAACGAATTGTGTTGATTTTATTGACTAAATATTGCTTTTTTTTTTCTGAAAATTTATAATATAAAGTTGGAATATATTTCAGTAAATCAAAACAAGTCACAAGAAATATGAAAGTTTTTTGTTTATTTTAAAAAAAATTATGATCTAGAGACAAATACACACCTTTTCGTATCAATATACAAATACCCAGTTGGAAATTATTTAAATTTATTTAAAAAAAAAGGGCTTGTGGTAAAAATTTTTCTTGTGATAGCATGAAAATAAATATCTTATTAAAATTTAATACGTAAGAGTTTATTCTTGAATATATATTGCGTTAATTAGTGCTTCATACACATTATCTTTATTACTATCAAAAAAAATAAAGACCTTAAATCATTCGTTTTTATTTTCCTTTCTTATATCTTTCTCTTTTTTAAATGCTGTTCTTGAGCTTGTTGTTTACGACTCAATATTTTGAGTTGAAATAAAAAAGTACGATCGAAAAAGTTATGCTTGGTGTAATCTTTGATGTTCAAGGACCTTGAATATAATTATAATATTTTTCATTGATCCGCATTTATTATTAAACCATCTCTGACTACTCTCTTCATGATATTCATTAGAGTTGCTTTGGTTCTATTCGAAAAAACGGCAGCAGATCATTTTCTGAATGGTTTTCTTGTGTCTGAGATAGTAAAGGCCTAGGTCTGACCTATATATTCCCTTTATCGATGAAAACCATATGGTTAGGCATTGTTATATCAGCTTTAATAATACACCTAGGCACACCCAATCATAATATATTATTTTTCTGTAATTTTCAGAAAAATCTTATTAACCAGCTAGCGTATCTTTGATTCATACAAAAAAACATACATATATTTCTTCATGGGTGTCTTTTGATATGGAAAAATAGAAAGTTTAACAATTTCTTGATGTAAATTTTAAATTTACTCAACTCATGTACTTTAAGAGGTTTATGGTAAAAGTTTTATTTCATGGTTTAATTCATACTCTTATTGTTATAACTATCTCAACTATCTTTTTTAGCTATTAAAACCATTGGTAAAATTGTTAGCGTGCAAAAAAAACTGTTAATTGGTATTCATGCAACTTTTTCCTTTTAAGGTAATAAGAAATTAAACTGGTTTTCGCTTTTGCTTCTCAATTACTTGAAATATTGGGCATTTTTTAGTTGTTGTTATTTTTTTTTAATGTCAATAATCAAACCCCGGCGGAGGAGATAAGTGAATTGATCAATAAAATCATTTAATTTTGCGTGCTATATATATGTTTGAAAGTTGTATAAATTATTTTGACCACTACTTTTCCCCAAAAAAATATAAGGCACTATATGGAATATGAGATAGAAAAAACATCTCTTTATACGGAATTGAACTTAACTTTTCTGTGTCAAACAAGAAATTTTTCATGGCCATGCTCTGTAAGGATAATAATTACCCGATAACATAAATTTCTATTTTATAAGGTCTCGTTTATTTTTATCAAGATGATAAGAAAATCACAAAACGAAGACCTAATCATTGAAATATAAAAAATTAAGTTTTAAAAAATAAAGCGTGTTATAAAGCTATGAGTTATCGAAAGGTTTTTTATAAACTCATACAGTGGAATAATTTCATAATTTATAAACAGGAATGACTGAATGCTCTTTATTCCAATAAAAAAAGAATAAAAATGGATTTAATTATTTGTAGCACATCGAATATATTCCAACTGCCTTTTTTTGAATTTCATTCCATTTTTATCAAAAGGTTTTCTTCTGTTGCAATAAATTCATTATATTGATAAATTAAGCTATTAATTGCTTATTTTCTAAATTTAAATCGTATTTTATGCACACTGAAGTTTTTTACAATAGAAAAATATGAGTTCAATTCTGGATTTTAGATTTAGAAAAATTGTCAATACATGCGAATCATAGAAAATATCACTAAAAATACACATAAAATTTTATAAATGTTGCAAATTATAACTCTATTTGTTTTATCATAAGCATAAAAAAATAAAAACATAATTTATTTTTTCTTCTTATCCTAATGAAATATTATAAAGGATAATGAAAAGCAAAAAGAATCGAGACTATGTTTAAGCTGGTTTTAATGCCAAAAATATACTTAAAATTCAAAAATATTCACAAATTTATATCTTATCATAGAATGCGTGTTTCTTTTGGAATTCATGTGAACCTTGAGGGATTCTTTTCTAAAACTATCGATATTCTTAAACTTTTTTTATATAAAAATTATATTTTCATTTCTGTAGATATCAATCAGACGATTTGAAATATTTTATAAGAATAAAACCAGCTCCAAAGTTTTGCCTTTAATTGTGGATATAAACAAGATGGTTTAAGATCGGATAAATTATATTATAGTACTGCTCTTTAGATCACATAAATAGATTCAAATAGAGAAAAAGTTACATTGAAACACAAACAAGACTGAAAATATACTACATTTAAACCAAAAGGCTCGTTATTAAATTCTGATTACAAGTATTTCATCGTTTTAAATCATATTTTGATGCGAGGGGCAGCATCTATATAAGTTTAGGATCATAGAAAAGTTATCTAAGCACTTAAAACGGGTTCAAGGGTGTATATGGCAAATGAATTTTTTGTTGTGTCAGATCAATATAAACGGGGTTTAAGCCAGGTAAAATCATTGAATTACAATAATTTAAATTTTTATCATCCGCTAGTTTTTTCTGTTCAAGTATTTAGTTATTTTATGCTTTCTAATATATTAAGAACAATTAAAAATGGAAACAAAATTTTTATTTTATTTTTTATAAGTTTAAAAATTATTGTTTTTTTGCATGAAATTAAGATAAATATGATTTAAAAATTTTCACTTTTTTGTGACATTTATGATCAAATTTAGTTTATGTATTATTATTTGCAGATCACTTAAATTAAAAGTCTTATAGATTAAGCTGAATTATTTTCAGCAAAAAAAATCCTAAAAATTTTAACAGTACTTACTATTACTCCAATCTGGTCATGGGAACTGAGAAACACCCCCATTATACCAATACAGGCTTTTATTACTCGCACATGCGTTCGAGATTAATTAAAGTTCTATCAGCTCTATGATCAAGTGAATCTCTTCTGCGCAAGAACTTTCTTTCTACATGGGAAGGCTCAATAATATTTGCTATAAGAGTTCTAGCTAGGCGGAATTAAATACCCCTTAGTAATTTATCAATAATCTTGCGTAAAATAAATATAATTTCAATGCCTTTAAATTAATGATTCGTGATTAATTTATACACGTAAATTAAGAACATATTTTTATTTAAAATACATTTTATGATCAAATGGCTATTAAATGTATATATTCACGGTTAAAAGTGATATATTTTATTCTGATATACTTCTGCTTAGAAATTGAAGTTATTTTTTATGCTAGTTTTATGCTATATAATGTCATCTAATGTGTTTTATACGTATATATCAAGTTTGAATCATATTAAGGGCCTTTGACTGGCTGTAGGGTCGATTGTTGATAGAAAAAATATAAAAGATCATCACAAAGATAAGAAAAATTATGAGTGACTTATATAAGGATTTTTGTGAGATAAAACTAAAAATTATTATTCTGAAAATATTATGGATGCCACGATATAGACAGTATATCACATTTTATTTTTTTAAAACCACGAATATTATTGAAAAATGGATGATCAAAAAACAAACGAAAAAATATAATTGATACTGGTGCAATAAAAAATGATATTTTGGCAACTAAATTATAAACGAAAAATTAATCATTAAAAAAATTTGGTAAGCTAAGGAATAAAGAATGACGAATATAACATTATGGACAAATTAAACACGTTGTATTAATTAAGTCCGGTAAATCATGTTGTATTATGAATTTTAATTGCCAAATACCACATCGTAAAACTGTTTGGAGGCATAATTTTATATTCTGGATGCGAATTACGAATATTTACTATGAGGTATGATCTAGTTTTATATCATTTTCGTGCTTCATAACATTTAAATTGATCTTATTTAATTCATATGAAGAAATTTTAAAAATACCGTGAGAAATACACATGTAGAATACTATAACGTGAAATCAAAGCATTATCATCTGCATCATAATTACTTCTTTGTTCAATTGATATAGCCTTGTGTCAATAATAATATTTTAAGATTATCGCGATGGCATATGCAACTGATGCGCGGAAAGAAAAATGTATAAAAATTATTTTAAGCTTTTTTAAGACTTTTTTTTTTGAGTGCCAAAAATATAGTATGGCTGGATAATCCATGTTAGTTTTTAGTTTCTTATTGGTTTCCCCGCGTTTCATTAATATTTTTCAATTTATTTACTTATATTATAGACATTTGAATTTTCCGATTTTTATCATATATTTTAGTGAGGGTGGGTCTCAAATTAAGTCGAAAATAATAAAAACCACGACATTTTAATTTTTCGTAGCGTTTCTCACAAAATATTATGTTTTCAGATACCACAGTCCAATAATTTAAGTAGCGGAATAGAGTTAGCCCCACTTATTTTATAAATCAATTTCGGGATGATAGGATTAGACCATATTATCTCTAAGTTTGTATGTTTTGGGGATATAAAAAAAGTAGCGATTGAAATATAAAGGGGGGTTTTGTGCCCTTTACGTAAATTGAAAAATAATGCCCTTTTATTTTAATTTTTTATTAGGAATATGTTTTAACTTCGATTAATTTAAACTAGAATTATCAATTTATAGAAAGGATGACAAAAAATACTTTCTTTATAAATAAAATCTGTGCAAGTAAAAATATAATGTTTTCTTTTCTTTTTTAAAAGTAAGCATAGATTTGCTTGAGAATTAAATAAAACCTTTTAATTTTTTTATTTAATTGTACAAGATAATTTCCTTTAAAATGTAGATATTTGCTATATAATAATAGTAAATGTTTTAAAAAAATAGCTTGAAAATACATTTGAGTGCTCCATGATCGCAATATAAAAAATATAAAAAATTATATAATTTTTTTTCTAACTTATCCGTGATCTTTTAATAAGAAAATATTATTCAATGATTTAATGCAAGTTTTTTTTGTTTTTTATATGATCAAGACTTACTGCAGATATATAAGCAGGTAAAAAAATAAATAAGTTGGAGGTACATATTGAAAAAAAAATATGTTTTTAGTTTTTTTATGGGTTCTTTATTCGCAAGAAGTCGCTTTTTTTACTTACATAATATATTAGTGTGATTATTTTATATCAAAACACAAACTTTGTCAATAATTATGCACTTTGTTTTTTTTTACGAAAATAAATATTTTAAAAATATTTTTTATGCATTATTGCATTCAAGAAAATCAATCAAATGCTTTAAGTAAAAAAATAGTGAGAATATAACTACTATTTCTTCGTATAATAGCATATAATAGTGAGTTTGTTAAAATAAACATATTTTATAATAAAAATTTGAGCAAAAATAAGTTACCAAAATGCGATCATCGTGTTCACGTAAATTCTTTAGTATTTTTTTTGAATGTTGATAAATTGCGCTAGTAGAAATAAATATCTAGTTAATACACACTAATCGAACAATATCGAAAAAAAATTATTGGAAATTTGTTTGAACAATGATTATTGTTTCACACAAATGATTGACAAACCGTTGATCGTAAATTGTGTGAACGATTTTGTTCTGCACCTAATAAAATTCTTATTTATTATTCGAATAATTATTTTTACATATAAATTTGTTCAAGCAAAAAATAAAAATATCACTTAAGAGAAGATTTCGTTTAACATTTCTTTACAACCCTCCTCTGTGTTCGTTTTGTATTATTTTTTAATACAAATTATTTTCCAAATCATATTGTTTGTTGAAACGCTTCAGCTGGCGTCCCAACTCCTTAATATATAACTTACGGTATTTTGTGGCCATCCTATTTCAAATATATGGTGTATGGTATTATATGCGTTCTGTATTTATAAATTATTGGCATATAACTTACCCCGGTAAATTGTATTTTTAGCATATTACTAATATTAAACATTAGTCAGGTTCATAATAGAAGATATTCCCATTTCTATTAATATGATTAAGTGTTTTGTTCTATAATAAACTAAAATATGCTTTCTAAGATGCGATAATTATATCAGTTTATATTCTTGTGTCTACTTTTATTTATTCCTGTTTATGTTCTTATATTTATTGAATACACTGTAAATATATATTTTACACAAATATTTTATAATCATAGTAAATTTTATAAAACGACTATGATCAAGAATATGACCTTTTCGAGAAATTCTAGTGCTGAATATATTTTTTTATAAAAGATTTAAAATGTTTCTTTTTCGAATATTGAGTTAGAACATGACTTAAATTCAAATAAACTAACCAGTGAAATACTAAAATGCGTTTTGAGATCGATAAAAATTAATATATTTTCTATAGGCTGTTTAATATTTTAGAATTGATAATGGGAACAAATAATTTTTTTATTTTTTTGCTAATAGATTATTTAGAAATATAATGGTCTAAATTACAATAATTTAAACATAAATACAAAAACTATTTTACGCTCATTTATTTGTATCAATATTATGTCTTAGATGGCATCCTCGTATATATAGAATACCGACTGATATTTTTTATAAATCATGTCATACATATATTTGAGTCCATTAAATTACAAAATATGGGCGTATTTTCAGAGAAATACAACCGCGTATCATTAAATATCTCCTTTTAGATCTCTTATTGCTAATATAAAGCATTGAGATTGACCATATAAGAATATATTAAACAATATAAGAATGTATTAAAAGATTTCTGCTCTATCACAGAAGCAGACTTCACGCTAAAAAAAATCAGATTTAGCGATTTTTAGAGGAGCAGAGGGTTGATTAAATTCCTATTATTTCATTTTGGGGACTTATATTAATTATATTATTTATTTATGGGTTAATTTTGATAATGTAATTTTGCATTTTCTCTAGAAGCATAACGTATTGATTTCCGTGAAATCGGTTTTTAGACTTATTTATAGGGCTAAATCTATGGTTATAATTTTAGTTCTTGTAGTCGAGCACAACTTGCTTGATTTTCTGTGCACACAGTGTATTTATACTTTCGGCTATATTCTACTCTTTGAAGTCTTCTTTAATACCTCTCCTCTTTTGAGACTTATTAATTAATGGTTCTTCTCAATTCCAAGGTTTGTGTATATGCCTCGATCTGGTTATTTACTTCGATTTCTTTCAGATACCTTTTATGATATTGTGTTACCACGCCGTCCTAAGTTATAAAATATGGAATAATTTTTGTCTTGAAGAATACCAAAATTAATACATAAATGAAATTAAATTACAGGTCAATTCAAATCAGTTTTTTACCGCTTGATTTTATTATGCAAAAATTAAATTTATATAGAGCTGATTTTACGAATACTTCTTTCGATCTTATAATTTTAACAATGCTTCTTTAAGCATCTCCACTATTAGAGAATTATTTCTTTAAGTGTTTACTTAAGACATTTAAACTTATCTATACGTCTATACATTTTAAGACTTATTTATTTAAGTGTTTTCTTCAAGTTCATTTAAACTTCTTTCAATTACATAATGTTTCTTTATACGTCTATACATTTTAAGACTTATTTATTTAAGTGTTTTCTTCAAGTTCATTTCACTTCTTTCAATTACATAACGTTTCTTTATACATCTACACATTTTAAGACTTATTTTTTAAGTGTTTTTCTCAAGTACATATATAACTCGGTCTACTTTTGATATTTACAACTTTACTCTATAATCTTCTCTTATAAAGGCTTAATAATTTAACTGTTTCCTCGATCCTATTGTTTGAACATATGCTTGAGCTTCTGTTGTCTTTAGATTATTAGTTAAACAATCATAAAAGGACTTTCGGGCTCAATACCATTGATTTCAACAATAAAAAAACCATCAAGATACAAGTATGTGGATTTGGCTACTAAACAAACTATATATTTTAAAAATCTTTTAGTTTGCTGATTTGCTTTAATTTTAAAATAAATCATCTTAAACTAGCCAAATTTTACGAAATGATTGTGACCTAAGTATTGCATAGCACATTGAAATATTTTTAACAAATTTAGTATCGAAATAAGTAAATCATAACAAACATTCAATAAACGATTATTTTTTTTAATTACTAGAATAGAACATGGATTCTAATTTCAATTATAAATGAGTTCCATGTTATTCTATCACATGATTAATAAGAAAATATAATTTTTGAGTTAAATCTGAGTAAAATGTTAAGTAAAGAGCCAAATAACAAAATAAAACAAAAGCTAATTAACAGAGTTATTTATTTCTTCATATTACGAACTGAGTGAAATATTTAAGACACATTTAAAAAATGTAAATTTCAATGTCTCAAAATGTATTTCAAAATCAGAGCCGAATTTTTTGCACTTAGACTATGTATTCAGAAAGGGTTTTAATCAATACGATAACAAAAATGGAATACCATAGATAGATTTAAATAAATTGAAAGGCTAGACTTGGCAAAAGATCAACATTCCAAATATGAGTGCAAATATCTCAGACGTTTAAATCATAAAATACATAAATAGAAATTAATTTATTTGAATTTGGTCGCGTCACTTTGAATACAATTTTAAATAAATGTGTTGATCAATATAAAATCTCGGTTGGTAATGTATAATTACTGATAGGATTTATTTTTCGACTAAATTTATATTGTTTATTTTATATAGACGTGCGTATTTAATATGTCTAGGAAATGATATTTGTAATTAAAAATTTATTCTTAGTTAATTCTACATTTTATAATATTACTTTTTTGCTTTATAATCAATTTGTAATAACTTAGAATGTTTTATAAAAATATGCTAAAATTGATTTTTTTTTATCATAAACGTGTAATATGTGTCACGTTGATGTAATATTTAGTTAAAACTAATGTTCAATGTTAACAAGATTTATATTATGCATGGTTGGTGATGATTATTATAAATTTTAATTTGTGAATATTGTGCGAAGTTATCTATATTAATAAATTAGCACAGCAATAATATGTATTATAATAAATTGAATCTAGATGGCTATGTATAGTTTATATAGGCAATAGTTTTTGTAATTTAATTTATATTGACGAAAATATGTTTATTTTGGGTTATTTATTTGATATAAAACTCAAACTTAGTCTGAAACATTCAATTTAAAGTAAATGATTATGTTTTTTTTATAATTTAAGAAAGTAAAGAAAATATGCTAGATTTTTGTGCATATTTAAAACATCCAATGATTTAAAAATTTAAATTAATTAAAGCTTTTATAATCGTTGATTTTATTCTCATTCTTTAGAATTAATATTTTTATTGGCTTATTCAATGAAATATCATTAAAGTCATATCTTTGAAAGATATTGCATCTGAATTATCGAATATATACGAATCTATTCCGTTCTAATAAAAATTACTTAACTAAAATATATGTCACTCAGTATAATTTTGTATTTAGTTAAATATTTGTGAATTTTTTTGGTTTATGTATTGTTAAAATATTTAAATATTGATCGTGGTAAATATAAAGTTTTTTATCCATGACTCTATAATTTTAGAATTTGTATTGATTTTTATAATAAATTGTGGTTTCGAATTCTTTGTTACCTTTTTAAATCAATTTTGCAAAAATAAGAAAATTTTGACATTTTGAATCTAACTGTATGAAGGTGGTTCGTTTATACAGTTATAGGACAAGAATAATATTTATTACGATATAATTCACTATTAATTGATACTCATTTAGCAGTTATTTAATGATGATAACAGTTAAACACCTAAAATTCGAGAGTTACAGTTAAGATATTTAAAAGTGTTGTTTTATGATATTATTGTTCTAATTTATTCTATGAAAAACATTTAACACAAATAATAAATTTTAATAACTCGAAATTTTATTCCGTAAACCTCAATGTATTTATTTAAATTAAAGTGCTGTTATTAAAATTACGATGCTATTCTTAAAAATAATGATGCCAAACATAAAAATAATGTGTAATTCATTTTCAAATAATATTACCAATCTTAAAAATAACGATACTACTATTAAAATTAATATGCAGTTCAAAATAAAATAATGATGCTACTCATAAAAATAATGCACTATTCATTTTAAATAACGATACCATTATAAGACAATATTCGTTGATTTTTAAATAAAACGATACTTTTCTTAAAAATAATGATGTTACTCATAAAAATAACGATACTACTAATAAAATTAATATGTAGTTCATCATAAAATAATGATGCTACTCATAAAAATAATGTACTATTCATTTTAAATAACGATACCATTATAAGATAATATTCGTTGATTTTTAAATAAAACGATACTTTTCTTAAAAATAATGATGCTACTCATAAAAATAACGATACTACTAATAAAATTAATATGTAGTTCATCATAAAATAATGATGCTACTCATAAAAATAATGTACTATTCATTTTAAATAACGATACCATTATAAGATAATATTCGTTAATTTTTATATAAAACGATACTTTTTTTAAAAATAATGATGCTACTCATAAAAATAACGATACTACTAATAAAATTAATATGTAGTTCATCATAAAATAATGATGCTACTCATAAAAATAATGTACTATTCATTTTAAATAACGATACCATTATAAGACAATATTCGTTGATTTTTAAATAAAACGATACTTTTCTTAAAAATAATGATGTTACTCATAAAAATAACGATACTACTAATAAAATTAATATGTAGTTCATCATAAAATAATGATGCTACTCATAAAAATAATGTACTATTCATTTTAAATAACGATACCATTATAAGATAATATTCGTTAATTTTTATATAAAACGATACTTTTTTTAAAAATAATGATGCTACTCATAAAAATAACGATACTACTAATAAAATTAATATGTAGTTCATCATAAAATAATGATGCTACTCATAAAAATAATGTACTATTCATTTTAAATAACGATACCATTATAAGACAATATTCGTTGATTTTTAAATAAAACGATACTTTTCTTAAAAATAATGATGTTACTCATAAAAATAACGATACTACTAATAAAATTAATATGTAGTTCATCATAAAATAATGATGCTACTCATAAAAATAATGTACTATTCATTTTAAATAACGATACCATTATAAGATAATATTCGTTGATTTTTAAATAAAACGATACTTTTCTTAAAATTAATATGCAGTTCATTATAAAATAATGATGCTACTGATAAAAATAATGTACTATTCATTTTCAAATAACGACTCTATTCTTAAAATAACGATACTATTATTAAAATTGATCTGCAGTTCAAAATAAAATAATGATGCTACGCATAAAAATAATGTGTCATTCAATAGTAATAAAAAACTTTATATTATGATTGAAAGTTATTGATACAATAATTTAAATATTATAAGTCAATCTTTTATTAAGTTAATATACAAAAATTTGACGATTCGAAATTTTCAAACTTACTTTTTTCTTCTAAACTTTTAAATCTAATTTGTTGATTTATTACGACATAATTTCTTAATTTAACTTGTGAATAAAAAAATCTCAATATTGAAGAACATTAACTTATGATTGAAAATACCAGAATATCATCGATTAATTTAGAAAAACATTTTGTATCCAAAAAAAATGTGACGACATCAATATAATAATGAATCTTTCAAAATCAATGAAAAAAATGATAAAAGAGTTTCGGATCTACAATTTTCACAAATATTTGATTACAATTATTGTTTAAAAGTCAAATCTTTCTTCTTCTTTTTTAATCACAAAAATCCAATTAATTTACCATTTTCTATTTTTTGCAATCACTATCAAAATTGAAAATTTGGAAATATTTTTAGATCTCAATATAAATTCGAGAATCTGAAACTATTTAAGCAAACCCTACAGTTAAATAAAATGCCAATGAAAGGAAAGAAGATTGGCCGATTTATAATTGGGAATCACGTTGGCGAAGGTCGTTATGCTATTGTTCGCGAAGCATTCATACCAGGTGACGACACTAAATATGTCATTAAGATTCAAAACAAAGGACTGATTGCAAATGCCAATCCCGACTTCATTAGATATGAATACCAGACCTACATGAAAATTAAAGATGTACCCGGAATTCCAAAATTCATTGATTATCTCGAAGATGAAGAAAATGCTTATTTCGTTACCGAATTCATTAATGGATATCACTTACAAAGAGAATTAATCGAAAGAAATACTTTAATGAAAGGAAAGCCCTTGTGTCTTGAAGAAAAGAAAGACATCTTGTTACAAGCTATTGCTATAATAAGATCACTCCATCAATTGGGGGTTTATCACGGAGACCTTAAGTTGGAAAATATTTTGATATGTGACGGTAAAGTGTATATTATTGACTTTGGATGCTCAATAATCTCGGATAACCCAACCCGAATCCTTCGAGATGAAGTTCTTGGCACTCCTGGATTTGCACCCCCTGAAATATCTCCTTATCCATCAAACATCCAAATCCCACTCGAGTCAATCGATGTTTGGGCACTCTGCAACACCTTTTACTATATGTTTACCAATGAATTCCCCTTTGGAAATGAAAATGTTAATATTACGTATAAAAGAGTTAAGATCTGTAGATATACAAAGAAGGAAGTCAACCCTGCTGTTCTAAAGGTCTGCCAAAAGGTTTTTAATCGATTGCCAGCGAGAAGAGTAAGTTTGGATGGTTTTGAAGAATTGATAAGAAAATTCAAGTTAAAATAAAGTATGTTGTATTTATGATGTATAATAACCATTTGTGATAAAATTTTAATAATTATATTTCTCGTCATTATTTACAAAAAAACAATATTTCAAAAGAGTTAATTCTATACATAGCTTAGATGGTTTTTGCTTTTATTTAGTCTATGCAAAGAGTTGAAAAGATGTCTGCATATAAATATTATAATTTTAGGGTTTATTTTCTCTATGTATTTTTAGACATCTAAAAGAGAAGACAAGTTTTTTTATAGTATTTATAATTTTGGTTTTTTAACTTGAATTGTTTTGTCTATATATTTAGGGTTCACAATCGAAGTGAGAATTGGTGTATGATTTCGATGTTATACTTATAGGTTTATTTTCTTTAAATATATTTTTAGGCATCTAAAAGAGAAGACAAGTTTTTTATGGTATTTATAGTTTTGGTGTTTTAACTTGAATTGTTTTGTATATTATATATATTCAGGGTTCATAATCAAAGTGAGAAGTGGTGTGTGCTCTTCAATATTATAATTCTCGGGTTTATTTTGTCTATATATTTAGCGTTCAAAGTGATATGCGCTTTTAAAGTTATAATTCCAGGGTTTATATTATCTTCATATTTAGGGTTCAACACCAAAACAATACTTAGTAGATCTATGCTATAATTATCGAATTTACACTAAATTTTTTTATGTTATGTTAAAATTATACCATATGTAGTAACACAAGATAGATTCTCAACATAATATCATAAAGGTTGCATGAAAGGGCTCGAATTACAATCTTAATAAAGGCATATATACAATCCTAGGATTGAGTAAACACCTGAACTTATAGGTCTTGAGAAGAAGTAAGAATTCAAGAAAATACAAGAGAAAAGTAAATATATGATGTGCCCATGGTGATCCAATTATTATGCTTGAAGAGAAAATCTAAAATTAAAAGACTAATAATAACCCAAAAGATAAAACTATTATATTTCAAAAAAATCATATCAAAGTATAGATATATGTATTTTTATTTTAACACATTTATTTTAAATTGATAAGTATGAATATCAATGGTTTTATATCAAAACAAGATTACATTCTTAAAGTGTTATTAATTAGAAGGGTTTACCTTACAAAAAGATGAAAAATATTTGGGATTTTATATCAAAATACTATTAGATGTGTGCTTTTATCATAAGGCTAACCTCGAATTATTCTGGCTATATATAAATTGATTTAATCATCAACAAAATTATAACGAGTGTATTTTAGATATCCTGAAATTTTAGCTTTATAAATAATCACTCTATAAAAAATTCAGGAAAAATACGCGTTTTCAAAGTGCTATATTCTATGCAAAACCTGTATTATTTTAATATATAAAAGATCATACAGCACCTAAATATAATTATCTGTCATTTATGAAGTTTTAGTACAATATACTAGTTTTATTTTATCAATATTTTCATTACAAATAGTCTAAATGTAAGGTAATGTGTGTCCTAAATGTTCACACATTTCATTTTAAATATAATAATTTTTTACAACATCAATAAAATGTGAACAGTTTTCTAATTACAATATTCTATTCAAATCATATATTTTTGTATTGTTTCGTTCCGACTTTAACAGTTTATGGCAATTCACTTGATGAGATTACATAAATTTATCTTGAAAAAATATATCTAAACAGACTGTTTTTTAGATAAAAAAAACCTACATAAATTACACCTTGTTCCTGCTCATGTAGTAGTCTCTTCTTGAGTCTAGTTTTATTTAGAGAAAATTCACTTAATATCCCCCAAACAAAAAAATACAGCAGTAAAAAAAAATTAAAATTAAAAAAACCTTTTTATAAATAAATAAACTCATAATAACTACCTGGGATTCTTTTTAATTATATTTATTACTATTTTAAACCTTTCACAATAGAAAATGCTCAAAACTTACTGATAAAAAACTATTTTATTGGCGCAAAATCAGCTTACAAATACATTACTTTCTCATATTAGTTTGTTGTTTAGATTACTTTTTTTGTAAAATCTTTATTTGTTGGCTTTAAACCCTTAAACTTTATAAATACTACCAATATTTCGACCTTGTTTTTGATAAAAGCTATTTTTTATAGCCCCACGGAAATTTATCACTATTATCTTTCTAATTTTATTCATGTATATCTTTACTTTGAAATATTATTGTAAAAATGTGCGATAAATATTTAATTTAGTGTGTTCATTCTCCTAACTCTAAATACATAATATGAAAGTATTAAAAAAAATTAAACAGACAAGCTGAATTATTTTATTTGGGCTCTTTAATAGTATTTTAATGGCTTTTCTCTAATTTTATATTAATAAATATGTTTATCGCGTATATACCCGTGATCGGATGTGTTTTTTCAATACGAATCTCGTTTTCATTGCTTCAAAATAAATAATTATGATAAACCTAAATCCAAACACCATTGAATACTATTATTTACCCAAATAGTGTATTTAATGCGAATCCAAGACATCAAAAAAAGCATCATACAAATTACACATGATGAAATAGAAAAAGATTATGAATAATAGCTTGTTTTATATCATTTTTTAAATAAAATAACACCAAGGTATTTAGAACCTGAAATACCAGTGTTTGTATTTGACGTGATAGAATATCAAAAAATAAAAATACAAGAATTTGACGTGTTTCATGGCAGAATTCGACTTTTTTTTTTATTGAAATCTTGTTATTTTATCAGGTTAATTAAATTTATTATAAATCTAAGTGACAATAGACGTAAATATTTGATTAATAAATAATTTTTCCTGCTTATTATGGCATAAAAAAGGTGTGATTCTTAATTTAATAGAATGCTAATTATATAATTGATTTTGATTGAACAGTAATATTAGAATAAACCCATAAATAGCGTGTTCAATTTTGTATATTTTATCGCGTTAAACACACCACAGTTTTTGATAAAATTCTTTTTAATGTGTTTTGCATGTTAAAATCTTGGTTGAATTTAAACTTTAGTCTATCTGGGTAAATATACACTTTCTATTTCATTCTTCATGTTTTATATGGTTATTTATTGTGTTAAGTTAAATTTAAAATCTTTGAAATGATCCAGACACGTCCAATATTCAAATACGCGAAAGAAATATATAGCAATACAGTAAAAATACACAGAATACAATTGATAAAATTTTCTTCTGAAATTATTTGAATTTGGAATTTTTTAAAAAAAGTTTTATAAGATAATAGTAAAGGTCTTGGAAATTAAATTTTTAAAAATCCTTTTTATTGATAAGTTTGAATAAAAAAAATTATACTTTTGCAATTTTTTAAGAATATCGTTCTTTATAATAAAAGTGGCATCTATTTCAAAACTTTTTTATAAAATATTTATTTTTTTATAGGTTTACGGGGTAATAAACGTTGGGTTTTTATGGTTGCTTTTATATGAATGGAATTAATATCCTAAATTATGCAAAAAAAAATATTTAGCGTCCACAAAAAATTTAGATATTATTTAAAACCAATTGACAGCAATATAATCTTCTAATATAAGCTCGACACACCTATACTCAAAAACACAATAGGAACGCTAAAGTAATCACTTAAAATTGTATTAAAAATAAAAAATAATTTTTTTATATTTTAAAATGAAAGTATATTTTATTATCATAAGTTTAAAATAAATTTTAAATACACTTTTTTATATATAGAAGCTGACTCAATATTATGAACTGGTTTTTATATGAAAAAATCGAGAAAAATAAATAGTTTGTAGTAATTTGGTTACTTAATTTTTTAAGATA
Source organism: Rhyacophila brunnea (assembly GCF_057557595.1). Classification (NCBI taxonomy): domain Eukaryota; kingdom Metazoa; phylum Arthropoda; class Insecta; order Trichoptera; family Rhyacophilidae; genus Rhyacophila; species Rhyacophila brunnea. Next base: position 35,644 of record NW_028233352.1, read on the forward strand.
AACCTCATAATTTTATATCTTTAATATGTGTAATTGAGATATGAAAAAATTTAATAAGTTTTTTTTTAAAGTTCGCATTAACCCAATATAATTTTGTAAAATCTCTTTAAAAAGTGGCGCTTAATGCAGCGACATCTACTTCTGGTGATAAAAGTGTTTAAATTCTTATACATATGAAAATAATGTTGCAATCAAGTATAAATTGATAATTTAACCACATAGTATTATTGTATATTTTTAGTTTCGAAAGCAATAAGGAGCTCGATAGCAAATTTTCGTGATATGTGCACGAAAATCATAAATTGTACTATAAAATTTTAATAAACATCAAAAACCCTTAAAATAAGATCAGAAATTAATCATTGTGCACATTCATATAAAATTTACTTATATTGTAAAAGGGAAGGGGTTGAAGAATAGATTGTTTTTTCTACACATTTTTAAAAAATAAAATTCCTTATTTTGTATGTGCTGTATATATTAGATCCTAATTTGGAGGCAATTAAATGAGTCTAATCTAGATAGTTTAAAATAGAAAATCTCTGGTATTGATCATTTACATTTTTTGAAGAACATTTTAGAAAGAATTCAAATACAATAATTGTCACAAAATTGATTCAAAGCGTGCAATTTAATTCTTTACTTTCACTTATATAGTTATTTTTTATATATACAATGTAAAATAGCACCAACGCAATACACAAGAAACATATGATGCAAAATGCTCGAATTTTATAAAATTAATAAAAGAAAACCAATTTATTTATAAATTCAGGCCCAATTCTGATATTTTGCATATATTACAGGGATCCAAAAAGAGCTGGTATTTTAAATTGCTAAAGGTAGGAAAATGTGATTTTTACTGAACGGGTGTTTAGGTATATATTTATTTTAAAAAATATATTTGGAAATTTAAAATACATATAAAATATAAATAAGTTTAAAAATAAATTCATGCTGACAATCCAGTATTAATGGATATAAAATTAATTTATAAAAATATTCACTTTTAATTTTAATATTTAATGTGTATCTAAGAGTAAAAAAAAGATATCAAAATTTTGTATTAGTAATTCAAATACCATATTAGATATTTATATATAACTTGGACTCCAATTATGATAATACCTACTGATACTGATATAGATAAATAGATAATGGTAAGCTTGTTTAGCAGGACAAAATGGAAGAAATAATATTTAATGCGCATCCTATTAGTTTTCCTAGGGTTTATTTTTAGAAAGAGTGTATCGATGCGATATTATATTGATTTGAATGATTATATGCGTAAAAAGTTTCCAAATATTTTGTCTGTATTATAGATTGTGCTTTCAGATCTGATGACGGAAACCATCCTTTCTTGCGCTGTTTTCTTGACTTTTTTACATAAAAAAGAATGGTGATCATGAAATATATTCACTTATATAATATATTAAATTTATAAGACTAGGAATATAATTTTTCTAGACATAGGTGGTAGTACAAACATTACATGCAAATCAAATTTTTGACTATAAACGTTTATATTGCGAAAAGTGTTAGTTGATTTTAAATGCCTCAAACGTGCAGCAAAATTTTTACAGATTTATAAACACAAGCATCGCATATAGAAATTACACTAATTTATGCATACAACATTATCACGAAAATTTAAAAGGTAAAAAACAATTTTAAAAACTAAGTATTTGTTTGCAATGATATGAGATAATAGGTGTAAACACAATTTTTTTATAAAGGAAAGATATAATTCTATGCAGTCAATTAGATTAGATGCATAATTATATATTGGTTTTATTAGGCTATTTTTTTATTCAAAAGCTCATTATATATAATAATACATGATTATTTTATGTAAATTTACTAATAAAACTGATAAAAAAATATAATAACATAACTTGACACCATATATGTATAAAATCAATTATAAACTATGAAAATATAGTTTGTTTTAAGCCGAAAAATTCATAGGTTACTATTATGTTTTTCCCATGCAAAAATAAATATAAAATAATAATACAATGAATTTACTGCAATATTATAAGTCATTTTCTTCATACAAGCTTTTATTAAATGATTTTTACACTAAGGTGCAGCATTTAAATTCTAAAAATTACCATTATTGTTTAGAAGTTTATTTCAGTGCTTTTTTATGTATTTTATAATTTTTTACATATAAAATCTTTATTTCAAAACTGTTTATAACGAATTTTGTTTGATTTATAAAATATTATTGTAAATTAGCTTTCTTTGATGTGTCTTTGTTCTTAAAATTTCCATAAAAACACAGGTTATACTTTTTTTTGTATATAGATAGGGTTTATGGCTATTTTAGTTCTTATTATCAATTGATATAGATAAAACCTGGTTTTAGTTTAAATTTGTAAATAAATTATATTTCTATTTTCTGATAGCCTATATTCAAATTTTGATACTTTAATAAATTATACTCAATATATATTTTTATTGGTTGATATTTATAAATGGCATAATTATGGAAGAAAACTAAATCAATTAAAAAATAATTTGCAGTATAAATCATATAAAAACAATATTACTAAAATAGGATATTGAGACAAAGGGCGTGCTTTTATAATAGTTCAGCTCATATAATCATTCATTGCTTGTAAATTTATAAGTTTTTAAAGGTTTTAATCGATGCAAACATTTTTTGGCCAGAAATATATTTTTTACACAATTTCATAGTTTTTTCTTTGAATTTATTGTCAGTTCATATGAAATATAATTCTAACCAGCTATTTCGTGGATGTATATCTTTTATCTAGGTTGAAAAAGGTATTCATGCATATTTTTTAAATTTCATTTATATTAGCCTCTAAATTTTGCTTTATGAACTATATGATTTCTTAAATTTGATAAACAAGATCAAAAGATAATTAAATATGTAAATAACTTTCTAATAATCACTGATTGCTATATATTTATATAAAATCATATCAAAATTTTAACTGTATTTTTTATCATGGTTTTTTTGGCTAAATAATAACTATGATAAAGAATGGTTATAAAGAAACCTCGTGGTATAAAAATTCAAATATTTAGCAAAGAAAGAATCTTCAATTTAATCAGGCTAAAATTTATTACAGCCTGGTCTCACTTGCTGGTCTATTTTTTGCTTAATTATAAAATTAAAAACCCCAAAATACCGAATCTGAAAATTATTATTATATAAATCTAGCGAATTCAAAGTATCAATTTTCAATTCAATTATTTTTTATTACTTTATAAATTCGTATATTGTTACAATAAAATACATGTTTTTTTAATCTTTTTGTCTTACTAATCATAAGAATACCGAAATTCCCTGTTTTTTTCTATTATTAAACCAATATGTTTTAGTGCCATTTAAAACTGGCTATGAACAAAATAATATATGCTAAATTATAATCACCTTGCTATACTACCTACCCTTTATTTTTTTTAAGGAATTTATTTAAAGATTATTTTATGTGTTTTTATGGATCAAAAATATATTCTCGATTATTCAAATACAGCAAGCATTGTTTTTAGGTTTTGAATTCGCGAGATAAAAATTAATGAGCTAGATGTAAATTTTACTATATACATATTTTTAAATTTCCCTTTTTTACTTGCATACAATTTTTTATCTTGATTTACCAAATATTTCACGTTTTTCAACCGTGAAAAAAATTTCTGACAGCCCATTTTTTATATTTTTTCAATTTAATTTTATAGATCTTTCAAAAAATTCGATTGTGCGGATACTTCTGATTTTATAATACTGCTAAAATATTGAGTATAATACCGTGCTATCTTTTCAAGCCAAATGAATTTAAGGTCTGGTTTGATATAAAAATAATTGTGATCTTCTTCTATCTTTGAAACAGATGCTATTTGATTCATAAATAGCACTATATATAATTTTAAAGTATAGATAATGGTAAAATGGTAATAACCATAAATATCATAAATGTCATAAAACTTAGAAAATGCTTTAAAATCCCTACAATCTTACTAGGCTATTATTGATATGTAAAGGTCAAAATAAACGACTCATTTATAAAAGAATATTTTTTTAATTTTTTCACACTGCAATTTATATTTGAATTTACTGTAAAAATAATATATAGCTCTGTTTCCAAATTTTAAATTATTCATTTGGGAGGAAATATTTTTCATTTGAGTCATTAAGTGCTTCAATATATTTTTTTTGGATAAATTAGATGCAATTCGCAGAGTTTTTAGATTTACCATAAAAATGCAGATTCAAATTATTATCTTCGAAGAAACACAATGGTTCATAATAAATGTTATTAAGGACCTCGTAGTGGCATATTATTACCTCTCTAGCAAATAGACTGAGCAAGCATATATATCTCTACATGGTCTTCAAAAAAAATGCCTTATAAAAGTCTTGAGAAAAAATAAAGAAATGGCTTTTTTAATAAATCATTTAATTTAGAATGAAAAATGTGATCTTAATAAAATTCAAGGGCCAGTAATTCTTTAAAAGTATATTATTTTATGTGTGTTTCGTATTTTTTGTGGTCTTTGATTGATACTTTGAATAACGAGAAAGATTTTTTACTGTAGGTGAGAATATTTAAATGGTAGCACTGCAAAACATTATAAAGACCTCTACTAATATAGCAAACAAATAAGCAATTTTATATTCCACAATCGTATTTTTCATGTGCTTAATTGCAATTTTTTTATACAACTATGAATATCCATTGTGAGGCCCAGATGTATGCAATTTGTAGTGACTTAGTGTTTTATTATGCTTGTTAATAAGCCTCATTAGAAAAAAGTAATTTTCAAATAAAATGGCAAATTTTTTTTGTTCTCATGAAGAGGGACATTTATCACATTCATAATTTGTGTGCGGAAATACATTCATATATGCTAAGTTAATTTGCTACATCAACATTAATATTTATTTTGTTGATATTAATGTATTTTTGAAAAAGATTGAAGCGATGCTGATTATTGTTATGAAAACGAACCTATAAGCGCATAATGGATCTATACACGTAAAGCTTTCGATAAATAGTTTTTATAGATTTAAAATATTCAAATTTTTTTTATGAACATAATATACATTCTTATCTTATTAAAAATTTATCTTTGTTTACAAAATCTTCTGTTATTTAAAATTGGTCTATAGAATTACACATTTTTGAAATTTAACTGCTGAATTTCTTATTATTTATGCCCTCAATCAGCCAGAATTATTTTTATGAACAAACAGTTTATATAAAATATTAAATAATAAAAATGAAATTTTCGAACTTACCTGTATGAAAATTAATGTTTTTGTTTGGTTAAGCTAATTTTTTTATAAGTCAGATCAAAACCGCAGTGAAAATCGATTTAGATGTGATTAAAAGTTTTCTGTATTTTCCTATCTAAAAAAAAATGTTTGTTTGATAGGTTTGTGATTCTCTTGCGCTCCAATAAAAAACATAATTTTTGTGTTTATAAATATTATTCAAGCAGTAAAATATATTTTTAATGCCATCATGGTGTAAAAGCATATTAACTAATATAAATTTCATTTTATAAAATTCAAAATTTAATAAAATGGAAATATAAACACAAAAAAAGATCATAAATCATCATATTTTATTTATTTTAGACTTATATTTTATGAAAAAAATACCAGCGTCACAAAGGATAGATTATAATGATCTATTGTATATTTCAGTCATAAAAAAAGTTAATATAAAAAATCCATAGCCTTTGTGGTCGAGACAAATTTATTTTATTCGGAATAAATAATCTTTCACCAGTATTTTCTAAATCATCTCAATGTTATATTCTTCATAGAAAGTTGTGGGTAAACCATCTAACCTATAATTATCAATGAAAAGTTGGCATTTTAACGATTCTATATATATTCAAAATTTTCTATATTTATTTATGTACTTTTCTTATCGTAGCCAATAAAATATAATTTCACATATAATAAACATTACTTATAGGTTATAGGTGTATTTGTATTTTTTATATATTATGGGAATGATTTAGACTGTATTATGCTTAATAACGCCTTTCAGGTAAAAATAAGGGACGATTGCTCACAAAGATGAGAAATTGCATCAAGCTGTATTAATTTTCGTCCTTGGAATATAATAATTGTCTTCTGGACAAGAGCTTTAAATTTAAAATAAAATAAAGTAGACGCAACACTTTAGTATAAAATATTTGTAACTATATATGAGTTTCTTTTGTATTTCAAAATTATTTCACCCATTTTATATATTTCTTCAATATTTGGTGTTTATTTTAATTCATATTTATGCGCTTCTTTTTGATATTTATTTTATGAGATCATACTTTTGCCGATATAAATCACAAAAGGATCTTATGTTGTGCCAGAATTTAGACACGCTTTTTTTATGCTTACCTCGTCTGATAATATGAAAATTTTATAGTAATAAATACATCAATTGTTTATAATATTTTGATGCAATCATCTTAAGATGGTACCTTTTAAAATTTTTCAATTATATTTATTATTAGCATTATATTTTTTTGTTTATATAAAATTATAGCACCTAATTCCCTTTAATTTATCGAATGTGCTTTAAAGAAATTGTTTGATTTAAAATGGTTTTCCTATTATATTTTTTATCATAGTGACGGGCTCTAAAAACATATTTTAAACTCTTAATTATTCAAAATACACACGAAAAAATGTTTTCAATTGTCTGTGAACAAATTTGTGCTGAAATATTTATTGATCTTTGCGACAAGGATGTTTTAAAATCAAATATCTTTCATCAACCTTTTTTCATAGATATTAAAAACATGAATTGGCCAATAAAAGTAAAGTAGTTTTAATTTCGAATTATAGAACCGAATTATACTTAAAGGAATAATGGTTGATTGATTTATATTTTAAAATTTGACGTTTGACACAGCATATATCATGGAAAAGAATAGAAATCACCGCTTTTTAATATGAATTCAATCTTCTTCATAGAAGTTTGTATTTTTTCATATTTTTTATATGGCTAATAAACTCGAGAATTCATTAATATAAATTTTTACTTAAAAAAACAATTTATTTTCTTTTATACGTCATTTTTCAGTTTCTATAAAAAAAATATATTAAGAAACATATAAAAAGAATAAATTTTGAAAAAACATAATGAAAAAATATCAATGCTTTATTTTAATGATCATAAATATTTTCTGTGTTGGATTAAATGAAGATAATAAAAGATTATTGTATCAGTTGGAATCCTCATTGAATTCTAAATTAATGCGACTTAGAAGTCTACGGGAAGGAATTCAGCAAAAAGAATTACAGATGTACCGTGGTAATGATCTTTATTTTTCTGAAAATGAAAAAAGTAACGTAAAAAGAAGTGTGGATAATGATAAAAGAGAACACGATAACCTAAGAAATGAGATAGAACGAGATAAAATGGCTATTCAGGCTCTTAAAAGATCTTAAGTTTAATTTATTATATTTAACATATTTTCTTAACCATATTTGTAATTTATATATTTTTTTAAATATTTAAAATTCAATAAATAAACTTCCTTATTTAAATCTAAATAGTTTAATTATGTTTTTTTATTCTAAGTTTCATTCATATTAAAAAAATATATATCAATTTTTTGCTAAGAATATGTCTATTAAGCTTAAAAATTTAATTTTCTTCCACATTGTACTGGTATGAAGAATAAATATTCTTGTTTGTTTTATTATATGTACCAATGATATTTTATTATAAACTATTTTTAGCAAAGCTTGTACTGTTGGAATACACAGGAGTTACAAGCATTTTTTTGCTTCTAAAAATTTGCGACAAAGAAAAATGACATTTTTAAATATTTATATAATTATTAGAAACTTAAAAAAATGATATAATTGTTCTAGATGATATATTTTTTTGCAGCCACTATTTCGCGATCATAGTTTCATTCAATAAAAATAGCGTAGAAGTAATTCTGTTTGCATTTTTAAGTATATATTTTATCGTTTTAACATATCGATATTCTATATACAATATTAATCTTGATGATTCTTGCTAAACTCTAACGCATTCAAAAACCAAATCGATGAAACATTAAATATAACACAACCCAATATTAAAATTTTTCTGTATTTATTAGAAGTGCTAAATAGCATAAAACTATTTGAAATGTAAATTTTAATGGTCTTCTTTATTGAAATAATGTTTTATATATAATACATAAAACGTTATTATTGCTCATATATAAATATAAATTAAGATCCAAAAAGTTATATCAAAAGAATGATCAGTATCGTTTTATAAATATCATTCGTTAACTTCTAGACAAGCCTTGATGGTCATGACATATTCAATTCGAAAATATCTCGCAAGAAAATATAAACAAAATTCATACATTTAATATAAATATATAAAAGCATCATATTAAAAGAAGTAACTATTTTAATTTCTACATTTATAAAACTACAAAAATGCGCTCAAATAATCTAGTTGACCTTAAAATTAGTGTAAATCAATTTCTTTCTAATACAGTGACACTATATTGGCATTTACCTGTACAGGGTGTTTAAAAAAATATTTTTTGCTGCCAGATTGATTTTTCTATGTAAACTTATTAAAAAAATACAACTATTGCCTTTTATCTATTCTTACGTAAAAGCGGAATTCAATATGAAAATTTAACAATATTCTCTGTTACTAAAAAATCAAAAAAGAAATTGTTCAATAGATTTTTATGATATTTATATATGCAATATATAAATTATCATTATCTTGTGCCAATTTTTCTATTTTATCACGATTTAAAGTTTTTTTTGTATTTACAGCTATCTTTTTATATAATAAACGAATTATTTTAAAAAATTATATATGCCATTACATCCTTTGATATAAAAAAAAGGGGACTATTACTTTATGATTGTTATACGTTTTTTTTTGAGGCAAGCAATAAATTCATTATGCACATAAACATTTAATTTATAAATTCTAAAATTTGCAAATGTGATTTAGTGCAAATTTAACCATAATATTTTCTACATTTATTCTAGAACTAAAAGAATTATTTTTTTTCATCTTTTGGATTTAATATTTGTTTAGTTTTAGAATAAATACAAAAAAAATATGTCAAGGAGTTAAACACATGTTTCTTGATTTTAAATGTATAAATGTAATTTAGAATCAATTTTTTAGGCTAAACATTATATTTAATTTTTAAATAAATGGTGTCCGCAAATTTTATAATTTGGAAATTTATATTAGAAACTAAAATAAAGTATTTATCGATTTTTAAAACTTCTTGTGAATTTCTCTTTGATTTACGCTTTTTTACCAGAAATTTCTGAGAATAAATGCAATAAAATCAGCACATTGAATTTTTGCTTGTATTTTATTCCCTTCCCATTCTCTTCAGTCAAAAAATAATAATTAGCAACTGATGAACCGCTTAAACAGCAAATAATAAATTTCAAGAATATTTCATATAAATAGAATGGATATTTTAGCAGATACCTTATTATAGTTCGATTTTTATTGTTCTTTAAGAGGAAGAAAATAAGAAGATACACAATATTTATTTTCATAGATTTATAAGATTATACAATGTTTTATGTTAGTAAAAATTTCGTATCAAATCTAATATTTAACACAGCCCAAAAAAAAAATTAAGAAATAACAAACATTCGTACAAAATTGCTGAGCATAAAAAAATCACATGACCGCAATAAAATAGAAAATATAAAAGGAAACTCTCATAATTCAATATATTATGATCTCATATAATAATTAATGAATTAAAATTTCATCTTTAAGACAGGTTCAATGTGGTGAGTGTCTAAAAATCGAGTATTGCAAAAATATAAGTGCGGTTGATAAATACTCATAGTTTTACAAAATGCATAAAAATATTTCAATCACAAGTGTTACTTTTTTCGAAGACATTATTATAAGTTGCAAACATTCTTTAAGATTGTTAATAGATTATATCCACGGCAAATTATGCCACAACTGCATGTTTGTAAATGATCTAACAGATTTTAATACACAGGCTATTATATAATGTAGCGAAAAATAAAAGTTCGTGAACAAAATTATAAAGGGCATAATAACCGATAAGAGGACACAAATTCTTCTAAAATTTTATTTTTATTTCCTTAATTGTCATAATTAGGCGTTCGCCGCGTAATTTTGCTGTAAGTTATAACTGTATTAATTTACAAAAAATTTATTTAGTATTTATTTTTAGTTTAAATAAAATAATTAAAGGTATATAAGTCAAATGTTTCTAAAGAACTTATAATTTAAATTAGCTAAATAAAAGAATACAATACGTGTGAAGAATTTATATAAATCGAATAAGACAACACAGACACACATGAATGATCAAAGCAAAATTAAAAGGTTAGTAAGAAAAAAATATGATGCACATTATTTTATAAAAAGTTTGAATTTAATAACTGCAATAAGAGTATATTAAATTACAATGGATATATACCAAGTTGTTGATCGAACAATGGCGACACTTAAAATTATTGTTATTGAGAAATTATAAAAATATAGGAAGTATGACATCTTGGCGAAAGAACTTGGTTTAATTTACAAATGCAAAACAAGAATAATACCATATGTGATGACTTGGGATCGGGTGGCCACAAAATATCATAAAAAATATGTTAAGGAGTTAAAAATACCGGACGAAGTAGAAGCATACATTCAAGCTCACACACTCCGCAAGACACTTGAACTCATCTCATTTGAGAGAAGAAGAGCAGTTGATGAAGATAGATCAGAGGAAAGTGTCAAAAGATGCATCAAGGAGTTGTGCAATACTCCCAACACGCTGACTACGCCTAAATAGATAAAAAGAAAATTAACACATAAATTAATATCTTATTGAGAAATTATTGTATGTTTAGAGCATTAAGTAGTTAAAATGACCCTAAACGGTTTCAGTTAAAGGTCATAAATATCTTTAATTATTCTTGATCAAAATATATTTGGTCAAACAAAAATAATATGGGGAAATGATATGATTATCTTAAAAATTTAATATAAAAAATTCATAATAAAAGATAGCTCAATTATTTATATATGTATTTTAAGTGTTATATTCTTTAAAAACACTAAGAAGTAGTCGTCTTGGTTTTTTTTCAAGCAGTTTTATATATAAATATGTGGATGGGAAACAATAAGAGCATCTAAGATACATTGATTCTTGATATATGTTTTAAGAACCTGGTATTGTACATTCAGAAAAACCTAGTAGTTACATTTTAAAACTATTTTATGAATAAATCACTATGTGTCTCATTTAATTACCTTGCAATAAAATAACAATATATATAGGCATAAATATATGAATTTATGTTATATACAGTCGAATAAGCAAATTGAAAAAAAAAAGATTTTATATAAAATAATTCGATGTGAAATTATAAAAACACCATATGCAACACTATAATATTTCCATCATTTAAAAAATTTTTATTATTTAAATCCGGTAATAAAAATAGCCACGAAGTTAGTTTCAATATATAAAGAACTCTCCAAAAAAATAAATTTAAAATGGACATCAAATTTTTATTTTAAAAAGACCTAAATTCTCAAAGGCTTGCTTATTAAGATATTACATTCGTTATGTATTAATAAACTGATGTAAATTATTTTTGAACAAAGACTTTAAAAGGCATATCAGATCAATATTTTTATAAAATAAAAGGTGTTTTTTTCGCTTATCGGAGAATTATAATTTATAAAAGATCGAATCAAAAAATCGTGTGAAATGCCCCTTGCCCCATTAGAAAATTAGTACTAAAAAGGTAATCTTTTTGCATAAAATGTGACAAATTTTTTTTAATAGTTTATATATGTTCAATTAACATTAATTCACAAATTTTTATATTTTTTCGTTGAAAAATAAGATTATATATATTGATAATTCAATTTACGCCGAAAAATCATATAAAGATTAAACAGACCTCTATTTTATTAGATGCGTTTAAAATATAGTTCTTTTTGGGGTTCATGTTCGTAATTATTTAAAAATATGGTGAAAATTTAAACAATAAAAAAATAATAACTGCAAGAATAAAAACAAGATAATTTATGATAATATGTGTTTTCCTATAATAATTATATATTAATAAACATTTCTAATGTTTTAAATTTATACTGGCGTATATTTTATGTTTTGAAAATATTCATGCATTTTCAAACTGATTATGCCTATCAGCTTTACATTAATGTCATAATATTATATAATACCATACAGTAAAGTGACCGAAATGTTCAAAAATCGATTGACTGATTTGATAGTTATAGATTTGCTAGTATATGATGTGCTTATTGAAAATAATCACATTGGATCTTTATTTGCCCATTTTAATTTGTATTAATATATAAACCAATAAACAAAAATTTTCTATATATTTTTATAATTTTTTATATGTGTTTATTTTTAAATTGCAGTACAAAAAATCATAAAATTATATATACCTTATCTAAACGATTTTAAGTCGTATTCAATCCAGTTGAAACTGCTTTAAAATTTTTTAAATAAAAATAAAATTATAATCGATTTTTAACTATTATTTAACGCATTTTCGTCTTCACTTTTTTATTAATATTTCATTTATAGTTTTCCTTTTTTATATATATTAATTAAATCTTTTAAATTAAATCTTAAAATACTAATATATCATAGGTATATGTAAAAAAAATTGATATATTTACATATATTTTCATACTTAAAGATAATTTGAATATTAATGAATATCTTATATGTGGGTATTTGAATACAAATGAGTATGGGTTAAATTTTAATGATAATATTATGGAAGTAATTTTTTGCAAGGCAAAACGTTAAAATAATATTATTACGTGCCACGTAGTAAATATAAAGTAGAAAAAAAACAAAATATTTATGATATACTTATTCATATCAAATGTGGGTATATGCAATTTTTTTAGGTGAATTTGTAAGACTCACAAGAAATTTTGAAAGCCTGAAATTTAAAGGGGTTTTTAGTATAAAACACATGTTATCGTTTTGCATTGTAATATATAATCTACACACTACATGCAAAGCCCATGCAGAAAGGGAAGCATCTAAATTTATTAAAAAACTAGTGTCAATCTTGATCCTATGCAGAATTAAATATCCTTAGATATAACTCCAATAATTAAATTTTGTATTTTTTTCGTATTGTTGGAATTTTCTAATATAATCAATTTAACTTACATTATATTCCTAAATTTATGCATCTTTAGATTGTGTTATACAAAAAAAAAGGCGTTTACAGACTGTTTTTCTGATGAGTTGTAATCCTGATATAGATAAAAATGAACTTGGAAAAAGAATTAAATACATCAATTTATTATTGTAAAAACTTCTGTATTTCTAAGATATTTTGAATGCAAATTATGTAGAAAGTATTGTAAATTCTAATTTATAAAATCGATTTATTCATGGCTTCTGTTTTGCATGTCAAGATCATTATGGGGATATAAAAGATTTGAAGGACATCAAATGTTTTTTTTTAATTTGATCTAAATATAATAGGTGAGCATTTCATGATAAATTCAACAAAACCATCGAATTATCAGATAAATTAATCGATAAATAAAAATCATTAAATTAATAGTTTTAAATAAGCTTAGTGGTTTTTAAAACAATTAAGACTGAAATATGGATTTGTATGGTTGAAGGTCATAGTTGATGTTTTTCTATATTTGAAACCATTAAATTACAGAATAAGTATACAAAAAGATTGACATATAAAAGGGCTCAGTTTGATCATTTCAATTGGGTCACTGATACAAATAAACATACCTATCAACCAATAATGTCCTTGAATTTTTACACTTACCTTCGCGAAGCGAGAAAAGTTTTTTTTAGCGTTCGTTTCATCTCTATGTAAAAAGCCGAAAGTTTTCCATTACTGTGGATCGGCCTAATGGTTACCTGTTTAAAAAAAATTTATTACAATTTGTGATAAGTATTCGAAACCACAACCATTTAAATGTAAAATTTTAAGAGACAAGAATTCAAAATATTCACAAGTTAAAGCAAGAAATGCAGAATGAAAAAAACCATATTTTTTAAAAGAAGATTCCTTATTTAAAACCCAGAAATGAATATAAATTCAATATAAATACTTGAATCGTTTTTCTACACATTTTAATTAATAATCCACATAGCTCCAAAAAATAATTTTAATTTGGTTTTCTCACATTCTTTTTAGGTGAAGAAAAATTTAATGATAAATACGATTAATATTTTAAACCACAATAAAATCATAATTACATGATTTCAGCGATAATCACAATAGAAGGCAAATTATGTAATTCATGAATGCATAAATTGACGTTTTTTAAAACTGATAAAAATATATATATTTTGTATTTACCTTTCTATGGCACAAACTTAGTAGAAAAATATATTTTCACATCGATCTCGATGCAAATATTATAAAGTGTAAAATATACCAATATTTTTATCAGACAGAATAGCATTTTATTATCTGGCTAACTATCTAGTAAACTGGTTAAATTTAAGAGATTGAAATAACGCCAAAAATATATACAAATATCATTCTATACGCTTTTTCATCTTTTTAATGCTTAAATTCATAATATTTGAATCTAATTTTTAAATCACATAATCATAGTAATATCTTTATATTCCTATCCTATTTTATATGTTTATAATTATACAAAACCACATTTCCTAAATCAATTTGAGCTTTTTGAAATCAAAATCTATAAAATTAACAATCCTTCGTGACACTACGTATTCAAAAAAAATTATAATTTTATTTTCAATATTTTTTTTGAATGCTCCAAAATCATTGGGTATAATTGTTTACTCCCCAAAATGGTGTGCAATAACGCAGTTGGTTTAGATACGCTTTAATAACTGGCCTGAGCTCAACAGAAAATCATCTCGGATATATAAGAATTTACTCAAAACATGGAATACCCTAGGGGCGGTCTGTAGAAACTAGAAAGTAAATTCAAAAAAGACCAAATTCGAACTTAAATTGGGAGATCACTGTATAAGACGCTTAAAAAGGGGTCGATTATTGAACAAAGCTTACTACTTTCAGCAAGATATGGGTAAGCATAGAGTGGTGGTGATAGCATTATTAACTAGTGACGGAAAGTAGATGGAAGTTCATCCTCCCCTCCATATCGACTACCGCCTGATAAAACATGACTAATCCACGATATCAAACCGATAACAAGAAATGTGAAGGATAACACGCGGAGATGTATCAGATAAGCAAATGTTATTTAATTATCATAAGCGATCTTCCTATAAAAAGAACATACGAGTAAATAAATAAAAAAATAAGTAAGTAATTTCGTCTTGAATTTTAATCATAAAGATAAAAATTAATTACGAAAGATATATAATTGATTGTATATTGTTTTTATTACTCATTTTGCTTTAGGCGACTGAAATTGTTGGATCGTGCCTGAATTATAATCTGTAAAGTTAGTTCGTGTATGTAAGTTATAATGTGTTTTTCGCGCGTTGAGTATGAATGATGCGCAAATACAAACCAAAAGTTTATATTTTAAATTGTTTCCAGAAAGTGTATTAAATGTATAAAGGTTTTGAAGGCTGAAATGTATACCCAATTTTAAATCTGAACCAACATGAAAAGGAAATTTATGGATAAAATCCATATCTTAGCGAAAGAAGAAATCAGATCCAAATTATAAAGCTTCTAATTTAGGCCCTAAACAACACAGAGAGAAATGTAAACGTGGTGTTTTGATGATAAAGGTAAAATAGTCGCAAAATCGCCTTTCAAAAACCAATTTTTCAAATAATGCATTAAAATGTAATGATATAGCTAAAAGACCCACTTTAGAAATACTTTTTTTTTATACGCCACAAAACATTGTTTTTGATGAACATACGTGGGGAAATGTTTAAGCTGTTAATGTTAAGAGTTCACTAGAAGAAATTAGACATATAAAATCCAATTTTTGTATACAAAATCAATAAATATGTGGTTTAAATTATTTAATCTCTGTTGACATCATCACATGCACAAGAAAACTAAACTCTATTATATAATTTCTAATTGGTTATTTACTACTTGTTTCTATTTTTCAGGTAAATAATTAGTGAATTTCATTCTTTAAAAAAATTCAATACATTTTCCTATGCACTAGCTTGAATCTAATGATTTAATAAAAAAAAATAACATTGTTGGCTTGAAAGTTGTTAGTTGAGCTCAAGAAAATATGGCAAAAAAAATAAAATTTTGTCAAATTATTTGAACGCATAAATTAATTTCACTGATATTATTATCTACATTTGGATGGTCTAAATCTTATTCGTCCCATAGCAACACTAAGAATTCTATAAATTCAGTTTCATATTTTTTAATAGCCTCATCGCTATTCTTTTCAATCACAATTTGCTCTGTAGAATTTGAAGAGTTCAAGTTGCCATTTATATTTACAATTAATTCAGTGGAATCATAAGTGACAGACGAACAAGATTGACACTTTCTACGCTGTAAAAGCACATATTCTTTACCGTTTGCAATTATGTATATTTCACCACTGATTTTACACTGAATCTGTGTATAATTTACTATGTTTTTGTTTTCTGTATTATCTATTCGAAGGTTAACATGAAATTTTTCATTTTTTAGATACAAGATACAATATTCCACTCCGTTAAACACAACAGTTTGATCTTGCGTATCTTCATTTATCACAAAGTAATTATTTCCGCTATATATAAAATTACATAGATTCCAGTCTTTACAATTTCTGATATAATATTCATATTTTACGTTCAGAAAATAATTTTTCGTTGATAGAAATGCAGAAATCCTATCATCAGGACTTGAATTTCCTGGTTTCGAAAGTTTTTCTTTCTCTGAAGTATGAAATGTATATAGAGATTCACCGTAGAAAAATTGTATATAAATAAAATTGTTTATGGATATTATTTCTCTGCCATTAAGATTTAATATTCTTACATACCACGTAGGATCGGCTATAAAATTAAAGCTTAAAATAGAGATGGGCCTGATATTTACATAAAAATGATATAAACTTGCTTTTATAAATAATGTTGAACATTTTAGATGATTTTCGTGGGCATATTCAAAAGGTATAAATAACTCGTTGCGTTCATTCTCATACAAAGGGGTGTAGTGTAATCCGCATATCTTAATAACACCTATTGGGTGTATAATTTCATTATTAATTTGGAAAACTCGACTATTGCATATTTTCATGGTAGAAGAACTCGGATTCATGCTCGCTGCCAATACTTCTCCAGGTTTACCTCTTCGTGTGTTGTTCGTTGAGTCAAAAATAATATTTGCCAAAAATATATAATAACTAAAGCAGAAGGATAATTTCATATTTATGGGTAAATAATGAATATTAATATAAACTCACGTAATTCTATGCTTGATGTTTTTTAATTTTATAGATCGGCAGATCTAATTTATAAATCTTATAGACTTATGTTGGGTCTGTAACTTTTGAATGAACTTAAATTTACCAAAAAGAAACTTGTTGATTATAAAGACTTATTCTTGTGTGTATTTTACCATAAAAACGCGTTAATTACCTTATTAAAAAAATAATGACTATAAAATCTATAATTGTTTAGTTAGATATTAAATAAATTAATCACAAATTTTATTTTTAACATGATACTTTGAAGATATTTTAAAACAGTGTGCCCTTATTCACAATTCTAGCAAAAAAGTATATGATTTTAATCAGAAATCGCATATGTGATGATCTATTTGAGAAAATAAATGTGTCAAAATATGAATACACTGAAAATAAAATTAGTATTACGATAGTATTTCGGATTAAAGTGATGTTTTTATTATAAAAAGCAGCCTATTAGCAACTTATGGTTCAAATTTATTTATTTTTTAAATTAGGATTTAACGGGAAATATTAAGTTATGGCAAATTTTTTATGCGTCTTCTTATTGGTTACTCGTAAAAAAATTCAAAATAGTTACAAATTTAAATATTGCATAGATTTATTTCTAATCACAGCATTTATAAAACTTTAAATAATAGAAAAGAGTGAAAGATGATTAGCATGAAGAAATTTTGATAAATATAAAAACTTCTGGGCCGAAGCAGTATTAACTTAACTACACATTTAAATAGAATGACGGGAAATATTTCACAGCGTTTTAAACATATCTTTACATTTTAAATTAGTAAAAGGGATATTGTTGGCATTAATAACTAATTCTATAAAAAAATCAAATTTAAGTTAAAAAATTACAATTATTACATTAGAACATATAATATATGGTAGCAATGTAATAGTTTCGATTATTTAGCTTTTAAACGATCTAATGTTATAAAGTTATATATTAAGGCCTTTTAATTTAAGCTGAACTATAAATCAATATCTTCCTTTATTTTGAGTCTAATGGATTATAAAACACTCCAGGTAAAACATAATTATAAATGCAAAAGAAAATTTGAATACATGTTTTGCGCTATAACAAAATCAAATTGTTACAAGAATCAAAAAGTCCGTCATAAGATGCAATCACCGCTTGAACACAGAAAAATCGATTTTTATCGTTGATATTTCTTCTTATGTGCACATTTTCACAAAAAACATGAAATTGGAAGGTATGGAAATGAAATTTTGTAAATTCTAAGA
Organism: Rhyacophila brunnea; assembly: GCF_057557595.1. Taxonomy (NCBI): domain Eukaryota; kingdom Metazoa; phylum Arthropoda; class Insecta; order Trichoptera; family Rhyacophilidae; genus Rhyacophila; species Rhyacophila brunnea. The sequence continues at coordinate 54,291 of NW_028233352.1, forward strand.
TGAATTACTAAAAACTATGGATAAACACACCAAAATCCGAAAATTAAAAACCATTGTAGTTTATTGCACGCTTGGTATCTAAATACTGATATTTTGCTTTAAATTTTAGTTTCGTTCACAACTTAAAATTTGTATTATGAGTTGGGTATATTTTTAGCTCTACATAGTTTTTCTGGCAAAACTAAGGATTCCTCTATAGAACAGATTTGTCTTATATCTTATTTCATCTCATCATATTTAAGATCTTCTTCAATGTTTCCTCCTGTCTCAAGACATACTAGTTTGAATATTTTCCACAACCCTCTTGATTGTGTGCTTGTTTCTGGTTTTGTTGGCATTACAACCGCTTAATATACGACTTATGTTATTTGTACCACCCCATCCGAAGTTATGACTTATGGCAATATTCGAGATCTATATTTGTAAATTAAGAAGGGTTCTTTTACTAATATATCGTATTTTCTTGGTTTCTGATTTTAAAATTCATTGGATTATCAATACTCGTTATTCCTATTTCTATTAACGTGATCAAGTTTCTCTTATTATCGTACACTAAAGTGTCTAGTCAATCATGTGATGATTTTATATCTATTTTTATTATCGTATCCACTTTTATCTTAGTTAGTTCGTTTTCAATTACTTCTTTAACCATGAATTTTCTTATTTTTTTCAAGCATAAAGTGTATGCATATTAAAACTATTTTATGTCTTAGTGTATATTAATGGCCAAGCATTCTTTTACGTCGGATTGCTAGGTGATCTACTGCTTTAAATGCCTTTCCACAGCTTTTATATTTTGACTTTTCTCCAAAGGACACATTCTATCTAGCATGAAACATAATCTCACTTCTTCTTTAATTTTAACATTTCAAATTTATAGCCACTTTGAAGGTCTAGCCATGCCAATCATTGTGTTGTTTTAATTCGGAAATATTTTAGATTTTGTTGTTTAACTTTAATTTTACACATTAAAAAATCTTTAACCTTCAACATGAAGGAGTTATGGATATTTTTCTAAGTTATAATTAACCATTAAATATTCGTTTATAATCTAAGTGTGTTTTATCCCGTTGTATTTTGTATTTAATTGCTCTTCTTAGTTATATTATTTTTAGGTTGAAAGTGTCTTATTAAGATGAAAAGTTATTTTCTCCAATAAAAATTCAACACTCAATAGTCCTCTCCCAATTTCTTCTCCTTTTAAATAAAAAATTTCTTTATTTGTGCGCTTTAATTTATAGATTCCTCCATAGAACTTTCTCTATCAGATCATATATTTTAGCAAAGTCTTTTGGTTTTATTTAAGAGTGCCTTACAGTAGTTTTTATTGGATCATAGATTCTCGTTAATGATTTGAATGTTTTTTTTTCAGTTAAGGTTGGCTTCATTTTATTCATGATTCTTTTTATAATTTCATAAAGTTTTTTTACCAGTTTTTTATCTTTTATTACTGATTTTATATTTCTAATATCGTGAGGCATTATAATCCATTCTATTAGATTCGTATATTCATTATACCAACGTCATTTGTTGCTGAATTTGTTTTATTTATATCTATTCCTTTCGAATTAAAGAAATTAACTGTTTCTTCTGCCATCTTTTTTAAGTTTTATGGATCTTTTATCACAAGCTTTAGATCATCATTGAGCAAAAAATGACTTATTCTGTTAGAAGTTTCATCTAATGGCATATTTAGTGAAAGGAATTTTTTGTCAAGTACTCTACTTAAAGGATTATTGAAAAAAAGCAAATATAAGTTTTAATAGACCGTTACCTTGCAGAACCTATCTCATGCTACGTTTTATAAAATTTTGTCTTTTGTTATACCTTACTGAAATTTTCCATTTACTCGTTATCACTCCTATAGACCTGTGTATAAATTCTGGAAGATATAGTTTTGCTGATTTCACCATTGAATAGTTGTGATTTCTTGAATTATAAGCTTTCGAAATATAAATCTATCTAGTTTCAGTCCTTTTTTGTATTCATGAATTATTACTTTTTTAAAGCATTGATCTTCAGATACTCGTATAAGCCGTATGTTTCCCGTTGAATTTCCGATAGTAGCTTACGCTTTTCTACGTTCCTCTGTAGAATTTTAGCCATCATTAATTTCTTTATTTTATAGAGGTTATTCGCGCCAGGAACGTGTCAGAATTTACTGCCATTTATAACATTATCCTTTATAATGTGCTGTTTCTTCATAAAACTAGCGTTCTCAAGTTCTTCTCTCGACCATATCTCAGTGATGCATACGTACATTTGATGATGCGAACATGACATTTTCTTTATAAAAAAATTTCTACCCAAATAAAAATAGTATAATATGCGACATAATAGAAAAAATACGATATATCTTCGCAGTAAAGAAATTTTTTATTATTTTTTCGCCATTAAATCAAGAAATTACATAAACTAGTACAAATAAAGTACATGAAAATTTTTTAAAAAACCTCACGTTTGAAAAATCTATTCAACAAAATTCACAATCTGAATAGCAAAAAATATTTCTATTTAAATATATCTGTTTTCTACGATTTTTTATAAATATAATAAATATTTTGTTTCAATCCACAAATTTAACAATTAAATCTTGGATTAAAAAATAAAAATCCCCACATGATATAGTGAATTTTTTAATTTCTATCATTCAAATGCTTTATATCATGTATTATTTAAGAATAAACTTTATAGTTACAAGAATATCTGACGTTTACGCATAAAATAAACATAAAAAAGGGGCTTTAATTTCCATCATTTTACTATTTCTAAAATAAAACTTACATATAAATATAAAAATATGGGTTTTTATATGAGGCTGAACTATTAGATCAAGTATTTTCTAAAAAAATTTTAACTTTTTTATTAAAAATTAATCCTATGGACTGTATTTTTTTTACTGTCAAATCCAAAAAAATTTATATATTTGTAGAAAAATTCTATTTGGATATTTGGGCCAACCCCGAACTACATTATATGAAAAAAAAATCGAAATCAGAAGAATAAAAATAAAACTTCTGTTCCAGAAGCCTAACTGCTTTAAAACACTATATTAATATATGCATTTTAGTATCTTTCTACCATGAACTTATAAGATTTGTCTTTTTTAGATTACAGAACAATTTCAGCTAGTCGATACGCTATAATTCTGTTTATTTCATCAACAATTTTTTTTAATTTAAAGTATATGTATAGTAATAAAAATTAATTATCTATGAATTCCTGAATTTGCATATATGTCACAAAGACTTATAAATGAATCTATTCATTATATAATTTTACGATTTTGTTTTTTACTCCTCTAGAAAACCCATAGAAAACATATAGTTATTCTATTTCCATTTAAAATATTATCTATTATCTAACATCTCAAGTAACATTATTATTGAGCCAGTTTATGTGATTTCGGATAATGTTTTCATGAATAATATATAAAAGTACGGAGAATTTGCCGTTTTATCGTTGGTTCAAATATCACAAAAAGGTATAAGTGTATATTTAACGCACAAATATTCATAGTTTTTTTATTGATTATAAAATTACAGTTTATGAAGATATCTATAGATTACCCAACTCGATTTATGTTGCTTTAGAGTAGTTTTTTTAGCTTATAATATCTAAATAAATAAAATTTCTTCTAATATACACAAAATTTATCCGTAAAATTACCACATTTTATAAAATAGGCGCAAAAAATCAATACTTTTTATCGACAAACACTTCATTATCAAATAAATTACATTGTCGAACATGCTATTTTTATCAGATATCTAATATCATTTTATAGATGAATTAGGATTTTTTCTGTTGTAGAATTTTCAGATAATTATTTTAAATCCATCTGTTTCTTTATCTTTCACAATAAATTAACTCCGTAAAGATAATTTTTTTTTGTGATTTAAAACAAAATAAACACAGTGAATAGCTACAGGATCATATATTATGTTTTTACTCTAGCTACTGTATTTTTTATCTTTTTATATATTTACTAAATAATTTTGTCAGATACCCAAAGAATATATATGATGAATATAGATAATATATTTTTTAAATATTTTTATTATATTGGTCATAATAGGTTACTACCTTTACTTTTTTAACTTCAATTTAAAAATTTTTTATGTCGGTAATATTATCAAGGTATACTTTTAATACAAAGATTTGGTTTTTTATAATGCAAAATTTATATAAAAAATTACAATCTTATCTATTAAATATTTATAAATGTGATTTTCGCAAAAAGATATCATACTAGTGATCATCTTAACCATTCAGATTTCTGAAATGCAAGAAGTTATTTCAAAAAATAAAATCAACAAATTTAAATAAAAATTAGATTAAAATATCATATTTACTACCATCTAAAAAATTTTAGATCTAAAAATTAAAAATGTGTTAAAAGCGATTTTTCTCAAAAAAAACATATATGGGCAACAAAGGAAATTTTTATCTTTTATTTTACAAGCATCGGACATTTCTTCAAAATCAGATAAAATTTGTTGTATGATGTTATTTTATTACAAGTAAAGCCCTCTTATGACTATTATATTTATCTATGTTTATCTCAACTTCTTTTTATACAATAAAATAATTGATTCGTTCATTAATACAATATTACCATCCATTATTTATTGAATTAAATATGAATTCGATTAAAGATAAGATGAAAATTATTGGTATAAATGATGTTTTCCCCATTTTACTCAAGCCGATTTTTGTACTTTTTTTAGAAGAACATGAGTTCGGATGTGTTACTACAATAGATTCGGTTTTATAATACAATTCAATTGTTTTGAGCGCATGATTCTAAGTATTGTGCTATATGGTTATCAAATGTAAAACGATCCCGTATTTTACATTTGTAACCTTTGTATAATTTAAAAACGACTCTTTATGATTCAGAAATAATATTATACACTTTAATTTCAAATTTAAAATTATATATAAAAAACCTTATTATAATATATTTTTTGGTATATCTCGATACTATTTTGGCTGATAAATTATTTCCGAGTGTCTTTAGTTTACCTTTTTATGCTTAAAAAGGCAGATATTATGATTTAATAACCTAGTCTTTCTGTTTAAGTCATTACATGCGTCACTTATGTCAAAATATTGTCAAATGCATGCATCAATCAACCTAATAGTGTTTCGAAAATTTACATAAATTCTTGTTACAACAATTTTAGAAGTGTAAATCTTAGGCGTAAAACATCTATATAGTCGAACTCATCTTCTATTTCTTCAAACAAAATAATTAAAAAAAATAGTTATAATATAGATAAAACAAATATTTGAATATTGATTCTGCGAGATAGATGTTTATAATTAATAAATAAATTCCTTAGGTTTTATTTCTTGCACGAATTATATTGCTGTTGAGTAATATAATAACTCAAGTGTTTTTTATGTAAAATTTAACTAAAAAATATTTCTTGGCGAAGTATAAATAGGAATTTTATATATATTAAATGAAGAACTTAAGATAAATATGTAAAAAATTATTTATAACACCCATATATGCCAAGGCAGAAATGACCCTGACAAAAAGCAGCCTGTTATGTATTGTTCTATCAATAGATGACTATAAATAAGAGTCATCAAAATATGAAATGCCGTTGCTGTATTTTCTTTAGTTAATAATATACATCTAAAAACATGTTTTGTATGGAGAAGAGTGTTTGCGATGTATGGTGAGTGCTGCAAAATTGGTTTTATTCTCCACATTGTTATAGCTGGATTTCCCGTGTATTCTTATTTAAATAAATTTATGTATTAAAGTCTATTTACCGAAATTTGAAAATTGTTCTGGAAACATGTTATGATTTAAATGGTTTAAAAATGGATTGTCGGGGTTTATTGAACCTAAAGATGTAGAAATTCATAAATATAAGGTAAAATTGCAGAAATACTTACATGTGACATAAATAATATACTATGTAGTATAATTAATAAGAAATGAAACCTCATTTATATCTAAATTCAAGTAGTTCGAATGAACGAACAAACAATTTAATTTCAAAAAAAATTGCAGGAGTGGTATGCATTTAAGTATAAATTTAACATCACTTGTATGCAGGGTTAAAGTCCCAAAACCTTTTTCGCATCCGAAAGGCTTCGTTTGCATAGTAAAATCACATGAAAACAGAAACATCTCCCATCTAGGGATAGAATAGATAAAAAATAAAAGAACGAAACTTTGCGCGTTAAGTAGACATAAAAGTTAATATTTTTTTTACAAATGTAAAAAAATTTTCATAGATAAAAGTTTAACGGTTGCGGTAATGATATTGAATATCATAAATCTTTTATGTTTCAGCATCGATTGTAATCACAAAGAATGTATTGAGTCATTCAATAATAAAACAAAGGATAATTATATTAGAAGAAAAGCAAATACTGGACTAATAAGTAGATTTTAGGTGATTTGTGTTCGAAAATAAAATCATATGATCCTCTTATTGAGCGTATTTGTGATTTAAAAAATTATATTGTATATTTTACGCCTTTTTCATCAAATGATTGACGAAATGCATTTTTATGATGGAGTTTTGGGCTTTCTTCTTTTAATATAAGGGCTAGGATCATTTTTTATGAAATAATTTTTCCACCATCATTAAATGCACAAAATATTAGTTTTTTTTTGATTTAATCATACCAAAAAAATTACAATCTTTATAAATTATTATAGTTTTACTGTATCATATATGCAACGGCAGCCAATAATTACGCATTATTTTACGTATATCCCCCACCCGAAAAAAAAACCACCAAAATGAGCATTGATCACATTTTTTTGCAAATAAAAATGCAATTTAGTTATTTTTTTGGAACAAATAATTATTTGTAGCGTTTATGCAATTTTCTTTTTTAACAATATAGGAAATAAAAAACTTAAATAGAATAAATTTTTATTTTAGCATTATGAGTTTACGAGGCTTCTAAAAACTTCACCTATATCACCTTTTCAGATAAATATAACCATATTCGCATATTTTGTTTTATTTATAACGATTATACCATTTTGAAGTGAATTATTCATTCTTTTTACTGTATTTTAGTGACATTTATAATATTTTAATGTAAAAACATCATAGTGCTTATTTTCTAAGGCTTCACATTCCTTTGAAACAAACTTCCACCCATTTGTATGAATTTAACCCTTTATTACGTTTTTTTCGAAAAAATAGTACTTTTAATCTTGAATTATGTTAAAATAAGTTTACGGTGAAAATCACATTTTTTCTGTAAATTATAAACTAACGATGAATCATACGCCTTCTACTATATGTCCCGTTTTGTATTATCTTTTCTATAATTAAATTTCATCTATTTTCACATAAAATATTTCGCCTTATTTGCTTTTTGTGATGATAGAATGATCCATATTATTGATTTTTGTTGTTCATTTACAAACAGTGGCTGATGATAACCTGGTATTTTTAATTATTCATTTGAATGGCGTTTTCAAAATATATAAGTAAAACATCATAGTTTCTTTATTTTGTTGCACAGAAGTATTCAAAAAGAATTTATTTTAAAAACCCAAAAACTTCGCTTTGCATATCCTTTTTGCATCTGTAAACCTTTCTTGAAATATTTATTGTATATAAGTATCTAATTTTATACATTTAGTATAATAATCAAATTTTTTTATGATTTTTTAGTAATTTAAATCTACTCATGTATTTAAAAACATTTATTTATTCTAAAAAATTAATTACTATGGGATCGGTTTCTTAAAATGTATAAGCTTAAATTTTTAAGGAAAAATAATTATCTCCTTCCCCATGATAAATGTAACAATTTGAGGTATTTCTTTTGTATCTAATGTTTTTAGCAATTGTTAGAAAGTTTTCTCCGCACTTTTTTTTAGGGTCTATATCCCTTTTTTTATGCTGATAAAAAAATTTCTGTAAATTATTTAAACATAATCTTTTTTGTTATATATGCATAGCTGTGCCATAAACCCTCTTTCCAAGATCCGTTATCATATAGGTCAAAATTAAATTAAAAAAAAATCAATATATGAGTGCTATACCCCATGTATAAAAAACTGTAATAATAAAATTAAGTAAAAAACATATTTTTTTTAATATTACGTTGGAAGAATTGATTGAACCTTAATTAACTGACGTTGTTTTTTTTAGCGTCGATTTATTAAAAAAAAATATTTTTTGTAAATAAATAGCAATAAGTAATATCAAAAAATAATTTTAGGTGTATTTTAAAAATGATAAAATATTTGCGATTAAGGTTTTAAATTGAATTATATAATCTAATATGGAAATAAATATTTTATAATGGAAGTGGTTTTTAATAGTAAGAAGTCAGGAGTAAATAAAAGCATTCTACGCATTTTTACGTGAATTCATTCCTAATTTTTTTTAACATTTGTCATATCTATTCATATGGGTTCAAAAAAAGAAGAAAACCATAAAAACGGTTCATTTATTTTTAAAGATAAAATCTCTTGATTGAAACATGTTAATAAAGCGTCTAGGGTTTTTATTACCGCCTTCTTGCGATTGATATTTTATTCTTGATTATAATGTGCTTTGTCTCTATGAATAGCAGGGTTTCTGATCTCTTATAAATACAGCCCAAAAGGTGATAAAATACATGTATTCATGTGTTATTTAAATTTTTTATTGGTTATATAAATTTTTTTTTGCAGAACTTACATTTAAAAAAGTTGCAAAAAACGATTTTGTGAAAAAAATTTTATGAAATTTAATATTTTCTCTTCAAGCATCAAGATATGTTTTCTATAAATCTTCATTGTTTCTATTTTAGAAAAGTAAATATTCAGATGCCTATTTTTGTCTATCTGTTCCATTTTTACGTAAGATACAAGGTTTATACCAAAAATTTTACTTTCAAATGAATTAGTATGTGTGTCTGTAACAGGGTATTTTAATCCTAAAGCGTGATCAAGGGACTTATATGTTTATTCAAATAATTCAAAAAGCCATTGTATATACAATCTAACCATCATTATATCGTACACTAAACAGTTCAACATAATTACAAATTATTTCTTTGATTGTTTGAGTTCGGTATCTTTTTTTTAGCAGAAACAGTAAAAAAAACATTGTTCTGTGGTTCTTTCTACACCAAAATACAACAAACTCCCTCTACTATTTTTCCACTGTTACATTTGAGTAAATCCATTTTTGTTCATAATTTTATATGCTATACCAAGTCTTCCAATTTTCGCTATTTACTCATTAATAAGCCTCCGAATATTATCCTGCAATGTTTAATCTGTTTGCAAATATTGATGATTACCATCACAAGACTTTCTCAATGCTTATACCATGAATTTTACAAATATAAAACCAATTCAATTCTAAAAATCATATATAATGAACTACAATTATATAAAATGAAATTATCAAATAGTGTTTCTTCTGCGACATTTATAAAATTTAAAATAAGTGTTCCTTTTTTATCTATAGGCAACGCCATTCTCACAAAATTTCGGTTATTTGATAGTTCTATTTTTAATGAATTCTTTTAAAGGTATCTTATTGTCTTTTTCTTGATGCATGACAAATAATATAGTTTTTTTGTATATTAGTTGAATATTTTAATATTTAAATTTTGAAGGGTGAACAGAATACATTTCCGGTAAAATAGTTAATTAAATACAAAAAATATTGTAAAGTTGTCCTGTAATGTGATATATATTTTATTCTATTCGTGCAATCGATCAAACTTTAGCCGAGGCCTGTAAACAAGAAATAAATTGGCTTGTATTATTTTTATATAACCACTACAACATACTTGTGTCAAAAAAATTAAATTTGAAAAATACAGCATTATTGTATATATTAGCCATAGGAAATTTTATAATTTACAACACAATTTAATGTTTTTATATATTAAATATTTATATGTGGCCAATTATGCATCGTCATTTCTATGCTTATTAATCTCAAAATTATAAAAAAATTATGGTTAAGTTTTTAAACTATTGAATAAGCTTGTTGATTCTTAAGCTAAGTTTTATAAAACTAATAGATCATATGTGAACACGGACATTATTTCTTAGTTTGTTAAATAGAAAGCGCAGTAGATCAGTATCTGATCAAGATGAAACTGGAAAGTTTTATTTTTAGATTTTATCAAGATTTATTTTCTGTTTCTTTTATTGTAATCAAAAAAGAAAAATAATTCTCTTTTACGCTGTTAAGTGTTTACAGAACGTAGAACAATTTTTAGAGCATTTATCACAATATAACAAAAAATATCAAGAAAACACATATTTATGAAATAAAAACTATTTAATATGCACAGAAGAGGTATTAAATCATATTTTAGTTATAAAAAATAAAGCTTTTTTATTTAAGAAAGATACCGAAGATTGTTAAAAGATTTAGAAATAAGAGCAACAATACATAAATAAAAATGTAAAATTTATTTGTTCTATATAAACATGAGCTGAAAACCAATTATAATTCGGAAAATCATGCGTAAAATCACTTGCGCCGAAACTATATGAAAGTTAAGTGTATAGAATAAAAAATTATAAACAGCATAAAATATATTGAAAATTACAGCAACGCACTGGATTGGATATTCTAATCTCAAAAATATAGCTTACCAGGGGACAAGAAACAAAAATATGATCAATATAGTGCTTCATTTGAGATATAATTTTTTTTCGATAAAGTCATGTTACAAACACTTTATTAAGCCGTATAAAATAGTAAACTAGAACTAATACTAAGTTATTACTACAAATGGTGACTAAAGAAGTGATGGGGTGCATTAATTTATACACTTTAGAAAAATCCACTTTAAAGGAACAACGCGAATCCGGTGCGCTATATTTAACGAAATAAAAGAAAAAAAAAATATCCATGATAAGATGTTTTGCAACGAAAAAAATAGACGTTAAATCATCGAAGTATGACCAAAAAATTTTTAGAAGTTTAAAAGGCAAATTCGGTAGCATCAATAGAAAATTTTAATAACGAATACCCACAAGTTGAGAATTTTGAAGGTTTTAAGCATAGAAAAGTTGATTTACTGGTGAATATAATGATCCGATTTTACCAATTCAAAATAAAAATAGCACTATGCGTCATAACATATATGCCTTAGTCATAAAATACTATAACTCTTATGTTTAGAGGTTAAGGATATCAATTTTAGTATAGGCTAAACAATCAAATGAATTTTAAATACACAAATAAAGGCAATTAAAATTAATATGATCAAAAAAAAAAAATATTATAAGACTTAAAGTGGCCTTCAGCAAATTTTTTTATAAAATGCCATAAAATAAATTCTTCAATTTTAAATATTTTTTTAAAGCTTAAAACATAAGTGTTGGCAATTCATAAAAGCTAAAAATTATCAACATGATAGAACTAAAGAAAAATTAATGGTTCAAGACATTAAAATGTTATAAAAGCTCTTATGTAATATCTCATGCTAACTATAGGAAAAATAATGTTATATCGCTTCTTACACAACAATAGGTTTTATTTGCAATTATTTTATATTATTACAACATGCATAAAAATGAATTTTTGATAATAGAATTTAATTTTTACCGCTTTTGGATAATTAATTGTTTATAATTTTATGTTATGTTCAAAAATATTTTAATATGCAATTTTAGATCTAAGAACTATATTTATAATTATTATTTTGTGTAAAGCGTGCTTTTTTATTGATAAATTTTATCTATAAATAAATTTGGTTATATAAAAGCACAGGTATCGTGCAAGGGATCTGAACTACATTATTTATATCATCAGCGGACCCTTTTTAGATTCCCTAGTGTCTATTGAAGGTTTTTATACTTTACTTTTTTTATTTTAAATAGCACCATATGACATACTATAGGTTTTAAATAAATTTACTGACTATTTACATAAGTAGAGTAGAAATTCTTTTCATTCACTATATTCCCATATATTTGTTTAGATGAAATTATATGTAAGGGGGTTTAAAATCCCTGACGAAGTATAAGCATACATGCAAGCTCTCACCCTCCGCAAGACACTTGGACTCATCTCATTCGAGAGAAGAAGAGCATTTGATGAAGATAGATTAGGGGAAGGTGTTAAAAGATTCATCAAGGATTTGTGCAATATTTCAATACGCTGACTATGTCTAAATAGATGAAATCGATAAAAAGAAAATTAACCCATAAATAAATAATATATTTTTCTTTATGTTGGGTTTCCTAAAAAAGGCAGTATTTATAAATTAAAAATGTACAAATTCACGAGAATATTCCAAGTGATTCTGCATATTTAAGATTTAATATATTATATTTACAATAGATTACCATGTGAATGTTCTGCAACAAACAAGATTAAAATGATAGTCATTATGCGCAAATGATTTTTTTTTATATGTGATAATCAGCATCTTCAAATAACAGTGTTTCGCTCTAATATGTATTAAAAATTATTTTTTTTTATTTATTTTTTCAAAAATCTATATTTTGAGCTATTATGGTCTAGAGGTATTTTCATCTTTCTTTTTTATTATCCAAATTAAATCGCATGATTTTCAAATTCAATAATAAATAGCATATGCATATAATTAATCTTAAAATACTTTTATATAATAAAAATCATTAATTCTATAATATAAATATTTTGATCACAATTAATACTGATTTTTAAAATAAAAACTGAGCTAGAATCGATGAATTATATATTTCGTTAACTTTTATAATTGCAGAGTCTAATCTTTTTAAATATATTTTTTATTTCAAAAAATTATCAAAAATTTGGGATTTTATAGCAAAAATTAAACTTATTTATAAAGAAAAAGTATAAAAACAGATAAAAAAACCAGGGAATAATAACATCAAATTCATTTAAATAAATAAACCGTTTGATAATTCATTCGCGACAGACGAGACATTTAAATATCAAAGACCCCAATTTAGTTGATAGAATTACAATATAAGAGATTCGAATATCAAAAGGCCGGGTAGATTACCAAATCCACGCATCACATGCTATGAATTATTAAAAGGATAAAATTCAAAAAAAATCATTTTTATAAACAATTATAAGTTTAAGTTATTATTTTTTATTTAGGGGCTAAATTTATTATTGAATGTTTAGTTTTTGTTCTTTGGCACAGCTTGCTTGATTCTCTGTACGCACAGCATATTTATACTTTCGGCTATCTTCACCTCTCCAAAGTCTTATTTAATGCCCCACCTTCTTTCGAGACTTATTAATTCAAAGGTTTTTCTCAATCCCAAGGTTTGTATATGTGCCTCGAACTGGCTCGTGATATCTAGTTTCTTCAGGATCCTTTTATGATATCCTGTAACCACACCGTCCCATGCTATAACACATGGGATAATTTTTGTCCTGATAAGCGGAAGCCATATTTTTATTTTATTATATCAGCACTTTATTTAATTTTACTGTAAAATAGAATTAGAATCAAATGATGTATTTCAAATTTTTACGTATAAAAGGTAAGATTCATTAATTATCTTTCCAGTTTTATACACATGATTTTTTAAACAGTATATCTATATTTTGGAGCATTTGATCACGTAAAAATATATGTCAATATGAATCCAAAATACATTGTAGGTGTTTTTATTGCAAATTTCTTGTTGGTTTTTGCTTGAGTAAATTCGTGCATTGGTTGCTATTTTCATGTTACTTACGATTATATATAAAATTTACATTATTATTTCTTTTAAGATTCAATTAAAATCACTTTTATTAAAAAAACTGCGAATGTTTTCTAAATGGTTTATTTTTTTAACTGGTGAAGATCAAAAAAGGATTGTGAACATCAGGATAATTTACATGAATTAAGGATAGTATTTATCGTATAATTATTTTACCGATATTTTGCTTGATTTCTTATTTATAAAATTCTGTAAATTACATAACCAAGATATTAGTGATTTTATCGATATTTATCATAGATATATGTTTATAAAAATCTACTTACTATGGAACTAAGAGTTTTATGCTATAGAGGTAAAAATATTGGGTGAATATGAAAAATTCAAAGCGAAAGATTGCTTAGTGTATTTTTATATTATTTAAAACAACAAAAAATACGTATCTTGGTAAGATTTATCGTTTTGAATATCATTAGTGTAAATTTTTGTGCATTTATTTCTAGTTAGCTTGGTAAGTATTTTAGCATTGAATTGTAAACTTTGATATTCTTTTATTGAAAAATAATCACAAAAAATTAACTCAATTTGGAGTTTTATTGAAACAGCAATTAAAGTAATTTTTTATTCAGATTGAAATATTGTATTTTTTATGGATTGTTTTTATCAATTTAATCTACCCCTCATAAAACAGGACAATCACATAGTTATTATTTATATGAATATAAGGCGTTTTAACTATTCTTTAAGTTTATTATAAATAATTTGAAACTATTTAATGCGCTAAATTGCATGTAAAAATATGTTTTTATGTTTAAAACATATCCCTAAACATTAATTATGGATGGATTGTTGGATTTTATTTATCTTAGATTAAAATATAACTATAAATTTTATAAACATCTTAATTCGCAAAAAAAAATGATAAACCACTTTTAAGTGCTAAAATAAACACTATTTTTGAAAATATTCAAATTATTTTACTAGTTTGTAAATATCCAATTAAAAACATAAACATTTTTGTATCCATGCTGTTTAAGATCCAATATAACCAAAAAAATTTTAATATATATTTTTTCTTTACACGATTTTGATTAATGTTGCAGAATTCAATAGAATTTTACTTTGATACATTATGGTTCAAATGATTGAGAAACGTCTGTACCAAGCTTCAATATAACGCGATTGAACTCTCCAAGTAAGCAATAGAACTCGAATACTATATTATTCCCAAGAATGAAGTCTTATTATAAATTAAGCCACAAATAAGCTATGTAATATTAAAAATCAATGTAAAATTTAAACTGAAAAATAGGAATAAAAATTCTATATAAAGCACACCTATGATTATGCTAATAGTTTTTTTCTACACAAAAATTGTAAAATAATTCGTTACTAAACAATAAATTTATATATTGATCTCGAATTCGAGAGAATTTTTTTAAAGACTTTATTTTAAAGATTTTGTTCTTTCAATAGTTTGAAAAATCCTGTCTACATGATTATCAAATTACAGATTTAATAGGAGACCCAAGCCAAAAATAACACACACTAAAAATTCAAGTTTGAAACTAATTTAAGATCTTGAATTTTTAATTATGTGATAAGAGGGTGTATCTGAGTGCAAATATATCAATTTTTCCTCTTTTCATGTCTTTTGATCCATTTAAAAATTATTCAAATAATATTACTAAAAATAAAAACAACGTAAATTATTTTAAACACCTTTTAAATCATTATTTATTTCTTCTGATCCGTATCCTTCTATTTTAGTGAAAAAAAATAGAAAAACCTAAAATATCATTAAGTGCTAGTTAGAACGGAATTTATTTCTACGTAAGAGTTAGTACAAAAAAATATTAAATGAATTCTAAATCGTCCCATAAGCCACTGTATAAATAGCTTAACACATGCGGCCTGAATATAACAATATGGCCACAAAATATAAGTTATCTATAAGATAAAGCTTTATGGGCATGTTTTTTAAGATTCTACCCACATTAAGTGATTATTTTTTATTATAAAAGGATAGAAAAGAATTAAAAAACTTCACCAAAGAAAATAAAAACAGAGTTTTTGCATTTAAATAATAATGATGTGGGGAAATTAAACTTTGACCTAAAAAATATATGTATAAAGAAAAAAAGCAAAAAATTGCATCCATATTTTTCAATAAATTAGATAAAATAGAATGAAAAAAACAATACATTTATAGACTGCATGATATTAATTAATAACCTATAAACATTGATTACATGCTGATTCATACATAAATATTTCATTTTGCATTTGCAGTTGGTGGGCATTAAATTAATTATATTAAAACAGTGTGGGACATATAAATTCATGAAACGATAATAAATTGTCAGTTCTAGCATACATATTATTTAGAAATAGTAAAAATATAGACAATAAGTTTAGGCAAATCAAAATTCGGTAAAATAAAATATGATCACGAAATCATATATTAATCTGTTTTTTTGAATCACCTACTTTAAAACCATATTTTGTCATTGAATCTTGAAAGTTATTTATAGAAGAATATAGATACATAATTATCAAATTTGTGATAAATAAATTTGTAAGAAAAAAAGATTTTTTTATTGTTTCTCTGTTAACAATGCTTTTTGAATTAATATATAATGTTTCTAGCTATATATATTAAAATATTAAATGTAGAAATGTATCTTCATATTATCATATGATCTTGAATATTTAATATGGGGCCTATTATTTATACAATAAAATTGAAAATATTGATTAGAATAAAATCATATCATATAGAATTAATAGGATATTTAATGGCGTGTATATGAAATATTAACGTTTTTATTGACTTAGTGAGTGCAGTTACCCCCATATAGCAGATACTATAAATTTTCTTTATAGCTTATATCCATTATCCAGCTTTCAAAAAAAATTTGATTTAATAAATCTACTAAAGCATTTTTTTCATTTTATTAAACATAAAAATATGTTTTATCAAAGATTTTTATTTGTTGGTTATTTGGATTTTTAGCTTTTTATAGTTGTTCAAGCAAAACTTTAGACTGCTCTATAGACAGGACTCGAATAATACTTCTTTTAATCTCACAATCTGTTCAATCTTTACTGATACATCTTCATCACTCAAAACTTATTAGTTCAAGTGTCTCCCTCAACCTCCTTCTTTATGCGTAGGCTTCCGCTTCAATTGGCATTGGTAACTTCTTAATATATGATTTATGGAAAAACATTCTTAAAAATAAATAATAAATGGAAAATAAAATGGCAATTATTAAAAAATATAAATTATACATTCATTTTGTATTCATGCAAAAAAAAATTCTTCAATAAGTCTTTTTTTATTACAAATAAATTTATATATTTAATATTAATATTATATTTTACGCTTAAATCAAAATACAAAATCTTAAAACGGATCATAGATGAG
This sequence comes from Rhyacophila brunnea, assembly GCF_057557595.1. Taxonomy (NCBI): domain Eukaryota; kingdom Metazoa; phylum Arthropoda; class Insecta; order Trichoptera; family Rhyacophilidae; genus Rhyacophila; species Rhyacophila brunnea. The sequence continues at coordinate 71,354 of NW_028233352.1, forward strand.
ACATACATTGCGTCACCTAATTCGCAAGACACTTGTATCCATATAATTTGAGAGAAGAAAAATTGTTGATGAAGACAGAATAGGTAAAAAAACATTAAAAGAGATTTCCGATCTTCACGATAAAAGTATGCACTGTGCTAAAATAAATTTAAGAATTACAAAATTCAACCCAGAGGTGCAAATAATTAATGGAATGCAAAAAATTCATATAGGTCATGATAAAAATGAAGATTTTTTTTTATAAATAAAATCAATAAGATGAATTTTTTATGTATATCCATTTTTAAAATATACAATATCGTAAAAAATGTTTATATAAGACTTAGTTAACGCATTGTTATCATAAACTATAAAGAATAAATTTTACAAAAATATTATAATATATGAATAAAAATAGTTTTATTGAATTGCTTATATTATCAGTTAATTTAAAACAATTAAAAAAAGTATATGGTGATACAGCAATAGTTACATTGACACGGATTTAATAAAAAGAAGATATAAACAAAAGGTTACGCGGTTAATAATTCTAAATTACAAGCACATCTTGCGAATATAAATTAAATGCTGTTTATTTTTTAATTTATTTATCCAGTTGATATGAACAATTCAAAAATGTATTTGGTAGTAATTTTCTTACTAATTTCTGCAGCAAAAAAGGTTTTAAAAAAATATTAGAAGGGGGCATTTTTTTATCAGAAAATATATATAGGTTTCTGCTGTATATTATTAAATTAAACAATATCATTATTTACGAATATAATCTTTAAGTAAATATAATGATATTTATATAATATGAAAACTTTCATCCCACAAAACTGATATTAGTTATATGAATTTTTTAAACAAATTAAATTTTTATGTGTAAAAATATTACTATTTTATAATAAATAATGATTCTCTATAAAAAAATATAAAATCAAAATAAAAAATAAATTTATGGTCCAATAAACGCCTTTTTTATTATACCTATAAGGAAAAATGATAAAATATAAATATTTGTTAAATACATAATCATGTAATTGAATTCAAAGATCACATATAGCATTAGAAATGTGCTCTTTTATATTTTTAGAAAAATATACATATATCGAAATTTCATTATATTACTAAAAAGTATTACATGTGTAGATAGAGCTTATTAGTGAAGAGTCATAGTATTTTTATTTTTAGTCGCTTACTTATTATTCCAAGATTTATATATTATAATAATTTACTTTTTTGATTTTTCTGTATTGATTATTTTTAATAGTCCGAAATTTAACAAAAGAATATGTTTATAATTTACTTTTAATTCGGAATCGATTCGCTCAAATATATTTCATTGGGTGCTTTTGACTTCGATTTAGTCAAACTTTGAATTTACATCTTGATAATACAAACATTTTTATTTATGATTATTTTCGGATGCTCTAAAAAAAATTAGACTCTGATTTAATTTTTTCAAATGTCTTTTTTTTTCAAACATACTTATATATATTTTAATTGTTTTATCGATTTAATTAATAAATATATAATAAGGCTAAAATATTGTTGTAATTTTAGTTTTTGTCCTCAAGCACAGCTTGCTTGATCTATCTGCCGAAATATTGATACTTTTGGCTTTTTTATATTTGAAGTCTTCTTCAATATCTCTTCCAATCTATACTTTTTAGTTCAAAGATTTTAAACAATCACAAGGTTTGTATATATGCCTCAATCTGGTTAGTTACTTCGAGTTTTTTCGGATACTTTTTATGATATTGTGTTACAACACCCACCCAAGTTTAAAAACGAGATAATTTTGTATTCCACTTGTATATTGCTTACAGCTCGGATGCTAGCAGATCAGACTATTTTTTCGTTTTCAATACTAATCATATCAATTTCTATGAGAGTGATGCAATTCTTCTTTTTATCAATTATAAAAAATATCAGTTCTTTCTTTAGATGAATTTATATCAATTTTTATTCTTGTATCTACTTTGATAACCGTGAATAAATCTTACATTATTTCCTTTACTAAGTTTCTACGGATTTTTATGGTTTTTTTGAAATTATATTTCTTTCTCAGCATAAAGTGAAGACATCGTACTATTTCGTTATGTATTTACTATGGTCATGGCTAAGCATTTTTTTACATCTGCTTGCCAAGTATCGGAAATTAATAAAGAGTGGTTACATTGTGGGTGTACTCTTCTTATACCCAAGAAAACATTTCTATCCTGAATGAAACAGAACTATCACCTTCTAAAGGTCTTTTAGTTCCGTACTGTGACCACTTTGATGAGCCTAGACTTTCTAGCGTTTAAATATTATGCGTTTTGATGATTTTTTGTTGTGTATATTAATTTTTATTTTACACAATAAACTCTCTTTTTGCTTTAATATAAGCTCTGAAAGATCTAGGTTTGGCATTCCGTATTTTGTCTTCCTTAACTCGTTTATAAAGACCACATGCATCCATTTTCCTTTTCAAATTTAAGAAAAATAGCACACCTAGATAGTTGCACTATTTCTTGATCTAGTTATTATAGTAGCTGAAAGAGTATTCTTTCCAATTTTAATTCTATTTTTTCTGGACTACTTCTTAGTCTATTTCATTAAGGTAGAGGCGTTTTTTATTCGATGGTTGCATATGCATTCCTTTTTCAATCATTATTCTTCCAATAATATCGTCTAAATTTTAAATAACCTTCGATCTCTGGCTTTAATAACCCTATGTAGTAGTTGATTAATGATATTGCATGTTTATTAATTGCCATAATATAGTTTTTATCTTTACTTATAATTTGGCATATGGTTTTGGCCCGTTTCAACAGGAAATTTCTTATTTTCTTGATCGTTTTGAGTTTCGTTTTTATTTGGAGTCTTATATATTTTTAGATATTTATATCCATCTTTTTATTCTGATAATATTGCAACATCTATGCAGTTCAGGTTGTTAGTGGCAGACTTTTCTATGTTTATTTAAATCATAATGCATTCGAAAATTTTATTTGCTTCATTAGACATTGGTTTTAAGCTACTTTCGTCTTAGTAACAATCATTTAGATCGTTAATGAAAAGATAATGATTAGTTGTGAATGCTTTCTTTCTAGTTTTATTACTACGATGTATATTTTTTTTTGTTTAATCTACAGCTTAGTGGATCTGCATAACCAAGCAGCAGTAGGGATAGGCACACCTTGAAAAATTCCCTTTAAAATTTTTTTTTCTATTATTTCTTCATTATTATATCCTTGTGAGATTTAGCAGTTTTTTTATTAGTTTAGATATTAGAAAATCATCTATTTCTGTATGCTAAGATTTTTAAAGCAGTTTAAAAGATACTCGTGGTCAATTAACTCAAAAGGTTTTTTTATGTCGAAACCGTGTTACGTTTGGTTCTTTTTTGTGTTAGATATCTATCGCAACTTTATCATTTCCTGTTATTTAGCCCCCTTTACTCTTCTCAATATTCCAATTGGTTTCCCGGTGGTAAGTTTCGGGATTCGACGTTGTTCTGCAATATTATCGATTTAATAATTTGTGGTAAATATAAGTTTTATTCTGTTTATGGTTGGTTATATTGAGTAATTAAAAAAATTTAAGATAATTATTCGAGCTATAATTTTATTCAAGATATTGAACACTATTCTTCTATGTGGTTAAAAAGGTATGCCTTTTTCCGATCTATTCATATTTCGACTTAAGTGCGACTCTGTTAATTTTAATACTTTAAGAAACAAATTTTTATCAAATATGATAGAGTGAATATTTTTATATGTTTAGATGTTTGATTTATCTATAGGTCTGAATTCGTAGTCATAATTTTAGTTTTTGTTCATGTGCACAGTTTGCTTTGATTTCTATGCGCACAGCGTATTTATACTTTCGGCTATCTTTTCCTCTTTGAAGCCTTCTTCCATACATCTCTTCCTTTCTACACCTATGTATTCAAGGATCTTACATAATTTTCAAAGTTTATATATTGACACGATCTGGTTCATGACTTCAGGTGTTTCTTCTGGCACCTTTTATGATACAGTGTCACCCCGGTCTTAATATCTTTATATCTATATTTAGCAATACAAACTATATAATTATGGAAACACCTTGAATTAATAGGTCCAGAAAATACGACTGGTATTGAATAAGATGCAACAGAAGATTAAATTTCCAAGATTAAAGATATAATGTGCCATAGGAAATAAATCACGGCATGCTTTATGATAAAATCTAAAATTACATTATCAAACTTAAACCAAAGAAAAGAAGTTATATATATACTATGCTGACGTTTAATTTATGATAATAAGTGCGCTAATTATAATTTTTTCTCTAATAGCACCATAAAAATATTCATGTACACGATTTATTCGCTAATAATTTTTTTAAAACAATCGAAGTTTTCGCCTCAGAACATTTAAGTTTTATTGTTTATAATCAGCCGATAATGACTTTAAAATATATTCTCGCGTTTTCCAATCTGTTTTTTGAATCTGAATATACTGAAATTGTTATTTCGTCAAATTTATTAACTTTTTTATTTTACATATTTTCAATATTTTATTAATTATGTTTCCCATGATGCCCTTTCAGTAAAAATATTATCATAATACTATAAATATTATCATTTTTCTGTATTTTCAATTGGTGATTGTGTGATTTTTTTTATTTAATTTGCGCGAAATGTTGTGAAACTTTTTAAATAGATGAAACAATACAGTCAAATGTATTTTTTGCGTATAGAAAAACCTAAAAATTATTATAAATCTTTTAAGATAAATAGCAATATTTAATATATAGTTGAAAGGGTTTTAAAATTATATATGATTAATTGCCAACCTCTGATAATTTAGATATTTGTGTTCAACTATTTTCTTTTAATAATATAAATGGAAAATTTTGGCAAAAAAATTAAAAAAAGTCAATATCCAAATATTCAATGTCTTTTAGTATAATTAAAATTCTTTCTCAATAGATTATACGTGCTTTTGTTCCCAAATAAGAACAACTTTACGACACGAATTATAATGTAAAGCCTACTTTTAATTTTAGAAATTAGCAGGAAAAAAATAAGCTTAATTTCCTGTAAAAACTAACATTTTCCCTTTTGACAATTTTCATGATATATAATTTATTCAAATCAATAAATTCAATGAAATAATCTTACATATATTAAATTTTTTTGCACGATTGTATATTACTATCTAGAATAAAATCTGTGTTCTGTAATCTAAAAATAGTAAGACTTCATAAGTTATATTATCAATTTTTGATTAATACAAAGCGCTTTGTTCCAAAAATGAAATATATAAGGGAAAAAATATCTGAAGATTTAGGCATGAAATATATATTCTTTTTATATTATACTTAATAACTACTTTTTCCTTGTATTTTAAATGGATATACAGATTTAAGAAACCAGAGTTCTAAATTAGTAGGAAATACATGTGTTATAAAACCAGAATTTGATAACATTAAAATAAGGACTATATTATAGCCATAATAGTTTAAAATGAATGAAAAATGTAGAAACTATTTGAAATACGATATTTGAACAAAATCCTGAGTTTAATCCTTGAAATTTTGCCTCCATGAGTGTAGAAACGACAAAAAAAAATGCATTTATGATGTTAGAACCCATCTCTAAACTCGAGTTTAGGCCTAAATTCAGAACATGCAATAAAATACATAAATGAACTTCAAACGAAAACAATAGGCTATTATCAACATACATAAATATAAGAATATTTGTGTTGGTCAAAGAAAACCCCACGAAAAAAAACACCAAAATCTAATAATTTCTATGAAAAAAGATCTTATAAATTAAAAAGTTGTAAGAACCTGATCAAAAAGCAAGAAATAAGAAAAAAAATCAAATTCCAAAAAAATTACAGGAAAGAAAAGAATCACGTATAATAATTAAATATTGAACTTAGTTACGCCAACTAAAAAGAGAAATGTTGTATACAATTTCTTCGATTTGAATACGAATTGTTGGGGAAGGCTTGACTTTAATTTATTTGCATCAATATTATAATATTTGTTCTTCTAGTTTAATCATAAAAAATACTTATCTTATTATAAACCATAAATTTAAAAAATCATGCTTTATTGATATATAAATTTTATGATACAATATCGATAGCAATTGACAGGTTGATTTTCGAAGAAAACAATAAAAAAAATCACAATTGAGCATATTGATATATTATTTCGTATCCATTATCATCAAGGTTTTGCTTTTTATACAGAGATTTTTAAATTTTTATTCTTTTTTCTCTATATTATGTCAAAAATATTTTTTTTGTGTCTTCGGGTACCCATCTAAATATCAAAGATCACCGCATCATTGAGTATATAATAATTATGTTGCGAGTAAGATAGAAATGTAAAGGTCATGTATAAATAAAAAATAAAATCTATTGTGGAGCATGCAGCATGTTATAAATAAAATATTATAATTTTATGTACATATTCTTACTTCATGACAGTAATTTTTTAATAAAAAAAACCCGCATGTATATAAAAAATTCCTTTCAGCTGTTTCATTTATTTTGCTATCCAGCTTTAAAAAATACAAATAATGTTAACATATTTTTTCAATCCACTTCCTTGGGTATAAAAAACAAATAAAAAAATTTTATGATCCAATAAAAGCATAAAATTTTTTCCGATTTATAAATCGTCTATTCTGGTTTATAAAAAATCCAGGTTATAAAAAATAAATAAAATGCCTAAATGTATAACAAGGGGTAGAAATTAATTGATTTACTTTCATCCACTATCCTAGTCATAAAAAACAAATAAAACCCCCATTTTGAATGTATAATAAAAAAGTAAAATATCTTATTTCTTTTTAATGCACTATCCGGTTTATAAAAACAAAAATGAGCGCGTTTATGATATTCAGCTTAAAAACTTGAAGCACTTTTGAAAAATAGCAGCAATCAGACAATTAAAATATGAAAAAAGATGGATTTTGAAGTACTTTTGGATGCAAATAGTCCATAAAAATACACATAAAATTTTTTATTTTAAAACGCTTTTAGAAATAGCTAATAATAGTCGATAAAAAATTCGAGACGAAAAATCCTTTATTTTATTTTACTGTAAATATCATCATTTTAGGAAGTTCGCTTTGACCATTTACTACTTTTGCTTATCTGATGCACCCGCCGTGATCCTTCGAAAATCCTGTAACCAGTTTGATCTCTGTAGATTGGGCCAGTTTTATCAGGCAGTAATCGATATGAAGAAGGATGAGATTCTATAATTTCGTCGCTGATTAATTATGCTACTACCACCATGACTCTACACTTACACGTATCCTTTCTGAACGGGAATGGGTTCTTTCAATATTCGGGGACGTTTTCAGCGTCTTACAGTTCAACCTCTAATTGATTTTTGACTTACAAATATGTTATCATTTTACTTTCTAGTTGCGACAGACCACCCTTTTGCAGGTATTTCTCGCTTTGAGTAAAAATATATGGTTCCAGGAGTGCGTTGCGATAGGAGCGTAGCCTCACTAAATAAAGCTCTTCTAAACCAAATGCACCACCGCGCCCCGTCGATAAAAATATAAATATGTATTTTCAGCACTTTTATTTAATCCGAAAAAAAAATATAAATAAAAAATATTATTTTTAAACTTTAATAATAACCGAGTTATTTGTTCAGAACATCACCAATCTCACACATTTCGATTTTCATTTTAGTTACGATTTCCTCGAACTTAATATTTTCGAGATTCCCGAATCCTCTGATGTTAATACAATTGCTTTCCATTTCTTTGATACCTACGACAGCGATGATATTGTATCCCTTAATTTCAGCGACCCTAATTTTTTTATTAAGTGTCATGCTTTCATTATCAATGACTGTTACTCCGAATCCCTTACTTTTCATTCTGTAGCCGATGGAATTGGCATACACGTTAATATCACTGTTATTTGAGCTATTATTTTTTGAAGTAGTATGTATTGGAACAATTGCTATTTGGAATGGTGTAAGCCAGAATGGCATTCTTACGCCGTAGTTCTCTACTAGAATGGCTATCATTCTTTCCACGCTTCCTAGGATCGCTCTGTGAATCATCACGGGTGTTTCTTGTTTTCCATCAGGTGTTAAGTATTTTAAATTAAATCTTTCAGGGAGATTAAAATCTAATTGAATCGTTGCGCATTGGAAGTTTCTTTTATGGGCATCCATTAGAGTTATGTCAATTTTTGGGCCGTAGAATGCGCCGTCGCCTTCGTTGATGGTGTAATATTTTTCAGAATCGAAGTCATTATGCTCAGATTCTATATTATTTTGATTTTGTAGAGTTGTGTCTTTATCAAGGTTGAGTTTTTTGATAAAAAACCTTTTGAGTCCTTTTTTAAGCATACTCTCAGCCTTTACCCAGGATTCTAAATTTCCAACATACTTTTCTGGCCTTGTGCTTAATCCAATGCTGTATTTAAATTTAAAAATAGAGTAGACATAATCCATAAAATCAAGACACTCAATTATTTCGCTTTCAATTTGGTCTGGTGTACAAAAAATATGGGCATCGTCTTGTTGAAATCGTCTTACTCTTGTTAAACCAGAAAGTGCACCGCTTAATTCATTTCGATGGAGGACACCGAAATCAGCTAGTCTTAAGGGTAATTCTTTGTATGATCTGGTTGTGTGGGTGAACATGACACAATGTCCAGGGCAGTTCATTGGCTTTAAAGCGAATTCTTGTATCCCAACACTATTATTACTACTGTTGGAATTGGTATTATCACCCACTTTAATGGCATCAATATTGTTACCCTTCACATCAGTGGAATCACCACCATTATTATTACCGTTGTTATTATTAGAATCAACATCCTTGCAAGGGGTGCTGTGATCATTTACACTAAAGCAAAACATATTCTCCTTGTAATTTTGGAGGTGCCCACTAATTTCCCATAGCCCAGTTAAATAAATATTAGGTGTCACAACTTCACAAAAGCCTCTTTTATAATATTCGTTCCTTAAAAATCCTAACAAATTATTATACAGCAAAGTACCGTTAGGAAGAAAAAAGGGTGATCCAGGACTATAGTTATTAAAAAAGTAAAGTTCAGCTTCAACACCTATTCGACGATGGTCTCTCATTTTGACATTTTCAAGAAGTTGTAAATGTGAGTTTAACTCTGTTTTTGTTGGAAATGATATTGCGTATAATCTGTGAAGAACAGGATTCTGGTTGTTTCCTAGAAAATATGATGTACTATTGGATAATATTTTGAATGACTTTACTTGGGATGTAGATACGATGTGGGGACCGTTGCAGAAATCATGAAATTCACCTATAGTATAATAACACATCTGTTTATCATTGCTATTATCATCATTATCATTGTTAATTTCGGGGTTGTAAGAATCAGAAGGTACATTTTCATCAACAAATTTGTGATCAGAGTCGAGGGCACGATTGATGTAAAATTTCTTGAAAGGATTAGAAGAATAAAATTTTAGAAGGTTTTTAGGTGATGCCGATTTTCTTATATATTTGTGGTTTTCTTTTACTATGTCTCTGAAATGCTTCTCGATAATTGGATACGTATCTTCACTTATTTTTTGGGGTGAACATTCCCTACAATCAGTATTGCCCAAAAAATTAGGATCAATATAATCATTTCTATTATTATCACTTGTATCTTTACTCTTATTAGCATTAAATAGATCTTTATTGCTATTATCAGTATCTTTAGAATTATTACATGCATTGGTGCATTTCTTTGCCGGTAAATAAAAATCATAATAAAATCCATTGGAAGTGGCCGGGCCAGAACAAAGCTTAGCACCAGGAAACGCCCTCAAAATAGAAGCTCCAAGAATATGCGCCGATGAATGCCAAAAAGTATATTTACCAAGATCTGAATTGGGCAAAGCCGGAAGAACAACATTGGAATCATTAAAACTGATATCTTTTAACATCTGGGAAATATTCGGATTATCCGCTTCATTAAAAAAAACAGGCTCAAGAGTACAATCACTCATTATTAAATACGAAAGATCTTTGGGAACATTGTCCACTAAACATAGCAAAGCATACACTTTCTTTCCTGTAAAAAATTCATGGGCTGTTATAGGTACCGTCTCGGTTTCTGTATTGTTGTATTTTATTCTTATTGATTCTTGTATTTTTGGTGCCATTAGATTTTCTATGGGTATATTTAAATTTTTAGATTATAAATTAAATAGTTGATCATAAATGGAAGTAAAGTATATTATCATATTTTTTTATATCTTAAAAAGATATAAATATCTAAAATGATGTCTAGTATCTTTTTTTACAAGGCGAAGTAAATAAATCCTAATTTACACTATTCATTTAAAAACTAAGAAATGTGTATTATTATTATTTATATAGGCGAAGTAAATATTTTAATATACATCTATCCAATATGAGTATTAAAAAATATGCAGTATATTTTATAAGATAAAGTGAATATTTAAATAAAAACTGAAAATAGAAATATTAAAAAATATATGCGGTGATACTTCAATAAGTAAAGTAAACATTTTAGTGGGAACCGTAAATTTTTACCCATGAATAAATAAATGCAAATTTAAAAAAATATATGCAGTGTTATACTTAAAATCGGTGGTAAATATTTTTATCAACGAAGGTAAATTATTTTATTACTCAAAGATCAATTTATAGTAAATAGTATTGGTATGTGAAATAAAGAATACTAGGATCATAGAAAGCATAAAATTTTCATCACAGTTTGAAACCATATAAATATACCATAAATTGCCTATTTACATCAATATATATAAAAATACATTTTTTTAATGATAATAAACGATATTTATTCCATAAAAATGTTTTATCTGCATGATGATATAAAACCACAATCTGTTATAAATCATAAGAATTCTATCTAATACGCAATTGTTATAATATTTTCAAATTATGGTGATAATTTTCTCACATATTTTATGTATAAAAGGAATTTTTGTATAAAAAGGAAACTTCATAACCACAAAAATTTATATAATGATGACTTTTCGATGTTTTTCGAATCGATTCTAACTATATTATGTTTGTGTTTAATACTTTGAAAATACAACAACTTTTTTTATAATTTATAGATGCCAAATAAATAAGCATCATTACCATAAAATATCTTTCTAATTAGAACCGCCTCAGAAAAAAAAAGATCCAAAAAATATTGAAATTTACTTTCCGTATACATTATAAGTTTACAACTTGTTTCTATATTTAGTTTTATGTAAACGCTGAACACCTTTATAATAAAATTTTGATCGTTGATTTGTTGGAAAACATTTGTTTATTTATTTATGGATTATTTGATTTTTAGCTATTTAATCTTATTCAATGTAAATTCTGAACGTTCTAAAGAACATATTATGCACATTCTTTTTTCCCCTTAGTCATCTTAACAATCGCTAAAAAGCAAAACATTTTTTATAAACTTATTAGTTCAAGTGTATTCCACACTCTTAATGTTTGCGCGTATGCTTCAGTTATCATTCCTGTTCTTCAACATACGACTTATGATATTTTGTTATCACATCATACCAATTTATGATGTGCGGTTATTCATGTTCTGCATTTTGATAAAGGATAGTTCTTCTGCGAGTGATCGTATTTCTTTGCTTCTTATTTTCAACATTAGCAAGGTTATCTATACTTTTTATTCCTATTTCTATCAATGTGATCAAGTTTTCCCTTTTATCGTATACAAAGACAACAGATAAACATCGATATTTTTCTATGCGTTTTTATTCTAGTACCACTTTTAACAGAGGGGTCCTTTTCAATTTTTTATTGATGGGTGGTTCTTCTGATCTTCTTTAATTTTTTTATAAATTGATTCTCTTGCAAACATAAAGTGCAATCAATCTTACCATTCGTTATTTCTTTGTGTATAATCATAAAAAAGTATTCTTTAAACCTACTTGCTAGGTGATTTAAAGTTTTACACAATAAATTAAAACTAAATTACATTATAAACAAATTTTCTGTATTTAAACTTTATTTTTCATCACAATATTATGTTCATAAGTCTATAAATGTGTTTATGAATATTCTAAGAGTATTGTACAACTATTTTATTGTCCAAAAACTGAATTAAGAATGCCATCTTATTTCCGAAATATATACTGTGAATAGGATTTTAAAAATGTGAACGAAGCAGGCTTTTAGAGTTCTATATACTATAAAGCATAATCTCTTCTTAATAGAATAAATAATGCCGGACAGAATTTTTTACGAATCTAAAATAATCAAATTAAATGGAATTTAGTATTATCAGTGAATGTTGCATAAAAAATTGATTTGATTTATAAGAATATAATTTTAGGTGTTTGGTCGTTGAAATATGGGCTTAAAGTTTAACAAAAAAAAATAAAGTGTTAATATTAGTTTAAAAATTTTATTATAATAAAAAATTCCCTCTATTAACCAAAGGGTGCTTGTGACGACAAATATATATGCAACAGCTTTTAATTCAAATAGATCATTATTGTATATTAAATAGAATAAAAAGCGTAAATATAAATACGAATTATCCTACTAAAAGTTTCAAATGATTTAAAAAATTCAAAAACCTTTTATAAACGTGCAATATAATGTATACAAGGGTTATATATGAGCAATGAATCGCTACATTCAGATATCGACATGTGAAAGTATAATATATGCAATAGTCATAAAATTTATTTTGTGCAATTTCTAATTCTAATTAAGTTAAAACCGTTAGTACAAAGATTTTTTTATGTCTAATGTTGACAATTTCATATTTTACATACAATTCTGCATTACTGAAAAGATAAATATCGAAGAAGATTCAATATATAATGTAAATACACAAAATATAATTAAAATATTCTTCAAGTAAATCTTAAAATTTTTAAAGATACATCAACATACCCATTGCAAAAAAAAATGTGCATCAATCAGCAATACATCCGGAAAATACTTTATATATTGTGCACAAAACCATGTTGATTGTAATCCATAAAAAATAAAAAATGATTTTCGAGATTTCCACATTTTAAATACAAATTATAAATATAAAAGGTTTTTTTAGCCAAGTATCGGTTTTCAGTTCATATATTTATAAATGAGAGCTATGCCTAGAAAAATTGATTAATTTCGCTCTATTATATAAAACTATTTTTCTGCATTTTTTCCGCGTTTTATATGCTTTTTATGGTATATACTTATATTAAACTGCCGATTTATGTTTATGAAATCATGAAAGTAGTTTTAAAATGAATTTAATCGCATGGTTGGGTATTTCCACGCCCCTTAATTATTTACTCGGAATAAGGAATTTTCGAGGGTTTTAGTCTCCGGAAACGCATTAAAATATTCTTAATTTAATATTTTTTAATATACTATGAAACTTTTCAATATTTTACGCTAAGTTCTGCCCACGAATGATACTATAAAAAGAAAACAATATATATCTTCAATCCTTTTGGAATATTTTTTGTGTGTGTTAAACTTATTAACAATATATAATAATCAGATTAATCGTGTGTTCCCAGTATAATAATTAAACAATTTTCTGAAATTCTCAAAACTCGAATGAACTAATAAAAACTTCATGATTTTCAACTTTTTATACATGAAAACTATATGGCTAAAATACTTTTACTTCATTTTTTTAAGGACGAAAATTGTCCATAAATCAGAGAATATCGTCAATAAAAAAATAGTAGCTGGATTTATTGGCTAGAAGTTTATTATTATTCTTTTGATTGATTTATGCAGGAATAAATCCGATCTCTATTACATAAAATTGATATTAAACAACGTACTAAATTAGAAATGAAGAAGGTGTATACATATTGATCTATATATATAAGATGATTAAAAGCCAAAAATATAACATAGGCACCTGCACATTGGATCTTGTATATCATGAATTTTCTTTTTTTCTGAACCTTGAAATTGGTACTTTGGAATTACAAAAGTTCTTTAAAGCGCCAAATAGATACCAATATAATTCTCTGGCTCTCTATATAATAATATAAAAAACAATTCACAAAAATCTAAAAGCTTTCAATGTAAAAACCCTATAAAGATATAAAATATATCTAAAAAAATATGATATTGTAAATTTTTTTTCATAAAAATTAGAATTAAAATTCGATGGCGCCAAAATTAATTTTTATATGCCAAATTCATAATTACATTGTATAAAATTACAAGAAAGAGATATTTGTATATAAGAATCTACTATTTTTTTTACTACAATGCTGTGATTATATATAATTGTGGTGTGAAATACATACCTAAAATAAAAAAGAAATGTTTATTTATATTCATATTTTTTATGGGATACGCTAACTTCTAAAACTTGTAAACTCCGGAGTTTGTTTAATGTTATTCTAGCCCAGTTTAGTAAATTTTACCAAGAAAAGCTAGTTTTCAAGAATATTTGCTCTTTTAATAGATATTTATGGTGTTAAGTGTAAATACTTTGTTAATAACGGCACCTTTTTATATTTACTACAGAATAAACGTGAAGCAATAGATAAAATTATAAATAATGATTGCATAAATATTTCTGGGATATAAATTAGAAAAAAACCCCGATTTTTCTGAAATGATTGCAATGATAGATATTATTGGCAATAAAGAAAAATCGATAAAAGAAAATCCTTTTAAAAAAATTAAAATTTACTTCTTTTTTAAAGTGTGCCTGATGTTGTATATAAATTAATCATTAAGATACAATCATTTTCACATATAATATATTCTTTATATTTTTAATTGCAGAAATAAGAGTAATTTAAAAATATAGTAAATATTTATTTATCAGCTATGTCTTACATTATTTATTATTAACTTACTTATATTGCGACATGATGCTCAAATTTTAAACATGTTGTACTCGAAAAATATCTAAAATAATTATGAAATTTTTATATACATTTGGAACAGATATTTAGCTGACTAATAATAAAGTAACTAGTTTTATATTATGCATAGAGTCTCTTCATACATTAAATTTTTAAATTCTTAATTTATATGCATCATAACCGTGTCTATAATATAAGGCTCTTTATTAATGATACTTCACAATAGATAGACAGCATTATATCATGTACTTTTATTACCAAAATAAATATATTTAAGAATTATTGGCTTTATTCTAAACTAAAAATAATAATAAAATCAATTTTTTATAGATGGATTGATTTGCCTTCTAATATAATGTGTAATTTTGTGCCAAGTAATTATAACAATTATTCCTAATAAATCAAAATTATTTAAACAACAGCATCTTTTTATCAGTTCTTATGATTTTTCTTATTTTGATCTCAAGGTTTATTCGCTGTTAAATGATTCAATAGCCTGTATACTAATTTCTGTTAAACTTTACAAAAATGCATATGTGGAATGTAGTGTCATGAATATAATTATATTAAAACCCTTAAATCATGTTATAAACTTTTACTAAACTCATAGAATAATGAACCTATTCTAATTTTTATTTTTGAATTTTGTAAAAGTATGTAAATTTAATGATTATATTTCAATTTTTGCTAATACTCGATAGTTGGCCATCTGTATTTTATTGAACATGTCTTTTAATGAAATTTTCATATATTAAAAATATTATGTGATCATGATCTGTTTGGGTCATGAAAGAGTCGTTTAATCTCTACGCTTCAATTTTAGTGTTTGGTATTTAGATGCTTAACGATTTTTTGCAAATTACTAATACCACTTATTATTTTTTTCGGGTAAATATTATGCTTGATCACAAACTTCATACAAACTAGAGGGATGGTATAAGGTGAAACCAAAAAAATTCAAAAGCAATAGAACCAGGTTAATATTATAAAAAACGTATAATTCAATTTTCAAAACCAAACAAGAATTACCATACTTAAGTTTTTTATTTTTTAGTTTTATTTTTGCTTTTACCGAATAAATTTCAATAATTTTCACAAAACAAAATAATTAAGAGCAAATTTTAAAAAAATTTTGTTTATTTACTTTGTTTTTAGAACTATATTTTGCTAATGAGGGTGTATTTTATATTTCCGGCATCGAATCATCATAAAGATTAAAGGGTTTTTTTCTAAATCAAGTTTTACAAATTTTTCTATGCGAAATTATTTATTGTAATCATCATTTTATTGTTTAATTCAATGAATATATATGATGTGTGATTGAGGTGAATTGAAATTGATTGTGCACATTAGCATGTATCTTTTTAATGTATTTCCCTGCAATTTTTTTTTATCCTAAAGTTGCAAAATATATTACTTATGTAACAATATTTTAATTTCGCAATTTTAATTTTATATTTTTTCTTAAAGCACAATGTGATTCATTTCTCGTAGAAAAATTATATCTATAATCTTAAATTTAATATTTCTCCTATATTGTCTTCAAAATCCCACCTCTTTTCAAGACTTATTAGCTCATGTGCTTTCCATAATCTTATAGTTTGTACTTCTAAAATATAAACTTTAAGATATTTAAATTCCTATCGCATAGAGGTGAGCACTTTTCTTCAAGCCTCTACAGAGTCCCTCGATCGCCGAGTGCCCGTATATTTGTGTAAGACCACTTTTCTAGCCATATAGCAGAAAGGCATTCAAAATAATAAATTAAATTACACCAAAACATTATTGCTACGAATAATTACAATCGAATATAAATTAAGGTTTATAACCAACTTTAAATTGATTGACATCGAAGCTTAATTTAAACTAAAAAATATGAATTTAATTTAAATGAATAAAATATAAAACCATATATTTGAGTACTTTACTAAATTATGATGATTTGCTCACAATTCGAATATTAAGGTGTTGGGAATGCCAAGCATACGCGAAAACATTAGGATTATATTATATAATTGAACTAATAAGTCTGGAAATAAGAAGGGGCATTGAGGAAGTTATGAATGATGATGAGATGGGAAAAACACCAGCCAGATCTGTTTTAAAGAGCATTCCGAATTTTTGCTTGAGCAGCATTAAATAGCTACAAATCAAATTAGCCTATAAATAGAAAACACTTTATAAAAACATGTTTCAAAAAAAGAGACTACAAAAAATTAAAACAGAATCTAATTTTTTTTAGAGGATGCAAAAAAAATTTTTAATAAAAATTTATTTATTATCAAAGTTTGACTTAATTAAAATCAAAAGCCTCTAATGAAATATATTTGTGCGAATTAATTTGAATTAAAAGTAAATTATAAAAAGATTCTTTTTTTATTTAGGATTATTAAAAATAATTAATACAGAAAAATCATCAAAGTAAAACATTATAATATATAAATCTTGGAATAATAAGTAAGAGTATAAAATTTAAAAGAAAATTCCTTTTAGAAATAAGCTCTATTTAAACATGGAATAGTTTTTAGTAATATAATGAAGTTTTGATATATGCAATTTTGAGAAAGCAAGTATCAAATAGCGTATTTCTAATGCTGTATATGATGTTTGAATTCAAAAGCATATTCATGCTACCACAAATAGTTTTCTTTTATCCTTATTTCGTATAAATATAATATTCAAGGCGTTTAATTGACCATAAATTTATTACATATTTTGATTTTATATTTATTTATTAAGAATCATTTTGTATTATTATATGGTAATATTTTTACAATATTAAAATTCGATTTATTTAAAAAATTCATAAAATAAATATCAGTTTTTCGGAATGAAGGTTTTCATATTATATAAATATAATTCTCTTACCTTTAAGATTATATTTGTAAATAATGATATTGTTTAATTTACTAATATAGAGCAGAAACCTATATATATTTTCTGATATAAAAACGCCCCATTCTGCTGTTCCTTTCAAACTTTTTTTGCGGTTTTATATTGTTTTGATATACCAATTAGCATGAAAATTAATATACAAATACTATTTTGAATATGTTATTTCAACTAAATAAAATATAAAAAAATATAAAAAGTATTTTATTTATTCTCGCAATTCGTGTTTTTAATTTATAATTATGTAAACGCGTAATATTTTGTTTATATCTTCTTTTTATTAAATCCGTGTCAATTTAACTATGCCTTATCACCATACCCTTTTTTAAATTGTTTTAAATTAGCTAATTATATTCGCTTTTCAATAAAACAATTTTTTTCGTATATTATAATGTTTTTGTAAAATTTATTCTTTATAGTTTATGATGAAAATGGGTTAATTAAGTCTTAAATAAACATTTTTTTACAATATTTAATATTTTTAAAATGGGTATACATAAAAAATTCATCTTTTTGATTTTATTTATAAAAAAAAATCTTCATTTTTCATATGACCTAGCAGAGGTTTTTACACTCCATACAATATTTTTACCTCTGAGTTGAATTTTTTATCACAAAAATTTATTTAAAGTAGCGCATACTCTTATTAAGGAGATCGAAAATCTCTTTTAATGTTTTTTTTACCTATTCTATCTTCATCAACAGTTTTTCTTCTCTCAAATTATATTGATTCAAGTGTCTTGCGAATTGTGTGACTGCAATGTATGTCTCATCTATGATCTGTTTCAAGATTTCGTATTTTTATTTAAGCGTAAAATATACTATTAATATTAAATATATAAATTTATTTGCAATAAAAAAAAGTCTTATTGAAGGCTTTTTTCTGCATAAATAAAAATGACTGTATAATTCATAGTTTATAATAATTGCTATTTTATTTTCCATTTATTATTTATCTTATATAATGTTTTTCCATTAATCATATATTAAGGAGTTACCAATACCAAGTGAAGCGGAAGCCTACGCATGAACAAAGAGGTTGAGGGAGACAATTGAACTAATAAGTTTTGAGTGATGAAGATGTATCAATAAAGATTTAACAGATGGTGTGATGAAAAGAAGTATTAGTCAAATCTGTTCTATAGAGCAATCTAAAGTTTTGCTTGAACAACTATAAAAAGCTAAAAATCCAAATAAACAATAAATAAAAAATAAATGAGAGAACAAATTTTTATGTTTAATACAATGAAAAAAAAAGTCTGAGTAGATTTATTATATCAAAAAAATATTTGAAAGAAAGATAATGGATATAAGTTCTAAAGAAAATTTGTAATATCTGCTAATTTAGGGAGCTCTGCACTCACTAAGACAAAAAAACAGATTAATATAATATTCCTGTGTTCATCGTGTTTTTACCGAATTTTAATTTGCCTAAACTTATTGTTTGTATTTTTACAATTTCCAAATAATATGTGTGCTAAAAACGACCATTTATTTCAGTGTAATGAATTTATAAGTTTCAAACTGTTTTAATATAATTGATTTAATGACAACCAACTGCAAATGCAATATTTATGTATGAATCAGAATATAATCAATGGCTATAGGCCATAATATATACCATGCAGTTAATAAATGTATTTTTTTCATACTATTTTATCTTATTTATTGTGATTTTTTCTTTAAACATATATATTTTCTAGGTCAAAGTTTAATTTTCTTTACATTATCATTATTTAAATGCGAAAACCATGTTTTTATTTTCTTGGCTGATATTTTATAATTCTTTTATATCCCTTTATAATTAAAAATATTCACTTTATGTTGGTAAAATCTTAAAAAACATTTGCCCATAAAACTTAATCTTATAGATCTTTAAATTTAAAGACTATATTCTTACATTCAAGCTTATGTGTTAAGCTATTTATACGGTGTCTTTATAGGACTATTTATAATATATTTGATGTTTTTTCTTCACTAACTCTTACATCAAAACAAATTCCATTTGAACTAGCACTTAATGATATTTTATGTTTTTTCTAATTTTTTTTCACGAAATGAGATGTATACGGATCCTTGGAAATAAATAATCAATGAAATAGTGTTTAAGATAATTAAATTTGTTTTTATTCTTGGTAATATGCTTTGAATAATATTCAATGGTAAAAAATACATAAAAATAGATTAGATCGGCATGTTTACACTCTAATACTCCTTCTTATTCCACAATTAATAATTCAAGATCTTAACTTGGGTATAAACTTGAATTTTTAACGTGATTATTTTTGGCTCAAATCTCTTATTAAATCTGTAATTCGAAAATCATGTAGACAGCATTTTTCAAGCTCTTGACAGAACAAAATCTTTAAACTAAAGTCTTTAAAAAAATTTTCTCGAATTTGAGATCAAATTATAAATTTATTGTTTAGTAATGAATTATTTTACACTTTTTTTTGTAGATAAAAAAAATTATTAGCACAATTGAAGGTATGTTTTGTATAGAAATTATGTTCCTATTTTTTAGTTTAATATTTTTATTTATTTTTAATATTGCATAGCTTATTTGTTCGCTGAATTTTAACTAAGACTCAAATATTTTGAAACATATAATATTAAAGTTATATTAATTACTTAGAGAATTCAATCACATTGTATTGACACTTGATACACGCGTTTTTAAATTATTTGAACTATAATGTATCAAAGTAATATCTTTTGAATTCTACAATACAAATTAAAAACGTGAAAAAAAAATAGGTATTATAAATTTTTTAGGTTATATTGGATCTTAAACAGCATAATACAAAAATTAAAATTTTTTTACTTGGATATTTACAAACTAGTAAAATAATTTGAATATTTTCAAAAAAAGGTGTATATTTTGGGCACTTAAAAGTGGTTTACTATTTTTTTAGCGAATTAAGATGTTTATAAAATTTACATATTTTTTAATCTAAGATAAATAAATCAAACATGCCATCCATAATTAATATTAGAGATATATTTTAAACATAAAAGCTTATTTTTACATGCAATTTAGTGCATTAATGTTATTTAAATTTATTTATAACAAACTTACAGAATAGTTAAAACGCCATTATTATCATATAAATTATAACTATGTGATTGTCCAGTTTTAGGTGGGGGTAGATTAAATTGATAAAAATAATCCATAAAAAGTGCAATATTTCAATCAGAATAAAAAATTACATTAATTGCTATTTTAATAATATTCCGAATTCTGTGAATTTTTTGTGATTATTTTTCAATAAAAAATATCAATTTTTACATTTTAGTGCTAAAATACTTGCCCTGATAACTAGAAATAAATGCTCAAAAATTTACAGTCAATGATATTCAAAACGATAAATCTTACCGAGATTTGTATTTTTTGTTGTTTTAAATAATAAAATAATACTCTAAGTATCTTTCGATTTAAATTTTTGCATCTGTAGCACAAAAATCTTAGTTCCATAATTAGTAGATTTTTATTAACAAACATTTTATAATAAATATCAATAAAATCACTAAAATCTTTGCTATATAATTAACAGAATTTTATAAATAAACAATTTATGCGAATTATTGGTAAAATCATTATACGGTAAATATTATACTTAATTTAATGTAAACTATCTATATGTTCACAATCCTTTTTTGATCTTTACCGATTCAAAAATAATAAATTAGAAAAAATCCGGAGTTTTTTTTAAAACAAGTGATTTATTTGAATTTTAGAGATTCAATTGCGTAACTTTTATACATAATCATTAGTAATATGAAAATGGCAACCATATGAACGAATTTATTCAAACAAAAATTAACAAGAAATTCGCAATAAAAACACTCACAATGTATTTTGGATTCATATTGACGTATATTTTTATTTCATCAAATGCATTAAAATCTATATATACTGTTATAAAAATCATGTGTATAAAAAAAAGGAAGATAATCTCTGAATTTTACCCTTTTTACGTAAAAATTTGATTGTATTTATGTTACGCTATTTGAAATACATTATTTACAATTTTAATTCTACTTTACAGTAAAATTGAATAAAGGGCTGATATAATAAAATACAAATATGGCTACCACTTATCAAGACAAAAATCATCCCATATGTTATAACATGGGACGGTGTGGTTACACGATATCATAAAAGGGTCCTGAAGGAACTAGATGTCACGAGCCAGGTTAAGGAATATACACTAACCTTGGGATTGAGAAAAACCCTTGAATTAATAGGTCTCGAAAGAAGGTGGGGTATTGAAGAAGACACTAGAGAGGAGAATATAGCCGAAAGTATAAATACGCTGTGGTACAGATAATCAAGCAAGCTGTGGCTGAGAACAAAAACTAAAATTACAACTATAAATTTACCCCATAAATAACGCATACTGGCTTCCACTTATAAT
This sequence comes from Rhyacophila brunnea, assembly GCF_057557595.1. Classification (NCBI taxonomy): domain Eukaryota; kingdom Metazoa; phylum Arthropoda; class Insecta; order Trichoptera; family Rhyacophilidae; genus Rhyacophila; species Rhyacophila brunnea. The sequence goes on from NW_028233352.1 coordinate 93,502, forward strand.
TGTTTATCAAAATGGTAATTTTTTTGAATTTTATCTTTTTTATAATTCATAGCATTTGATGCGTGGATTTGGTAATCTACTCGCCCTTTTGATATTCGAATCTCTTATATTGTTATTCTGTCAACTAAATTGGGGTCTTTGATATTTAATGTCTCGTCTATTGCATATGAATTCTTCAAACTGTTAATTTATTATTTATATTATATGTTATTTATTTATTTATTTAAATGAATTTGATGTTATTATTCCCAGGTTTTTTTATCTGTTGTCTATAATTATTCTTTATAAATCTTTAAATATTTTTTTGAAATAAAATATAAAACATCATCTCAAATTTATCTATAAATATTTTTACATTTGACTATTTTATAAATTCTATCCTGCTCTTTCTAAAGAAATTATATCAATAAAAAGATTAGATTATGTAGTTACAAAAGTTAACAAAATATATAATTCTTTGATTCTAGCTCGGTTTTTATTTTAAAAATTTTAATTCATTGTAATCAAAATATTCATATTACCGAATAATGATTTTTATTATTAAGAAGTATTGTATATTTAATTATATCGCGAAAAGCATTTATTATTGAATTTGAAAGTCATGTGAATTAATTTCGATAATAAATTGAAAGATTAAAATCACCCTAGACCATAATGGCACAAAATATAAATTTTTGTAAAAATAAATAAAACAAATAATTTTTAATACATATAGGTGCTGACTCTGTTATCCGAAAATACCGATTATCACATATAATTAAAAAAAATTATTTGCGCATAATGACTATCATTTTAATCTTGTTTTTATGCAGAAAATTCACATGGTAATTTATTTAAAATATAATAGATTAAATCTTAATATGAAACATCACTCTAAATATACTTATTGATTTTTACATATTTAATTTGAAAGTACCCCTTTTTTGAGGCAAACCAACATAAAGAACATTAAATATATAATTTGATCAATTATGTTTTTTTAAAAATATACTTATAAAAGACAATATTGTGTTGATTTTTTTATTATAACTTTACTCCATATCAATATATTTCCGGCAATTTTCCTCTTTACACATACATTACAATCTTTCTAGCCCCTTTAAGAACTCTAATTCATAGTTTATTGTATTTTCTTCTCCTTTTTTTATGTCTTCAGTAGCAATGACATAGATTTGTGGAGATTTCTCTGTTCCCTCCACGAGTTCAGCTTTACAATTAGGTTTGCAGGGTGATTTGCAAATCCAAGCCCTGCTCCATATGAAGTCACATCACTTTCAATTAGTTTCGGAAGCCTCAAAAACATCCATCTCCTCAAATTCTATATCTTTATATGATTCTGTTTTTTTATCGCATGGGTCTTTTTCAATAAGTTTACAAACGTATTCCCCGACAAACGTATTTTCTTCTATATTTTGAGCTGCAAATATACCTTTTCCATGTATTTTGGATTTTTTTATCTCCGTTTCTGGCTTATTATATTCTTGATTTGAAAGTAATATATTGCAAATATTTAATATTCTATCATCTTTTTCACCATATATTTTTATTATTTTTTATTACTATTGATTTTATTACCTAGTTTTATGAATTTGTCTTTATTCTATACGGTTCTTCTAAATCTTTATTTTTATTTCTTTTTGGGGGCGAGAAGACATTGTGTGATGCTAGTTTTTAACTTGGAATCATTATCAAGCTATCTCTGTAGTCTTTCTTGCAAATTTTTGAATTTATACCATTATCTACACTTAGAAAAAACTATATAATAACTTTTTGTGTTTGAAATGGTATTTTTTTTTATATCGTTGCATTATAGGGTTTATGCCTTGAGCTCTTAGATTTGCAACTCTACAATCTCTTGCCGGTTTTTTTTAAACTTCTTCGATTTTATAGGAACTACATTTTCCCTCATACAATCTTTTGTAAATCCTCTTTTCTTTTTTAATTTGCCTCTATTTGAGCTTCAATTAATCTTCTTGCTTCCCTTTCCTCTTCAAATTTTCTATTTTCTTCCTCAATTTTTTTTTGTCTTTCATGCTCTTCTTTAGCTGTTTTTCTTTTATGTTCTAATTCTTCTTCAAGTTTTTTTTCCTCTTCTTTTTCTTCTTCTTCTGATTTTTTCAACAATTTTTGCAAATTCGCACCTCTTTTATAAGCTTCTTCTTCACCTATGACTTTAGGAACATATGTATGGAGAGGTTTTTTTGACATTTTCACTTCTCGAACTGTATGAATACCTCTATTTAGTTTCGGATCGAATCTAATATTCAGTATATTGTCCATATTTCTTTCATATACCAGCTTTTGTGTGCAACAACTTCACCCTTTTGAATTAAATCAAAGAAACAGGAAAGGAAGTCTTGGTTTATTTTCAAATATATGATTTATGACTTGGTATTCAGAACAAGTACTAAAAGAATATGTGAAAAATCTTCTATTTATGTTGGTTTTTAGCTTTCCATGAAGGAGATTGAGTAAATCTTTTCTGGTATATTTTTCTTTTTTATATATTGGAACACCATAATTTCGAACAATATGGTTAGGTGTATTTCTTTTTTCTTCTTTATTCTTATTCGATTCTTTTTTTCTTTCATAGTATAATGTTTATGTTTTTATGCCTATTGATTCTTTGTATTTTATTGTTTTGATATTAGTTGGCCCATGTATTGTCGATATTTCTTCTTTTCCGTTTGATTCTTTGCTCATCATGCTTTCTCTTTGTTCAAGTGCTGCTGTTGATGGTTTTTCTAGTTTTATTTTTTTTGTTTCATTGCATTCGGAAAGTCTAGTATTATTTTTTCTGCGCAATGTTGGTCTTTCTAGTTCCATTTCTCTCCATTTATCGTATTCCGGTGTTTTAATATCATTGTGTTCACTATGTATCGATGTTAGTGGTTCTTTTTCTCTTGATTCTTTTATTCAGAGGTAAAAGTAATTTGAACTTCTTCTGGTATTGGATTTTCTAGTTCGTATCCTCTAAACTTGTCGTATAGTGGTGTTCTATTCTCGTTCAGTTCATACTGTATCGATGTTTTAATATCATTTGAGCTTTTGCAATTTGGTTTTCTAATATTATATTTTACTGAAGGTATACGAATTTCCGAATCTATTTTTCTTGACTTAAAGCATCTAAGCGGTTCAATCTCATAAATATTGGAGGGGCTGTATTCTTCAGGATTGTAAACTTTAGGGAGTCTATGCTGAAGCATTTCTTTTATTTCCCGTTTTTCAGATATATGGATTTTATTCTCTTGTACTTTGATTTTATTTTCTAGTTCATTTCTATCACTGTTTTTATATTTATTTTCTTCTGTATTGTATATGTGATTATATATAAAATTTTTGCAATTTTCATTAAGAACTCGTGAATTACATTTACTATGCCTATTTGTTTTTTTATCACCTTTTGTATAATTTGTGCTATAAAGACTTCTACTATCCTCATGGCTGATACCATTGAATTCTCCTTTACCGCTGCTTGTAATAAATTCATCAGTGCTTTTTGTATTGTTGCTAGCTTTAATTTCTTTCTTTTGCATATGCCCCCTCTTTTTATCATTGCCTTCTAATACTCTAATATCATTCTCAAATTTGGCTACAATTCCTGACAAATCTTCAATATTAAGATTTTCATCCTCGACGAAATCCAGCATTTTACCTCCATTTTTTGTATCATTACAATTTGTTTTAATATCAAGACTATACTCGACACCATTGATACTTGTGTTTAAAAAATCATCCTTTTCATTGGTTTTTATGTTCTTAAGATCTTGCTTTGTGCCTGTAATAAGCAGATCAACATTGTTTCTTTCCAATATCCTCCCACCTTGATTTAGGGGATCCTCATTATCCACACTAAGCCTTATATCAGTTATTGCAGCCTTATCCATCTGATCATCTGATTTACGATCCTTTCAAATTGTTTCTTTCTTTTCATTCTCATTCTGTTTTTGTTTACAATCTTTCAGGCTAATAAACAAATCAATGTTTTTACATATATTCATTTCAAATTGTGTTTAATTTATGCTAGAATCTGTAAAATAAGAAATTCAATATTTATGTATAGGTTCTTGATTCTTTTATTCGGAAAAAAAATAATTACATTTAGTTTCATGTTTCCAAAAACACTCTGGACATCATTTTCTTCTAATATCACGAAATTTTTATAAGAATTCTTTATATAAGGGCTGAGAATACTTAAAACAGAAGGTGAAATTTATACAGTTAGTTTCGAAACGACTTCCACATCCATTTCATCTATATCTTTCCGAACATCTGAGAATTATCCCTTTTGATATTTTATAATCCTTAAATTTTCAATACTTTTTATTAAAGTAATGACGCGTTAAATTTGTATATGTTATATATTACGATGTACAACTCGTTTACAATATATAAACATGATTTTTGCATACAAGCATTTTCGTTTTATTTTAAAGGTATAGCACACTTTACTTTCCTGTATTCAAAATTTTGCTGCCCACACGATCATTCTCTAACATATAGATATATTTTTACTTATTTTAGTGCAAAAATTTTAACATGTTATCTAATCCATAAAATAATCTTCTCAATGTCATTGAAGTGTATTTACACTATTATTGAAATATGATCATGTTTACAAATTCCAATCTACTTTCTGTTAATCTGTTAGCTATTTAATTCTCAAATATATTTCCTTATAAAATATTTTCAATAATGTTGCCATCGAACTTCTAAAAACTTTCTTCTTGTTTATAGCGCATTATCGTAGTTTTTAAAAACAAGGGTATTGTGCTAAGATTAAAAATCTTTATATGAAGACAAATATATTTAAGATAACAAAAAAACATTTATATTATCACCTAGATCAATTTCTTAACTTGTTCCTTTTTTATAAATTAGAATATTCTCTTGTATCAGTTGTATAGCAAAGAACACATTAAGATATCATATAGCATTATTTATTTACATTAAACTGTTATAACCATTAAAGACATAAAAATTTCAGTTATAGGATATTTTTTGAAGTAAAAAAGCTTTAGGTACAAGTTTTTAAATAAATTGTGGCGAGAAATATGGTTCTGAAACCTAAAATTATTATTTTTATTTAAGTAGTGAATAAATCTATTTTCTAGTCATTAAATACAAATCCGTTCAAAATCTATTCATTGTGAATTGATCCAACACAGATTTTAAAACTGTGAATACAATTAAAAAAGCTATTCTTAGGATATTTACGTGTGTTGTGGATCATAACATAGGTGACAAGAAGAATTAATTAATTTCTCTAATTATCCGAATGAAATGCTTGGTGAATAGGCTTTTTCGTTAAATAAATATAAGAATAATCAAATACAACTGTAGGATTTAAATTTGAATAAATATGATGCAATTATGATATACTAATAGATTCTTTTACATGCTTCTACGGATTTGGCAAGTAAAATTCCTCAAATTATTGTTAAATCGTGTTATAATATTTTTTTAATATTCCCATAATATTTATAAGATTTGAACACTTATATAATTAAATTAGAAATAGATATCTTTAAGGTTCAATATAAAACAATCTTATTGATATAATATGTAATGACTTGGGATGAGGCATTACAAAATCACTTAAAAAATATTTCATGGAGTTAAAAATCCAAAATGAAGTAGAAGCATAAATGCAAGCTCTAACACTTTGATTGTCATTTGAAGTCATATCATTTGACAGAAGAAGAGCAGTTGCAAAAATATATTAAAGGAAGGTGTAAAAAGATGCATTAAGGAGTTTTAAAATATTCCTAATGGCCTGTCTACAACTCAGTAGATGTAATTTTTAAAAATAATAAACTTAACAAATGAATAATACAAAAGTCAATCTATAAGTACTCTACACAAATCAAGATATCCACAATTCATTACTCTTTTAATAATTTCTTCATCCTATTTTCATTTTCTGACAATGAGTTTAATATATAAAGTACATTTTCATACCAATAGAAAATTAAATAGACAGACTCTTATGATTCCACCCAAAAAAACTCTATTTTAGTTTAAATAGCATGTTAAATAAATTTGTATTTGAAATTTATTTTATTTATTTTAATGTGATACATTCCTTTTTTATGGTCATCCAAGTTGTTTAAAAAATTTTTTTTATTGGTCAGTTTATCAGTTATTTTTTTAAAATTCAATCCTTTGTTAAATTAAAAGAAGACAGATTTCATTCGTGCAGAATCCGATATTTTATGCAAAACATTTTTATTATTCACTTTATGATAGAATCAATATTTATTGAAACAAATATCTGAATTTTAATTTCTTTATCACCATCGGAATTTCTCAGCTTAAGCGCTTTTGGTTTTCTATACTATTCCGATACAAAATATCTTGTTTCGGATTTTATGAAATATGATCTAATTGAATCAATAAGGTTTAGTTAAATATTTTATTCATAAATGAATATTCGCCACGGATCTATTATTTTAATTTATAGCTATTATATATTCAAGAAAAACTTCAGAATGCTCTTTAGAACAGATTTTGCTAAAGCTTCGTTCCACCTATAGATATTTACATTTTTCCTAAATACACATTCTTCTTCAAGATTTATTGCTTATTACTAATTTGAATTTGTAATTTATTATATTTTATCGATGTATGAGGTGACGTTGTACGTTTATAATAGATCTAACAAGTAACCTGAATTTCAATCACAATGCACCTCTGGTTCATATGAATTTACTCAAAATGTAAATGCCGGTGAGGGTGCATCTGTCGAAAAAAGAAGTAAAACCACAATTAAACTAACCGCCATGAAGTAATTAGTATTTTTCTGTTTAAGATGCCATAAACATGACCTGAAACGAATGAAACTCCTATTTTGGCGAGATATGGTCAGTGCATAGTTGCGGTGGTAGCATGTCAAACCAGTGACGGAAAGGATATAGAATTCATTCTATAAAATGCCGACTATCACGTGGTAAATCTAATCCGCTGAGATCGAACTGGAGCCAGGAACTGTGAAAGATCACACGCGGATGTGCATCAGATAAGAAAAAATTTCTAAAAGTCGGTTGCGAACTTTCATATAAGAAGCTAGATACGAGTAAAGAAATAAAAAAAATTATGAAAATTCGCCGATGATTTTTATCGTAAGATAGATTTTTTATACTATGGACCGGTAAAGATATAACACAGATCGCAAAAAAAATATTTAAAGTTAAAAGTAGTATCATACCACATAATATGTGATGATTTAGTCAAAAAATACCATAATTTGATATTAAGAATATGAATATAATAACCGAAAAAGAAGCATATACACAGGCAATAAGATTGTGAAAAAACTCTAATTAATAAGTCTTTAAATTAAAAGATGCATTATTAGGATTATAAAGATGAGCAGAATAATGAAAGGTAAAAAAAATCTGCTCAGCAGAGAAAAACAAAGTTTTACTGGAAATTTAAATATCCAAAAATAAAGTAGATATAAAATAAATTACCATCTATATAAGAATTATATTTAAATACCTATTAATATCCAGTCTTTTACCATTGTATTGAATAAATTTTTTTGGATCATAAAATCTGTGTATCCGTATTTTCAATTTTTTTGGAAATCTTTTGCGCATCAATTTTTCAATTATTTTGGAAAGTCGAATTGTATTAACATCTATACTTCATCAGTATTTTATTTAAAATCAATAGAGGATAATTTATTTTTAGGATATTTTTATGCTGTAATACCTAGATTAATATTAGGGTAATTATATTTCGCATTATGCATTATATAGGAATTATTGCTAAATTTTAATTTTAATAATGCATGCTTTTACCAGTTTTTTTCTTTATATGCATAAAGCCCAATCATTTTTTTTATAATTCTTATATTCCACTCACACAATAAATTTTTTATCTGTAATTATTTAAAATTTATTTATTTTTTAACTTTCAGCCATTTAAAATTGTTTAAGAAAATTTTCGATTGCTCTAAAACACATATTAATATTTATTTGAATCTTATATCCTAAAAATATTACTCAATATATCTCCTACTTTCAAGACTCATTAATTTAAGTGTTTTCCTCAATTCTATTGTTTGTGCGAAGCTTCTGCTTTAGTACGCATTCACAACTTTTTTTATATTTTACCAACATTATTTTGAGTTCACAAATTCACAATTTATAGCGTATGGTGCTATTCGTATTCAGTATTTGTGGATTGGTGAGAGTTCATTCGCTCGTAAAACATATTTTCTGCGCTCTCACTTAGTACATTTCCCAGAATATTCATTCTGTTTATTCCTATTTCATCCAATTCTTTATAAAAGCTTTTTAATAATAATTTTTCGATTTTTTTCGGATTTTCGCATGACAGGAAGAAAAATTCCACAAAATAAGCCACTATATCCGAAATAATATACTTTCTCTTGCATTTTTTTTCAAAATACTGTATATTACATATCTTGTCTTATCTCAAGTAAAACCTTCCTAAATATACACATACATTTTTTTTAAACTTCAATACAAAGGATTTAGTAATTATTTAATCAAGTGACGCTATTTTTGTTTTTGTATGACACACTAATGCCAATTTATGCAGTTTTTTTACACTCATTCTTGCATTTGCAATATTATGGTCATATTAACTCTTTGTTTTTTACACTTTTTTTCATAACCAGATTACACAAAGAGTTGAGGAAAGCATTTTTCCGAAATTTAGATATCTGTAATTTTTGATTATACGTAGGTGATAGTTTATAATGAATTAATAATTAAGGATCCAGATAAAAAGGGATGATTGATTGAAAAACAATAATATAATATCTGAAAATAAAATTAAACAATAATGTAGAGTCTAAAAATCTAGACCGATATTTCATAAATAAAAATATTCCAATATGGAATGACTATCAAATTGACTTATTGATTTGCAATACCATCCTTATTTTCTATATGTATAAAAGATTTTATTGTGAATTTTGAATCTGTATAAGTTTTGCACATAAGGAAAGAAGGGTAACTAGAATTTAATATTAATGTTTATATGCTTCACTAAAAATAAATACACATTTATTAGCTTTTCTTAGAAATTAGTTTAAATATAATTATTCTGAGATGTTCTATATAGATTGGCATCGCTTTAAAAAATAACTCTGCACAATAATCTTTTTGTTAATTCAATCAAGCAAGAATAAAATGCGTATTAATGAAAATGGCAAATGAGGAATAAAAAGCGTAGCATTATTCATTTATTGCGAGTTATTTTTGTATCTTACAGAATATGAATATTTGAAAAAAAAATTTATGATGAGCATAAGCTATTAATAATAAATTTTATAGAACTGATGATTATAAAATATATGGGCTATAAGAAATCTGCAATCAAGCTTTGTTAGAATTCTCATAGACTTACAGCAAAAAGATATTTATGAATATAATTCTTGAACAATGCAAATAATAATAAGCATGCATAGATACATGTGGCAGCTTTATAAATTAAAATATATCTTTTTTTTATTTTTAAATATAAAAAGCAAATTATCATGTGTATGTGATTATATTTTAAAACATTGAAAAGTATTCCAATGAGATCTATATTGTGTACCAGAAGGCTATCGGTTTTGTTTTATAAATCTAAAAGAACTTTCTTGTAAACCATATCCCTTACAATACTTTAAAGTAAAAACCAAAAGAATGCAAAATATATGAACATATTATAGAAAATGATTATTTATGAACGTTCACGACCTTTCTGCCGAAATCATATATTACATATCGAAAAATTTTGGTATAAATTCGCTTATTATCTTCAGAAATCTGTTTTTGAAAAAAATAGTGGCATGTATATAAATTCATTCATTCACCCGATGTCTTAAAATTACACCATATATATGTCTGTTACATCAAAGATGTGAAAATCGAAAGAAAGAACCTATAAATGCACAATAAGTAGAGAAGCAAAATAGATTTGTAATATATTTTTTGAAAATATTATAGTTTACGAACTACTTATTATGCAGACTTAATTTAAAAGAAGGAATATAACTTCTTCAATGCATTAAATTATATTTCAATTTAAAATTAACCATTATTTTCCTGCTATTTTATTAAACCAATACAAAGTATATATAAAAAAGGTAACTCACCACATTTCACTTCAAATGAGTACATTAAGAAAATCCTAATTACCAACAACTGTGCTATAATTTTAAATAGTTATTGTATTAAATTGTATATAATGATGATAAATAGAAAGATGATTGCTTAATTAGACTATATATATTTAATTTTGCATATTTTCTATTAAATATTTATATTCATATTAAAATTAAATGTCCCACATGAAACAATGTATTTTAAGAATTATATATATAATTTAAATTTTAGTTATTATATAAATTATAAAAATCATATTTTAGTGACCAACGTTGCTTTTGTTCAACACATACCTTTTGTAATTTCTGGTCACGCGTATCGCATACCACAAGAATTATCGCTGAAAGAATAACGAATAACGAAAAACTTAATAATTTATATAAAATAAAACAAAATTAAAATAAGGTTTATAATAAAAATTCCACGCGCAAATTTTTTTATTTCAATTATAGTTCCGCATTAAATGTAAAAAAATTATAATGATATTTGTGCAATCTAAAACCATATTCCGTATAAATTTAGAAAACAAATGTAATCATTCTCTTTTTTGGTTTCGGCGACTAAATCAGATTTCTTTTCTGATTTTGATAACATTTTCGTTCTTATAATTGTTTTTGAGTCCGAGAGTTCACCCATCAAATTGTTTGAAACTGTATCTAAATCTCTAAATTTATGCATCTCAACGTTTTCATTTCGACTTTGTTCTACGTTCAATAGGGTATTTTGAAATGTTTTTTCTACGCCCTTTGATTCTATATTATCGATTTCATCAACCTCTTTTATAAGTATATCTATGTCTCTACATTCCTTAATGTGAAATTTTTCTATTGGGGTTTTCGTGTATTTTTCACTTGTACTATTCTTTTCCAATTTTGGAATAGTATATACTGTGTCCATCTTATAGGTGTTTTTTCCACTATCATATATATCCGGGGATTCTATTAAAGGATTGGATCTGGGTTTCTGTTTTATAAGTATATTTTCGTTAAATTCCGGTAATTCATCATCCGCAGATGTGTTATGATGGCTAAAATTGCTTTTATTTCTCACATGATTCGAATGAATATTCATTGACTCATTCGCTTTCATGCTATTTTCTTTAATTATTTTAGTTGATCTGTTCATTTTTCTATTTCCCTTTACTAAATTCAAAAGGATTATTATTGCGACATAAAATTTACATGTTGCCGTTTTCATTATTCTGAAACTACTTTTTTGTTTATAATTTTAAAATTTGAAACAATTTTTTTGCTCAACTTCTAATAACATATTGCAATAATACCTAAAAATTTTTCTAGTATTAAATGATACAAATATAGTTCTTTGAAACAGAATTCACTAAATATCAACTTCATATTTTAAGAAATCTAAATACTACACCTTATATGAGAACGCTAAGAAATGAGATCTAGTATCTGGATTTTAAATTACTCGATATGGTATATCTCAACAAACCCTATACAAGAATTCACTATCAAAAGTTCTTTATTTCTTATATATCTTGTATGAAAAAAAACTTTACGTTGATGCTTTTTTTGATCGATTTTTATTGGCCTTATAGTCGATGCCTAATGAGAATCATATTTCATTTCATGTGTATTTGATATGAAATTTACACACAATACCCTCATATATTTTTTTTTACTCACCTGAAATTGTTTCGTAGTGTATTAGAGATTTTAAACTGAATTTATTCTTTCTTAGTAAATATGTAAGCATCATATGTACAAACTTAATCAATGATTCAATAATATTGCGAAGGAATTGTAGAAATAATATTACAAAAAAATTAATTCATGAATCTTCCATTATAGAATTAAAGATAAAAAATTTCGTTGTAATTTTATGAGCCAGCTCTTTTCAAAAACAAATCCAAAAATTTATTAACTAATTTTTTTAAAAACCTGAAACTCGATTTTTTAAGCATTAAAAAATAAATCACTAGTTTATGTTCTCGAAAAAATTATAATATTTATATATGATGCAATTAATCCATTTATTTTATATAGCAAGCATTAATCAAAGATATGGTTATGCCACTAAAACACGCTATTTGATTTTTATTGTGCAATATTAAAAAGATCAGAAATTTTAACAGCTTATGTTCTACAAATAACAGTATTTGAGTCATATATATGTACATGGAAAGTTTAAATATGAATGCTATATTAATTCTGTTAATCTATACGCTTTATTATTTTCTTATGATATCTGAAAAGATTGACTTGATTCGCATCGAAATAATATCATGTTATATAGTATATTCTGATATCTAGTGTAGATTATACCTTTTAGAAAAAATATAACAAATGTATAAAAATCAAATGGGTGTATAAATAAACGTTTCTAATGTTAGTGTACCTCGTAAAAGATCATTTTATTATATCTTAGAATATTTATACTTTATTTTAAGGTGTGATATATAAGATTAATCCTACTAACAAATAAATTATAATAGACATAAAAAGCCCGTATGAATAATAAAAATCGGAATGAATCAGACATTAATATTTTTACATTTTAAAAAATTGTAAATTATAAATCCATGAAAATCTGTATGGTCTAATCGAATATAAATCGAAACCATGGATTATAAACTTGAGACTTGATTTTTGATTACTGATTGTAAAAAATTTTAACAATAGAGACATATTTTTATTGTATTTTCTAAAATTTTTCATGTTCAAATAAAATTATTCATCATTTAAATATTGTTTATGTATTCATGGTATTATTTACCTGTTTCACGAAAAATTATAGGTTGAATGTTTCACTGAACATAATGACTGGTTGCCTAAATTGCACTGCTTTTATAAAATATATGAAATAATTTTTCGATTTAAGATTCATTTCAAAAGTAAATTCCGCTAACTGACATTATTTCTCCCTATTTTGAAGTGAAAGCATTATCTAATACCTACAATATTATCGTGACTTTCTTAATACATCAACATGTTATTGGCAAAATCGGCCAATAAATAGCTTGTGAATTTTTAATTATTATTAAATATTCAACTTGTTAGTTTATTGAATAGAATTTTCATGATCTTTATAAGAATTTTTATTACATAACAATAATGTACGTGGTTTCTGTTTTTTTCTCACAATTAAGTCATTAAAAGCAGTTTTTGAAAAAATAAGCAATACAAATTTTTATTCGAATAGAAAGGTATGGCGTTTCCAAATAAATTTGGTTTTTTTCATTTTTTACCATTTTTACAAATAAGTTAAATTTTTTTCTTCAAGGTTCATAAATTTTATTCACGAAGATATTATAAAATAATTTTTTATCGGTATAATCTTGTTGTGAGATTCGTTCATGCTCTTTTTTTAATGGTTTTGTAGATCTTCTATGTATTTAAAAGCTTTTTAAAAATTTAATTCATGGTCATTTTGAAATATTATGATTTAGAATCCGAGAAAAAAAATATGGTTGCATATATTATGCGTTTAATACGATAATTTAATTTTAATATTCATTCTAAAAAATAATATTCCCGAATATTTTAACTTACAGTTTCCAAAGGTTTTATTATTATACTTTTCCTCTACATAAAGATTCTAGAAACGGATTCTTCCGCATTCAATTATAATTATGATTTTCCCATATTGCCTTAATATGATATTAGATTGTAAAAATACCATTTATGAGACAAAAGATATCTATATACTGTATTTAAATGAGTAGGCCAGATTGTATGGATCAATTCCCTATATGTTTTATTATATCAATTTATCAAATAAAATAAAGTTTATTTATATTGAATCGTGTATTAAAGTTTTTTTAAACGCCTCAACTAAAATTTATAGAATTTATTTTTAAGTTTAGAAGCATTTGATTAATTATAATCATCTAAATTAATCGAATAAATTTTTATTAATTTCACTTAACGAGCCTCTTGAAAATTTAATGCTTACCGAAAGCAAAAAAGTTATTTTTAAAAAAAGAAAAACTGAGTTATGCTAGAATTCCATAATATTTGTCCTTTTAAAAAAGGTAAATATATGGTTTTATAATTTACCTCGATGCATCAATATTTAAAGCATGAGTGGGCTATTACCTCATGGTTTTTATTACATAAAACTTTTTTTATTGGACTCAAGATTTTGTTTGAATTCCACCAGATTCTAGATCTTCAGAAATTTAAGATTATATTTAATGCTTTTTTATTTGATTCCTTCGATAAAAATAAACTTTATAAAAATGAATTAAGCCATGGTTTACATTTTAAATAAACATATATATTTACAAAACTATTATTTAACGTTTCTTTGATTAAAATATTAAGACTTATCAGAAATATACATTTTGAAATATATTTCACATACAACTGGTCTATATAAAGCTATATTAGGCAACTTAAATTTTTAATCGGTGTTATATGCGAAATACTCAGCCATATTGAATTTGCATATACTTCGACGCTACAAAAAATTTATTTACAATATTGAAACTTAATATATTTACTTTTTAAAACATCACAAAATATATATTAATTCTATCATGAAAGGTTTTAAAAATAATAAACAAAAAAAAATAGAGAATTTAAAATAAATCTAAAATTAAAAATCTGAATAAAAATGCCGTTTAGTTATGGTTTATTTTATTGTTCATTATCCCTTTCGGAGTGCTATAGTTATTATATAAAAAAAAATATATGTAGAAAGGATTAATATGTGTTTGTAATTTAGTCAAAGCCCCATTGAATATAGATTTTTTTTAGAAATTAACCTACAAATCCTATGAACAATGATTGTGGTATTTATCAAAGGGTTCTGTGCATTATTCATAATTAAAGCAAATACTTCACACTTCGTTATTATTTACCCGGTCTAATATATTTGAAAACGATCGTGCTCATAATTCAATTTTTTTTTTTAAACTATATTTTTAGCAAATTCTATAACATTTAGTTATATTTTTTTTAACAAAATCACTAATAATAGTGTTTATTAAAATATTAGTTAAGAATATTGCAATCTAGCATATTTTCATAAAAAAAATACATCACTTAAATTGAGGACGCATCAAATAAATAAATAAATTATTCTGTTACCCTTAAAAATTTTAATGTAGAAATGTTTCGATGTATAAGTATAGTTTATATGTAATGTTCGGCTTTTAGGAATAAAAATATGTGATTTTAAAAGATTTTTTCGGATTTGTAGTGTTATGAAGATGAAATAAAATAAAAAGCATGGTGTAATGGGCATGATTATATATAAACATGTACTGATCTTATAGAGATGAAGAGTTTAATAATTGATGGAATTTACTCAAGAATAAATTTATTCTAAATTTAACTAAATAATTTTAATATTTTCTTATTTCTTTAATTAAATTTTTTTTTATAGATGAATATTCTAAGTTCTATACCTGCTTTTTTTTCTTAAGTTTATATGAACATAAGCTACCTGATTTTCGTTAAACCTTTATATCTCCTATAGTTTGATAGATGTTAAAATATCAATGTAAAAGGGATCTACTTTTGCAAAATATCATTTGATAGCAGAAGAATATGCCCCTGAAATGAGCTGGCAACCATAAAAATTATCGCAGAAGAAAATTTAAAAAATAATTCATCGCAGATTTCCAATAAAAATATATAAAAAGTTTATAAAGAATTTGTTTGACAACAGATTATTGTTTGCACACAATAAAATATTATTTTATGATAGATTTAATGAAAACAGGGAAATTTGAGCTTGTATATAGCAGATTCTAAGAGAATCAAAGAAAATAACACACACCTTGTTTTTTTATAGTTTATATAAAATGATTTTGGATATATGGTGAAAAAATGTGCCTAATATTTGTGGGAAAATTTTAGCTTAATATATATTTTGTTGCAATATTTTTTATTTTTGAGGTGATTTTTTATTATGATCTTCAATATGTTCCTGCACTATAATATCAACACCTTGATTTTTGTCTATATTCTTAACATCCCCTATTTTTCTGATATCTTTTGAATTTAGTTCTATGACTTTCTGTTCCAAATCATTATCGCTTTTATTTTGATTTATAATTTCCTCTTCACGATCGATCATTTTATGTGAATATAAAAGATCTTTCGAATTTACAATTTTAAATATTGATTTTTCTGTATTGATTTTACATTCAGAATTCTCATTCGCATCACTTTGATTGCGGAAGAGATTCATTGAATCATTATCAATATTAATCTTATCTTCAATGGAAGAATTGGGAGCTAAGCTTTCGACTTTGGTATAAATTTTCTGGGTTATTGTGGGTTTAGAGTAAAAATTGTATAATTCATCAATGTTCTTGATAATATTGTCACTTTCAATCGGATTATTTTTATCATCATGAATCGTTTCACTCTTCAAATATACTTGTTCTTGTATACTAACTAATACATCCTTGTTTTTTTGGGTATTTACTGGCTCAGAATAAATATCATCCTCAAAGGTTGATTTTTCTATGGGTTTTCTAGATGGAATATTATTTTCAGGCGTATATATCTTTTTATTTTCAACGAATTCTAAACTAATTTTTGCACCATTAATTTCATCAGAACAAATACGGTTAGAGGCTTTATCTTCCTCTGTTTCTATTTTGTTTTTTATGTGTGTTATTTCATCGTCTTTTATCTGTTCAAATAATGATCTTTTTATTTCGGTATTGGGATTCCCCTCGCTTAATTCTCCATGATTTCTATTGTATGCTTTTATATCATAGAAATCTTCTTCTATAGAATCTATTTTTGAATTTTCAAAGGCATTGATAATTTCTTTAGGCCTAGTTTCATTCGATATATTATTTTCTCGATCAGTTATATAATTTGCGCATCTATCATACTGATCTATTTTAATGCCAGACTTATAACGCTTTTGAAGTGGTTTATAAGCTCTTGAACCGATAGATTCAACAGTTAAGCTTGTATTTAAAGAATTTTCTATTGCACCATTATAATTTAGGTGATCAATCTCAAGCAAGAAAGTTACTAGAATAGCGCTATAAACAATTGTGTCATCAATAAATGAACAAAGACCATTTTTACTAAGACCGAGACAAATAATAGCATCTATTTCTCTTTCATTGCAGCAAAGTAAAACGCCAATATATGCACAAGGACCGGAAGAATAAAAAAGTAGGTGCCATAAAATTTTATCTTCCTTTAAAAAATAGAGTCTATCAATATACCTGAAAAATTTACGTACCATCTGCTTATTTGACGCTCCAAATTTTAAAAAACAAATTACGTCTTTTAGCCTGTATCCATTAAAAATATCAAAAGGTGG
The DNA here is from genome assembly GCF_057557595.1 of Rhyacophila brunnea. NCBI lineage: Eukaryota > Metazoa > Arthropoda > Insecta > Trichoptera > Rhyacophilidae > Rhyacophila > Rhyacophila brunnea. The sequence continues at coordinate 110,895 of NW_028233352.1, forward strand.
ATCATATGGATAGTAATTTAGGTACAATATGATTTCTTTTTCATCATTTTTCCAGTCATGACAGAAAAATAAATTCTTTACTATATATTCACTAAGATCATCTGCAAAATAAACAAGAGACATTATTAAGAAGTCCCAAAGGTACATAACGCAAATAAAGCTTATGGTATATAGGGATATAACAACTATGCCATAGAAAAGTATAATGTATATTACTACTTCTGGGATATCTCCTATGTATATAAAATCAAATAATAGCATATATGCATTCCAAATATTATTCTAAATTTAATTCATTACTAAAAGCATTAAAATATTTGTTTTTTGTCCAAATGTAAGCAATACATTAAATTCTAATTTTAATATAAAAAAGATATGTGATTTAATTTATTTTAAAATGCAACATAAATCATTAAATTTTTATAAAAAATAATATTCCAATAAATATGTTATTTTAAGATTGTTACAAATACATATTGAAACCATTATCTTAATATACAAAATAAAAATATTAAAATAAATAAATTCATTTTAAAATTTTTAAAAAATACGAATAAATTTATATTTTTTACAGAACCATTAAATTTTCATAAAAAATATTTCAATAAATAAATTCATTTTAAGATTATTATAAATACGAATAAATTTATATTTTCAACAGAAACCATTAAATTTTTATAAAAAATATTTCAATAAATAAATTCATTTTAAGATTGTTAGAATTACAAATAAATTTATATTTTAAAAAATCAAAGAATATGTGAGTTTAATTCATTTTAGGACAATGTGAAAACCATTATATTTTGTCTAGAAAAATTGTTTCGTTAAAAATTTAATCTACATTTATTTCATCCAATAATGCTATCATTTGAGATCCAGGATTATCACATGATTGAATTCTTGAAAAATTGTGTTGTTCCTTACACAAAAGATCTTCTATAAACCCATCAAAAGTGTTTTCATAACTTATTGATATTCCTATAGTTACGTTTTTAATTTTTACTATACCAGCAATTATAACGATTGGATTTTTCTCATATAACTCAAAAACCATTCCACCATTCTCTGTTTTTTGAGAGGAGTCGATACTGTCTACAATATACTCTTCAGTTTCTATTTCAACTGTTTTGGTTGGTTTGAGCACAGAAAATATGTTTACTTTTAATCGTAAGTTATTTATTTCTGGTGAAAATATCATTGAATATTCTTCAGTTTCTAAAACTTTGTGTGTTTTTCCATATATTAGTATTTTGTAATTTCTTTTTTTGTTGGTTGACTTAAATCCATTGTTTTTTAATGTTCTGAATACATATCCATTCTCGTTTGGAAAAAATATCATGGATAGGGTAAGTTTAAGTTGTATTTATATTATCGTATAGTTAATTTGATGTAAATATCGTATGCTATATTTTGGAATGGTGGGATCACAAAATACTATAGATAGTATATTAGAAGCTGTAAAGCCAACAGAAGCATAAGTATACGCACAGAAATACGATTGAGAAAAGCACCTGAATTAATAAAACTGCAAAGGAGAAGATTCAATAAAGGACTATTAGAGATGATGATTATGAGAGAAGTTTTAAGAGACCATTATATAGAAAAATCCATGTTTTGCTTATACATTTTTAAATCGCTTAACATCAAACCAATCTATAAATAAATTTTAATTCTAGTTAATTTGATGTGTCTTGAAAATAGTATGTAAGAAAAAAGGTGATATACAAAAGTATATAAGATGAGCACACGGTAAACCAATCAAAGTAGCTTTAAGAAGACAAAATTATATTATAATAGTCAATTTAACCGATGAATAACATTTAAAAAAATTATGCGATCTTATGCAGATACAAAAATAGATAAGGAAACATAATTATTTGTAGGGATTTCAATTGAAGCTTCTAATTCAACTCATGCAAGAGCATTATTAAATTACCAAAGAGGCAATAAATGCCACCAACTGCAAGGAATACAGCCAACTCTGTTTGGCCGGCCCACAGTAAAACAACTTGACTCGATTACCAAACGCAAGTGCAAGGGATCAAAGCCATATTTTATGATGAGATGTTTCCCGTAGCGGTGACCATATTGACCAAGTGATGATAGTTGAGTGGTGTAAATATTCGAACTAGAATCTTCAATTTAAATGATCGAAAGTTCAAATAACCAGCCATTGCCACATATAAATTACCAAAGAGGTAATAAATGCCCCTAACTACAAGGAATACAGCAAACTTAGTTTGACCGACCCTTAGTATAAGAAAACTATTGTCACTAATAATATACTTTATTGTGGCACTACAACTTGACTCGATACCAAACGTAAGTGATAAAAGCCATATTGACATGATGGGGATATTTTCTTGTAGTTTTGATCCTGTTGGAGTGATCAACGCAGTTAATATTTTCTTTGAAAGAAATCAATGATAAAGGATGGTTTAAGATGTGCATAAAGAATCAAAATATATTGCTGAATATAATAAATGGAAAAAAATAAAATAAATCTGGGATCAAAGATGCTTAAACTTGCCCACGAAAAATTAAGATGATATCAGAATAAATGGTTCTATTTAATTAATTTTATAGAAAAGGATGGCATTTTTTATAATCCTAAGTAAATGTTCAAAGTATATACTTTGAACCGCTTGTTTTCTATGGTGAAAAATATTTTTGTTTTTTTCAATACGCTTTTGTTCCAAAGGCATAATAAGAATTCAAAATAATATCGTAATGTTCGATGTATTTTAAAATATAGGGCCATATGGAAATAAAAAACTGTAATTTACAAATATATAGAATAGTATTAAACTTCGAGAGCAATTTACTTGCTTGTATATTTATTAGCTCGCATATATCTTCTTTTTAGGAAGTTCGCTTATCACCATTAGCCACTTTTGCTTATCTGATGCACCCACGCGTGTGGTCCTTCACATTTCCTGCTACCAGTTTAATTTTCCTTGTTTAGACCTGTTTTACCAGGTGGTAGTCGATATAGGGGGATGTGATTTTATCTATTTTCCGTCGCTGGTTACTTATACTACTGCCACAACTCTACACTTACCCATATCTTACAGAATAGTGCGGGCTTCATTCGGTGTTCGGGTACTTTTTCTGCTTCTAAAAAGAAACTCCGAATTTATTCTCGGTTTATCTGTCTTTTTATTGTTTTACTTTCTAATTTCGACATACCGCCCCCTTGCAGGTATTGTTCATTTTGAGTTAATTATTATGTATCGGGTGGGTTTCATTTGGAACTCAGGCCTCTTTAAAAACATTTCTTAACCAACTCCGCCAATGCCCCCTCAGTATAATATAATTTTTTTGGCCATAATATTTTTGCAGGTAAATATTTTCATATTTACAAATCTTAATCATTCATGTTTTTGATTATAATAGAGATTTATAGATTTAAACTTTAATGCCAATTTTCAATGTCTTATTACCAAGTGATTCGTGATATATTTAGATAATACCAAAAAATGAATAAATCTCAAGCTGATGCATCATATTGAATAAATTTATTTGCGAGAAATGTCTGTTAAATTTTTTTTAAAAAATTATTTTCTCAATATCTAGTTGATCTCCTACTTTTCTATTTCAGCATATATCTTTTTATTTATGATTTACTTTTGATATTCTAATTTTAGATTTTCCCTTCAAGCATAACGTGATTTATTTGCCGTATACAAATTATATATATATACTCTTTACTATATTTTCTTCTCTTATTGTGCATAGATTTTATTTATGGACTAATTTTCTTTTTATCAATTTTATCTATTTAGACGTGGTCAGTCCATTAAGAATATTGCACAACTCCTTGATGCATCTTTTGACACCTTCCCCTGATCTATCTTCATCAACTGCTCTTCCTCTCCCAAATGAGATGAGTTCGAGTGTCTTGCGGAGTGTGATAGCTTGCAGGCTTACTGTGTATGTATATTTTATTTATTTATAATTAAACCATTTATTTATTAATCCTTAATACATTAGATGCAATTGAAAGTAAAAACAGTTTCTGGTAAAGAAATAGAAATAGATGTTTTACCAACTGACACGGTAGGAGTTTTAAAAGAAAGAATAGAGGAAATAGAGAAGATACCACCTATGCAACAAAAAATCATATTCAATGGCTCGATATTTACTTCAGATAAAAAAAAGTTGTGTGAGCATAATTTACAAAACGGAAATGTAGTTCATATGGTTTTAGCTCTTAGAGGTGGGTAAAAGTCACAAATAATTATACATTGATACTCTTTATATAAAATTTCTATGTATTATTCATGATAATATTATTTCTATTTATTTTTATCATTTAATTTAATATAATATAATTATTTTCAAAAGAAACAACACTAATTAAGCTTTATATTTGGCTAATTATTTTTGAATAAGTTGACCATGATTATTTATTCGTAAAAATAAAACAATAATCAATGAAATACGCATTAAAATTCATCCATAATTATTTATTTATGCGAAGAAACAACACTAATTAAATCTTCCATTTATGCAGATGTATTTTGAATAAACATAATGTGGTTTACTTCAACAAATTTAAGCATAATTATATGTAAATAAAAAATGGCTGATAAATTACGCATTAAAATAATAGAAAATCTATTTTTGATCATAATTAAACCGTTATTATCTATAAAAAAATATAAAATGGCTAATAAATTTCAATGATTATTTTTAAATTAAACAATGACCAATGACCCTTTAAGCCTTTAAAAGTTGCCATGTATCTTTTGTCTTGTATAAATATGGTGTCTAGTTTCGATTTTTAAATAAATCTATTGAATTTATATAATTTCTACTAAAAATAATTAAAAATTTACTTTTTAAGATTTGTTTTTGTTAAACTAACCACCTTCCTGCATTTATGTATTTTTCTATAAGCAAAAATTGGTATAGATTAGAAGTAAATTCATCTATCGTGTTAACTTTATACTAAATATATAATTTAAAAATGGTTTTTAATTCACACGTGAGACCACAATTCAATGTTTGTGAATTATTTGGTAACAAATATTATAATGCCATTATTCTGGTCTGAATTAAAATTGACAAAGCAAAGAGGCTTCTTATTTAAATAAATTATATTTATGCTTAAATACTAAAAAAGCACCCAAACTTTTGTTTTGAAACCATTCAATATTTTATGCGAACGTTTTTCTTGCATATGGGATGTTTGACTCATAAATAAAGGTGTCCTAAAAATTTTACTTTTAAGCAAATAATTTTAATCATTTATTTTTATCAAAAAAATTTATAGAGAAGATAAAATGATCGATTTATAAACATCAATTGAATAAAGTTGTTTTATTTTATGAATTTTGTAGAAAAAAATATTATCATATATTAGATCATAAAAATTTCTTCGTTTCGAAAATACAATATAATTACTAAAAATCTTCGAATATCAAAAGTACTTGTATAAACAAACATAAAATTATATAAATTAATAATTCATTCCTGTAAAGCATTATTGAAACGCCAATTCTAAAATTAAATTCGTTCTAAGTGGGTCATATACTGCAAAACTTGATATTGGTAGAATATATATAAAAATAAACCAATATGAAATTTAGCTTGAAAATATAGCATAGCAGCATCTATAATTTTGTAATAATAGCGATAAAACATGGCCGAAAAAAAGGTTTTTATGTATTTTGGCTGTAAAAATATTGAATAACCATATCAATGCCATAGTATTCAGGCAGAAACTATAATAAGAGAGTAGCAACATAATAGTGGCATATATGGGTTTGAAAAAGTTATGTTTATTTTTTCACCTTCCGCCAACTCTATGAGGATTACGAAGCAAAGAAAATAGAAAAAAAATCTGCTTTTACCATAATATTGATATAAATATAAGTCTAGAGCACCATTGTATCGTATTTACTGCAAAGCAACTCTTAAACGAGAAATTTATGAACTTTAACTGGTAGTAATTGTAAATTTTATCGAAACCTAAATTTATAGCGTTATTTAAAAACATAAATAAATACTACAATATAATTTTTTGTCTTAATGTCATGAATTTCTTTTAATCTGGGCAAGAAATTAAATTTAAGCATAAAAAATACAAATAGTTTTAAATCAGCTTTCAATTACGATTTATTCAGATGCTTAATTTCATAGCAATTCGTTATTTTGGTAGCCCATTTTTAAATAATACCTTGATTAAGGTGGGCTTTAAACAACTTCAAACGTCAGTTTATAAAATTATCTAATATAAAAACATTTTTTCTCGAATTTTAATGTATAAAAAGATTTATTCTCGTTTTATTTTTCTTTTTTTTCTATTTATTCTTATTTCTATTCGATCCACAAAAAAATATTTACTGATGGCCAAAATATATCATTTTTTGAACTCCTTTCTCAACCTAAAATATAATATTTAAATTATTTTTAAAAAAACTTAATTAGTATTCTAATAGCCATAATAACTGCAGAAAATACATTTATGTGAAATTTGGTTTAATTAAAGAATTTTTTTCTGTTTAAATGTCCTTAAAAAAATCTTATAATCAAATTAAAAAAGTGAGAATTAATTTAACTTTACGTCTACTGTATCGCATATAATTCATAATTTAACCACAATGCAATAAAAATATCGCTAAATGCGCCTACTTATAACTTTTGAAATTTTATTTTATTACATTTCATAGATCATATAAGCCTCTTTTATACTTTTATTTTTTGATTCAGCAGAATAATAAGATTATATCCCAGGATTTATAATTTTTTTGTTATGTATATATTTAATAAATTCAAGTTCTTATCATTAAAACAAATTTTTGCTTATTTTTTTCTTCTAATAATAATGATCTAAAATCTATATCACATTTTTTGCAATGAATGACAAAATAAATATTTTCCTCTGGCAAGCGCCAATTATTTAAATGAAAAATCATAATTTTGGTTTACAAATTTAATCTTGGTTGTTTAATTTACAAAAATAGTAACTTCTATAAATTTTAAAAACCGAAATTCTATGAAAATATAAAGAAATCACATTATAATAGCAAAATGAGGAGAAGATAAAAATAGAAAAAGACTAATATCAAATTTAAATTACATTATAAAATCGTGTCTATGATATCAATCTTTTTTTTCAGAAATTATATAGGCGCTCAAATTTCTGTATAATTAGTGTTTTTACCTATAATACGATCTAGTTTTGATATATATGAATCATTCTTATTATATATCGGCAGCATCAGGTAAAATACTTTGGGTGTATTTTTATGATTAACGCTTGATATAAATGATTAAAAATGTTAATCAGACAATGCCGGGAAAAGTTGATAATGAAATAAAAATGATAGAATATATAATGTCTTTTGATGGGTTTCTATATTTCAGAAACACCAGTCACTTTTTAAATAGAGATTTCGCATTTAATTCGAAAAAAGTGTCACAAAATTAGTTTTAATAAAATCCATTAAATTATAATCAATATTTTAAATTGTTTTTTATGCCAAGAATCTTATATCGATAATAATTAATATTCTCAAGATACTGAAAATCATTATTTGTATTTTAAGGAGCCTTTAAATTCAATAAAATCGATAATTTGAAGCAGTTATTTTGTTGGTTCTATACCAAATATCCTATCACTTAAATTTGTATATAATATATTTTTATAAGATGTTTAGACATTTTTACATTAAAAATACAGAAAGAAATTACATATTTATTTTGATAATAACAAAGAGCCTAAAATAATATTATTGTTTATTATAGGCAGAGGTACCGTAAATATATTTTTACTGAAGTAAATAGTACGTTTTAAAAGACTTTTTTAGGTGATTTTTTTTATTGAATTCTAACTACTTTTGCCTACGTACATGATTTTTTTTATCTAAAAAAGGATTTTATCGTCTTCTATAGCAAAGTCAAATTTTTATTGCCTGATCACGTTTTCATATGTATTGAATTTGCCTGTTTATCTAAAAGGAATTATAATATTGTATTTGTTTTTGTGCTGGAACAATTTTACATATTCTAATGCTTATTTTCAGAAACATTAAAGAAAATATAAAAAATTTTATGTGAAAATATCAATAAATAAGGTCGATGTCAAATCAGATATAAATTTTTTATGGTACCTATCTACATTATAAATTAAAATAAACGGAGTCAGAGGAAAAGGCAACATGATTGGTTTGAAATAAATGAAAGGATATTTATTATCATAGTATTCTGCTCTATATTATTTTAATTGTGTTTTTATGTGGTTAATTATATCTTATTTTAGGTAAATATGAAGAAAATCACAATTCATTCTGTTAAGCAAAACAATTCGATTCATAAGCTTTCTCTCATTCGCCTTATTCCAGATTTCTTGGGCATATAATAGCTTATTTTATCATATATTTCCCTTTGCTAGAAATTTCAATGTTGGTCTTATCTATGTTCACAAACATATATTTCAGTTTTTATTCCACTTTAAACAATTCATATATTGCAAAATACAAAATACCATTTCGAAGAATAAATGCCGTAATCTTGACTAAAGTTTTTTTAAATTATAAATAATCAAATTTTGGTCGGATTTTTGCGATATAAACGGTTCAGACATATGCTGTTAGTCGAATTGTATAGCATAAATTCCATAATTTCTTGGCTTCTATGTAATGCTCAGAGCCGTCATATATTGTCAAAAAAACACAAAATAAATCATCTGTTATTTTACTATATGGGATGAAATACATATCTAAGGTTTTTCATCTACAGCAAAAGGAAGGTTTTTAATAGGAATGATTCCTGATAATAATTAATTTTTATCCCCTATAAATAACAGATATGAAATAAATATATCAAATTGCGCTTAAAATATAAATTTTTTTTAGAAAATCTTTTTTTTAATAGAAATATTATTCTTAGAAAAACATTTTTTTTTGGGCAGCATACTGGATAATATAAGATTAATTTGAATCATCAAACTTGAATTTTTAGATCGGAAGAAAGCTAAAAAAATAACGGGTGAAACTTTAAGATTATTTTTGGTTGCATCAAAAAGAAGCCCAATAAAAAAATGTCAATAAGAATAATATATTTCATAACTTGTCATAAATTATTTATTTTATTGATCAAAAATTTATAATATTACACCAAATAGCAGTTTTTTCCCTCATAACACACATAATATTTTTTATATGTTCGCAATTGATGTATGCATAGATAAACGAAGATTTTTTGGTGGAAAAATATATAAATTATAGATTAAAAGGTAAAAAAGAAGTCATTATTATGCACATTCGACCAAGCATGTAAATTTAAGTATATTCTCATCTGATCCTCCATAAGTAAACAAAAAAAATTATATATTGTGCATTTACCTCAATAATCTTTTGTTTTCCTAAGTTAATATACATTTTATGTTTAAATGATGTTCGTCTTTTTTCTAAATTTAGTTAAGATAATTTTCTATCTCACGATATATAAACAATAAATTAATATTTAATTTTACAGTGTGATTATTTTTTTAATCAGAAGGAATACTATCATCTACAAATGTCTATTTATCAAAAAAAAATCAACTGAAAACTGCCTAAAAAAAGATTTAAACATAATTACACCATTCAATGTGTTTGAATTATATAATTTTTTAGTAAAAAAATATTTTTTACAACATATCCAGATGTTCATGCAGTTTACTATATATTATTATTTCTTTAAAAATATTTAAATCTCTTACTGTCACTTCTTCTCGACTGGGTTAAATAAACTAATAATTATTTTCAATAAAGTCGAGGTAAAAAGATACTTTAAATCTGTTAAAAGCGCGATGTATATTAGCAGGCTTTTTTTTATTGCACAATATATTCTTCACGGTACATTTTTTTCTATCAACCACTGAAAAGTCTATTTTGTGGTGATAATATCGATAAATGAAAGTATTTTATAAACATAGCTATACTATTTTAATATCATTACTCGACTGTAATTTAATATCAATTCGCCAAATATTTTGCGTAAAATTTATAATAATATAGAAAATGATGTTATATAGTGCATCTACACATATAATTTCCGTGAAGAATTATAAAAGCTTTGCATGCAGCACTTATATCTAGATCAGAGTTATAAATCAAAAATTATTCCTAAAATTACTAATAAGGCTTTATAAATTTTCTTAAGCTTGGAATGATATTAAAAGAGAGTGCCATCACAAATGAAATGTGCTTTTTATTCTTCTTCGTATATTTAATTTTGGCATTAGATCTTTTTATGGCGAATCTTATTCTTAAAAACTAATCATATCATTCATTTTATAGCATTCAAAACTAAGAAAATAGCCCTTAAAATAGAATTAACATTTCTTTTGTAGATTGCAAGTACTATGGCGATTTTAAATGATTTCGCGGAAATTGATTTTTTTTAGCTTTGTTTAAACTATTATTATATTAACTTCGATGTTGATTTTAATGATCATTTGTTTTGAAAAGGCTTTTATGTGACATTTAAAGGAAAGTTAATTTATTATTTATTCAACTAATTAATGGTGTTTGTTGTTTTAAAGTATAAAAAAACCAATTTATATTTTACCGAATTTTTTTGAATATATCAGAAACTTCTTACATTTAGTCTTTTTCACATTAATTATAAATCGTTTATTTTAAAAATATAAGGGACAAACATATTCAAACTACTCACGTTTTTTTAAAAGAGTTTTTAGCATCCATTTATATTTTTATTTATCTATAAATTAATTATCTGTATTTGTTTCTATGAATAATTCTTATTTTTTATGCTGCAACATATATTTTTAGTTGGATTTTTAATGATTGTATAATGCTTTCTATCTTTATCAGGTTTAAAAAATCTGTGGTATCAACCGATTTTGTTGTATTTTGACTCGATTTTTAAGGTTTTTATAATGCTTCCTATCCTTACCAGGCTTGAAACATCTGTGGTATCAACCGATTTTATTGTATTTTGACTCGTTGGGGATAAATAACTTATCACAACAGTAAAAAAACTTCATTACGTCAAATTTTTATTTTTTAAAATTAATAAACTCTTGTGTAAAGCTAGCATAAATAAAAATACATATTATATACAATACACATAATAAAAATCTCTGTAATATACCAATAATAATATAAAACGATACATTTTGTCTACGCAACAGATAATGTCCTTATAAAAAATTTTAATAGATATTTAGCACAATTTTACTCCTTATTGATGATTTTTAAAACTTGAAGACAATTCATATAGCTTATAATAGCCTACAAAATTGCACTTATTATATATTGATGTAGTTTAGACTAAAGAGAGAGTTCAAAAAAATTCGATACTTTAATTTCGAATTGATAAAATATATTCACATAAATATGCCTCTTTGCTGTAGCGCAAAGAAAATTATCTAAATATTCAGACCATTCATGCTGCTATATTCTGTATCATGTAATTTTCGGGATTTTACGCAAAACAATGTCTTATATCGATATATTTTGTGTTTATTGAGTTCACATTCTATAAATATCCCTAATAGACACAATCTTTTCAATAAAAATTAAATATCTCACATAAAAATAACCGATCCCCATTATAATTTATGTAAAAAAGTATGTGCTGGAAGAACACTATAGCCATTAATTTCAACAAAAATAAATGAAAATATTTTTAAATCCTTGATTTTATTGCAAAAATTGACAATTTAGATAATTTCAGGGTGTGAGGCAACATTTCTTGCTAAAAATTCAAAATTACCTTTTTATTACTATTTATTACCATAAATCAATTAATATTAACATTTTAAACATCATGAATGTGAAAAATATACGAATTTTCTAGACAAATAAAATACAAACCTTTCTTATGCAATTAAAAGACATGAAAATCATTTTTATCTATTTATTTATGAGGGAATATATATTTAAAATGCTTTTTTTAATATTTGAAGTTGTTTTCAAAATACTTCATAGGCCCATTGAGTGATGAAATTTTTTTTGTGATGATGTTTAGCTTTTTATGAAAATTATAATTGCATATATGTGTATTAAAGATATTCTAAAAATTTTGAAAGCTCTTTATATTGTTAAATCAAATATATAGAACACAAAATATTCGAAAGTAGTGGCGATGGGCGTTTAAATGTGGGCAAACTGACACAATAAAAAAGTTGTAGATCCCAAAAAATTACCAACTCCAATTGTTGCTAATATTTTTACTGGATAAAAAACGCTTTTCAAAAGGTTTTATGAATTTACCTAAGTTTTTTTCTGGATTATCATTATTGATATGCATATTGTGAACTCTGCAGCGCTATACATTATGATCATCAATGCTTGTTTATATTTTAAACTATTTTTTATCAGGCAGTAATATATATTATACATTTTACAATTTAATGAACGTATAAAAAATTTACATAATAATACATATTTATTTGGCCGAGTATACTATGGGAAATACAATCACTATATATAAATATATCTAAAGATTACTTCTAAATGTAATATTTACTTTTTATATTATTGGTAAATGAAGAATATTACTGCTTAAAAGGCAATATATGTTATTTAATTAAAAACTTTGGGGCTATTAGATCAGATTTTCATCTATATTTGTCAAGCTTTGAATGCATTGAAAATATATAACCAGGTTTAAGTTTTAATTTTACCAAGAAATAAATAAATACGTAGAATTTAACAAATTAAAAGCGTGCTTTGTCATTTTAATAAAAAAAATCTGCTTTTTAAGCATCAGTTGGGATTATTTAGATTGATAAACACTTTTTTTACTTGATTTTGGTGCTGGAGTGCCATCGCTCGTGTTTGTCTGATCGTATTTTACTTTTTATTATGTTTTTTGATCGTATTTTACAAATTAATTATGCATTTAAAATATTTGTCTCCATCTTACGATTTGATACAATTTTTTATATCTTCGTTTATAAGTCAATGATAAATATACACACATTGATAAAACTATATGAAATTTTTCGATGTAGTTTCTTTAGTATTTTTTTATTTAGATGCACATATATCGAATGTCGGTTGCCTTTTATCATAGATCGTATCATTATATTTTGGCACACGAATGGAAGTAAATAACTTAATTAAACTTTCTTTTGATTCAAAGATGCAATTCAAATTATTTATTTTCACATTATTTATTCACAAAATTTTCTCGCCCAATAATGGATTTAAAACACAATAAAAACTGTTAAGTGGATTAATCCCTATCAATTTTTTTATAAGAATAAGAATTCTTAATTTTTTACCAATTCTTTTAATTATTTTATAAAAATTTAAAAGATTTTAAATTCATTCTCAATCGTTTAAATGGTTCATAGAACTTTACCGGTTTTGTGCATTGATATAAACCATACTTTATCAAATTAAAACCTCCCATATTATACTGCTGATTTTTTTATCAATGTTTCTTTGAATATCTCCGTTTAAACCTAGATCCCAAAGCACGATCGATAATGATATTTATTTTAGTTCCCATATAATACCATAAACTGATAGAAGCAGATGATTATTTAACGATTGAAACAATAAAAATTTTCGATATAGCAATTTCCAAGTAATACACTTTTATTTTTCTACTTTTAAAAAAAACATGGCTTCTAAAGGCGTAAATATAAAAATCAGAATGTAATATATTCATTTTTTATTGATAAACTTGCACTCAAATCATCCAATATATAGTCTTCCTCGTAATTAAGATAACAAGAAAATACATCTTTGTAATTTTATAATAAAAAGGAGATGGAAGCGATACCCCACATTCAAAGGATTTTTCTGTGCAATATCTGTTTATTTACGCTTGATAACTGCATGTATTCAAAATAGTTTATAATTGTGTATCAGAGGCTATAAAAAGCATATAGAGCCGCATAGAATAGTAGGTGGATTTTCACTGTTTATTGTGTATGTTTAAGGATTAGATAACATGTTTATATATGCAAAGTATAAGCAATAATCTACAATCTCAAAAAACGAATAAAAATTTACGTTTAATTAATCGTCAACTATTTATTTTTTTGGTGATTTATATTAAGTATTATTTATACCAATCCGTGATATTTCGAGCATGTATTTTAAAAATAACGCTACGCCCTATTTGCAACTTTTTTTAACGAAAATCTTATTATTTGTATAATTATATTATTGTTAAGCAATATTTTTTTTAGCTATAAAATTTTGATCCCATTAAAAATAATTTAATCTTAATTTTCGCTTAAACTCATAGCTATATTTTATTGGAATTTTTATTCAGAGTCTACCGAAAATATGTTGATATATATATTCTAGATAAATAAAAAATCTAAGACTAACATAGAATCTAAAAATAGGTTATAGTATCAGAAAAAAACAAAACTATATGCATTGTACTTTTTTAAAAAAAAATCTTAAACATATTATCGTTTTATTTCAAGTCTATAGACTACCACAGATAACGGTGAAAACTAGTACGAAACCATAAAATCAATACTAAAATTAAATATATAAATGTGTATGCTAATCTTTTATTGCTCTATTAAAAATATTTTAGAAATAAAAAAAAATAAGCAAAAAGCTGCGTAATCTATATAAATTACTGATGAAATGGAGATGAATTATGTAGGAAATACATTTAATGTGTAATTTTGTAAAAATTTCAATTAAGTCATATCAAGCGGAAAATACTTAGCATAAAAAAATTAAAGTACCTAAAAAGCGGTTTTCGAATATTTTTATCGCTTATATTGCCTAAAAGATATATTTAATTGTTCTTAAATCAACTGAGGTGTATAAAGTATAACAGAAGTTAAAGAAAAGTTTAGGATAGCAAAGAAAAAAACACAATACGTATAAATATATGAATTAAATTTAATTTAGAAGAATAAACAATTTAAATAATTGACAGCGTACATAATGTAGCATATAAATTCAGTTTGAATTTTTTTATATGATTTCAATATAATAAATGCTCTATTCTTATTTAAAAATTAGCTTTTTTGGAACCATGCTATCGAACTTTTATAATACTTCTAATATACATTATTTAAACACTAGGGCAATATTATCAGTAGAATCTGTTTCTGTTAGTGCTCAAATATTAAGCTTTTAATGAATCCATAATATTCCAATGAATGTATTTAAAAGAAAAAAGCTGAAATATGTCTGTATTATATCCTACAAATTGTTAATTTTATATTTTATTATTTATAGATATTCTTAAGTGCATTTATTACCACATAATAATAGTTATACCGTTTCGCATAACAACAAACGTATAAAAACAAAAGAACAGCAAAAGTAAAAACAGCAATTTTATAAAGAATAGGATCTAAACTATAAACAGCTTCCAACAAAAATTAATCTTTGTATGAAAAAATATATCAAAAAAGAATACGAAGTTTATAAATGTGAAAAGGGCAGATCTTTATTTAAAAATGATACTAAATCCAGAACTCGAATTTATGAAAAATTAGGAATAAACCTTTTAATTTGCATTTAGCGGAAATATCATCAAAATTTATTATCCATTGATATTCTATAGTAAAAAATTATATTTGCAAAATAATTAGCTATTTTGAAGCATTTGATTTTCTTTTCACAATTTCTAATTAAATAGCGACATATAAATTAAACCAGCAAGGAGTAAGAATTTCTAGATCAAAATACATTTTTATTTATTTACATGCATTATACACTTATGGATATTGAAAAAAATGTATTTTTAACCAATAGGAACACATTAATTTATATTTAAATGGTAAATGTCATTATCATGGTTCTATATCTTAATAAAAATTTATATTTATTGTATCTATTATTATTGGATCTTTTTTTATAAAATTAATGACCAAACTTAGCAGATAGAATCGAGTACTTTTAATTGATAAAAAACCCAGCACTAAAAAGTGAAAAAGAAAAGCAAATATAAAAGCAAAAAAGAATCAGTATTCATAACATATATTAAAATGTAACTCTTAGAAAAAATATTTTTTTTTCTGATTTATAGTTAAGAGTAACGGTAAGTTAGCACACAAATAATTCAATTTTTTGCGCATAAAATATTTTTGAATAACTATATCCAGTTTAATAACATTTAAAGTTAAATTTTGAAGCATAGACAGTAAACATTTATTGATTTTTTCTTAATTAAAAAAATACATTATTATATTTTAAAATTATAGTGCTATAGGAATTGTTTAAATTATTTACATAAGTACCTTTTAAATCAAATAGTTTTATCGCAAACGGTTTTGATTCAAAAATTATTTATTTACATTGGATATATATGTCAGTTGTTTTTCTTAAATACAAATAAAAATCAGATTTAACACAAAATCATTATTTTATAAGCCAATTGGCTGTATATGATGCCTCGAAATCGAATATAACCCCTAAATAAGTAATTTCAAAGGACAATGACATGATATTAAATCGAAATGAGATTAAACCAAAAATCATAAAAAAATGTTCACGACCAAAAATCCGTTAAATTTTTAAACATTAGTAATGAATTATTTATAAAATTTCCCGTTTATAATGATTGATTTGCAAAAATGGTTAATAAGATATATATTAATATAGATGCATTCATTTATTCATGCATAATGAAGATCTAATTGAAGAATTTGAGATGGAATTGTTGAATCCCAGCGGAAGAAATAATACAGATATAGAATCAAAACAGCCAGAAATCAAAGAAAAAGGAATTAATTGGGCTGGAGCACCATTAAAAGTATATTTAGCAATAGTATCTGCCATGATCATAATTTTATTATTAGGAAATGTGGTTTTAGCTTTTATAGGAGAAATTGATCGCAATGACAAAAATAAATTTTATTCTTTAATAGCCGGAACGGTTCTGAATGTAATGATCCATATATCTATGGGGTGTATCGCAGCATATAGTTACCGTGATAAAAAGTATTTTGATACTTTTTACTTAATTTCTGTTTTTTTCTGCTTTGTAGTAGCAACAAACCTTTTATTTTATGCTCAAAAAATTCCATGCGTTATAAAGGCTATAGAATCATTAATATTACAGCAAAAGAGCAATATAACTAATATTCCATAATTAAAAGATGATAATAGACGTTTTATAGGATATAATTATTGAATACAATTTATTTTTCAGTTGAAATATAAATTTATATTTTTTTTTGGTTATCTTAAACATATACTTGTATTTTTGGAGGTTTGAAAAACTAAGGAATAAATTTAGATGAATAAATTATAATTCATTGAAAAAAATCATGGTTATAATACGAAATTCATGAGATTAAAACATATTTTCAAGATAAATATGATCTCCTTTTGTTCTTTAATGTATATATTATATGAGAAGGGATTTATAAAATAGTGTTATTTTGAATTTATAGATATTATTATATAAGTGGGAAGTATTTATACAAATAGTTTAAAAAATAAATTTTAAACATGATATAGAAATTTTAAAGCATTTAATCGATCAGGGGTTACATTATTACCAATGATAACATAGAATAAAAAAATATTTGACATTAAACTTGTGTGTGACGTATTGTGAATATATAGTCACACTCAAAATAGAAAACGTTTCAGAAAATAAAAATCATAAAGTGCCAAAATTGCATAAATTTTTTATAAATATGCCTGGAATTATGACATACTTATTTTTTATATTATTTCACTTCGAAAAAATCCAAAAATCAAGAATTACAAAGACTTATTTTATGCTAAATCAGAGCTTTATGTGTCAAAAATATTTATCCCCACGTGTTTTTTTATATTTATACTGAGTAAGGCGAAAAAACCACAAAAATAATAATTACATAAATACTTTATTATTAAATCAGAGGTTTATATAATAGAAAAATAATTTCATGATAATTTTTTTAATATTGAAACACAAAAAAATAATAAGCCCCCCAAAAATCAAATTTTTTTGAGAACCAAACATTTATATAATCAAACATACGTGTGAAATCGATTTATGGAATACTTCTTTACTAGACTGAAACACAAAAATACGAAAAAGGCACAAAATTATAATCTTTGGTTCAAGAATTTTTTTGCACCTTTTTTTGGTTAGATATGAAATTAAGTATTGCATCGCAGAAGTCTTCTGTGTTAAGATACAAAATTGAATGTTTAAATAATTTATAATATTCTTTCGCATATGTTGAAGTAATCAAGATTTTAATTTTTATTAAAAGGGGCAAAGAATACAAAAAACCCCTTTTCATAAAAAAATATGTTTAAATAACACATAAAATAATAATTCTAAGCGTTTATTTACTATTTCAAGTTGAACAAAAAAATTATAACTAAAGAAAGGGTATGCAGACAAAAAAAGACCAAAATTAAAATATAAAATTTTAGTATAAACCTTGTATTTAGTATATAAACAACAAGATTGTACTAAAATTTAGATTAAATTTTTTTTTTCAGGTTGTAAAATTGTTTTTTTGAAAGTATTATTATGGGATTTTCTAAATTGAATTTTTGAAGTGTGCAATTTTTTAATCTTATATTTGGTATTTTATTTATATTTTCAAATATATTTTATGGGTGTTTTTTAGTTTTAAATCAATTTTTTTTACATATATTTATTATTTTATTTATGGGTTATTTTTGATTTAACATTTATATTTTTGCAAACAGCTCGTGTGATAGAATCCTTGTAGAAAATTCATCAATACCATTATCTATCTCTTCTACTGCTATATCCTTTAATATTAAAAATAAATAATTTTTAAGAAATTTATGGGTTTTATACCCGTCTAATTCAACCATTACGATTAAAGTGTATATTCTAAGTCAAATAACTCTTTGAATCGCTATAAATTATTATTTGTATTCAATAAAATAATATTAATTATGCTTTATATTCCATCTAATACTTGTTTTATTATGAAATTTGCTTCTATATCGCCATAATAGAATTGATAAAGACTACTTTTAGCCAAAATCGAATAAAATAATTATCATCTCATAAATATTGAAATATAAAATCAAAAAAGGTAAATAAGCAAGTATTTTACAATATTTTAATATTTATTAAATGAAGTATATTATGAGTAATTACTTTTTGTTCATCATATTTGAATCAATTTTTAATTCAATATATCTATAAAAAACACATTTTTAAATAGATTTAATCTTTACAATTAGAAAATCTCAATGAATGGATTTGTGAGCATTTTTTTTTATAAATAAAACAATTTTTAACGATCTTTTCTAATATTTAAAATTTTATTGGTATTTGGAATAGCCAACAAAAAAAACTAGTAAAATAAAAAAAGCGCATTTTATAGCATATTTGGAGTCAAGATATTTAGGTTAATGAATTAGAATCCCAATATGAGATATTTTTTTTTTACATAAGGCCTAAGTTTTGAAATTTAAAAATTTTATTTTAGCTGTATTTTATAATATTGCATTATAATGACCAATAAAATTTTCTTATTCTATTTATAAAATAAACCACGAAGCTTTTTATGATTAAATTCATATAATATGCAAAGAAAAAATTTTAAATAAATGCAATGAGTAAATCGAGAAGTTATTTAAAAATTATAGAAGGTTTTAATTCATATTTTCATGTATTATTATGTTATTTTTAATAAATACATTCA
This sequence comes from Rhyacophila brunnea, assembly GCF_057557595.1. Lineage (NCBI taxonomy): Eukaryota > Metazoa > Arthropoda > Insecta > Trichoptera > Rhyacophilidae > Rhyacophila > Rhyacophila brunnea. The sequence continues at coordinate 130,486 of NW_028233352.1, forward strand.
GGATGTAATATTTGAATTATTTTCAATTTCACAAATTTTATGGACTATTTTTTATCATTAAATTTTATGTTTATTACCAATTATTTCAATTTTATGAATTGAGTCAATAACAAAATAAATTAATTTTTATATTGATTCTATAAGATTTTTTTGCTATTTATATCAGCACAAAAAAAAATTATAGTTGTTCTTTAGTAGATATTAAGTAAATTTTTACGATTTTTATGATAGATTCAATTTTTAGAATATGGATTTGTGCATGTAAAACTTATGATCACTCTTTAGAACATATTATTATAAATTTATACGATTTTTTTTTGAATTAATAAATTCTAGTTTCACAATTTGAGCAAGCAAACCTTCGAATTTATTTTCAAAATATTAGTATTTATTACTAATTATAATTCCATGATCTTTAAAATCTTACTCAATACATCTTCTTCTTATAAGATTTATTCATAAAAGAGATATTTTTTACACTTTATCTTTTTTTTCATTAAGAACGGCATCTTTAGTCTTTTCACTTTTATAAATACAATATAATTTTATAATTTTATTAAGTTATCCCATATGTTATAACATGAGACGGTGTGGTGACACGATATCATAGAAGTTACATGAAGGAACACGATATCACGAACCAGGTTGAGGCATATATTCAAATCTTGGGATCGAGAAAACCCTTGAATTAATAGGTCTCGAAAGAAGAGCGGGTATTGAAGAAGACTTTAAAGAAGAGAAGATAGCCAAAAGTATAAATACGCTGTGCGTACAGAGAATCAAGCTAGCTGTGCCTGAGAACAAAAACTAAAATTACGACTATATATATAGACCATAAATAAAAAATAATTTTATTTATGATTTATCACAATTTTAGGATTGATTAAACCTCTGAATTAATAAGTCTTGAACAAAGTAGAGGTATTGAAGAAGACTTTAAAGAGAAGTCTGCCCTAAGTATTAATACGCAGTGCGCACGACAGACCAAGCAAGTTGTGATTGCGAACAAAAACTAAAATTGTAATGCAAATTTGGCCCTAAAATAAATAAATTTATCACTGTTTTATTTAACTCTGTGTTATAATATGATGGTTTGGTCTCAAAATATTATCAGTCATTCATTTCTCAAGGCTAATTACAAATGAAGCACAACAACAATGAGCATGTAAAAAAATTTGAATTAATTAGTCTTGAAAGGTGAAGATGTATACATAAATGTTTTTAAAATGCATTGACTAAATGTGATTTATTGAGCGAAGCTAACTTAATTTTTTCTTAATTTAATTTATGTAGACAAACGCTAAATTGAAACATAGATAGATAATATTTATGCGATTTCGAAAATCTTTATAAATAAATTTTATAATTTAATATAAGTGGTTCATAAAAAGATTTTAAAATTTCAATTGATCCGTAATCAAAATTTCAATTGATGCGTTTTCATTTTGAAATAAATAATTTTATGACACCCTTAAAAATGATGCCGACCGAGACAGAATATCTCGATTTAGACATGGTTCAACCCATTTACAGTGATATTTCGACAGCATTTACTGGAACGGGTACTCTTCTTATTCATGTGCCCTCTCTTATACGCCACATTAGAGATCTTTTTGATTTAGATGAATCTACGCTTCCTTTCAGCACATACAAACACGCTCTAAAATATATAGTATCGAATCTTTCACTTACTTTTACTGACATAACATTTTTTACGACGAGCAATGATATTATCTCCGCTGATTTATTTTTTGAGCAGACAGTTTTTGATTTTGTATTGAAAGTAATTTCTGAGCTATGCTTTTCTGATGGTGCTATGTTTTTACGCGTGCTTAATTTTACATTAGAGTCACTTGTTACCTTTGTTGATGAGGAGCGGGTTTCTCTTGTATTAATTGATAAGGCTTCTTTTCTTTTTTCTTTCTTTTTGAGGAGTGATGTTTATGCTGCCGTTTTTGATGGGCTTGAGTTCAGACTTCCCAATACGTTTTCTTTTGTGCATGAACCTGTCTATGCAAAAGAAATAACCGAACCTCTATTTAATCATGCGTTAATGCCCAAACATGCAGAATGTTCCAGACTCCACACATCATCTATAAATAAAGAAGATATTTTAGAAAATGATGATCATGAAAAGTTTGCTGATTTATCTATAAATACTGACACTAGTGGTTCGCTAGATGATATAGCCAATCAAAGCTTGAACCAGCTTTCATCAACACAAACTGAATCACTTCGTTGTACTATCTCAAAAAAGATCTTGCGTTGTACTGATAGTATTGAAACCAATCCTCTTTATTTTCCTAAGATTAGCCCTGAAGAGTGTCTTTTAGTGCGGAAGATGATATTTGAAGGAGGGGATATTATGGATTATGATGGTAGAGGAAGTAAAAAGGATGCGCAGTCAAGGACAAAAAATCTTCATTCTACCATTAGACAAGCCAGTTATAATAACAGAAATGAAGATAAATGCAGCCAAAGTAATGGTGAAGGAAATAATCATCATTCTTCGAATAATAACAGAAATGAAGATAATTGCAGCCAAAGTAATGGTGAAGGAAATAATCATCATTCTTCGAATAATAACAGAAATGAAGATAATTGCAACCAAGGTAATGGTGAAGGAAATAATCATCATTCTTCTATTCAACAAGTAAACACTAATGCTGGAAATGCAGATAGCAGCAATCAAAGAGAAAAAGCAGAAAACAATGATTATTTAAATGGTAGTAACCATAAACACGTCAATGAAAGAAAAATCGATTCTAATAACAAGAAGCACGGCGAAGAACACGACACTAATAGCCCTGTAGATGATGATGAAGAAAGTGATTTAACTGATAGTTCTGATTATGTCGGTGGGATTAGAAAAAAAGGTGTCCCAATTTCATTAAAAAGTGAGCTTCTTCTCGCCATGACACTAAAAGAAGAAGACCGAAATATAAATAAACATGCACGTAGTATGCGCATGATCGCCGATTCACTTTACGGAGGAAATATGTTATGCACTAATTTAAGTACAGTCGGGGATAATCAAACCTCTAAAAAAGAAAGTACCTCAAATAAAAAAGGGAAAAAAAATGTTAATAAACAAGATGAAATAATTAATGAAAATAAAAGGAGACACGATGAACAGCAAAGATTATCTTCTATAAACTTCCTAAAGACTTTATTTTTAAGGTATAAACAATCAACGATGGAACAGAGAAAAAGAATTGTGGATATGCCAATCATTAATCAACCTTTTTATGTGAATCTTAAGATTCTTTGTTTAAGATTAGAGTATTACTACGAGGTATGGAGCCTTGAAAGAAGAAAAGAACATGTAGATGAGTGTGTTCTTGTACCCTGTTACGTTGGTAGCCTTGAAATTATTGATTCAATACTCACGGAAAACGAATCTAATGATGATAAAAATTGTTCGAATAAAAAAGAAGGTTTTGGCAATAAGAAGGAGACTTTAAAGTCATCGAATCCAAATAGTCTGAATTCAAATGCGAGAAAAAACGTATCCTATCTTTCAGAACTAAACTACGCCTTACAAAAGCTCATTGATTGTGGTTTTCAAAGTACGTCCCTCGAAATAATAGAAAAGAATAACCTTCCTTTAAATTTGAATCTTGATCCAGATCAGAAACAAACGGGAGAACCAAATGAACTTGATATTTATTTCCAGTTAAAATATGCAGGGGATAAGCTTAAAAGAACACTTAATTCAATGAAAGATCCCCGTGTTATATTTACACCCGATGGATGGCAAATAGATCTTCTTGATACAGTAGATGCTTATAAATCCGCGGTAGTCTGTGCTCCAACTTCATCAGGAAAAACATTTATTTGCTTCTACGCAATCGAAAAAATTCTCCGTAGTTCAAATACAGACATTGTCATATTCTGTCTTCCAACAAAAGCACTTGTGAATCAAGTTTCTGCTGATGTTTATGCACGTTTTTCATCAAAAATATATAAAAACAATAAGGTTCTTCAAGGAATTCTTATGCCAGACTTTCAACTCGATGTATTTAATTGCCAGGTCCTAATAACAGTTCCATCAATGCTAGAAACATTATTGAAAACATTACACAAAGGAGATATAAATACAAAAGATATTCTCACACCGCAAGAAAAGAAAACATCTAAATCAGCACAAAGTATGACAAAAAAAGAAATGAGAATGAAAAACAGTATTAGATCTGTAACCCATGGAAATAAAACAATCAAACTAAGTGACATAAAGTATATAATAATCGACGAGGTTCATAAAATTGGGTCTGACGAAATGGGTGTTCCCATTGAAAGAATAGTTCATCTGAGTCCATGTCCAATGATTGTTCTTTCTGCTACCTTAGGTAATCTCAACGGGTTTTATCAATGGATGAAAAGAATAGAAAACACAAAGGGAAGAGAAGTAGAATTGGTGAGGTTCAATGAAAGATATTGTGAATTGAAACCATATTTCTTTCACTATACTAAAAAGAGCGTTAATACTCACAATTTAAATACCTCGAAAGATGATACGAGTATTAGAGGATATCATCACAGTGAAATGGAAAATAAAAAAAACACAAGGGGTGTTCCAACATTAACACCCATAAACCCGCTCTTCGCCTTCTCATACCAACATATAAGAAATTCAGGATTTAGTAATGATGTATCGTTTCTACCCGAAGAGCTACTTGATATTTATCATAGCATATATTCTGTACTTCATGACTCAAAACAGATGAAGGCCAACAATAAAAAGAATGGAAAGGATGATATTAAGCATAATGATAATAATAAAAGTGATATTGATAATAACCGAGATGATTCTGCCCAGGAATGCAATAAAAATGGTAGAGATGATAAAAAGAAAATTAATAAGAAACATGATGACTTATCTAATAGAAACATTGTAAGCGGAATTGATGGTTTTGGAGTTAAAATGACAAGAAAAGAACTGCGGGCAATGATAAAATCAATGCGACCAGCAACATTTTTTAAATCAAACATCATTTCGAAAAGAGAAGTTAAAGAATATGAAAAATATCTCACTGGTCTTTTTGTAAAATGGATTAAAGAAGAAAAAATAGACTCGGAAGAACTCATGAAAATTTACGATTTTTTAGTGCGTGAAACTAATGAAGCCTTTAGGTCAGAACAAGAATACTATAAAAAAAGAAACAAATCAAAGGAAAATGATAAAGCATCATTAATTACATATCTAGAAGAAGATATTCTCGATCTATGCAACACACTTAAAAGCAAAGATTTACTCCCATGTCTCATTTTCAATATGGACAGAAACGCATGTAATTCTTTAGCCCTTAACATTTATAACACCCTTGAAAGCCTCGAAAAAGAAGAAATGATCGACAAAAATAAAGAAAAAGCTCGTGAGAAATTCAAAAAAGAAGAAAAAAGAAATAGAGACATAGAACCTGAAAATAAAAAAGAAGCTTACATCGAAACAACCATGATCGAAGAATATAATATAGATCTTATAAAAACAGAAAGGAAAAATATTAAATACTGCTTTATCAATCCTCTCCATAGAAAATCCGATCACGAATTAAACGAAATGATCCAAAACTATAAACTACAATCCAAAGTACCTCCAAAATTCGTTGATATGTTATACAGAGGTATCGGAGTACACCATAACGGAATGAATAAAAAGTACAGGCAAATCGTAGAGGAACTTTTTAGAAGTAAACATTTAAGCGTCGTATTCAGTACAGAGACACTCAGTCTGGGCATCAACATGCCATGCAGATCTGTAGTTTTCGCGGGTGATAACTTGGAAATCAATATCACCAACTATAAACAAATGGCGGGAAGAGCTGGCCGAAGAGGATTCGATACTTTAGGTCATGTTATATTTTATAAAATGACGAAAATAAAGATTCAAAACCTCATGGTAAGCTCATTAAGTGAGCTCAGAGGTAAATGTGGAATGATACTAGGAAGTTATATCAATGGAACTAATGTCGAGTCTATGGTTGACAACCCACTATTTGAAATTATGTATGAAGACAACCCTAAACAGACAAACAACGAGCTTGGAACAGAAACCGGTGAAATTACGAATAAAAATATTCCAATTGGGGGAAATGATAATAAACAAAATATTAATGATGAAATTGGCAAAAATGTAACTGAAAACGCTAAAATTATTAACGATAAAATTTTTAACGGGGAAATTTCAGATAAACAAAGTAATAATGGTAAAATTGGAAAAAATTTAACAGACACAGGCAAGATTATCGATAAGGGGAAAGAGGATATGTTTATGAATTATAATTTAGGAAAATTCTTTGTTTCTATCAGCAACAGACGATACTTGGCCTCAATTCAAAATCAATTAATGAAAAAAGACGAGCTGATAAGAAAAAACCAATACACAGCACTATGTGACATCTTCCTTTCAAACAAAGAAACCGACCCTTATATATTCGCTTTCATGCAAATATTCAAAAATACTGCGCACCTCGGAAATATCCTCGAAATAATTCAAAACCCACTAAACTTCATAACAATACTAGCAAACTTCTTCGAAATAAAATACACATCAAACAAGCAATATGCCCTCCCTAACCCCCCGGAAATTTCAAATATCATAAACATGATAAACGAAATAAACACACAATATATTGAATATATGTCAGAAAATATATACTCAAAGGAACTCAAATTCTTACAATCCCAAACTAAAACATCACTATTCAACATACCCATATTCCCATACACCGACAAATTATCCAAAAATCAAAATAACTCTACAATTTATAAAAACTCATACATCCTCGATTTCTTCAAAGAAGGAAAACTAACAAAAAAAATCAAAGAAAGCGGAATATCAATCGCTGAATTGTGGTCTGCTACCCACTCCATAAAAAAAATAATTCAAAGCATCATCGAGTACATCGAAACTTACGATACAAACCAAAATGTTAAAAAAGCTCTCAAAAACGTTTTTGAAATTTTCGATGCAAGATTCGCTAAAATACAGGCTTGAAATAAACCCACCATTTTAAAATTACGTCATTCATAATTATAAACCTTTAAATATCTTTATACATTCGCAATATAAAACATTTATTCTTAAAATTACTTCATACAGTGTTTAACACCTTATTCCTTGCTCTTATATTCTGTATGTTAATTTTGGAAACATGGATTTTTTTTTGGTAAAAATTATACGATTTGAAATTATTGAATAAAATCCATATATACCATTTTAAATTAAGCATGTAAAAAGGGTATGATAAATGTAATTATATTAACAACACTAGATTAGCGTTTATTAAAAATACTGTGTATGCTGGCATTGCAAAAAAACAGAGACTTTATATTAAAATATATGTGTGTATGTTTATCTAATGAATAAAACAGAAAAATACAAATTACATGGGTAATCGCTATCGGACATGATAGGGCGCTATTTTTTGTGCCTTACATTATTATTTTACCTGAAAACAAGCTAGCTACCATCTTAAATCAGAAATTAGATTTTCAAATCCAATTATCGTAGGGATAGCATCATGATCGAGGCTCGTAATTATTGTTTACAAATTAATTCACTTTTTTTTGTAGATATTTATAGTTTCTAAAAAAAATGATTATAGTTATTAGAAATATCAAATGTCATTTAGTTGTGTTGGTTTTTAATGTTTTCAAAAATCCACTTTCTTGACAAAAACCTCTGATAAATACATTTAAAGCTATTTTAATAAAGTCAAATTCAATTAATAAAGCGTCTAGAAAATACAGGATTATTGTTTTATAAATATCTCAAAGCTTTTTTGGCTTTATTAGTAAAAAAAATAAAACATCAAATATTAAATTGGCGTTATTTTGCTATAAACTAAAATTCCAGCCAATCTCTTAATATTATGGTTATTGCTGATATTATGTTAATTTTAACATAAATATTGTATTTTACGAAAATAACCTAATTCATGCTGCATATATTTTAATTTATAGATAATAATACTTAGTATGAACACCACACTTATAAAAAATTACCTACCATTTTAGATGATTCAATACTTGAAAAAATAATTATAACGCTTTTTTTCTGTGTTTATATTCTTTACGAAATATTAAACAGGAATTAAATGAAAAATTAAAAATCATTATTATTGGTATCTTAAGAACGTCAAATGGGGTTAGAATTAAAAATCAGTCTTTTGTTTTAATAAATACAATTTATTTATTTGCTTTTAATAATACACACTCGATCTTAAAAGATTTTTATAAAATATAGCCCATCTTTTTGGGTTAAATGTATCTCAAATTTCTAACCGTTTTCTTTAATAGCTATTAGATTTTGTAAGCACCAATAAATTTTTTTATAAAAAAAACTGCGTTTGAGATCTTGAAAAGCATATCAATGGTACTAATGTAATTTACTAATAATATGATAGGGTAATATTTAAGTAACAAACTCCTCAACATAAAAATTTTATAGATAACACTTCTTTATTAAGGGATTTTCGCATATAAATTGAACGACGAATCAGAAAATCAGGCTAAAAAATATTTACAAATTTATAAAATTATAAACACAGATCTTGGCTGCAATTTTATAATATATTTATCTACGAGGCTAATGCAAATAGACTTTTCAATAGATAAAACCAATTTTTACATGTAAAACATATTTTAATCATGTATTTATTTATATCCTCAGATATTTTTAGTTTGAATTTTTTTAAATAATCTCTGTTTAATAACAATAAATATTTCTTTTTTTATTAATCAACGCTAGCTGTAAGACCAACCAAACTATAGAAATTATTGTATCTACGAGTATTTAATTAAACACGTTCAACGCAAAATATGTATTTGGTCATGAAGAGTCTTAAAAACATGATTTTGATTGTTTTAAAAATAAATCCGAAATCTATACATGATATATGTTTTAGCACATAAAGATTATCAACAGAAAAAAAGCTTTTTTCCTGAATATTTTTATATATTTTGTATATGAAATGAATATTTGCATAAGTGTATACTACAAGATGAGAGCATTTATTTCTTTATAAAGCGTTTATATACAAAAGACACATAAAAGTTCCATGCATATTAGTCATAATATATTGGCTCTCTATTTCCATAAAAAAACGTTTTCGAATGGTTCGCATATAAAATAACACAAAAACTTGCACAATAAAATGTATTAACAATTTGCAGCCAATGCTAAAATACTCTATAAAAATTTCAACATTTATTTAATTTTTTTCAAAGATTTATTGTTTGACCCTGGAAGCTTATTTTCTTTATCAGATAGTTTATTATAATTATACTCTGTTTATACTATCAAAGCATAAAAATTAATTTCTAAATTTAAAAAAAAATCTTTTTCATTTTATGTAATGATGACAAAGTAAAATCACAAAAGTCAAACACATCTTTCTTATTTTTTAAAAAAATTCGCGATGCCATAAAAACAAACATATATTGCAAAAAAATTAAATCCACCAATTAGACAATCATTCTTATACGTTTGAATATTTTTTTGGATTTAATAAATAACAGATTCTGTAAGATTTCAACTTTTTTTGTTGCTTGATTTCATTTTGAATATATGTTCTTCGTATAAAATTTCAATCCCTTGGCCATCAAAATGAATAGCCCTATGGGTCCATCAACAAAGCTTAAGGTATATATAGGAAATTTTCACAAATAGATTTCTAATTAGTCATTTCTCAAGGTTTTTTCTTTGATTACTAAATTTGAAGCATCAATGCCATGAAATTATAATATTTAAAGCATCTATTAATTTCGGATACATTAGCTTAAGCACTGATAAGTGGAAAAAAATCAATGATTTTTTCGGCATATTCGAATTTAGTATTTAGTCATATTAATATGCAAAATATATTTTTTTAAGCACAAAATTTGAGTAACAGAATTTAAAATACAAAAAACCTTTTAAACAAGATGATATAAATATCTTAAAACTTTTTTAACATAATTTCAACGCACATTTAGATTTTTCCTATATAATTTAATTAAAAATGGTTTTCTCAGTCTTTTTTGGTTTAAATTTTATCTTAACTTATGTGTATAAATCCATAATAATTTTTTAATTTAAAAATCATTGTAAAATCTGCAGTTTACGGCAATCAATAGGCTTATGTATTCAAAAATATAGCTGAGTTTAAATACAATACATCCTTAAAACACATCCATTCTTTGAATATTTTGTTTCTCGTATTTTACAAAAACCTTAATTATCAAGAGTTGTCATATTTATGAATTTTCATTTACCTGCATATTAATCTAAATTCCATTTCAATTTTTTTAATTTGACTCTCATACCACGTTTATAAATCAAATATATTATTTAATTATACAAATATTTTATGATTTTGAGTCGATATAAACACCAATCATTATATATTTTTGCTTAATTTTTTTATGTGAGATTGAACCCAAAACAACAAACCCTTTACCGTTAATTTTATGCTAATTTTTGCCATCAAAGATATGTAAATCCCCCTTCCTATATATTTATACTAGCTGAAAAAATACTGTTGCATTTACTATAAAATATGATTATTCCATATCTTACATATATGAAAATTCTCATCCGTCATCCTATTAACTAAAAACGTATGATAAATTATGATTTTTAGCAAAAGGATTTGGCTTTCAGTTTGCCAAATCTCATTTTTAACTAATATTAGCACATTTTATGTTTATGTTTCGACATAAATATGCTATTATATCCGAATTTCATTCATTTTCATCCCATTTTGTCGTTTTATGCTATGTAAATTATTGAAATGAAGTTTAATGCCCTCATTGTCACCACAAACTCTAAAGCATACTAACACAAAAATGGTTTTTAGGCAATATTCCAATTATTCTAACATGGCTATTTTTTTTATTGTAAATGTCATTAACCAATTGAAAATATTATATAGCGGAAAAGACTTAAAATTCTGCTATTTGTGCAAGGTTTTATGGGCGAAGCATTTTTTTATTCTCATTGATTCAGATATTTCCTTCATCAAATAGATTTACAGCAATAAAAATGATTATATTCCCAGTATAAATTTATATAAAATCCATTTATTTCTTGATTATATGAAAATTATTCGTTTAATAAATCTTTTTTATATCATCAACGGGATAAATAAAAAATTTATCAAGTTGTTTTAATAAAAACATATGTTCATGATAATTACTATTATAGATTCATATATAAGAATTTATGGTTAGATAAAAAATTTAGACTTATATTTTAAACATATACTAAAAGATTCGAATAAGCAAAATTCATAACTAAGGGATTTTGGGACGCTGCGCAGTAAATCTTGCCAAAAGCGCATCATAAATGATTAGATACATATTGAAAGTATTATATTACTGTGTTGATTTGATTTTTAAGTTTTTTAAAGTTGTTCAAGCCAAACTTATAATTGCTCTATAGACCAGATTTGGCTGATACTTCTTTCTACCACATCATCTTTACAATCATCAAAATCGGATTATTCTTTTTCGTGACTTATTACTTCAAGTGTATCCCACAATTTTGTTGTTTGTGCGTATGCTTTCGCTTCAGATGTGATCCCTAATGTTTAATATACGACTCATGGTATATTGTAACCGCCCATCCTAAGCTATGATGTATGGCAATGTTCGAGTTCTACATGTGTAAATAAGGAAGATTTCATTTGCCAATAGATCGATTTTTCCTAGCTTCACATTTTCAATCTTCTTCAGATTATCAATACTCGTTATTACTATTTCTATTAACGTAAACAAGTTTTCTTCTTATTGTACGTGAAAATGTCGGGTCTTTCATGTGATAATTTTATATTTACTTTTATGATCGTATCCACCTTCATTTCAGATAGTTCATTTCTAATGACTTCTTTAACCGAGTTTTTTTATTATAAAAATTACGACTATTTTTTAAAAATTATTTGCGATGGCCAAAAGTGATATATATTAATACAATTTACTGCTTCGCTAATTATGATGAAAAATCAAAAAAAGTTAAACGGGCCTGGTTCATCTGGCGGTTTACGAAATGATTTAACCATATATAGAAGGACATTACAAAAAATGTCTAAATTATGATAGGATATAAAATTTTCATGTCGAATTAAAAAACAAATTTTTTTTGCATATCATTGCATAATTTATTTTGATTGATTTTTTATGGTTTAAAAATATATTTAAATATTATTTTTTTATCTACAAAATACTTTCAAGATAACATTATTTTCTATTGATTATGTAATTTTTATCAACTCTATAGACCCTTTTCACCATATATTTTTAGACCTTTTTAGCTTTTTGTATAATGAATATACTCGGGGCCTAGATTTTCTAGTTGGGATTTTAAAATTATACATGCCGAAATTATATATTATGCTTCATCGACTTGATATATTTATCTATTATTTCATACATAATTAATGCAACAGACATTAAAGTCTTCGGCATGTTTATTATAGACTCTTGCACTATAAATGTAGTCAGCGTATATACACTTCATTGGTGATACCTTTGACTTAAATCGTTGATCAGAAAATAGGTATAGGTGAAAATAAAAGCGTTTAAATAAAAAATTTGAAGTTTATCTGCATTAGAAATGCAAAATAATTCAGATAACAATCTGATTTTATTTATACTAAACAATAAACAATATTATTAAAGATTGAGACATAAAAACAATCTTTCATAAAGAAAACATAAATTATCATACAATTAGTAAAAAATTATTGTCCTTAAAATATAGCGTATTATCATAGAATATACTTTAGAAATTTCTGTAACATACCTAATTACCTTATTTTTGCATAGATTATGACGAAAACCACATAAAAGATATTTATATGCAAAACCGATTTCATATTGGAATCAATCTTATTTTAATTTGAGAGGAAAAGCAAAATACGCTTATATAATTGATTTTAATGAGGAACACTATTCAGGAGCGTTTTTATAATTTAAAATAAGTCATGCCTACTTGAAAAATATATTGAGTATATTAAATTTAGAGTTTTATATTTTAATATTTTTAAACATATACTTATCAATCTTTTTACTGCAATAATAAGATATAAAGTTTTTTTTTGATTTATGGTTTACATTAGGAATCAAAAAGAGGCAAATAGTTTTAACCATAAATAACATATATGCTCTTTTCAATATAATATATCTTTTGAACCTTTTATAATATAAAATCGCAATTATATTCGCATTCTATATTAGGTTTTCGCTTTTAAATATTTTCAAATCACGTTTAATGCTTATATATGATTTTGTACTAGGCAAAAAAAATATCTTTTTTGTTCTAAAAAAGACTTCTACGACTTCTTTCATGCTAAAAAAAACTCGGAAATATAAAAAGGTCACTGTACATGCAGTTTTGATTTTTTGTACTCGTTTGAAACGGATTTTTTTGAAATTTATTGAAAGATTAATCATGGCGAATTTCTTGCAAGAATGCGTTTTTAAGATTTAATATTCCAAAAAAAATAACAGTTTAAACTAAAAATATGTTTAAATTTAGGAGTTTTTTTTAGAAAGAATAATAAACTTAATGAGTTAATTAATAAGACTTTCTATAAAAGTTTATTAATTATGCGCAAAATACATAGTTTAATTTGATAATTAATATTTAAGAACAGAAAAAAATCATTTGGTAAATATTGTTAGAAAAGTTAAGAACACTGAGACTTCTATATTTTGATTATAAAATTAAAAGGATCCAAATACTTAGAATATGCAAAATACGCAATAATTAATATAAAAAAAATCAAGTTATACTAACATTATGGAAAAAAAATTATAGGCATAATTCTAAATATGCATTAACTGATTTTCGTATCATAAAACACACAGGAAAGCAAGTAAATAATAAGTAAACCTCATATACGTACCAAAAAATGTATATTGTGCAAGGAAAGTTGCTGAAAACAAAGGATGCATTGAATATCTTGTGAAGCATGCAAATTATTATAGATCTTATATTTATATATGCTGAAAATTTTTAGCAAACAAAAAAAATATAACACGATAAAAAAGCATTCAATAAAAACACACTAAAAATTTTCGACTAAACTTTATAAAATTTTGCTTGCAAAATATAGTTTATGGTAATGTCGCAAATATAAAGGCTTTTAAATTTCTTCTAGGGTTCAAACCTTCATTTTTAAAGAAAATAATGTAAAAAACTGGCAATTAATTATTAAAATATTCCTGCTATAATAAAAACAAAATATGTTAAAACCAAGAAAAAATCACCGGAAAAATATAAATAGATTTTGTAAACATATTTGATGCCTACCTTAGTAGAATAAAATATGTTAAATATATTGAAGTAGCTTTGTATGCCAAAATTTTATTTTAAAGATAATTTTTTCTCTCTAGTTGTAAATAATCTATTTCTGATGATTTATAAGCTTTTGTTTTCAATCTTTTTAATTATTGTTTGGATCCCTTAGAATTTTTAAGCACGTGTGCATATTTTTTTACTTAAATCGATATTTTTAAATAATAAATTTATAATTTAATCATATGTATGACAAATTGACAACACAAAAACGCTTAAATTGTTGAAAATTGTTAAAGTATAAAGTTCTAACAAATTGATTTAATTCTTCGAGATTTTAAGGCAAAAAAACCAGAAGAATAACAACAGTTTATCAACACAAGAACTAGCTAAATTATAGTTTAGATTGTTATGTTTAAAACATGTTGATGAAGCAAAAAGATGTGATTTTACAAAAAAATACTTTATTGTCCTAAAAAATAAAAAAATCCAAGGTACGGAAATAAATATGCTAAATAAAAATCATTTAGAAGAATCAATGGATAAAATACAGACCACCCATAGAAAGTTAATTAGAAATTAAAATATACACAATGTTTAATGAAATCGAAAAAAAGACAAAAAAAATTCATAACTTAGTGGAATATTCACTTAAAATATTCAAGAAAAAACAAATCCAAAATTATTTATATGATAGAATGTAAGAGATCTAAAAAGTTTAAATATATACTAAAAAATTCAAAATAATATTTAAATTAAAACCAGGGGTGGCTCAAAATCTTAAATGTTTGCTGATTATAGCATTTTAAATTACAATAGAAAACTAAATTCCTTTTCAAACCACATTTGGAAAAGATCATATGCATAGTAAGAGTGAAGAAAAGAAGATTATATTCCTCAAAAATAAATAAGTTATATGCATTAATTACGGTCACTATCAATTCATAAAAAAACCAAGAAGAGGTCAGAAATAAATAACATTTTAATACTATAGATATGGATTTTCATAAAATTTTTTGCGATAACGATAAATAAGGGATTTATTTGTGTTTTATGTATGAGAAGCTGAGAAGCCATCCTTCCAATCAGTAATACTGATCGATACTAAGAATCAAATTTTTAAAATTATATTTAATTTGTTATTGAGTAAAATATTATTGCTTAGCTAGACTTTAATTTATATCAATTTAAATTACATTTATGTTACACATATTTTTTTTGTGCGTCCTTTGTGGCATAATTATAGTCAATATAATTTAAGGACATTTATGTAAATTTTATTGATCAAATATAGATAAACTACTACTTATATTATTTAAATCAAAAAGATTGTGCTATTTCGAAATGTTAAGAGTTGCAAATTTGAGAAGTATCTTATTAAAAATAACATTTTATTATCCTAAAAAGAACTAACCCCTTTTAAATGATGTAAAATATTTTTTTGTATTTCTATTGGTTTATTGAATTTGAAATCATATTAAATAAAAGTTTTGATTTAATCCTTTGTATTTCTTCAATGAAAGTGATCCAACAATTAAAAAACTTAATGAAAATAAGTATTTTGATAGAAATTTTAGCTACATCACAACAACACCCAGAAAATATTCAAAAAGATGACTATATTTATACAGAAAATAATGAAATACCATATAAAAAGCGGTTTCAAGCCAAAGATGTAAATACACCTGAATCGAAACAAGAAAATAATGAAATACCATTTAAAAAGCGGTTTCAAGCCAAAGATGTAAATACACCCGAATCGAAACAAGAAAATAATGAAATACCATTTAAAAAGCGGTTTCAAGCCAAAGATGTAAGTACACCCGAATCGAAACAAGAAAATAATCAAATGAATTTAAGTGAAAGTAAGGGTGTAGCAAAGATAAAATTTCGTCGAAAATGTGATCAATCAAATAAATTTTTAGAGTCTAGTCAGAAAACAGCAATAAATAAAAGAAAAATAAGTCTGTATGACAAAATTCTAGTTAACACATTTGATGCAACGATTAAAGAACTTCAACCAACAATCAAACTTAAAAGAATAGATGACAATGAAATAAAATCTTATGGAATTATTTATAGCAAAAAGAATGTCATCAAAGTTGAAGATGTCCCGAAAAAACTGGAGGACGTGAGATGTCTTATAAAAACATGGTATCGCGCAAATTCAGATTATAGGGTTTATTTATTAGAAAATGAAGAATTATATACATCAAAAGGACTTTCAAAAGATTTATTCAAGGATAATTTACGGAATAAAACAGAAATTGATTTTAAAGATACTAAAAAGTTAAGTAAAAAAGGAAAATTCCTGTTAAAAGTCGTGAAAATGAGTTACGATAAAATTTTTAACACAAGAAAAATAAATCTGAAAAATGTAGACCTTGCTAACATTGATAATATTATCAATTTTTGTTCTGATGATATAATATCAATGTGTCGTGAAGATTCTTTAGAAAAAACAAATGCCCCCCTTTATTTAAGCGATATTCAAAAAACGACTATTGAGTGCGAAGGAACTTTGGAAAAAATGTTACCAGAATTTTTAAATGTTTGCGAATTGATATATTCCGACGAATTTGATTATTGTTCTGATTTTATATTGCTCTTAAAAATGGTTAACAGTTTTAATCTTATAAAAAGTCTTACATGCATATTAAAGGAAGAAATAGCACTCGAGCTCATTAATGAACAAGACAAAACAGTCAAAAAAATAAGAAGAGCACTTCTCTGTGTATTTAAAAATATATTTAAGGCACAAAAAAATTTTAAGGAGCAAGAAATATCAAAAAAATATGAAAAATTTTGTGAATTTTATAATCATAGGTGTAAAGATATTGAAATTATAAAAGATATGCGTATTATAGTAGGAATATTATTTTTTAAAATTGAATTCGAGTCCCAAAAAATAAATTATTTTACAGAGGTGTTTTTTGGGTTTATATATGAAAACTTATCTTCAGAACATGCTGGATACGAATTGTTTGATGATATAAACCCCAAAATTTTTATTATAGAAATTTTGAATCATATAAAAAGAATTCATTGTGCCTTTAACTTTCAAGATGAAGGTGAAATGTTGCTTGATAACATTCAAGCAGTTGAAAATTTATATGCTCAAATCATAGACAAAAGAAATCCGTGCACGCAACAACAAATCATAAAAGAATCTCTTTCTATTCTTAAGAAAACATTGGAATTTTAAATAAATGAAATAAGTATAAAGCTCGTAAAATCTGTTTGATACTTTACCCAAAAAAATATATTAGCTTTGTATCATCATAGTATAAAGATTACAAAGAAAAATAAACTAACATAAAAACAAACAAGCCATTCATTCGGACAAAAAATTTTCAATTTATTATATAATATTTTAATACATTTTTTTCATTGTTGTTTATTTCTCAGAAAGAAAATATAAATAAAAAAATGTCACCATGAGTCCTATATCGCTATAGGATTATAATTCTTTCTATTAAAAAAATTTATCATCAAATTTACCCTCATATGAAGCAAGAAAATATTTCAGAACACTTGGGAAAATTTTAAATAAAAATAATTTTTTTTCAATTCTACTTAAACATAATAAATACCTTTTTTACTGTAAAATAAACAATATAAAACGCACTTTGTTCTTGTAACAAAGAAATAGAAGCTCCAGAATAAAGGTTTAATGCAAAAACGAACTATGTTCTCACGAATCTCCGTTCTATTCATCAAAACTATAAATATAAATAAAAATGGAATTTGGATGGAAATTAATGCAGTCAAACATCAATCGTTTTTTTGTGTTCTATCGTATAAAAATGAAATCAAGAAAAACATGATCAATATTAATAATATATTTGTTTTTTTATTTAAATACGAGGATTTTCATCACCCTAAATCCATCAATATTATTTTATATACATGCATCGCATTTTTTTTCTATTTTAACATCTATAGCAGCTGTATGTATATCCATTAAATAGTAATTTTTTTTATTATTTACAGTGATTTATCTTCGATAATTTGCAGAAAGAAAAAAGGATATACATATATAATGAAAATTTTTAATATTAAAAAAATCTAAATCTATTTGATGCACAAATATATCTTACTAAATAATAGCCTTTTTTACATCATATTACATTAATTAGATTTTACTTCGCAATAAACCAAAAAAAATCAAAACCAAACAAGGGAATAGACACAAGTTCTTATAGTCTTATTCTATGTACAACTATGAGATTTTAACGAAAAAATGATTTCTTTAGTGATAAATACAGTATGTGCGATGTTTACATAAAAGCTTCTTTTATTCTAAATAAAGAGTATATTATAAATTTACCTAAATAATGTTTTAAAACATAAACATGTAAAAAATTTAGAAATTTTGTGCAACTTTTAAAATGACTTGTGCTCAAAATTTTTTCATATATGCAGAACATTATTAAAAAGTTCATATAACCAGAAAATACCACAATAAAGCGATTGTATCTTAACGAACCCACAATAAATACATGCATAGATATACAAAAATTGTATAATCATAGTTACTTTACAAGGCATATCTAAACTTATAGACATTTTTTTGAGGCGTAAGTTCTTACTTTATGTTTTCGTTCAAATGTATGCTAAAATATTGCAAATTCTTACATTAAAAATGATCTTGGCGATTCTTTTTATTGTGTATCTACTCATATTCCAAATTGAACCCCCTTTTTTATCTCCTTATTGACTGTTCGATTCAATTTATATAACCAATCATTGAGTAAAATCGTATAAATTTCTTTTAAAACTGTGGGGGATCTAAGAATTATATTTGTGGAATATCAGGATAAAAAAATACACAACAAGCACAAATTAGCTAATTTATCTTAGAATAAAATAAATTGAAAATAAAGATGTATAGATATTTCTATTATAAAAAATTTGGTTTTTTTAAAACAGTAGCTTATAAAATATCTCTCACTGATAATTTAACATAGATAACGACAAATAAATAAAATTTAAATTTTTTCCAGCAGTATGTATATTACAAAATTCTGAGAATTTAACTAGATTTTATGGCCTATAAAATATGATTCATAAGTTTATTGATAGGAAATTCATATAAAAATAACAATAAAATACCGCAATATGCGCATGTAAATGCCCTGAATTCAGATCAAGAAGAAAAATAATATATTGCCAAAAAATTACTATTCGTCGTTGAGAGCTGCATTACAACATAATTCGCATATTTTCGATGTGTGCAATATTTACATAGAACATCATTACAAATAAATATAATTACCAAGGAAATAAAATGACATAGAATAAACTATATAAAGATCGAATTAACATTCATAACAAAAGCCGGAATAAATATTGTGTGTCTTCATTTATAATGGAACTTGATATTTAAACAATGATGGAAGAGCACATTAAAATCAGAAAAGCATAAATCTAGAGGAGTTCAAACTCAGCATTTGGTTATGTCTGCAATGATTCTATAAACCTTTTTCATACATTTGAAATATAGCCTGAAATTTTTTTTATAATTTCTACTCGGCATTTTTATTTTGATATTATCGGATAATTTTTCTAAAATTAAGGAGATATATTACCAATTATGTTAGTTGATTTCGTAGCTCGACGAACAAAATAAAAATGATATTTTCTTGTTACTAATATTTGAACAAGATATTTCGCATTGCGAATAGAAAATATGAATATACTCATGTACAATTTCTGGTTGTGTGTGACTTTTTTGCAAACTTCTGTCTTTAGCAATATAAAAAAGACAAAAAAAAAGATTTTAAAATTAAAGAGTATATGTATTCGTAGCTAAAAATTGGTATAATCGTTGCTTGAGAGCTAAAGGCAATCGGAGATTTAAAGCAGAAAAAGCCAATATGAAATATATGTAACAGAAGAGAATCGTCGTAGTGGCAAAGATGAAAATACGGTAGATATTATGATAAAAACACAGTAAATTACCTTTTAACTTCTAAAAAATATTTATCGACGCCAGAAGAATTAGAAAAATATATTCTTTTAAAATGCCAAAAAGTATAGTAGCAGAATATTTCTCAATCTCTATCAAATATGACATATAAAAGATGTAAAATATGTTGAATCAGATTGGCGCTTGCATTTTTTTTTGAAATTCTATGATACCCGTTCTAAAATGCGTTATGGCAAAGTCTAGAATTCAAAGTAAATTATAATTTTACAATTTTTTTGCGTTTTAAATTAGTTATTTACTTCAAATATCTTCCGAGATGTTATAAATATATATTTGATCAAGCTGTTTATTACTGAATTTTACTTACAGGGCCTCACTTTAGATTAGATAGAACATCTTTTGTGATACATATCTGTAAAGTTAGCTTTATATATCTGTAAGAAAAATATTCACCGCATATAAAATGTTCTAATGCAACAATATATTATGTGTAAAAAAAATTTGCCGTTAAGAAATTATGAAAATGCATAATCTTCGCGAAATATCTTTATAGAAACCTGCTAAAGAAATTTGTATAAAAAAACGTAACTTAGTATACAAAATGCTTTAATTTTTTATTAAAACGTTCCAATATCATTTAAATAACCAAAATATATGTTTTATCAAACAATTTCGAATTATATAGATCTAAGCATCTATTGGAATTTTTTTTTCCTCGAAGAGTATATTTTTAATATGAGAAGTTCTTCTTCAAAACAAAGGCTGTAAAATTTAACGATTACCCATACTATTACAGCATAAAATATATTGAGGTTTATTTACATGTGTAAACGATCCTTTAAACACAACTTTGTACATTAAAAATAATAAAAGTCAAGTTTTACGGTTATGTAATTTTATTTAAATTATATATTTATATAGTAAGTTTAAAAATATTAATTTGTACCCAATATATTCATTCATTGCATAAAAATGTTTTACCCTCCGAATAAGGTGTATGGTTTATATATTTTTGCCAAAAATAACAACAATTGCAGCTTTTAAATCAATTTATACATAATAAACGTTATATACACTTACAAACCATGATAGTTGTGTAAACTCCAGAAAATACAGAATTTAACGATTTATTATAATTAATACGTTGAATCATAACGATTCCATAGCGTTTTAGAAATTTCCAAATGTTTAAAAATACTCTACATATTATGTATTTTTGCAATTATTTAAAAGCCGAATATTCAAATATGATTTTAGACATATATCAAAGCTTTCTTTAATGTGTGTTTTATCTCTATGCCTATAATATTGTGATTAGGTAATTTTCAATTTGATAAAGAGTGGTTTTAATGTATCAGATATATTTGATACCATTCTCATTCTCAGCAGTGATTCTATTTTCTGCGAAAATTTAGCAAATTAAATTTTTAACGTGATGAATATTGTAACATATGTTCGCTGTAATGTAAAATTAATTTTAAAATCAATTATTATAGAAAATAAATCAAAAGGCATATGTTACTTCTTTTAATATCTGTCGGTCTCGATTCTTTACGTGAAAGAATTCAATTCTGTTAGTGCATTATAACAAAAAGAGATGGTTTGTTCGATAGTCATGCCTCTAGAATTTTTCTTTTGTGTATCAAAACAACTAAAAAATCGAATATCTTCTATATATTTTGAAAGAGTCTTGCCACATCCGAAATTATATCGAATATGTATTTCCTTAATTCGGCTCAGCAGACACACGATGAATAATTCCGATGTTAGAATCGTCGATTTTATATATTCTGTATCTATTTTCGATGAATTTAGTACACCCTTTAAGTATGAGAAAAAGCTTTTATTGAAAATATCTATTTTCGAAGAGAGAATATTTGGTTTTAAAAACAAATCAGAGAAGAAAATCTCAGTCTTATTGTCTAGTCTTACTACATTTTCATAAAAATTTTTATAGTTTTCTATAATGTTTACTTTTTTCTCTTCTTTGATTTTTTCGACATCCTCATTTTCAGTTATTTTCATATTTTTAAATATATATCTAAACGCCTTTCGCATATTCTTTTTTCTAGTGTTGTAGCTATCTGATTCGTCCATCTCGTAATTCTTGTCCGTATCGTTCGTGGTAATAAAACGTCGATTGTTAAGTTTTTTATTTTTTGCTAAATAAATTATATTATTAAAGCATTCTATCATGTAAAGTAAAGTATCTTCATCTTCTAAATAATCATAATCATTTTCTAATATTATCAAACGCAAGCAGTCAATCTCAGGTAGAACGATTTTGTATTTTTCAGCGCCAAGCAAAGCCATTTCATATATATCAATTAAATAGATAGAAAAATTATATTTTATAGGATTTTCATCTTTCATTGCATTGTTTTTATCAAGATTTAATATCTTCGACCTCAGATTTTTGGAATGCATAGGTTTGCGTGTTCGATCAGCTTTAATTTTTTCCATTAGATACTTACCTTTTTCGCTTAGCTTAGATTTATCACCTAAATCATTTTTGCTGTATTGTTCATTATCTCGCTTAAAAAGGCCTTTTGAATTTCCAATTATTCGATAAAGGGATTCCGAGACCAACAATTCCTTTCTTTTTTGTTTGTTAGATCCATACCATTCAGATATCAATTTGATTAATTGCTCACAATAATCTTTAATGTTATTTGATGTTACACTGATTTTTAAAATATCATTTTCTATCACAAATATGCGTTTTTCGATTGTTTCGATTATCGTAGAAACGCTTGTTTTGATTTTCGCAGGAACGCCAGTTTCGTTTTTGTCTCCTTTGGATCTTTTAGGCACATTTACTGGTTTATCCCGAGTTTCAAGAAAACGTTTTTTTATGACAGGAGTGCTGCCTGTTTGTTTCGTATTTATGCAATTATTCCCATTTGTTTGCTTTTTAACGAACTCCATCATTGATTGATCATGTTTTCTTTGACATGATGGAACAGATTTTTGTGAATAATGTTTCAAAGCCCTTGATTTTGACGTTTTTACATTAAATTTGGTCTTATAGGGCTTTTTGAACTGTTTATTGATGTCTCCTTTAGTCCCATATGATTGAATTTGATTACTGTCACTTGCTTTAATAATGGTAAAAATCGAAAAAACAAATATTTGCACATACAGCACTCTATATTTCTGTACCATCATTTTTAAAGGAGCAATAAATAAATAAAATTAAGATATGAGCCGTAAGATTTATATTTTATCAGCAGACGTGGAAAAAACTAAATTACTCACGGTGTGTATTCCAATTTTAATTTAACATTAATGGTTCGATATTTTTGGATAAAATTTGCTTTTATTTTATAAACCTAATTTAACTGCGTCTTTGATTTTATCCATAATTTTTTTTGGATTTGAGATTTAATTTATCAATAAGCAATCAAAAATTCACTATATACCATAAAAAGCCAGATTTTTTAGATTATCTTTGGTAAATCGTAAAAAAATGAAATTTAAATTTAGCATTAACAAAATAATAAACTAAAGGGTTTTCTATTATTTGTTGATTAAAGTTTTTTTACAAAAGAAGACGATATGACGTTAAATGGCTATCTCAAAGAAAATAACTTTAAGGTTATTATCAACAAATATCTAGTCCAATAAGAACTCAATTTCATTGATCATCTAATTAAATATAAATTTAATACTTTACAACCAAATAAATCCAATAAAATTATCAAAAACTATTTGTGGGAAATTTTAAAATATATAGATGATATAGATAAACACAATTCGGTCAATTGACAGATTAAAATATATTTAAAGTTGGTGAATGAAGTAAACTAGCAGTAAGCGTAACAAAATAAAGAATCTGTAATTAATTAATGTTATTCCAGTTTTAATTTTTAAAGAGGCATATTATGCATATTTTTGCTTTATAATTACTTGATTTAAGCCTAAATATTGACAATTTGGTAAACTAAAAAAAACAACTCCTTTTCGTTTTCTTTATATTTTCGTATGGAAATGTTATTTATTATTTTGTAACATTTCAAGCTATGCTACAAAAAGGATTTTTAAAAAAGCTTTTGTCTGATTTACCAATATATAAAGGCTTACAATATAATTCAAAGATATAATTCAAAGATATAATTGATAGATATAGAAATAATTGCACGGAATAATATTAATTTTTAACGATGATATATTTCGAAATCAGATCTATTGAAATTTGTGGCAGGATGTGGGATAGAATTTATTTATCATGGCTTTTAAGCATAATTTTATGTGGCAATAATTATTTCGGCATTTAAATTCTTATTTTCAATGAAATAATTTATATTAAAGTTTATAGCTGAACTTTGCGCTTTAAATGGCTTGCAACTAAGTTAATTTTAAAACTATAAAATAGAAGCATTGTGCAAGGATTATATGTAACAGGACATGGAAATTCGCTTTAGATATGAAATTTCGATGAAATCAAGATGTTTCAAAAAAAATATTACAATAACAATATAAAATTAGAAATAGAAATCGTAGTATTTTAAAATATTTAAATTTTGAAATAAAAAACGAAAATTATATGTCAATTACAAATTCTAAATAAGAATCTAGTTCTACTAGAGCGAAGTTAGAAGAAAAATATTTGGCATCAACAGCTGAGTTTAGAAATTATTTTGTAAAATTTTCGAAAATTTCAGATAAAAATTGAGTACTATCAGAGCTAAGCTAGAAGGGAAAATATCTGGCATTAGCAGCAGAGTTTTAAAATAATTTTAAAAATCTTCCATAAATTTAAACTTATGCTATAAATAAAGCATGCAGAAAAAATATTCGAAGACTAAATGCGTTCTCTTAATTTTTAGTGCGTGTTGAAATATGTTCGGGGCTAGTAATTTATGCATTTTACTAAACTTTCATTGTATAAAATATAAAACTATTCAAACGGTAAAATATTAAAAACTTATTTTATTTACACTGAAATCTTATTTTTGTTTTAATAAGTTCACAAAGAAAATTAATTCATAAAGATTGAAAATGTATCTTTTTCAATTAATAAAATTTTTTTAAATTATATCCGGAAAGACATTTTGTATTTATCATGTTAATGGAAATATAAATCAAATCTTCTTTTTTGGCTTTCAGTATTATACTTATCAGCTTAAAATTAGGATTATTTCATTAAACTTTGATATATGTAGAAAAGGGGGATTTTACAAAAAATAAATTTATTTTCTGTAGTATAGATATTTAGAGAAAATAAAGATTTAAATATGCATTATAAATTCAATAGTAAGATATTAGATAATAATATCACTAAATAAAGTTGCTTTTATCAAATAATAAAAGGTTTTGTGTACAGTTATCAATAAATTCGACCCTTTGGGCAAAATTTTTAGGTCTGAGTTAGAATTATACAACTATCTTTTAAATTGTAAGCATTTCTGCAATATTAGAATCTTATATTTAATCGAATTGTGATCCACATTTTAGCATCGAGTGGCAATCTACATCGCGTTGTAAAGGTTTTTTCATCTTATATTGATATTAATTAAATTTATAAATACAGAAAACGAAATAAAATTATATGTTATTTACACAAAAAACCCTCATCATTTTTAAATAAAACATTTTAAATTACTGTGAAAACGAAGACAATTTTTTTAGAACATATAAAAATAACAGTAGAAATATTTGTGATTTATTCATATGTGCCAGTTTCGACATTTAAATTTGATTAAATACAATGATAACAATTTTACTTGCATTAATGACTTTATCTGAAATATTCAAAAAAAAATTACGCTTATATTTTTTGAAGTTTCATATGTGATATAGGGAATTTTCTTTATTTTTTAGTTCATTTTATCAGTGACATACTTTGTTCAACATAGATAGAAAATATGAAACGAAATAAATTTACTCAGTATCTATCCGAATTTTTTTAAATCTACATGGGTCTAACTTATGCCATATATTTTATGAAGTTTAATTGTTTTTTTACAGTTGATCAGATCTCTATTTAACTTTTGCATGTTGTTTTATACTTTTTCTTTTTTTATATCTCTGATCATATGTCGCATTTTGATCAATTGATTCAAAGATTTTCTATTTTGTAATATTGAAATTTTATTTGTCTAAAACATAAATATATATATTGACTGCTGAAATTTTTTGATTTCTTTTTAAAACTAATTGTTAATTATAATTAAATCGAATTAAGGGACAAACACATTTAAAAATTGGTATTTAGTTTTTTAGATCTAGGTTTCGTGCATAAATATAAAATATCCATAGCACAATAAATAAAGCTTTCCTTTTTCTTTTATCATATAAGTTTAAATAATTGATCCCAAAGCGGTATAAATCATTAAAAGTAAACATACTTTGAAACGATCTTAAAATCAGGATTTTATTTTATTGTATAGGCTTGAATTAAATTTGAATTTAGATTAAAGTGTTAAAATATTATTTGAAAATTTTATAAATATACTACACACAACAAAGAAAGGCATTATTTTTTATTTTTTTTTTGCAGTAAGATGATCTTGTAAATGAAGATATATGTCTTAATTATACCTGAATCATATATTTTCTATGTCCTTTTTAATTGTGAATAATGTGTAACAAACCCACATTTTTTCTTTGTAATATATATTTTTACAAAGGAATTCAAAAATTCTGGTTATAAAAGTTCTCTTTATTTTAAATTTCACGACCTATGTCTCAATACTGAACAAGTTAAAGCAATAAAATTTTCATTTCGGAATATCGTTTTTCACTATTAAAAAAACCTTCTTGTATAATTTATGTATTTACACAGGCTTATGTCATTCGATGAACATGAAAATATATTCTTATTTTTCTTAGTTGATTTTAATACATACATAAAACAAAAAAATTATATTTATCATGCAAATGCTTTATATATTTTTATATATTAATTATGTCTTGAATCACTAAACTTTTTATTTTATGGTTTTTTGTGGTTTTTACTTTATTATTTTTGATTTTTTTACATAGTTTTGTTATTATTCTTAGTCTAAATTATTTTTTATTTGTAAATCTGATAAAATATCTATAGTGTTGCAATTTCTACTGGAGCGTAAATGTAGAAATCGAAACGATAGAAAGATAACGAAAATATAGATTTTAAGAAATTTAAATTATTTTATTATTCAAATTATTATTTCAAAAGTAAATTTAATGGTTGTTTTAAAGAAAAAAAAATTAAAGAACAACTTTAAAATGAGATCAAATTCGATATTAGGACCCATAAATAGTAGAAAAAATTATAATTGCATTGTCAAAAACACAATTAAATAAACTAACTGCATGTGTATGAAAATTTGTGTATATAAAAAAGTAATTTAAATGCATAGGTGAAACATAAGATATACTATAAATAAAATTTCTAAAATAATTTTTCAAAAACACAAAATCTTAGATAAACAAAATTTTGGACTTACCTTAGTTTCTTATGCATAGATTTCAATCAGAAGAATTATAAAGGCTGTGGGATTGGTATAAAAAAAAGATGTGAATATAACAGTTGTTAGAAATATCTGCGGACTTTTTATTGATGGAGAAAAATATTAAATCAGTAGTACTGTTAAAGCTGTGAAAACAACCAAAAAAAATTGTAAAAGAGCGAGTATTACCGTAGACACCAAGTAGTAGTTTGGTATGTCATTAAAATAGAAAGAATTTATTAAAAAAAGATTCTTTCTATTGTCTTTTTATGTAAAAATATTCTGATTTAATCAAGACACAAAATAAAATATGTTTTTGAGCTGAGTAGCGTACTATATAATGATGGTTGCAAGCCATGTACTTAAGTTCGTGAAAAATAAAGATTTTTTCCTAAAGTGAATTCAAATTTATGTATTTAAAATTGATATCACAGGTACTCAAACCTAAAATATTGAGTTAAATCTAATTATTTGAAGCTGTCATTCAACATCTAAACCGAAAAAACAGTATATTTGGGTATTCAATATACTTAATTTATTATAAATAACCAAAAGAAGTGCTGTAGAGGTATTTTTAAAACTTATAAAAGGTCAGTTCAGGATAAATAATTGTATAAAAAATATAAAAAATATGTAAATATCCTCCATTGAAACTTCCTGTATAAGAGATCTTTTTAAAAACAAAAAAAAAGTCTTTTTTTTCTTTATATGTAGTTAAAAATACTTAATGTAATGATAAAATTACAATTATATATTAAAATTGTAAGTTATTTATATTTTCTACATATTTATCTATATTTTTATTATTAAATATTTGCAAGCTAATAGGAAAATGTTTAAATATCTAAAAAAATTCGAATTTCAGAATCTTTTTTTTGTACTTTTTGTATGCAAATATAAAGCTAGCAAAATAAAAATACTGTTTAATAGAAAAAAATGAAAATAAAAACTTGATTTCAAAACCCTACAAGCGCATGGTGCTTATGTACCATTGATAAAAATAATATATAAATATCCAATTATGAGACTTTCTACTTCGCAAATACTGTCATTAAATCATATAGATGATTATAAGTAGTCGGTGTTTAACGCTTATTTTGCCGAGAAATGTTATAAGCTACAATAAACTAGTTTCTTAGCATCATTATATTATATAAAAAATGTAATTTATAGACTTTACCATGCGATCTTAATACTAAAATACCAAATCAATGTTTTTGCACTTAAGTTTTGACGCATCTCAAAAATAAAAATGGTATCGTATAATTTTCTATAATCTTGTAATGTAAAGTTTTTATAATCGTAATATATAATACCAAATCATTCAAAAGATACTATACTTTAGAATCTTTTTATAATATTAAATAAGATTAGAATGCGCATTTAAGCATCAGCATAAAAATTCGGAATCTATTATATAGTATATTTTCACTATAAAATAATGATTATTCTTTTTTTGTATCATAAAAAAAAAGTTCAAGTGTGACGACTTTTTATGCGATGAATTATAATATATTTATTTTATCTATAAGTAAGTTATTTTGGCTAAAAACATTGAGCGAACCTTCTTTAAGAATTATTAATATTTATATTTTACTTTATGATACGCAGTTTATATGATATATATTTAAAAATGTAAGATATTTATGTTCTAGTTTTTGATACACAGTGTATATGATATATATTTTACAATATAAGTTATTTATGTTCAACTTTGCGATACGCAGTGATTATGATATATATTTCACAATATGAGATCTTTATTTACATTTTTCAATATTTTTCTAGCCTAGTTACACATCTTGTGTACAATTATTTGATATAAAGCGAGAAAAAAAGTATTATCAACTATATTATCTTGGACCGAACATAAAAAAGACATCACATAGACCGATTTATATGTTAACATGTATGAATCAAAGAAGTTATACCATTCTGTCTATTCACAGAAAGTGATATGTTTATATTTATAAATCTAAATGCACGGTATATTAATAAATATATAATATAAAAAATTCTAGTTATTAAATGCGCTTTTAAGTTTTAATTTTAATACTAGACTATAATAGTTAATTTATTATATTTTATAATGAAGATATATCCCTTTTTTTAGTTTTATATACAAACAAATCGCACACATTTTAAACGCTTTTCTCAAGATTTTTCCGATTTTATTCAATAAATTTGTCAATTTAGTATGAAAAATTTATTGTGTGCTTACTACTTTGCATTTATAAAATTATAGGATGTTATGCGCGATAAACTGTAAATAGGGTTAAAAGTATAACTTTCTGCGGTCTTTGAATCAAATGAATTTTATGGTAATAAAAAAATGCATTTCTATGCATTTTAATACGATTAAGCATGAATTTTAGATACTAGAAAGTATTTTTTTAAAATGCATCCCCTCTAAAAGAAAAATTAAACAGCCTCTACACTTTCAATTATAAATGAAATTTTATACTGTTATAAAAAACCACTTTTTAGTTGAGAGCCATGCATTAAAGATTTAAAACATCCTTTATCTTGATTGCCAAATAAAATAAAATGTACAATTTTTGTTTTAATTGATATAAAATATTATTTAAAATAAATACGCAATTTTATAGTAACTATGTGTTTTTCGGAACAATTTTACTTCATATTATTATTACCAATACGAAAATACCGAATTTATATGTATTATAATTCAAAACGTAATAACGTGTATAATTTATGTTTTTATCACCGTTTAGAAATTTAACACAGTTAAAACGTATAAAAAGGTATGGTTTTAGGGCAAAATATTGGACATCCATAAGCATCTAAATATCTCTTATATAAAGAAATACAATCTAGGGGAATCAAAATATCTAAAGCCTTTGATCCGTTAAGTTTGTTAGTAATAAATATTTTGTTTATTCTGTGGGTTATTTATATAACAGCATAATATTTTCGTTTTTTTATTTTTAAAAATATGAATGTAATATGATGGCTGTTCACAATGCCCTTAGTTTGTGAACATTTATCTAATCAACCCTAAATATGTTTAATAATTTTAAAATTTAAATTTTTTATCGGTTAATCGAGAATATTAACTATAATTGCCCAGATTCTCTGTATAAAATTCGTTTGGGCCCCTTATATATTGTGTTTCATAAAACAAAGCTAATAATTCCAAGAGAATGAAAATGAGTGAATAAATTACTACCAGAAACCCCAATATTTTTTTGTTGTATATGTACCTATGATTATATATTGTTTCTTATCTTATCATTATTAAGGTAAATTTAAAATCTTCTAGGTCTTGTCGCTATATTAGCCGATTATTAAGGACTTTTTTTAAGCATATTTATTTGTTTTTATAATATAGAATTATCTTAAAATAAAAAAATGGTAATTATTTAAGAGAATTTCTCACGAAAAAGGGTTTATGTTATTTTTTTGGGTATTTGTGTATTTTTTACATAAATATCAAATGAATGGAAAGTTTTTATTTTTTATTATAGTATTAAAAACCGTAAAAAACATGAGAAAATTCATTTTATCACAAAATATAGTATTTTAGTGGTAAAAAATGTATAGGAAGAAAATATTATTTTGATCTGACCACACCGATAAGTGATCCTTGGAGGAAATCCTCATAATTCGAATAATGACTAAGAATGATAACATTTGCGTTCTGTAATAGATGAAATCTGTTTAAGCGCTACGAACAGAAGTATGTTCAAATTGGAAAAAATTTTTAACATGACTCGATTAAAGAGTGTTTGTCGTATAGCTTGCAGCTGACGGAATTATTACTAGTTTGATGAAATTAATACTCTTGCATATAAAGGATTTGAGCTTAACTCATAGAAATTTAAGATCTTTGTCATATATTACACACGTCAGCCATAACTAATCGGTACAAAATATCGCTTATTGAGAATCTCGAATAGCTGTTTGGTCCAAAAATATAATTTATGAATTAAAAAACTCATATTTCTTATGCATGTGCAAGCAATCTATATTTTATTTTTTTAAGGGGGCATGCATTTACGCCTATAATTATTTTAAACAATAAAATGTAAGTTATATAACAAATGAGAAAAAATGTAATCTTTGACATGTTTTTAGAAAATTTTTATGTGGCTGTTATATTTTTTTTATTTAAAAGTTTTTATGATTTGATTTTTGTTTATTGGTGCTAATATTCTCATTTTGGTGTTAATATTTTTTAGGAAAGTTTATTGTGGTTAGATAGAGTTATAAATATGATTATCTGGGTTTTATATGTTAAGTATATAAAATCGGCTTTCTGGCCTGAATAATGTAAAAACATGTTTATCAAGATTCTACTTTTAATCCTTTGTGTTCATTATCAATTTATTTATTTTATTTCCTTAAAAAAATTATAAAATACATTTTTGTAGATATAACTGGCTGTAAACGATATTTCATTTCAATAAATATGTTTGTATATAAAAAATATCACAAGTATCTTTCTTCCGTGCTTTTTGTTATAAGTTTTGAATTTAAAATATTAAAATGCTTTATTTTTGAATTTATGGGCTTTAAAACATCATTTTGTGCACATACACGGGACATTTTGGAATTATGGACCTCAAAGATCATTCAAATGCATCAAAAAACCAATTTATTGATATTATATAGTGCATAATTGCTTTGTGGATACATTAATTATTTATAAAATGCAAAAAATATTCGAAGAAATTCATTAGTTTACGTAATGGTGAATTCTAGAAAGAAGCGGTATTATAGAAAGTGAAAAAACACATTTTTTTCAGTATAAGTCTGTTTAAAATCGAATAAACAGCACTTCTGGAGACTATTATAAATCGATAAAACAATGTATTTATTGGTAATAATAAATGTCTGTATGTTATTCTTTGAACTTACATATATTTTAAGCTATCTAAAAAAATCATACTAAATATAACAAATGATGAGATTTAAAAAATTTTAAGATAAAATTTACACCATTAAATTGTAACCAAACATATCTCGGACTAAAATAAGTGATATAAAAGCTATGTATATTTTTCAGCAGAATTTACATATTTTAAAGAAAATTTGGTAACATTTTTATCACTAATTAGTTAATTTTATATACAATGTGATAGATGAGGGATAAAGAAAAAACAGGAGAGGAGAACTATAGAGACAAACATTCAAAAACTGATCCTGTAACAATAATCTCAACCGACAACTTCCCGAACCTCACACAACCACACGCAACCATACCACGGCTCTACTTACTCTCATGGCTATCAGCAAGAATACACCCGCCGACAAAGAGCACTGGATTCAAGAGGCATAGTCACGATCCAAAACGATTCAGAAGAATGCCGAGATTTGGCAAGCAAGAGTTCCTAAAGAGTCACGATGATATTTTAAACAGTGATATGAGCATGACTTAAATTAAATTCAGATCATCAAACGTTCTAAAAGATAATGATGGGAAAAGAAGACAAGTCCAGAAGTTCAAAGAAATAGAAACGAAAAGAAGAAAACAAAGCGATCAAGAGGAAAACTAGTAAACAATTAACCATTGCATCAACCTCGAGAGATACAAAAAAACATTTCTTAGAGTATTGACGGACTTAGAAAATATGGACATCACAACCTCCCTAGAACAAGAAAAATACCATATACTAAAATTAAAAGCGACATAATTGAAGTTTTGAATGAAGCGGTTAATGCGCATATCACTAACCACCGCCGCAAAACATGTGGGATATAGCAAAGATCTTGCAAGATGTCAAAAAGACTTACGAAGAATTAACATCAAAACCTGTCTAGTAAGGATTAAACTACGTATTAATAGAGGAGAAAAAAATAAAAAGGTATGATCAAATGAACACAACGCTCAAATTCTACGTGAGAAACTCAGTAAAACTCTCAGAAAGTGAGATAAAGTTCTAAGAAAGGTCATGAGACAACAAAACAAGATACTTGACAAAAAAAATGATGTCTTTGAAGTGATGATTTAAAATAACATTAGGATAAGGATAATAAATAAATAAACAGATAGAGCAATATAAAAAAAGAAAAGAATTTACAAAAAAGAACTGCCAGTTCGAAGTCAACAGAAGACAATTTTATAGAGCATTGACAGATACATTAAAACCGGAAATCAACGCAGATAAGGAAAACATTGTGAATTTCTGGTCAAATATGTGGACAAAATGCACGAAAATAGTGAACTTCGATACTTATCTGCGCAAAACGCGCCAGGAAACACACCACAAATGGTTTTTATTTATGAAACAGAATTCTTTCAGATCATCAACTACCTGACTAACTGGAAAGCTGCAGAA
The DNA here is from genome assembly GCF_057557595.1 of Rhyacophila brunnea. NCBI lineage: Eukaryota > Metazoa > Arthropoda > Insecta > Trichoptera > Rhyacophilidae > Rhyacophila > Rhyacophila brunnea. The sequence continues at coordinate 164,437 of NW_028233352.1, forward strand.
TACGATGGTATATACAACTTCTGCAAAAAAAATCACTAAATTTCACCCAATATTATATGAAACAGTAAAATCAATATGCCTTGAAAACAAAGAGGTAAAAAGTTGGTTCTAAACTGGGATCACATACCTCATACCCAAACAAGAAGTTTTCTATGGATCAATATTCAGACATATAACATGCATGTTAAGTTTATATAAATTTACAACTATAGCTGTCATTATGATATTACAGAAAGACGTTGCGTCCAGGAATCTACTATCGGAAAACCAACTTGGGACGGTCAGAAGAGTACAGGGAGTTAAATAACAGGCAATATAAACGTTGAATAAACAGTGAACACAATAATGAATTACACGTAACATGTATCAATATAAAAAAAGCATTCGATTTAATCGACCACAAGTATCTTCTCTCCTGGTTATAAAATCTTAACATACAAGAATGTATGATTGCCTTTATATGTAAACTAACAAAAAACTGGAAGTTATCTCTAAGATTAATCAATGAAGAAATTTTGAAGAAAAAAATTGAAAAAGGGATTATACAAGAGGAAAGTTTATCTCCACTACTATATGTTCTTTATATGGATCCGCTAAGCCGCCATTAATGAAAAGTTTCCATCAATATCCATTAACCTTGATAAGAAGGCATTTAAAACTAATCATTTCTTTTTCATTGACGATTTATAGATTTTGTTGAAAGAAGAAAGTAACTTAAAACTAATGTCAAATGAAGCAACCAAATTCTTCAGATGTATCGGAATGGAAATATACGTGACCAAATCAGCTACTTACAATATAAATTGCAAAGATATTGCCACAGTAATAGAAGGAAAAGATGTATATAAATATCTCGGGATACTGGAAGATTCCAAATCGAGAACTAAACCCGAAACGATGATAAAATTAGAAAAGAAATGTTAGAAAGAGTTAAAAGCATATGCAAAACTAAATAGTAAAAACATAATAAAGGCGATAAATGAATATGCAATATCACTGATAATCGTACTACGTGGGTTTATTAAAGCTAGAACCAGAAGACCTTAGAAAGCTAGACGATGAACTTTGGCGAATACTAATATAAAATGGTATACACTTGCAACCATCTAATAAAGAAAGATCATATCTTAAAAGAAATGAACTGGACGTGGATTGGAAAATATTGAGTTTATATCCGAAAGAATACTCTACCAACTATACAAATCTCTAAACTAAGAAAAAGGACAAAACGAAGAAAAGCCGCAATATTAAAATTTTAAAATGTAAATGCAACCCACCTATCCGTAATCAATGAATTACTCAGAAAAAAACACGGCCTCGTTGACATAGATCTTTCTGCGCTTGAATTAAAACAAAAAGAGAGTTTACTGTGTAAAATACAACAAAAAACACTAAACAAAAACTCTTAGATGTATATAAAAATCCAACGCTTGAAATATTAGGATCCTCAAAGTGGCTACAATATAGAAATATAAGACCATTAAAAGAAGCGAGATTCTGTTTTATTCAGGATAGAAACGTATTCAATGGAGATAGATCAAGGTGTCAGCACTGTAACGACTCAATTAAACTGTCGACCACTTAGCAAGCAGATGTAAAAAAATGCTTGGTCATGACTTTACAAGAAGACACAACGAGATTATAAGATGTCTTCACTTTATGTTGGCAAGAAAATACAATTTCAAAAAAACCAAAAAAATCCGTAGACACTCTGTACAAGAAATAATGGAAAACGAATTCGCAGAGAAAAAAGTAGATACAAGAATTAAAACAGACATCAAGTTATCGAATGAAAGACCTGATATTTTTGTACATGACAAAAAGAAGAACTGCATCACCCTGATCGAAATTGGCGCGAAAAGTATTGACATTATAAACATAGTTGAAAACGAAAAATTATGAAAAAATAACCTGCTAGCATCTGAACTATCATTAATATACAAATGCAAGACAAAAATTATTCCATATGTTATAACATGGGACGGTGTAGTGACTCGATATCATAGAAGGTATCTAAAGGAACTAGGTGTCCGAACCAGGTTGAGCCATATATTCAAACCTTGGGATTATGATAAACCCTTGAATTATTAGGTCTCAAAAGAAGGAGAGGTATTGAAGAAGAATTTGGAGAGGAGAGGAGAAGATAGTCGAAAGCATAAATACGCTGCGCGTACAGAGAATCAAGCAAGCTGTGCCTGTGAACAAAAACTAAGATTACAACTAAGAATATGGCCCATAATAAAAATCCAAGTTTATACGTTCAAAATATAAAAATTAATTTCTAAATTTTTATAAAAATCTTTTCGATTTTATGTAATCATGACAAAGTTTGATCACAAAAGCCAAACACATTTTTCAGGTTCTTTAAAAAAATTAGAAATGTCATAATGACAAACATAAATTGCAAAAAGAAATATAATAGATGCAATTAGAAGATCGTTATTATACATAAAATTTAAATTTGGATTAAATAAATCAACAGACTCAATGAGATTCTTCTTTTTTTGTAGCTTAATTTCTAGTTTTATGTATAATCTTTGTATACACTTGCAATGCTTTGATTATTAAAATTAAATAACCACGTGTTTTCATTAACAAAGATATGAATATATAGAAGATTTTGCATATAGATTTCTAATTAGTACATTTATCAAGGTTTTTTCTATATTAAAAAATTTGAAGTATTTATTAATGTTGAATACATTAGCTTAAGTATTGATAAGAGGAAAATAATCAGTGATTTTTCGGCATATTCAAATTAGTATTTAGTCATATTAATATACAAATATATATTTTTCTAAGAACAAAAACTTGAGTAACAGAATTCAAAGATCAAAAAACCTTTTAAACAGGATTATATAAATATCATAAAACCTTTTAAACATAATTTCAACGCCCATTTGTATTATATAATATAATTAAATTATAAAAGGGTTTACTCAATATTTTTTGGTTTAATGCTTATCTTAACCAATATATATAAATCCATTAATGATATTTTAATAGAAAAATCATCGTTAAAGATATAGTTTACGACAGTCAATAGGCTTATGTTTTCATAAAGTAAGCAAAATTTAAATACAATATATCTTTTAAAACACATAAATTATTTACATTTTTGTGTCTCTATTTTTACAAAAACCTTCTCATTATCAAGAGCTGTAATGTTTTCGCGTTTTCATTTAACTGCATATATCCTAATAATATTAAACTTTTTTAAATTTGACTCTCATACCAATTTTATTCAATTGAATATATTATTTTATTTTACAAGTATTTTGTAGTTTTGAGTAGTTATAGAAACGGTTATTCATATAAATTTGTTTAACTTTTTTATGTGAAGATTGAACCCGAATCAAGAAAACCTTTTCCCGTTTATTTTATGCAAACTTTTGCAATCAAAGGTATATAAATTCCCCTTCGCATATATTTACACTAGCTGAAAAAATACAGCTGTGATTACTATAAAATACGATGATTGTTTATATCCTAAAACCATGACAGTTCTCATCCGTCATCTTTTTAGCTAAAGACATATGATAAATTATGATTTTCTGCAAAAATATTTGGCTTTCAATGTGCAAAATATTTTAGTTAATTGTATATGCACATTTTATGCCTCTTTTATAACATAAATATGCTATAATATCAGAATTTCATTCATTATCATCCCGATTTTTCGTTAATGCCATGCAATTTATTGAAATGAATTAGAATTCCGCCATTGTCACTACAAATTCTAAAGCATATTAACACAAAAATAGTTTACAGTCAATATTTCAATGATTCTAACATAGTCATTTTTTATTGTAAATATGATTAACCCATTGAAAATATCATATAGCGGAAAAGACCAAAAATTCTGCTATTTGTGCAAGATTTTGTGGGCGAAGCATTTTTAAATTCTTATAGATTCACATATTCCCTTCGATCCAATAGATTTAAAGCAATAAAACCGGTTATTTTTCCCGTATGAATTTATATAAAATCCATAAATTTCTTGATTATATGAAAATTTCTTGATTCATATATACTAATAAATCGTTTTATGAAAGATTTAGACTTGTATTTTAATAATGTAATAAAAGATATCGAAGATAGCTAAATTTAGAGCTTAGGGAATTTGGGGACGCTGCAGCAGTAAAGTTTCATAAAAGCACATCAGAAATTGATTAGATACACATTAACATATTGATTTTTAGGTTTTTATAGTTAAATAAACAAACCTTAGAATTGCTCTATATAACAGATTTGGCTGATACTTCTTTCCATAACATCATCTTTACAATCTTACACATCACATTATCCTTTTACGAGATTTTTTAGTTCAAGCGCATTCCAGAAACCTAATGTTTATGCGTATGCTTGCGCTTCAGTTAGCATTCCAAATCTTAAATATACGACCTATGGTATTTTATAACCACCCAAAGTTAAGTTATACCATATGGAAATGTTCGATTTCTACATGTGTAAATAAAGAAGAGTATATTTGCCAATAGATTGTATTTTCCTAGCTTCTTATTTTAAATCTTCTTCAGATTATCAATACTCGTTATTAATATTTCTATCAACATAAACACATTTTCTTATTAGAGTACATATAAAAATATCTTCTCTTTCATTTGATAATATTATATCTGTTTTTATTCTTGTATACACCTTTATTTCAGTTAGTTCATTTTCAATGACTTCTTAACCGAGTGTTTATATTATAAAAATCACTACTATTTTGAAAAATTTTTTTGCGATGGTCAAAACAAGATATATATTAATACAATTTACCGCTTCGCTAATTATGATGAAAAATCAAAAAAAGCCAAAAAGTTAAACTGGCGGTTTTCGAAATGATTTAACTATATATAGAAAGACATTACAAAAAATGTCTAAATTATGATAGGATAAGAAATTTTACATGTCGAACTAAAACCTGAAATTTTTTATATTATATTGCATAATTTATTCAGATTGATGTTATATGATTTAAAAGTATATTTCAAAATAATTTTTTTATTAACAAAATACTGTAAAGATAAAATGATTTTCTATTATATATTAAATTTTTCTCAACACTATAGGCACTTTTAATCATTTATTTTCAGACCTTTTTAGCTTTTTATATAATGAATTGAGCCGGGGCCCTGATTTTCTAGTTGATATAATAAAAATATACTTGTCTAAATTTTAAATATGCTATATCAATTGGATACATTTATTGATTATTTCATACATAATTTATACAACAGACACAAAAGTCTTGATATGTTTATTATAGACTCTTGCGCTATAAATTTAGTCAGCGTATCTACACTTCATTTGTGATACCTTTGACTACAATCATTGATCAGGAAATAAGTATAGGTGTAAATAATAGCTTTTAAAGAAAAAATTTGAAATTCATCAGCATTAGAAATGCAAATTTAATTCAGATAACAATCGGATTTTATTTATACTGAACATTAAACAATATTATTAAAGATTGAGACATAAAAGAAATTTTTCATAAAGAGAACATAAATTATCATACTATTTGTAAAAAATTTTATTCCCTAAAAAAAGGCTTATTTTTATAGAATTTGCTTCAGAATTTCTGTAACATATCCAATTATATTATTTTTGTACTCATTATGACGAAAAACCACATATAAGATATTTATATGCAAAACTGATTTCATATTGGAATCAAATTTTATTTAAAATATAGAATAAAAGCAAAATACGCTGATATACTTGATTTTATCATGGTCCACTATTCTGGAGCGTTTTTATAATTTAAAATAAGTCATGTCTACCTGAAAAATATATTGCGTATATTATATGTAGAGTTTCAAATTTGTATATTTTTAAACATATACTTTTTCAATCTTTTTACTGCATAGTAAAACATATTTTTTTTTGTTTTAGGTTTACATTAGGAATCAAAACGAGGCAAATAGTTTTAACCAGAAATATTATATATACTCTTAACAATATAGTACATCTTATTTACCTGTTAGAATATAGAACATGCACATTATATTCGCGTTCTTAATTAAATTTCCCTTTTTAAATTTATACAAATCACGTTTAATGGTTATATATGATTTTGTACTCGGCAAATAATACCCTTTTTTGTTCTAAAAAAGACTTCTACGACTTCTTTCATGCTAAAAAAAACTCGGAAATATAAAAAGGTCACTTTTCTACCAGTTTTTTTTTTGTACTCGTTCAAAACATATTTTTTTGAAATTTATTGAAAGATAAATCATTACGAATTTATTTGCAAGAATGTGGTTTTAAGATTTAATATTCCGAAAAAAATTACAGTTTACACTAAAAATATGTTTTGATTTGGGGGTTCGCAGAAAAAATTTAAATTTGATGAATTAATTCGATAATTGATATTTAAGAACATAAAAAAAATCATTTGTGAAATATTGTTAGAAAAGTTATAAACACTGAATCTTCATTATTTTGATTATAAAATTAAAAAGATCCAAATACTTAGAATATACAAAATACGCAATAATTAATATAATAAAAATGTTATACTAACATTATGGAAAAAAATATAGGCATAATTATAAATATGCATTTCTGATTTTCATATAAAAAAACACACAGGCAAGCAAGCAAATTATAAGTTAACCTCATATGTGTACTGAAAAAATGTATACGATTGTGCAAGAAGAGTTCGAGACAAAAAGAGCTGGAATGAATATCTTGCGATGCATGCATATTATTATAGATCTTATATTTATAAATGCAGAAAATTTTTAGCAAACAAAAAAAATATACTCGAAAAAAAACTTCAATAAAAACACACTATATATTTTAGACTAAACTTTATAAAATGTTGCTTACATTATTTTGTATATGATAAAGACGCAAATATAAAGGTATAAAAATTTCTCCTAGGCTATAAAATTATATTTTTTAGAAAAAAATTTCAAAATTGGAAAATAATCATTAAAATATTCTAAATATAATAAAAAAAATATGTAAACACCAAGTAAAAATCACCGGGTAAATATCAAATAGATTATTTTTGTTTAAATTGATTTTGTAAACATATTTAAGGCCTACCTTGGTAGAACAAAATATGTTATTCATATTTTAGTAGCTTTGTATGCCAACATTTTATTTTAAAGATGATTTTTCTTTCTAGTTGTAAATAATCTATTTCAGAAGATTTATAAGCTTTTGTTTTCAATCTTTTTAAATATTTCCTGGACCCCTTAGAATTTTTAAACATGTATACATATTTTTTCCTTAAATCGATATTTTTGAAAAATAAATTTATAATTTAATCGTATGTATGCCAAATCGACAAGATAAAATTGCATAAATTGTTGAAAATCGTTAATGCATAAATCTCCTACAAATTGATATAATTCTTCAAGATTTTAAGGCGAAAAAACCACGAAGAATAACAACAGTTTATCAACACAAGAACTAGCTAGATTATAGTTTAGATTTGTATGTTTAAAACATGTTGATGAAGCAAAAAGATATAATTTTACAAAAAAATACTTTATTGTTCTAAAAAATAAAAAAATCCAAGGTACGGAAATAAATATGCTAAATAAAAATCATTTAGAAGAATCAATGGATAAAATACAGACCACCCATAGAAAGTTAATTAGAAATACAAATATACACAATGTCTAATGAAATCGAAAAAAAGACAAAAAAAATTCATAACTTAGTGGAATATTCACTTAAAATATTCAAGAAAAAACAAATCCAAAATTATTTATATGATAGAATGTAAGAGATCTAAAAAGTTTAAATATATACTAAAAAATTCAAAATAATATTTAAATTAAAATCAGGGGTGGCTCAAAATCTTAAATGTTTGCTGATTATAGCATTTTAAATTACAATAGAAAACTAAATTCCTTTTCAAACCACATTTGGAAAAGATCATATGCATAGTAAGAGTGAAGAAAAGAAGATTATATTCCTCAAAAATAAATAAGTTATATGCATTAATTACGGTCACTATCAATTCATAAAAAAACCAAGAAGAGGTCAGAAATAAATAACATTTTAATACTATAGATATGGATTTTCATGAAATTTTTTGCGATAACGATAAATAAGTGATTTATTTGTGTTGTATGTATGAGAAGCTGAGAAGCCATCCTTCCAATCAGTAAAACTGATCGATACTAAGAATCAAATTTTTAAATATATATTTAATTTGTTATTGAGTAAAATATTATTGCTTAAGTAGAATTTAATTTATATCAATTTAAATTACATTTATAACACAGATTTTTTTTATGCTTCTTTTGTGACATATGTATATCCCATACGATTTAGGCTCATTTATAACGATTTTATTGATCAATAAAGATAAAATACTGCTTATGCAGTTGAAATCATAAAAATCTGGACATTTCAAAATGATAAAAATTCCAAATTTAAAGTTTACCTCCCAAAAAAATGAATTTCAATTACCATAAAAGGAGCTTATCTCCTTTTAAATAATGTAAATTTTTTTTTGTATTTCTATTGGTTTATTGAATTTGAAATCATATTAAATAAAAGTTTTGATTTAATCCTTTGTATTTCTTCAATGAAAGTGATCCAACAATTAAAAAACTTAATGAAAATAAGTATTTTGATAGAAATTTTAGCTACATCACAACAACACCCAGAAAATATTCAAAAAGATGACTATATTTATACAGAAAATAATGAAATACCATATAAAAAGCGGTTTCAAGCCAAAGATGTAAATACACCCGAATCGAAACAAGAAAATAATGAAATACCATTTAAAAAGCGGTTTCAAGCCAAAGATGTAAGTACACCCGAATCGAAACAAGAAAATAATCAAATGAATTTAAGTGAAAGTAAGGGTGTAGCAAAGATAAAATTTCGTCGAAAATGTGATCAATCAAATAAATTTACAAAGTCTGGTCTGGAAACAGAATTCGAAAAAGAAGAATTCGATTCTTTGGATGAAAATAAAACAGATGATTCAAGTCTGAATTCAAGGGGAAATTTGGAGATGCATGAGACGATTCAAGTTAACTCATTTGATGTGAATGATCGAAAATTTCAACCAGTAGTCAAACTTAAAAGAATAGATGAAAAGAAAACAAAAATTCGCAAAAGTTTGCGGAACAGGTGAACCCTATGACAGTTTGAAAATTGTAGGTGATACTAGATAGATTGAGATGTCTTATAAAAGAATAGCATTTCTTTGATTCAAAATAAAGTTTTTTACATTTTTAGATCTGTATTATAAACATATTAATAACTTTCAAAAGTTTTATTAAGAATAATTTACGGAATAAAACAGAAATTGATTTTAAAGATACTAAAAAGTTAAGTAAAAAGGAAAATTCCTGTTAAAAGTCGTGACCATGAGTTATGATGAAATTTTTAACACAAATGAAATAAATCTGAAAAATGTAGACCTTGCTGACATTGATAATATTATCAATTTTTGTTCTGATGATATAATATCAATGTGTCAAGAAGATTCTTTAGAAAAAACAAATGCCCCCCTTTTTTTAAGCGATATTCAAAAAACGACTATTGAGTGCGAAGGAACTTTGGAAAAAATGTTACCAGAATTTTTAAATGTTTGCGAATTAATATATCTCGACGAATTTGATTATTGTTCTGATTTCGTATTACTTTTTAAAATGGGAACAGTTTCAATCTTATAAAAAGTCTTACATGCATTTTAAAGGAAGAAATAGCACTCGAGCTCATTTATGAACAAGATAAAACAGTATAAAAAATAAGAAAAGTACTTCTCTGCGTATTTAAAAATATTTTTAAGGCACAAAAGAATTTTAAGGAGCAAGAAATATCAAAAAAATATGAAAGTTTTTGTGAATTTAATAATTATAGGTGTAAAGATAACGAAATTATATATGATTTGCGCATTACAGTTGGCACATTATTTTTTAAAATTGAATTCGAGTCCAAAAAAATAAATTATTTTTCAGAGGTGTTTTTTATGTTTATATATATAAATTTATCTTCAGAAAATACAGGTTTCGAATTGTATGATGATATAGACCCCAAATTTTTTATTGTAGAAATTTTAAATCATATAAAAAGAATTCATTGTGCATTTAACTTTCCAGATGAAGGTAAAATGTTGCTTGATAGCATTCAAGCAGTTGAAAAATTATATACTCAAATCATAGACAAGAGAAATCCGTGCTCGCAACAACAAATCATATAAGAATCTCTTTATATTCTAAAGAAAACATTAGAATTTTAAATAAATAGAATAAGTATAAAGCTCGTAAAATCTGTTTGATACTTTACATGAAAAATTATATTAGCTTTAAATCATCATAGTATAAAGATTACAAAGAAAAATAAACTAACATAAAAACAAACAAGCCATTCATTCGGACAAAAAATGTTCCAATTTATTTTTTATTATTTTGATACATTTTTTTCATTGTTGTTTATTTCTCAGAAAGAAAATATAAATAAATAATTGTCACCATAGGTCCTATATCGCTATAGGATTATAATTCTTTCTATTAAAAAAATTTATCATCAAATTTACCCTCATATGAAGCAAGAAAATATTTCAGAACACTTGGGAAAATTTTAAATAAAAATAATTTTTTTTCAATTCTACTTAAACATAATAAATACCTTTTTTACTGTAAAATAAACAATATAAAACGCACTTTGTTCTTGTAACAAAGAAATAGAAGGCACAGAATAAAGGTTTAATGCAAAAACGAACTATGTTCTCACGAATCTCCGTTCTATTCATCAAAACTATAAATATAAATAAAAATGGAATTTGGATGGAAATTAATGCAGTCAAACATCAATCGTTTTTTTGTGTTCTATCGTATAAAAATGAAATCAAGAAAAACATGATCAATATTAATATTAATAATAAATTTGTTTTTTTATTTAAATACGAGGATTTTCATCACCCTAAATCCATCAATATTATTTTATATATATGCGATCGCAATTTTTTTTCTATTTTAACATATATAGCAGCTGTATTTATATCCATAAAATCTTAATTTTTTTTTTATCATTTACATAAATTTATCTTCGATAATTTGCAGAAAGAAATAGAATAATATACATATCTACTATGCATTTTTAATAATATAAAAATATAAAAATATAAAAATACTTGATGCTCGAATATATCTTACTTATAAATAGCCTTTTTTTACATCAGATTGGATTAATATGATTTTGCTTCGCAAAAAACCAAAATTATCCTCTCCAAAAAAGGAATAACACAAGTTCGTATCGTATTATTATATGTACAATTTTGAGATTTTAACGAAAAAATGATTTCTTTTGTGTCGAATACAGTTGTGTTATGTTTAATAAAAAGCTTCTTTTATTCTAAATAAAGAGTATATTATAAATTTACACAAATAATGTAAGAAAACAAAATTTTTAATATTTTTAGAAATTTCATACTTCTTTCCAAATGACTTTTTTCTAAAAATTTTCATATATGCAGAACATTATAAACAAGTTTATATAACCAGAAAAGACTGGATAAAAAGTCATTGTATGTAAACGAACCCTCAAAAAATACATGCATAGATAACAAAAATGGAATAATAATAGTTACTTTACAAGGTGTATCTAAACTTATAGATATTTTTTTAGGTCATAGGTCTTACTTTATGTTTTCGTATAAAGGTATGCTAAAATATTGCTAATTCGCACATTAAAAATGATCTTGGCGATTCTTTTTATTGTATATCTACTCATATTCCAAATAAAACCCCCTTTTTATCTCCTTATTGAACTGTTCGATTCAATTTATATAACCAATTATTGAGTAAAAATCATATAAATTTTTTATGAAACCGTGGGGGATCTAAGAATTATATTTGTGAAATATCATGATTTAAAAAATACACAACAAGCACAAAATAGCCAATTGAATTTATTCTAAAATAAATTGAAAATAAAGATGTAATAGATAGTTCTAATATAAAAATTTTGGTTTTTTTAAAACAGTAGCTTAGTAAATATCTCTCACTGATAATTTAACATAGATAAACGACAAATAAATAAAATTTAAATTTTTTTCAGCAGTATGTATATTACAAAATTCTGAAGAATTTAACTAGATTTTATGGCCTATAAAATATGATTCGTAAGTTTATTGATTGGAAATTCATATAAAAATAACAATAACAATAAAATACCGCAATATGTGCATGTAAATGCCCTGAATTCAGATCAAGAAGAAAAATAATATATTGCCAAAAAATTACTATTCATCGTTGAGAGCTGCATTACAACATAATTCGCATATTTTCGATGTGTGCAATGTTTACATAGAACATCATTACAAATAAATATAATTACCAAGGAAATAAAATGACATAGAATAAACTATAGAAAGATCGAATTCACATTCATAACAAAAGCCGGAATAAATATTGTGTGTCTTCATTTATAATGGAACTTGATATTTAAACAATGAAGGAAGAGCACATTAAAATTAGAAAAGCATAAATCTAGAGGAGTTCAAACTCAGCATTTGGTTATGTCTACAATGATTCTATAAAACCTTTTTCATACATTTGAAATATAGCCTGAAATTTTTTTTAAATTTATACTCGGCATTTTTATTTTGATATTATCGGATAATTTTTTTAAAATTAAGGAGATATATTGCCAATTATGTTAGTTGATTTCCGTAGCTCGACGAAAAAAATAAAGATGATATTTTCTTGTTACTAATATTTGAACAAGATATTTCGCATTGCGAATAGAAAATATAAATTTACTTGTGTACAATTTCTATTTGTGTGTATCTTTTTAAAAACTTCTGTGATTAGCAATATAAAAAAGACAAAAAAAAGACTTTAAAATCAAAGAGTATATGTATTCGTAGCTAAAAAATGGTATAATGGTTGCTTGAGAGCTAAAAGCAATTGGAGATTTAAAGCAGAAAAAGCCAATATAAAATATATGTAACAGAAGAGAATCATCGTAGTGGCAAAGATGAAAATACGGTAGATATTATGATAAAAACACAGTAAATTACTTTTTAACTTCTAAAAAATATTTATCGACGCAGAAGAATTAGAAAAATATATTTTTTTAAGATGCCAAAAAGTATAGTAGCAGAATATTTCACAATCTCTATCAAATATAACATATAAACAGGATGTTAAATATGTTGAATCAGATTGGCGCTTGCATTATGTTTTATGAAATTCCATGATACCCCTTCTAAAATGCGTTATGGCAAAGTCTAGAATTCAAAGTAAATTATAATTTTACAATTTTTTTATGTTTTAAATTAGTTATTTACTTCAAACATCTTCCGAGATATTATATATATATATTTGATCAAGCTGTTTATTACTGAATTTTAGTTATAAGGCCATACTTCAGATTAGACAGAACATCTTTTGTGATACATATCTGTAAAGTTAGCTTTTAATATCTGTAAGAATAATATTCACTGCATATAAAATGTTCTAATGCAATAATATATTATGTGTAAAAAAATTTGCCGTTAAGAAATTATGAAATACATAATCTTCGCGAAATATCTTTATAGAAACCTGCTAAAGAAATTTGTATAAAAAAACGTAACTTAGTATACAAAATGCTTTAATTTTTTATTAAAACGTTCCAATATCATTTAAATAACCAAAATATATGTTTTATCAAACAATTTCGAATTATATAGATCTAAGCATCTATTGGAATTTTTTTTTCCTCGAAGAGTATATTTTTAATATGAGAAGTTCTTCTTCAAAACAAAGGCTGTAAAATTTAACGATTACCCATACTATTACAGCATAAAATATATTGAGGTTTATTTACATGTTTAAAGAAGGTTTTAAACGCAGCTATGTATATTAAAAATAATAAAAGTCAAGTTTTACGGTTATGTAATTTTATTTAAAGTATATATTTATATAGTAAGTTAAAAAATGTTAATTTGTACCCAATATATTCATTCATTGCATAAAAATCTTTTACCCTCCGAAACAGGTGCATGGTCTATATAAATTTGCCAAAAATAACAATAATTCCAAGCTTTTAAATCAATTTATACATAATAAACGTTATATACACTTACAAACTATGATAGTTGTGTAAACTCCAGAAAATACTGTATTTAACGATTTATATTATAATTAATACGTTGAATCATAACATTTCCATAGCGTTTTAGTTATTTCTAAAGGGTTAAAAATACTCTACATATTATGTATTTTTGCAATTATTTAAAGCCGAATATTCAAATATGATTTTAGACATATATCAAAGCTTTCTTTAATGTGTGTTTTATCTCTATGCCTATAATATTGTGATTAGGTAATTTTCAATTTGATAAAGAGTGGTTTTAATGTATCAGATATATTTGATACCATTCTTATTCTCAGCAGTGATTCTATTTTCTGCGAAAATTTAGCAAATTAAATTTTTAACGTGATGAATATTGTAACATATGTTCGCTGTAATGTAAAATTAATTTTAAAATCAATTATTATAGAAAATAAATCAAAAGGCATATGTTACTTCTTTTAATATCTGTCGGTCTCGATTCTTTACGTGAAAGAATTCAATTCTGTTAGTGCATTATAACAAAAAGAGATGGTTTGTTCGATAGTCATGCCTCTAGAATTTTTCTTTTGTGCATCAAAACAACTAAAAAATCGAATATCTTCTATATATTTTGAAAGAGTCTTGCCACATCCGAAATTATATCGAATATGTATTTCCTTAATTCGGCTCAGCAGACATATGATGAATAATTCCGATGTTAGAATCGTCGATTTTATGTATTCTGTATCTATTTCTGATGAATTTAGTACATTCTTTAAGTATAAGAAGAAGCTGTTATTGAAAATATCTATTTTCGAAGAGAGAATATTTGGTTTTAAAAACAAATCAGAGAAGAAAATCTCAGTCTTATTGTCTAGTCTTACTACATTTTCATAAAAATTTTTATAGTTTTCTATAATGTTTACTTTTTTCTCTTCTTTGATTTTTTCGACATCCTCATTTTCAGTTATTTTCATATTTTTAAATATATATCTAAACGCTTTTCGCATATTCTTTTTTCTAGTGTTGTAGCTATCTGATTCGTCCATCTCGTAATTCTTGTCCGTATCGTTCGTGGTAATAAAACGTCGATTGTTAAGTTTTTTATTTTTTGCTAAATAAATTATATTATTAAAGCATTCTATCATGTAAAGTAAAGTATCTTCATCTTCTAAATAATCATAATCATTTTCTAATATTATCAAACGCAAGCAGTCAATCTCAGGTAGAACGATTTTGTATTTTTCAGCGCCAAGCAAAGCCATTTCATATATATCAATTAAATAGATAGAAAAATTATATTTTATAGGATTTTCATCTTTCATTGCATTGTTTTTATCAAGATTTAATATCTTCGACCTCAGATTTTTGGAATGCATAGGTTTGCGTGTTCGATCAGCTTTAATTTTTTCCATTAGATACTTACCTTTTTCGCTTAGCTTAGATTTATCACCTAAATCATTTTTGCTGTATTGTTCATTATCTCGCTTAAAAAGGCCTTTTGAATTTCCAATTATTCGATAAAGGGATTCCGAGACCAACAATTCCTTTCTTTTTTGTTTGTTAGATCCATACCATTCAGATATCAATTTGATTAATTGCTCACAATAATCTTTAATGTTATTTGATGTTACACTGATTTTTAAAATATCATTTTCTATCACAAATATGCGTTTTTCGATTGTTTCGATTATCGTAGAAACGCTTGTTTTGATTTTCGCAGGAACGCCAGTTTCGTTTTTGTCTCCTTTGGATCTTTTAGGCACATTTACTGGTTTATCCCGAGTTTCAAGAAAACGTTTTTTTATGACAGGAGTGCTGCCTGTTTGTTTCGTATTTATGCAATTATTCCCATTTGTTTGCTTTTTAACGAACTCCATCATTGATTGATCATGTTTTCTTTGACATGATGGAACAGATTTTTGTGAATAATGTTTCAAAGCCCTTGATTTTGACGTTTTTACATTAAATTTGGTCTTATAGGGCTTTTTGAACTGTTTATTGATGTCTCCTTTAGTCCCATATGATTGAATTTGATTACTGTCACTTGCTTTAATAATGGTAAAAATCGAAAAAACAAATATTTGCACATACAGCACTCTATATTTCTGTACCATCATTTTTAAAGGAGCAATAAATAAATAAAATTAAGATATGAGCCGTAAGATTTATATTTTATCAGCAGACGTGGAAAAAACTAAATTACTCACGGTGTGTATTCCAATTTTAATTTAACATTAATGGTTCGATATTTTTGGATAAAATTTGCTTTTATTTTATAAACCTAATTTAACTGCGTCTTTGATTTTATCCATAATTTTTTTTGGATTTGAGATTTAATTTATCAATAAGCAATCAAAAATTCACTATATACCATAAAAAGCCAGATTTTTTAGATTATCTTTGGTAAATCGTAAAAAAATGAAATTTAAATTTAGCATTAACAAAATAATAAACTAAAGGGTTTTCTATTATTTGTTGATTAAAGTTTTTTTACAAAAGAAGACGATATGACGTTAAATGGCTATCTCAAAGAAAATAACTTTAAGGTTATTATCAACAAATATCTAGTCCAATAAGAACTCAATTTCATTGATCATCTAATTAAATATAAATTTAATACTTTACAACCAAATAAATCCAACTAAATTAATAAAAACTATTTGTGGGAAATTTTAAAATATATAGATGATATAGATAAACCACAATTCGGTCAATTGACAGATTAAAATATATTTAAAGTTGGTGAATGAAGTAAACTAGCAGTAATTGTAACAAAATAAAGAATCTGTAATTAATTAATGCTATTTCAGTTTTAATTTTTAAAGAGGGAAATATTATGCATATTTTTGCTTTATAATTAATTGATACAATTCTAAATATTGACAATTTGGTTAACTAAAAAAAATAACACCTTTTTATTTTCTTTATATTTCTTTATGGAAATGTTATTTATTATTTTGTAACTTTTCAAGCTATGCTACAAAAAGGATTTTAAAAAAAGCTTTTGTCTGATTTACCAATATATAAAGGCTTACAATATAATTCAAAGATATAATTGATAGATATAGAAATAATTATATGGAATAATAAAAATTTTTAACGATGATATATTTCGAAATCAGATCTATTGAAATTTGTGGCAGGATGTGGGATAGAATTTATTTATCATGGCTTTTAAGCATAATTTTATGTGGCAATAATTATTTCGGCATTTAAATTCTTATTTTCAATGAAATAATTTATATTAAAGTTTATAGCTGAACTTTGCGCTTTAAATGGCTTGCAACTAAGTTAATTTTAAAACTATAAAATAGAAGCATTGTGCAAGGATTATATGTAACAGGACATGGAAATTCGCTTTAGATATGAAATTTCGATGAAATCAAGATGTTTCAAAAAAAATATTACAATAACAATATAAAATTAGAAATAGAAATCGTAGTATTTTAAAATATTTAAATTTTGAAATAAAAAACGAAAATTATATGTCAATTACAAATTCTAAATAAGAATCTAGTTCTACTAGAGCGAAGTTAGAAGAAAAATATTTGGCATCAACAGCTGAGTTTAGAAATTATTTTGTAAAATTTTCGAAAATTTCAGATAAAAATTGAGTACTATCAGAGCTAAGCTAGAAGGGAAAATATCTGGCATTAGCAGCAGAGTTTTAAAATAATTTTAAAAATCTTCCATAAATTTAAACTTATGCTATAAATAAAGCATGCAGAAAAAATATTCGAAGACTAAATGCGTTCTCTTAATTTTTAGTGCGTGTTGAAATATGTTCGGGGCTAGTAATTTATGCATTTTACTAAACTTTCATTGTATAAAATATAAAACTATTCAAACGGTAAAATATTAAAAACTTATTTTATTTACACTGAAATCTTATTTTTGTTTTAATAAGTTCACAAAGAAAATTAATTCATAAAGATTGAAAATGTATCTTTTTCAATTAATAAAATTTTTTTAAATTATATCCGGAAAGACATTTTGTATTTATCATGTTAATGGAAATATAAATCAAATCTTCTTTTTTGGCTTTCAGTATTATACTTATCAGCTTAAAATTAGGATTATTTCATTAAACTTTGATATATGTAGAAAAGGGGGATTTTACAAAAAATAAATTTATTTTCTGTAGTATAGATATTTAGAGAAAATAAAGATTTAAATATGCATTATAAATTCAATAGTAAGATATTAGATAATAATATCACTAAATAAAGTTGCTTTTATCAAATAATAAAAGGTTTTGTGTACAGTTATCAATAAATTCGACCCTTTGGGCAAAATTTTTAGGTCTGAGTTAGAATTATACAACTATCTTTTAAATTGTAAGCATTTCTGCAATATTAGAATCTTATATTTAATCGAATTGTGATCCACATTTTAGCATCGAGTGGCAATCTACATCGCGTTGTAAAGGTTTTTTCATCTTATATTGATATTAATTAAATTTATAAATACAGAAAACGAAATAAAATTATATGTTATTTACACAAAAAACCCTCATCATTTTTAAATAAAACATTTTAAATTACTGTGAAAACGAAGACAATTTTTTTAGAACATATAAAAATAACAGTAGAAATATTTGTGATTTATTCATATGTGCCAGTTTCGACATTTAAATTTGATTAAATACAATGATAACAATTTTACTTGCATGAATGACTTTATCTGAAATATTCAAAAAAAAAATTTTCGCTTATATTTTTTGAAGTTTCATATGTGATATAGGGAATATTTCTTTATTTTTTAGTTCATTTTATCAGTATTATACTTTGTTCAACATAGATAGAAAATATGTATAGAAATAAATTTACTCAGTATCTATCCGAATTTTTTTAAATCTACATGGGTCTAACTTATGCCATATATTTTATGAAGTTTAATTGTTTTTTTACAGTTGATCAGATCTCTATTTAACTTTTGCATGTTGTTTTATACTTTTTCTTTTTTTATATCTCTGATCATATGTCGCATTTTGATCAATTGATTCAAAGATTTTCTATTTTGTAATATTGAAATTTTATTTGTCTAAAACATAAATATATATATTGACTGCTGAAATTTTTTGATTTCTTTTTAAAACTAATTGTTAATTATAATTAAATCGAATTAAGGGACAAACACATTTAAAAATTGGTATTTAGTTTTTTAGATCTAGGTTTCGTGCATAAATATAAAATATCCATAGCACAATAAATAAAGCTTTCCTTTTTCTTTTATCATATAAGTTTAAATAATTGATCCCAAAGCGGTATAAATCATTAAAAGTAAACATACTTTGAAACGATCTTAAAATCAGGATTTTATTTTATTGTATAGGCTTGAATTAAATTTGAATTTAGATTAAAGTGTTAAAATATTATTTGGAAATTTTATAAATATACTACACACAACAAAGAAAGGCATTATTTTTTATTTTTTTTTGCAGTAAGATGATCTTGTAAATGAAGATATATGTCTTAATTATACCTGAATAATATATTTTCTATATCTTTTTTAATTGTGAATAATGTGTAACAAACCACATTTTTTCTTTGTAATATATATTTTTACAAAGGAATTCAAAAATTCTGGTTATAAAAGTTCTCTTTATTTTGATTTTCAAGACCCATGTCTCAATATTGAACAAGTAAAAGCAATAAAATTTTTGCATTTTCACAGGCTTATATCATTCGATGGACATGAAAATATTTTTTTTTTCTTGGTTTTTTTAACTCATATATGAAGCAAAAATATATCTTTATCATGTAGATGCTTTATATATTTTTATATATTTATTATGGTTTTTAAATGCTAAAATTGTTATTTGATGGTTAATGTTGTGGTTTTTTAATTTGTTCTTTTCGATTTTTTATCAAAGTTTGTTCTTATTCTTAGTCTAAATTATTTTTAATTTTGTAAATCTGATAAAATATATATAGTGTTGTAATTCCTACCGGGGCTAAAATGTAGGAAGTGGAACGAATAAAGATAACGAAAATATAGATGTAAAGAAATTTTTATTATTTTATAATTCAAATTATCATTGTTATGTAATTTTTATCACTGTTTTATAGAAAAAAATTATAAAATACCTAGAAAATGAAACAAATTCAAAATTAAGAGCAAATAAGAGCGTTAAAAAATACGTAATCTGTCAAAAACACAATATAATATCGTTACTGCAATGAGAATTAAAATCCGTGCAGATAAAAAAGTAATTCATATATAGGTTAAAAATATGTTTTAGTATAAATAAAATATTTTATAAGGTGGATCTTTGAAAACAAGCCACTATAAATAAACAAAAATTTGTAATTATCTTAGTTTCATATGCCTAAATTTTAATGACAAGCATAAAAAGTCGTAAGATGAACATCAAAAAAAGGTGTGGAATATACCAGGCTTTAGAAATATATGCAGGCGTTTTATTGTAGAAGAAAAAAATTAAATTGGATTCCCTGGTATATCAGTAAAAATAGCTAATAATAATATTGAAAAACGCAAGTATAACCGTAAGACCGAATAGTGGTAGTTTTATATGTTGTTAAAAAAAAAGGAATATATTAAAAAAATTCTTTCTATTGTATTTTTATGCAATAAGATTGTGGATCAATCATGACAAAATATAAATAAATTTTTTTAGCTGAATTGTATATATTATAATGATGGTTGCAAACCATGCACTAAAATCAGTAAAAATTAAAGGTTTTTTTTCATAGGATGAATTCAAATCGACGTATTAAAGATTGAAATCACTAATACTCAAACGTATAAAATAGAGGCTTTTATTCTAATGATTCAAAGCTGTAATTTTACATCCAAACGCACAGAAAAACAATATTTTTTAATATTTTTAATACTTAACTCAACGAAAATAACAAACGGTAGTTTTTAGAGGGATTTTTGAAGCATGTAAAAAGTCTGTTCCTGATAAAAGATGTAAAACATATTATAAACCTTTATATAGTCTCCTTTTTAACTTCCTGTTTGCGATATAATATATAAGAGTTCCTTTTACCAATAAAAAAACGTCTTTTTATTCTTTTTATGTCGTGAAAAATACGCTTTTCATGTAATGATAAAATTTTAATTGAATATTGTAAATGTAAATTTTTTATATTTTCTACATATTGATTTCTATTTTTATCCAAAATAAGCGCTGTCTAATATGAAAATGTTTAATATAAAAAAAAATCGAATTCCAGAATAAAGTTTTTTGGCTTTTTTAAAGAAATATAAAATAATTAAATGAATTAATATAGCTTTCATGGAAAAATATGCCAATAAACACTTTTATTAATAACCATACAAGCATAATATGTATTTTTGTACCACAGATAAAAATAATATATAAATATCTAATGTTGAGACTTTGTACTTCCCTGCTATAACCGCAAATCAGGACATGCCATCATATAGTTGCAATAAAATAGTCTGTCCATAGCACTTTTTTTTGCTGAGGAATATTAAAACTACAAAATAAATAGGTTCTTAGTATCTTTATATTATTAATAAAGTATATTTTATAGACTTTTCAATGTGATCTATATACTAAAAAACCAACTCAATGTGTTTGTGCTCATGTTCTGACAGATCTTAAAAAATACAAATGGTATCGTATATTTTTCTTTAATCTTGTAATGTAAAGTTTTTATAATCCAGATTTATACTTATCACCAATATATTCAAAAACTACTATTATTTAGAATCTTTTATGAATATAAAAGAAGGTGTAAATGCGCATTTAATCATTGAGCGAAAAAAGCTGCAATGAAATTAAGAAACTATTATTTAATATATTTTTACCATAAAAAAATCATTTTTCTTTTTTTTTTTATCATAAAATAAAAGTTCAAGAACGACGACTTATTATATCCTAGACTATAATTTATTTATTTAATCTATACGGTAAGTTATTTTGGCTTTATAAATTAAGTGAACCTTCTTTTATAATTATTGATATATGTTCTAACTCTTGATACGCGGTATATATATTATATATATTCAATATAAGATACTTATTTGCATTCACAGGATCTTTCTATCATAGTTACACATCTTGAAAATAAATATTTGGTATGAAGCGAGAAAAAAAATCCATTATAAACATAAATATAACTGCCGAACATAACTTAGACATCTCATGAACAGCTGTGTACTATAATGTGCTTGAAAATAAGAAATTGTACCATTCTGATGATTCACAGAAAGTGATATGTTTTATTTATAGATCTAAGTGCACAATTTATCAAAAAATATATATTACAAGAACTTTGTATTATTATAATGCGCTTTTGAACTTTTCATATTAAATTATAAACCCTAATATTTTTTTATTTTTGGTTATAGTGAGAATATACCATTAATTTTTATAAAATAAACAAATCTCCGAACATTTTTATGCGCCTTTCTCGAGAATTTTTTTGATTTTATCCAAGAAGATAAAAAATTTATTATTTAAAACTGATTGAATACTTACTACTTTTTATTTATAAAATTATAGAATTACATGCTTCATAACCTAAGAAAATAGAATTACAAGCATACCTTTCTGCGATCTTTGAATAAAATGGATTATATAGTAATAAAAAATGGCATTTTATGCAATTTGACACGATTCAAGATTAAATTTTAGAATCAAGAAAGCTTTTTTCAAAAATGCATCCCCTCAAAAATAAAAATTAAACAGCATCTATTTAAATCACGTGCCCATTACAGGATCTAAAACACCATTTATAAATGAAATTTGATACAGTTATAAAAAACCACTTTTTAGTTGAGAGCCATGCATTAAAGATTTAAAACATTCTTTATCTTGATTGCCAAATAAAATAAAAGGTACAATTTTTGTTTTAATTGATATATAAAATATTATTTGACATCAATACGCAATTTTTTAGTAATTATGTGTATTTCGGAACAATTTTACTTTATAGTATTATTACCAATACGAAAATACAGAATTTATATGTATTTAAATTCAAAACGTAATAATGGTGTATAATTTATGTTTTTAATACCTTTTAGAAATTTAACACAGTTAAAACACATAAAAAAGGCATGGCTTTATGGTAAAATATTGGACATTTATAAGCATCTAAATATCTCTTATATAAAGAAATACACTCTAGAGGAATCAAAATATTTAAAGCCTTTAATCCGTTAAGATTGTTAGTAATAAATATTCTATTTGTTCTGTGCGTAATTTATATAGCGGCATAATATTTTCGCTGTGTTTATTTTTAAAAAATTTGACTGTGATATGACGGTTGTTTACACTGCCCTCAGTTTGTAAACATTTAAGTAATCAACCCTAAATATGTTCAATAATTCGAATAATTTATTTTTTAGGTCGGTTTATTCTGATTATTACCTATAATTGTCAATATTCTTTGCATATAATTCGTTTATGTCCCCTTTTATATTGTGTTTCATAAAACAAAACCAATTATTTTAAGTTAATATACAGAATTCAGAAAGTACTACTCAAAATGGTTGCTTTTTGTCGTATATGTGTCTATGATTATTATATTGTTTCTTATCTTATCATTATTAAGATAAATTCAAAATTTTCTAGGACTTGTCGCCATATGAACCAAGTGATAATTACTTTTTTTTTGCATATTTATTTATTTTTAATAAATAAACGATCCTTAACATTGCTAAAATTGTAAGGATTTAGTAGAATTCCCCACAAAAAGGGGTTCATGTTATTTTTATGAGCTTTTGTGCCTTTTTTCAAATCATATCAAATGAATGGAAAATTTATATTTGTTATTATGTATTAAAATCATCAATAACATGCTAAAATGTTTTTAACCACAGGATATAGTATTTTAGTGTTAAAAGAATGCATTGGAATGAAATATTATTTTAATCTGACCACGCCGATCAAGTCATCCTTGAGAGGAAATCTTTATAATTTGAATAATGAGTGGGATTAATTCCACATGCGTTCTGGAATCGATGAAATCTGTTTAAGCGCTGCGAACAGACGATGTTCAAATTGGAAAGATTTTTTAATAAGACTCGACCAAATAATTTTTGTCGTATAGCTTGCAGCTTAGCGGCATTATTACCAGTTTGGTGATATATAAATACCCTTACATTAAAAGGATTTATACTTAACTCATTGAAATTGAATATATTTGTGATATATTACACAAGTTAACAATAATAAATCGGTGGAAAATATCGCTTTTTAAGAATCTTGAATATCTATTGGGTCCAAAAATAAAATTTATCAGAATAAAAAATATATTTTTTATTGCATGTGCATACTATCTAATTTTATTTTTTTAAAGGGTTTACGCATTTGTGCCTTATAATCATTTTATAAAATAAAAATTTAGAAACTATAAGAAATAAGCGAAAAATTATCATCGAAATGTTTTTGGAAATATTTAGTTTGCTGCTATAATTTTGTTTTTTTTAATTAAAAGGTTTTATGACTTTATTCTTGTTTACTAGTGCAAATATTCTCATTTTAGCCTAACTATTTTTTCAGGAAAGTTTATTGTTGTTAGATGGAGTTATAAATACGATTATCTGGGTTTTATATCTTAAGGAAATAGAAATTGTCTTTCTGGCTTAAATAATGTAAAAACATGTTTAGCATGATTTTACTTGTGTATCTTTGTATTCATTATCTATTTATTTATTTTCTTTTTAAAAATATTAAATAATACATTTTTGTAGATATTGCTGGCTATGAACGATTTTTCATTTTATTAAATATATGAGTATATACATATTATCACAAGTATCTTTCTTCTGAACTATTTGTTATAAGTTATGAATTTTAGACTTTAAAATGCTTTACTTTTGTGTTTATGGGCTTTAAAACATCGTATTTTGTGCTCAAAAACAAGTCATTTTGTAATTATATTTAGTATTAAATTCAATATTTTACTCTAACTGGCAAGGTAAAACAATTAGAGACCTCAAAGATAAAAAAAATACAACAAAACATAATTTCTTAATATTATGTATTCCATAATTACTTTTAGAATTCATTTATATTTTATAAAATGCAAAAACATTTGCAGATATTCATAATTATTGAGATAGTGGATTCTCGAAAGAACTAGTATTATAGAAAGTGAAAAAACAACATTTTTTCTGCACAAATCTGTTTAACATCGAATGTACAGAGACTCTCGAGCCTGTCTTAAATTGATAAAACAATGTATTTGTTGGTAATAATAAATATAATTATGTTATTCTTTGAACTTACATATATTTTAAGCTATATAAAAAAATCCCACTAAATATACCGAATGATGAGATTTAAAATTTTTTAAGATATAATTTACCGCATTAAATCATAACCGAACTCATCACAGACTAAATAAGTGATATAAAAGCTTAATATAATTTTTCAGCAGAATTTATATATTTCGGGAAAATTTGATGAAATTTTTATAAATGAAAAGTTTATTTTATATACAATATGTATTTTAGATTTAAAGAAATAGTTATAAGATTACAATTCGGTTGTTTTATATCTTTTATTTAGCAGGTTTGCTATTCCAAATAACATAACTAATACTAAATATAAAAATTGTGTTTCTTTGGCATGCATAATGGTAAAGATGTGTGTGATCTTTTATATTTCTAAGTAAAAACATGATTTTACTAAAGCTTTTCATTTTATTTTTATTTTATATATAAAAACGGCAATATACAATCACTTTATATTGAATAATTTTTGATAGAAATTAAAATATTCAATGCATTGCCTATTAATTTCTGTTTTATACACTAAATATATTTTCATAATCTTAATATATTATTGTCATTTTGCAATTAAACATTATCATCAAATAGTAAAATTATATAATATGGCAGATATCTTCCAAATGATACTTCTTTTTTATGCATATCCTATTTTGATCATATAAATTGTTTTTTAATGCAAATGCTTTTTTTTGGTTACGATATATCATAAAAAATACCTAAAGTTACTTTTTTTCATTGAAAAAATATATACGAGTAGTTAAAATGTGTCTTTTTATAGATAAAATATTGCAAAATGAACAAAATAATTATAATATAGGTCTAAACTTTGGACTTTAAATAAAGACTTCTATTTAGCACAGAAAATTTAATGAAAGTAGATAAAAAAACATATACATTTTTTAACTATTTGCACAACATTAGTATAATGCATCACAGAAAAATCCATCGAGAAGTTAATAATTTAATAATATTTATGATAAAGTTTTTTGTGATATTTATTAAATATTTAATGTACACATAATATAGATTTAATTTAAATATATAGAAAATTTGAAAATAACATTTAATATAGTTATTTTTGTTAGCAATTTATATTTGTTTATCCAAAATTCAATATCACTCTATATGATGGCCTTGATAGATACTTTATTAGGCATCATTATTATTAATATCAGCCTCGAGAAAATTTTATTTTTCAAGACTTTTTTATTCTGGTGTTAATAGACATTCTAATAATTAATTTTTGTTTCCTAGCCTTTAAACATTTGGTATTTGACTAAGGTATTTCATGACCACAGATCTCATGTTATCATGTATAGTATATTACATGCTCTACATCTATAGATTAAATATAGTTTGCTTGATTTTAAATCATATTTTATTACCTTTACATTTTCAATACTAGTGAGATTAGTAATACTATTTATATATGTGTGATCAAGTTTTTATTTGCGCCTGCTTATAAATATCTGATCTGCCATGTGAAAATGCAATTAATGCGTTTATTATAGTACACACTAATATCAATGAAATGTCAATTGCTTGTTTCTTCAATTATGTCTTCGTATTATCTACTATATTATAAACTAAATTTATTGGGGAATATAGCATATGTCCTACCCATCGTTACATATCATGTAATTCATGGCGAAGAATTTTATTATATTTATTTTATAATTTATCACTGATTTTATGTTTCACACAGTGTCGAAACTTTGGCTAAGCAACAAATTTCCTATCAATATCTCGCATGAAACAGAATGTTATATCTTTGTAAAATTCTTAGTTCTCAACATAAAATATTATGAAGATTCTGTTAAGAAAACTAATAACTCGGCTGTATATTCTAGAGGTTTTCGTTGCAACCTTTTAGCTTGATTTTTAACATTCAAATTTCTTTATGTCACCGCTAAATATTTGATTTTTGTATTGCAAAAAATATTTTTTTTAAGGCTATATGAAGTCATAATGTATTTTTTTTATTAATAATAATTTTTTTTTCTTTTTTTTCCTTTTATTTCTTCGTCAAATCTTTGTGAAACTAATTGATCACCTGTAGATATCAAATTTTTCCGATAGGAAAAAATCGATAGCTCTCTTCTTAACTCTTTTTATCGTAAAATATTTTTTTTTCTTTGTTTTAAGCTTGTATATGAATAGATTCTTCTTATATAAATATCCTTATATAATAATCTATTTATTAAGATTCACAAATTTTCTAGTTTAAAAACATACAACTTAATATTTCGTGCAATATTACGGGCCCGTAAAATTATTTGATTATTATATACTGTTTTGATTTGCTTTGCTCGATTAGAAATTCTTGAAAATATTTTGTCATAATTTATATCAAATACCCGAATTTTATTTGCTGATGTACCATTTAAAAAGTCTTTAAGTAGTTTTTCTTGCATCTTTATTTTATAAAAAGAGCATATTCGCTACATCTAACACCGTTTGTTGCATATTTTATTCTCAAGTGCGTCTCCTCTGTAACTAGAGAATAAAACATTTTCTTCAGCTAACAATTCGCTTGGTTTCTTGATATTTTTACAAGCCTCCATTAATAAACATATATTAAGCTAAACTCGTGGAGAAATGAATCATATAATTATATTTTCTTTGTGTATTCTGCATAATGGATTCATACAAAAAAAAATTATTTTTATAAATTTGATTTCTTCCTTCTTTTTTTGCGCTGATTTATATTTCTTAGTTTTTGTACGTCATTGAAACTCGACATTTATTAGTTTTCAGTTCTGTGAACTTATATAATTGTACTGTATGAGTGAATTTTCTGGCACTGCAATTAGTTTGACATAATTTATTGAATAAACTAATGTGGTCTATGTGTATTGTCGTTTTCGCATCCATTCCGGTGTGTGAAAGCACTTTATATTTGGCTTCTTGTCTTCGGAGTATCTTTCTGGCTTATTTTTGTATAAGAAAGTTGGTTTTTTGATACTAATATAGTATTTGTGCACATACATATGCTCTATATTTCTTTGTATATATCAGAGTATTTTTATATATAATCACTTTCATTTGAGACACCATTTTTATGACGAAATATGCAGTACCTTCGTAGAATTAATCATACAATTATTTTTTCTAAGGCTCTTTCAGCTATAAATTTATTTATTTGGTAATATATATTTTATCAGTTAATAAGCTTTTTAGTCTGGCAAATATGGTTATTTTTTTAAATTAGTGAAATAACAAAAAAAACCTTTCTGATTCAACTTTGATGATAGAAAAAAAAGGTTTTTTTCTGCAATAATATACCAAAATTATAATAATAATAAGCATATAAAAGTATATAGAATATTTTTAACGGGTTTATATATGCAATTTTTATATTATTTTTCTCCTTATTACCATTTTTTTATATAATACAACAGATTAGCTGCCTTCGATTTACTAATTAAGCACACTATTTGCAAATTCTATTTTTTTCTTGTAAGTGTATCCTGCTTTTTTTAAATACATATCTAAATACTCACTTAATTAGACATTTCAATGTATTTTATTTATTCATTTTTATATAATAAATTGAATATTATTTTGTATATTTAGGCGTAATTTTTTGAAGATACAACTCTTTATCATTATATTTATATCTTTTAGAAATCTATTTTAATTTGTGTAATATAATTTCTCCGTTCTTTTGATGTCCTTTATATCTCTATTTATTAATTTCTTATGAATTTATCTAGATATTGATCACATTTAAAAACAAAAAAATACAAAAACAAGTATATTTTTTTGAAATCTATCGTTTCTACTTTTTTTTTTAATTTTTATAGTATAATTTGAGACAAGCTTCTCCCACATAATTTATCTATTAAAATATAATGATCTATCTTTTTTTTGTTTAGACAATTAATCTGTGAACCTACTGTCGTTAGAAGTCGCTTGTTTACGTAAAACAAGTTGTGGCATACGTCTGATGCATAACGGAATTGATATATATCATTTTTATATCCATAGGTATTATTTGAGATCGTTCTACGTTAATTTTTCGATGACAGTGCTTTTTTTTGACTCGTATTTCTAATAAAGCCTATTTATGTTTCTGTTTTCCTATGCCTTTTCACAAGTTATGTGGGTGGATTTCTATATATTATCGGTAAGAATGGGTAATTTAATAAAATTGGCGATGATATACGGTGCAATTATACGTCAGGAATTTTCATTTAAATGATTTAAAATTCGAAATCTCGGGACGCAAGGGAATTGATAAATTACCAAATAAACTATTGATTATTGCTGCTTAGCAGCAAGGGTACAGGAATCACTTTTAGGTCAACCCACAGTAAAGTATAGCTCTAATTTTTATACATACCCTTTATTTTGGCACCAAAACAACTTTACTCCAATCTAAAATTCAAACAAAGTAATCAAGGCCATATTGGCATGATAGGTGCGTTTACCCGTAGCAGTGAGCAGATTGGCGGAGTCAATATTATAAAGTTTTTTGGTTCATTAATAGAGAATTTATTTGTATTTTTCATAACAAATCAAAGAAATTTCTATTTTTATACACAAACTTTTAGTTAAAGTTTAATCCTGCATATATAAAAAAACACATAGAGAATTTTCTGGTATCATGATAGATGTTATTTTACGTTGTTTTTTTTGCATATATTTTCATCATGTAGATTGTTAATTATTTTATGCGAATCAACTTGATTTTATAATTCATTATTGAAACTGTTTATAATATAATCATAACAAATGAAAATCGTTTATAAAATGCATAAAGATGTGTATTGAACAAAATATAATTATTTTTATTATTTTATATATACTTTTCAAACATATATAAAAATATATTCGTTTGGATTTATCATACCATTATTTTTTAATGAACAAGTTAATTCTTTATAAATATCTTTTATATTATTTTATTCAAAGAATATCAATTTTTGTCATAACTTAATATTATTGTGCATTCAATGCGCGTTTGTTGATATTTTAATGAATAATTTTTATCAATAATTTGTGATAAAATATTTTTTTCTGTCATATAATATAGTGTAAAATGCCCATTAAATACAAAAAATTTGAAGTTATCACAAAATAGATAGAATTGTCATAAACTGAATTTTTTTTTATGATGTAGTATATTTGTTATTAGGGCATTCGCACAAACTAAAATATGCAATATATGATGATTATTAATAGGTTCAATAACTATTGCCAAAAAAATATTATCACATAATTTTAACTTTTGTTTTCTATTTTATTATTTTCCTTTAAAGCCCAGAAAAATATTTTTTTATTTGTGGGTGTATTGTGGCATTGCAATTTCTTATTTCCTCTTAAAAATGAAGTGATTGATTTCCTAAGCCACATCATATTTAAAATATCTTTTTTGTTATTTATTAGATACCTCGTCTTTATTCGAAATCTATTAGTTCAATGGGTTGTCTCAATCTTATATTATTTCAGCACAAAATAATAAATTTATTATTTATATTAATGTATTTTTTTTATAATCTCATCCTGTATTTTTATATATCAACCATATTTGTTATTTAATTGGTGAATTTGTTTAAATTGTTAATCTTTTTGAATAAGTTGTAGTGTGTGTTTTTAATTCAGGGAAAAAACAATATATGATCATCATTAAAACAATTATTTTTTGAAAAAAAATATCTTAGATTATACGTCTAAAAACGAATTTAAAATTCCATGATCATTTAATTTGTGTTTATGAGGATTGAAATGAATTTTAAATATTTTAAGCGCAATTTAGGAAGATGTATTTTCTTTTAGCTTTTTTGATCAGATGGATTGAGTCTAGACTCAAAAAATCAATAACACATAGAATTTTATCTATTTTTTTTTAACATTATGTCGTATACAAGTTCTAATATTTCGGATATCGGCACTTATTTATAGCTATGATGAATAAAAAAACTATTTGGTATTCTTTTATAAATCCCAATATATCATTTATTATACTCTGAAAAAAGATTTATATTAAAAATTTTTATTATTTTTCTGCCATTAATATATTCTACATTATTTTATAACAAAATATTAAGGCGTTCTAAGCGCGACTTATATCATATTGATTTTTCGTATCAAAAAGACACGTTCTGGCTAAAAATATTTTAAAAAATATTCAGAAATTGTAAATAATAATAGGTTTTATAAATTTTTCTGCAGATATCTACTTTTTTAAATGATATGAAGAAAAATTAACCATTGTTGAAAATATTAGATTGAAGTCTTTTGAAATAAGGGGAGTTTATGTATATTTACTTAATTTACATGTGATCGTTTCCATTTGAAAAACAATAGAAATACGATATAATGCATTGAAAAATCGTAAAGATGAAACATTTTGATGTTAAAATTTTTATAACACTATTTTATATATTTTTTTATATTTGAACCAATAAATTGCATTGAATGACATGCATGATTATAATATTATACTAGTTTTTGTAAATTCTAAAATGAATTTTCAATTTTTTTATTGCCAATCTAGCATTAAGGTATTTATTCACTGTAGATTTACATTTCGAAATTTATAAAATGATATTATGGCAGCTGATATTATTATTTTTTTAAAGAAAAATACATATTTTAATCCAAGATAAGAATTATGATGCGTGTTTATAAAGAAAATTCTAATTTAAGTTAGAATTGATGTTTTTGATGTTGGATTTTAAAACCATATTTTGATTTTATATTCATAATATTTAATTTTCAGCTATTTAATCTTGTTCAAGCAAAACTTGGAATTATCAGTATCGGATTTAGCTGATACTTCTTCCAACATCGCAATCTTTACAATCTTCCTAAATGCCCCTGCTTCTTTCTAAACTTATTGTTTCTGGGGTCTTCCACAATTCTGTTGTTTTTGGATGTGCTTTAGTTTGCAATTATAGCCCCTTAATAAACATATTTTCTATTTTATTATAGGGCTGATTTTTCTTTTAAGTTTTCATCTTTGCTCGCGCAAAACTTTAGATTTCTTTATGTTACAGATTTTCTGTATGCTATTTTCAAGCATATCATAGTTTTAGTCTTTCTCAATAAATCTTCTGGGCTCAAGAATAGTAGATTTAGGTGTTTTTATAACATATTTATATCAATACTTTTTTTTTGTTTTTTTTATTTATTTTTTGATTTATTAGTCTAATCGCATATATATATTTTTTAGGAAGTTGGCAAATTGCTATTAAGAACTTTTGCTTTTCTGCTGACCCCCATGTGTTGTCCTTATGATTTCCTGTAACCAGTTTTATCTCCGTGGATTAGGCCTTTATTACCCGGGGCAGTTGATATGGAGGGTGTATGAGATTCTATCTATTTTCCGTCGCTGATTTATTATGCTACTGCACCACTTTACACTTACTAGATTATTTCTTGACGAAAGCGGGCTGTATTAAATACTTGGGCGCGTTTTCGGCGTCTTACACAGTAACCTTCTAGTAGTTTCTAGGCTTGTCTGTCCTTAATGGTTTTAATTTTTAGTTTCGACAGACAGCCACCTTGCGGGTATTTCACATTTGAATAGATGCATAGGATTTGGAGGGGGTTCATTGCGGTTGAAAATTAGACCATTTATATAAGCGTTTCTTTACCAAGTGCGTCATGGCACCGCAACCCATAAATAAAATAATATAATATCCAAGACTAATCAAATAAGACTTTGAAAGGAGAAGATAACCTAAAGTATAAATACGCTCTGCGCGAAGGTAATCAAGCAAGTTGGGTTTGAGAATAAAAACTAAAATTACAACTTTAAATAAAAAATACAGTCCATGGGCAAAATTAAAGTATTTCGATATGATCATAAAATAAATAAAAAGCATAAATTAATTGAATTAATATAAATTTTACTAAATTTATTATCACAAAATTTGTATAAATCGGATAGGATAATATTTATTTTTTAAATGATTGTAATCGGATTTCTTATTTTATATTTTTCTGGATGCATGAATATACTTCATTAAATTTCCTATACAGGATTTCTAAATAAAAGATTTTTTTTTATGAATATAGGTGTGCGATACCATTTTGTGCAGAACCCAATGCCTTTTCATATATTTTGTTTTTATATAAATTTTTTTAAAATTTTTTAAAAATTTTTTAACTTACATGTTATAGTAAGATCTTTTAATCATCATTTTTAAATTCTAAAATAAAACACAATTATGAATTTCATAGATTTAAAGAAAAAAATGATATGTTATTTATTTTATTTTGTGGTTCGTCTTCGACTTCTTAATAAATTTTAAGTATTGTGAACCTTTATGAATAAATATCTAAAGATTAAACTCTACCTCTCTTCTAGCTTGATTTTTGATTCAAAAAATTAAATTGCAATTTATCTTCTGATCTCAGCAATTAAAATGTATTTTGCTATCATTAAATGATTTCCAACATAAAAAATTTATCGGATAGAATATGCTTTGTAGACTAATAGCTCTAGGTCTGATTCTGGATCATGTAAATTGATGAGTAAACATAGACTTTTTGTTCCCGTGTTTAAATTTCTTTTTTAAAAAAATTTTTCTTAAGAAAATACATATTCTATGAATGCACATTTTTCTGATTTTTTTCATAAATATATTATTATACTAACAGATAAAAAAATATATTAGAATTAAAACATTGACTTTTATTATGTTTTATAATCTTTTAGTTTGTTTTACTTTTTTATTGCTGTAATATATTATATCTATCATAATATTTTTTAATATATTACTTTAGTATCTATCGGAGATAAAATTAAGAATCGACTACCTTTTTATAAAATATAAATTTTTTTAAAATAAAATCTGCATTAGATTACCATGCTTATAACCAAAAAATTTTATAATTTGACAGCTGATTTATTCAAAAAATATGATCTTTGAAATGATTAAATAACGAACAATTTTATCGTTGATAAATTAAATTTAATTAGAGGATTTTATATATCAATCTATAATTGATTAAAAAAACTATATGAAGTGTTTTTGAAATCTACAAGCGTATCAATGTTTAAAATTACTAAACTTGCATATTTTTGGGAACTAAAATATTTTATTTTGATAATATTTTTAGGGAATATGAATGCCACAAATGCAGTGAAAATGCATCAACGAAATAAGATTGAAGTCGTGGATCAAAATAAGACAAACGAATTCTTATATGACATGAAATTTGAAACTTCGGCTAGCGATATATATTTGCATGAAAAAGCCCCTGCTTCAAATACCTGCATGGAAATTCCGGCGATTTATAAAGATACGAAAACAGTTTCTCCTTCATTTTTGCGAGAAGATCTATTTTTTACTAATCTTAATACGCGTGTATCTGTCATATTAGAGAGATTACCAATTGTTTTTGCCAAAACACAAATAAAAAATGAAAATTTAGTGCAAAAAAGCGAGCATGAAAATAAAATAAATAACCAACCGGAAAGAATAAAGCGAAAGCATGATTCTATTACTAGTAATTCAGAAAGTTCAGCGTTTGAAGAAAAAACGAAATCCAAGCGAACAAAAAGAGACATTAAAGTACCAAGGAAATATTTGGATCATGGTGAATCAAATAAAGAAAAGATAAAGTGCTTCAGTAAAGTTATTAAAAGCTGTTTTCCAGACAAATCCGTAAAAAATAAACACAAGGGTGTTATTGACTCTAAACAAGTAATAACAAAAGGTATAAATAAAGTGAAAAATAAAATAAAAATATGGTATTATTCTAGTAGAGAACAGCAAAAAAGATTATTAAAAGAAGATGAACTTTATAGATTTGACAAAATTCAAATGAATATATTCAAAAATAGTAAAACTGAATTTACCTCATATGATATAAAAGACAAAGAAAATTTAAGCTTCAAAGGATTGTTTATTAAATCTCTGGCAGATAACAGCATTAAAAAGATTCTTAATCATAATATTAGATTTTATGATGAAATTTCATGTAGTGTTCTTGAAGAATTGTCCAGATTACCTGTTAATTTTATTAATACACCATCTACTTCTGATAAAATTGGGTTGATAATATATATGTGGGATATTATGAGTATGATTCTAAGAAATCAAAGAACACTTGAAATATTAATTCCGGAGTACTTGAATTTATCTAGGTTAATGCATTCTTTTACGTTTAACTTCTGCAATTCTTCTGTTCTTCTCCAAAAAATGATAAATTACTTCAATCTTATATCCATATTTGTTAATGCACTTGAATCCAAATTCCACCCTACAGGTTTATATGTGGCCATTAATAGGTTTAGCAAAAAGAAAGCAGAAAAAAATAAACTTAGCCAAGAAAACATAACGATTTCAAATATAAGAAAAGTAATGGGGGCTATTTTTAAATGTATGCATACTGCGAATAAAAAGCCAATGTATGCTCATTTTTACTTAAACTATGAAAAATACTGTACAATCACAGGAAAAAATTGTTCAAAGATACAAAGTTTTATTGGAAATATATTTTTCGAAACAAAAATTATAGATCCAAATGCCCGATCCTTTATTGATGAATGTTCTAAATATGTTTCTAATCTTTTACTACAATATAATGGAAATAAAATTCAGAAAATAACATGTGAATCTCCTTTCTCACTCGAAGAAATTGCCTTAGGGATCTCTAGTCGTATTTTAAAAATCCATTGTCTTTATAATTTCGATGATAACGGGGGGAAAATGCTAGATCTTCTGAAATCCGTTGATGATTTTTGCCAGGATAAGATTAAAAGATTTTCTACTTGCATAGACAAAGCCACGGTATGCTTTTTTATGGAAGTTCTTGAAAAGACATTTGTATTATTGAATGGTTGTTAAATAATAATTTTCTTTTGAATCGAAATTAAGCATGTTTTTTTTTAGCTTTCATAAATAAGTAAATGTTTTACTTCAAAGTAAAACTATTAATTATATGCTTATTTTAGAAAACTTCATTTCATTTTTATAAACTATTTCAATTTCATTTGAAAATAAATGTTCTTAATGCCAGAAAATTGGTTGCATTATAAATACTTTCTAACAAACTAATTTTTCGCATGCAAGTTTCCTGTTTTTAAAACATTGAATGAAAACTTCTCATACCTTTTAAATCCGGGTAGTTTTGATTATATAACAATGCTTATAAACAGCATTTTTGGTCGAAAATTCTTACTTTTATCATTAAATGAATTGCTGTTTAAATTATTTAATATATATTAGCTGATAATTTTTTCACTTCATTAAATAATATTTTATAATTTTTGGTAAATAATCATGAATTCAAGGTGCATGTTCATTAAGAATCTGCAATAAATTTTGAGTTAAAAAGACAAAAATAAATGCCGTTTAATTATTGCCATGAATTTTTTTGAAGCTTTATCATCATTTCATGTGCCCAAACAAAATATTTTTAAAGAAAGTCCTTTTGAAAAACAATAATTCCACAATCCAATATAATCAATAAATTCTTTGGATATTATATTAATTAAGAAAACAATAAAAATTCTCGAAATGTTGTGTTACCCTGACTTTTTTCGTATTTATTTTTTATAAAATTACAATGGAAGTAAAACATTTATTTTTTGTAATTTAAATAGAAATATATGTTTTTAAAAGTTACTTGGATATGTGATAGCATTTTTTTATGAAAATCATAATACAATATTTTAAATGTATACTTATGTCTATTTAAATCCAATAATTTCTTATAATTACAAAGCCAACAGATACAATACGAAGTATAAATAAAATTAATAAATTTTTTTTCAAAACCTAGTGAACATATTTTTTGGTGATATTTTAATTATAATTAATAGTTTTCTTCAATAAGAAACTTATTTAGTTCGGAAATCCAAATTTCTTCTGGATTATCGACTACAACATCAGCCAAAAATTTAAAATAATTAGAGAACATGGATATTCTGTTAGAAATAACACTTTGGGATGTACTACTCCACAATTTTTTAGGCGGGAAATCAGGAAGATACTTAAACAAATCAGCTTTCTCTTTTTTATTCTTATCTTTTTTATATAATTGTTCGATTTTCTTGTGTAACGAATGAAATTGTTTATATCTTCTTGATACTATGCTATAATTCTTAGGAAACTGCGGTAAATCAGTTATTGTTGTTATTTCATATTCTGTCGGTGTTTCGAACGTTTTTTTGTTTTGAGATATGTTTATTTCTAAAGTGTATTTCTGTGGCATATTGTAAAAATGATTCTTTATATTTATATTTCTGGTTTTTGGGGTGTTTAATAGATGATTATGATTTGTTCTGTTTCATTTGTATATCAAACTTTTTCTCACAATTGTATCAGATATATCGAATCAGTTTTAAAACAGAGTTAAATCTGTTTATTTTTAATATATGCGCATTTTTAGTTTTTCAATAAAATTATGAATAATTGTTTAGAGTTTATTATTGGTATGTATATTTTCGAAAAGATGTAGCTTTCTAGCGTTTAATTTTCTTGATTTAAAAGAATTTTTTTGGGTTTAAAATCTATGTCGAGTACTATTTATATTATTATATTTTTAATCTATGCATTTTAGTCTAACTCTTGCAACCCCTCAAATAAAAATAAATTCAAAAAAATTGTAGAAAAAATCGAAAAAATATTGAATGTATTTTTTTTGTTATAATTACGATTTTCAAATTTTATGATTATTCGATCTTCGTTTTTTATCTATTAATAAGAGATCAATTTAGAGAAGCTTAAACCGCATAAATATTTAGAATGATTTTGCCGAATCATTTAAAATAATTTAAATATATTTATATAACACTTGTAAGTGTGAATTTAAGATTTGAATTTTCTTATTTCATGATATGTGATGAAAATATAGCAAATTATGTTCAGTGCATCTGTTGGTGGATGCTAAATTAAAAAAAAAGGCTTTATTATTTTTATGACAAAAAAAAATTTAGACGTGAAAATATTTAGTATAAGATGAAGAGCTTATATAATTTGGGTAAGTTTCCAAATTTATGCCTTACAAAACGAATTATACCTTAAATTCCAACCATATTTTTATTATTATATAATTTTTTCTTTGAAAATCGATTCTTGATTGAAAAAAAAATATGGTTTTTAATGGAAAAATTACTACAATTTAGCGATAATTATATTGATATGGAAATAAGAGCTCATCTCTCACTATATTACTATTTAATGGAAGAGGACGAATAAAATTATACTGAGATTTTATTTGGCCTTATTCTTGTAAAATCTTTCGATATATAATTAAGTGGTTCAGTTTGGTTTAAATATAGTTTTATCGTGATTTTCGTTGATGTAATTATTATATGTCCGCAAGACGCAATAATCACGCCTCTAAGAGGGCGTATTCTGGTATTAATCTTTTTTCTTAATAGCCATTGATAATTATGAAAATAGCTCTCGAAAAGAAAATTAAGAAAAGCAATAATCTTGTGTTCTATATGCACTACTCTTGTTTATTAATATTTTAGTGAATACTGCTCGTGGTTTTTAAATTTGATTAATAATGTTCTATTTAAATTATCTTAAAGCAATTAACTTTTACCAGATAAAAAGAATGTATAAGGATTTTGGCATTATATTGATGGTCTGCTTTTCTTATTTTACGATGAATGTTAATTTTTTTTTTTTAATTTTTAAATGATTAAAGTATGTTATAGGATATTGTTTGAGTTTATATAACTTTTTATATGCACATTTGATGATATAAACATATAATTCTTTATAGTTTTCTAAATTCATTAATTTATTTGCTATATTAGGCACATGTTTGTTACCTTTCTGGCAAATAATAAATCTTAAGCAGAAATTCTCAAAATATTCGAATGAATTATATAATTTTTGTTATACTTGAAACTTTGTATACAATATGTACATATGCAAACTAAAAATTGACAACTTACGCGTTTACATATATTATATTTTCACAGTGGTTGAATTTTGTTGTATATTTAATATAGTTATACACATTTAAATTTTATCTATGTCATTATTACCTGTAAAACACGTAAAAAATGATATTTAATCAAAAAAAAGATATTCTATGTTATATTAAGTTCACTGATTTGGTATTGGCGATCAATTAGATTTTAGTTACAAAGAAAATATAGCTATATTATATCACACAAAATATAAATATGGATAACGAGATTTGATGACCTGACTAATTTTGAAAATGTGAGTGCAACAAACCATGATCTATCAGAAAAAAATCTCTTCCCAATTTAAAATCCAGTCCACGAATAGTACGATAAGTCATATATGGGATGTTGTGGTCAGGAAATACCATAAGTTATATATTAAGGTGTTGGTAATGCAGATTGAAGCGGAAGCATATACATTAACAATAATTTATGTTAAATTTTATGAATTAAAAAGCATATAAAGAAAAATATTGCATTGATGATAAATATGATAGAGTATAAGCAAACCTGTTTATAAAGCAATATAAATTTTTAAATGAACAAATCCAAATAGTTAAAAATCATATATGCCCATAAACACTATTTTGTTAGGCGAAATTATAGAAAAATTATTTTAAAATACATCCAGAAATATTCGCTCTGTTAAAAAGACGAAATAAATATATCGGAACAAGACAGCATAAATCTAAAATTAATAAAGAAAGGTAAAAAGCATTTTAAAAATATACAAATTATGATGAGTAGAGAAAAGATAGCCCTTAATCGCTATAAAATGTAAATAATACATTGATTTTGTTGTGTGAAAAGATAAACAGGAATATTATAAGACCATACCCCGGGGAAAACGAAAAAAACAAGAAATTTTTTTATTAAAAGTTTGAATTTATGCAAAATGCAGCATAATGGCAATATTTAATCGAATAAAAGGATTTTTTTATAAAAATATCAATTAATTATCATGTGGGATTGGTAAAACTGTGACCTTTTATTTCAAAAAAAATTTATGATGGGGTAAGAAGTGTATTTATGAAAAATCGAATTCATGTAGAGTAATCCAAAAATAAAATAAAATATTATGAAAGAAATAAACTGACTGCGTGTTGATAAAATTGTTACAATACGAAAAGATTATCTATCCGCAAAAAAACGCACTGTTGGTTGAAGAGGCTCGATCTCTAATAAACTAACAATGCTGAAGATATAATATAGAGGCTCTCAATATACTTGTTGCTAATAATATACAGCAAATTAAAATATAGCAGCAAAAATGTGGGCATATAAGCACTGATAGATAAGCAAAAAGTGTAAGTTTTGTTAAAAATAAAAAAATACTTAATTATCTTATAAATGGATGTATTATAAAGATAAAACAATTAAAAAAGCTTTTTACTTATTTTATATATCAAAATATTTTCTTTTTAGAAAAAGCAAGATTTCTTTTCATATATTAATCATATAAATCATTCGATAACCTGGAAGATAAATTAAAATAAAAAATTTTAATACGCAGTCTTACTATAAACAGAATAAAATTATAAAATGTCTAAATTTCTTGCACTCAATATAATATAATTGTAGAAAAACAGAGAAATTCGCTTTAACTTGAGTTCAAGAATCTATTAAAAATGAATATGTAATATAGTGATTGCCAAATAATTGCATTTATGGAAGTTAAAGTGACGAGCATGCCTTTTTTTTACATTAAAAAGAAGAACTACATTAGATTAATCATAATCTGCGCGGTAAGTATATATGATATTAAAGTTTTTGTGAGCAAGAAGCAAAGATTATATTGTTTATATCTGCGAAAATATGAATATTTAAGTCCGTGATAAATTATATTGTATGTCCTGGTATTGGATGGTTTTGTGTAATAATATCACCAAGGTATATGAAAGGAACTATATTACATATAATATTGAGCCCTGTATACAAACTATTTTACTGTTGGTAATACTCTAAATATTATAGTCTTGAAAAGAGGATTTAAAATGCGAAGCTCTTTGAAAATGATCGATAGAATCGGTCCTCGAAAAACCATTAAATTAAGCTGGATGGGAAAAATATATAGTTTTGAGATAAAATTTGGTTAAAAAATTATTTAAAAACGTATTTGCGGCATAAAATGAAATGATGCGGTTGTAAAGTATTTTAAGTCATAAATTGAAGTGTTAGTAATGCTAACTAGAGCCTAAATACAAATATGGGATTGATGGTCACAAAATAACTTTATTCATATATTGAGGTTTTATTACTATTAATTGAAGCTTAGACAGGGACAATATAATTGAGTAAAAATGTGAATGAATATTCTTGAAAAAAGGATGAACTTAGGTTTATTTATAATATAATTAATCAGATAGGTAGATTTTAGTAAATCTTTTTATGGAGCAAACTATAGATTTTCCTACCAAATTAAATAAATAATAATCAAATTAGTCATAAATGAATATTCATTTGCCCAAATTTAATATTAAAAGAAAGATAAAATTCAAAATCTCCTTTTAATATTAGGAAGCACTCGGTTCAAGAAATTATTGAAAACAAACTGCAAGATATAAAAGTGAATACAGGAATATTTTTTATGTCAAACTTCGCAAGGTTTACTGTATTTATATTATAAACAGAAGATTTAATTGCATTAATAATAATTGAAAAATGAATATTTATAATCTGACAAATGTTTAAAATTACTATCTGTGAATACATGATGTATTAGCAAAATATCTTCCTTAAATTAAACATACTGTAAAATTAAACCACCATAAGCTATTTAACATGAGACGAAGGGAACACAAAATACGTAATTCATATATTAGAAACCCCGAAATCGAATCCAATTGTGCAAGATGCTTTATAAAAAATATAAATGGTAAATATTTTGAATTATGCAACATGATGGGAAAAAATCCATGCGGTAATATTCTTGATATGATTAGATCGCAAGTCGCATGTTCCAAATAATATATCGAGAAATCGAAGTTTTTACTCGAAAAAAAATGAATAGTGAAGATCTTATATGCCCATAAATAAAATACAGCATATTCAGTTTCCTTTTATTTGATTTCTAAATTATTATCGTATTCGGTTTTTACCAATATGACCAGAAACATAAAAAAATTCAAAACATATTCTAAATCATTATGTTATTGTCTATAAGTCAATTTTAAGAAAATATAATAATTTTTTTAAATTAGAGTTTATTGTCTTTGATATTTCAATTTCTAAAATTTATCAACATTTTTATTATACACACAAACACGTGATCTAGAAAAAAAGGGAAAAAATAAGAATTCCTTAATCAGAGAATTTTTTTATATTTCATGTGCATGTATGTTAAAATAATTGATGGTAGATCTAAATAAATAATATATAATTCTTTTGTTGCTTCTTTTTTAGTGTAAATTAACGGGTTTATTTTGGTTATTAGACATTTTAGAATTTTATATAGATTATGTCTATGACTAGGTGTTTGAACATTGATAATATGTCTGTTTGATGTTCGTTATGAATTATATACGCGAATAAGTTAATTATAAATAATTAATTCCTTTACTAACACAAGAATATTTTCTATTGTGATTAATAATATGTAAATATATTCTTGTAGGTAGAAAAATAGAAAAAATATTTTAATCTTTATTCATGTAAAGGTTATTTGTGACAGACTAAAATAATATATTTATTTGGGTTTATTAATTTAATTTATGTTCCAGGGGTTACTAAAAAATAGGACTTGAAAAAAAGAGAGGCATCGGAGAGGATTTATGAAGAGTATAAAAATATGTCGTGCACACGTTAAATCAATCAGGTTATGCTTAAAGACGAAATCTAAAATAACGTACCAAAATAAACCTATAAAGAAAAGAACGTTTATATTACCAGGGTTTACTTATTAAACGTGTATTTGAAATCTTGTTCTAAACGATATTTTTAAGGTCGAAGTTCAAGTTACATTAAAATATTATTCGAATATTTAATCACGCCTTATTCAAAAAAAAATAGTATGTATGATTAAATAAAAAAATTATAATTTAAGCGTAAATTTAAACAAGAGCATACATTTATATTATAGAGCTTTTGGATTGAGAAAATACCCTGAACTACTAGGCATTGAACCGAGCTAGGCATTGAAAAAGACTTCAGAGAGGAGGTAATACCCGAAAAATAAAAACGCTGTGCGCACGAAAGATCAAGCATGTTGTGCTTGAGAACAAAAATTAAAATTATAAAAATAAATTCAGCCCTAAAATAAATAATATATGATATCATTTCAATCCATTTGAACTCATTTCGTTTTTAAGAAAGATCAACGGAAGATGTATTAAGAAGTTTTGACTTGCTACAGATAGGCCACTTACGATTCAGTAGCTGAAAGTGAGAAACTTACTTAACCCTTATAAAAATTTTGCATATTAGAGAAATACATTTTTAATTTTTAAATTTCGAATACGCTTTCGCCCGATTCATTCTCTTCATTTACCATCGCACTGTTTAATTTTTCAAGAATGTTATTTAGAATGAGTCTACAAATAGCATTGAATTCATTTTTATCGAACATTCCAAGATAATTATCCTTTCCACCTTTTCCCTTTTCATCATTACTATTGGTACGATTTTTTTGTGATATAGTATGAATAGAATCGAGCATATTGTCTGGAATTGAATTTTTATTCTCTTCTTTCATACATTTTTTACCTGTATTCATATAATCATCATCCAACTTATTATTTTCTCCTACTTTATTGTCTTTATTGTAATTAATCCCTTTGTATTTGGTAAAATCTATGTTCGTTTCATTATTTTCCATTATCTTTCTATCTGGAATTGAACTAATTTTCTTGCCAATAATATGTTCGTTTCCGGGCGAATATTTTTGACTCCCCCTCAGAGTATTAAATAGATCTGAATTGATTTTTTTACTAGCCAATCTCACACTATTTTCCGTTTCCATACACTCCGCATTAATAATCTTAATTTTATCAAGGCCATATCCACAATCCACAAACAAATTTCGAAAGCAGCTTTCCATAAATTTTTCAAACAAGCCATTCTTTCCAAACCACAAGCATTCATCATCAAAAATAGAAAAAAAGATAAAAGCTTCTTGTTTTATGAGAAGTAAAAGTGTAGTGCAAATATATTTGTAGTCCGATTTAATTTTTCCGAATACTATATCTTTTTGTGTGCATATTATTGATTTTCTGATACGGAGGTAATTGTATTTTACTTTTAGTATTTCGGATGGTTGTAGTAGATTTATGGCTTTAAACATTTCTTTGCTTTTTAGTAAAATGTTTGGATCTTTTTTTAGTGATTGTGATGTCCTTAGAAGTAAAATTTGTGTTATTTTTTTTAGTATTGTTTGTGATTTTTTGAGGTATGCTGATGCTTCATTATTCTTTTCTTCGT
This sequence comes from Rhyacophila brunnea, assembly GCF_057557595.1. Lineage (NCBI taxonomy): Eukaryota > Metazoa > Arthropoda > Insecta > Trichoptera > Rhyacophilidae > Rhyacophila > Rhyacophila brunnea. The sequence continues at coordinate 209,021 of NW_028233352.1, forward strand.
TGATGTTTATGTAATTTCTGTTGTTAATATTGTTATTTAGACCGGTTTTGGTATTTATATTGACACTATTATTCACATTGGTGTTGATATTTTTGTTAAAATCGCTGTCGATACTGTCGTTAAGATTTATAGTGTCTGTGCTATGTATATCGGTTTTGATATTGTTATCGATATCGGTTTTGATATTTATATTGTCACTGTTGTCTATAACGTTGTTTATATTTCTATTGTAACTATTATCTACATCAGTGGTAATATCATTATCAATATCGGTTTTAATATCATTATCAATATCGGTTTTAATATTTTCGTTAATATTTATATTGGTGCTTATTTTGATCTTTTCTTTTGTATCATTTATGGTATCTTCTTTCTCTGTTAAACCGTTAGAGTCAACTATTTTTTTTATATCACCAGATTCAATATTATAGTTAATGTAATTATTTTTTATATCATCTGATTCCACTTCATTTACTATTCTTATATCACTGCTTTCAGTTTGTGCATCATTTATTTCAGTATTGTTGTTTTTAATATCCAGTTTATCATTCGAAATAATATTACTGAGTGCATTATCGTATATAATCTTATCACACACAATATTTTGTCCATTATTTTCGCGTTTCGTGTCTTCTGAATGAACATTATTATCTGTAATTTTCATGTCACTGGGTATGATTATATTGTCATTATCATGTCCTGAATCTTTTGATACATTATTTCTAACCATGTTGCTTCTCTCATTGAATAAATTAGTTGTTTCTTTTGACTCGTTATTATCTTTTAATTCAATATTATCTTTCTTTTTTAACTCATTATTATCATTCATATTGTTTATGTCATTGAATAAATTAGTTGTTTCTTTTGACTCGTTATTATCTTTTGATTCAATATTGTCTTTCTTTTTTAAATCATTTTTACCATTCATATTTTTTATATCATTAATTTTGTTTTTTAAATACTGCGGCTCATTATTATCTTTTAACTCAGTATTTTCTACTTTTTGTAATTCTTTTGATCCACTATTATCTTTCTTTTGTGAATCTTTAAATTCAATATTATCTTTATTTTGTGAATCTTTAAATTCAGTATTATCTTTATTTTGTAATTCTTCTGATCCACCATTGTCGTTCTTTTCTGAATCTTTAAATTCCCCATTCATCAAATTTTCGTTAACTCCTTTACCATAACCACAGGAACTCAAAACAGATTCAAAATAACCTATAGATTTTCTGCATTCTACAATAGCACTTCCAAGAATTTGATAATCTGCATTCAAAAATCCTTCATTTCCACATTCCCAAAACAAGTCAATAATGTCAAAAAACTTCAATTCATTATCAATATCCTTTATTTGCTTATTCAAATCATGTAAATTGCCGATATGTGTGTTTGTTTCGTTAAAACAGCTTTTAAATGTTTTGTATATTTGAACTGATAGGTTTATGTTGCTTAGCTGGTCTGTAATCCTTTTTAATTTTGTTTGTGGTGTTTTCTTTGATTTTTCGAACATTGTGGGTGTGATTTGGGGCATATTTATTAAGTTTTTGGGATTTGTATAGGTTGATTGATTATTGGCCAATAAAGTTGTGTTTTTAAGGTTAAATGGGGTATTATCATGGTAATAATTATTCAATAATACATCTGCGGACACATCTTCGCTTTTTTTGATTTCTATGATTTCATTCGCTATTATTAGGTTGCTTTCTGTGTCTATATCTTTTATAATTTCAATGGTATCCCTGATTTCTTTGGTATCTACCTTCTGTGGTTTTTTAATTCCTTTTATTTCATTTGCTATCATTTTATTGCCTTCAGAGACTGGGTTTTTTATACTCTCAACAGAATACCCAATTTCTTTGGTATCTACACAATCAGTTTTCTCAATTTCAGCATATTCACTTTCGAGAAGCCGATTATCTTCTATTTTCATGTATTCATTGTCTTTTATCACTTTGCTATTTTTTATTTCAAAACCTTGATTCCTATTTATTTTAGTATTTTTTTCTTTTTTATATAAATAAGCGTTATTATTGACTTTTGTGTATACAGGGATTCTCGCACAATTCAAAATCTTAAATTTAACATCATCATTACCCTGTATTCTATTTATATCTTCATTGATTCTGCTTTCAATGCTTTCTACTTCATTCCTAACATAATCTTTCGTATAAACAGGTGCACAAATAATTGTTGGCTCCTCATCTTTCTCTAAATTGTGGCTAGTTTTATATTCATTTATATTTTTACAGTTATTAAATAGACCTTTGTATTCTTCTGAGTTGGATTTAAAGCTATTATTGCGTTTATTTTTGTTTTTAAAGTTTTCGAATTTTATTATTTCATTCGCTAACTCACCCTCAAAGCCATTGCTGCATTTATTGTTGTTTTTAAAGTTTTCGAATTTTATTATTTCATTCGCTAACTCACCCTCAAAGCCATTACTGCATTCATTTTCATTTTTAAACAAGGTTTTCTCGCGTTCTAATCCGTTTCTAAAACCTGCATTATATTCATCATCGTTTTTTAAATCATTAAGCTCAAAAACTTCCCTTTCACTTTCTAAATTTATATTTTTATAACCATAAACACTATTGTTTATTTCTACTTCACCTGGATCAGCACAAAAAATATTCTCCACAATCAAACAAATTTTTTCTTTGACAATATTAATTTTTTTTGAATTAATATCCAGGGTGAAACAGTCATCACCCCGACTGCCACTATTTGTATTTTTATATTCACCATCAATAAGACACTTATTCATTATTAAATTATTATAACTTTTTAAATAAGCGTTTTCAATACACGGTTGGCAGACAACATTGTTTGATTCATCTATATTTACTTTTTCTCGTAAACTTACATTATCTATACTATATTCTATTTCGTTTCGGTCAACATATACGGTACCATCTCCATTTTCCCTATTAAGATCTGGTTTGTCTTTACTCTTTCCCATTTTGGATTCTAAAACTTTTATTCAAAACTTTTATTAAATCTGGGGTTTGTGAAACAATGATAAGCAAATCACCGCCACGTAAATATTTGATATTCTTTTTAATTGACCTGGGAGAAAAATATATTTCTATATTCTTTAACAATTTCTGTATTACCAATTTAAAATAATTATTTCATAAAATATAATGGATTTATCTTATTGGAATTGCTTATTCACCATTTATATTTAACTGTAAATTCAATATTTTTAATTATTGAAATAACTTATTCCTATTTTTGTCTAATGCGAAGAATTTACAAGATTTTAAGCTTTTTTTCATAAAAAATATCGAAAGTTATTTATTGCCTTAATATAAAAGTTTAGGATTGAATTCCTGTCTTTTGCGAAGAATTTACAAGATTTTAGGCTTTTATTTCATAAAAAATATCGAAAGTTATTCTATTGCCTTAATATAAAAGTTTAGGATTGAATTCCTGTCTTTTGCAAAGAATTTACGATATTTTGGGCTTTTATTTCAAAAAAATATCAAAAGTTATTCTATTGCCTTAATATGAAATTAATAGGATTTTATGTGGTTCTTTTTATATTTTCTGATAAAAAACAACCAAATTACGACCATTAAAAAAATATTTTTGAAGTTTTATGTTTTGGAAAAGGATTGATCTGTTTTAAAACTACTGTTTAAAATTATAATAAATTTAATTTATATAGCATAGTTTATATGAGTTTTTTTAGATCTAAACATATTTTCTGGACTCACTTATATTTTAAAAGCATATTATTTATATTTTTTTTATTTTTTGTATCATATTGATGCTTTAGTTCTTATTCGTACAGAATAGAATTATTGCTTTTCTTGCATCAATAAGAAATTATCATATTCAGAATTTTGATTTTTTTATCGCATTTAGTTCCGTATTTCTATTATAAACTCAGTTGCAAAATTTATTTTAAATATTAATAGAAATTATGATATTTATCTGTATTATAAATTATAGGGAATTTCTCGTTTTAATTTATCTTTCTTATGACCAGAAATGCATATTACTAATTTGTTAGACCACTTTGTTGTAATCTAAGTTTATTTAAAAATAAACCTATCTACTTCCACCAAAAATATTAAAATAAAATATAATCTTCTTTAAAAAATCATTTTCAGTTTTTTATAACTAAAATTCCTCTTTTTCACAACGTATAAGTTTTTTAGTTGGAATCTATTTTCCCCATAATTTAATGGTTTTTTTAGAAAGATTGTTTTTAACTGCAATATATTTTTCGAATAATCAAAAATATTTTCTTTTTTATAAAATTGCTTGCACTTGAATTTTTTAAGAATTTGTATGTTTTTATTAATGTTTTTCAATAATATCCATACAAATACAAATATTTGTTTATATAAAATTGCATTTAGCATATTTCTGTATGAATAAACAGAAAAAATATGTTTGCTATTATATTTACCTCAAACTACAATACATATTGCATAAAAAAGTTATGTGAAAATTAATGTTTAGTTTCAGATAATACAATTCCTTAAAAATCAACTATATAGTAATTTTTAGGCATTAATTCTAAAATAGTTTATATGGTGATCGAAAGTGTTCTTTTTTTATAATTTAATGGTAATTTAAAAATCTAAAACTAATAAAAATTTTATCTAATTACTTAAGTCTATTTATCTACGAAAATTGCATCGGAATGTCTTTTTATGAACAAAAGTAAAACATATTACATTAAAAATTTAATTTAGCTTAAGAATATCATGATTTTGATTCGACATCTTTGTCGTAAAATTTTCAAACAAATTCTAGTTTATAATATGATTCAACAAGCATTATAATCATGCTGAAATAACCCAGTATGGCACGTTGAAAAAATTACTGAGGAGCTAATTTTGTTTTTTATTTCATCATCTTTGAATATATGTAAAAAATATTTATTTATTAATTTGACAAATTTATGTAAAATATAATATCGAAACAACAACCATATACCTTTTCAAAATATTAATGCTTATTGATGAATATGATAATTTTTTTCCGGATACAACAACGTTTGGAACAAGATAAAATGTAAAAAAGCCCACGAATATTTTAAAAAAATTTAAAAAAAAATAATCCCGATTGCAGTAAAAATATAGCACATATTTGCGTTTCTTTATTCGGATAAAAAAGCTTATAATTTATTCTAATTTAATAAGAAATTTGAATATTGACACCTCATTAAATTATATATTTTGTTATCACTCATACGTTTTGTAAAATAATTCATTTTTTATAAAAATTGCAGCTATTTCATATCTAATAACGAGGTGCAATAAGCTTAAAAATATTTATCTATTATTGAGCTTATAATTTATGCATGCACGATTTTAGTATGCTATGAATTTATATAATCATCATTCTTTTTTTTCTAAGATAGTTCTTCGATAAATTTGATTTTTAAATATGTTATGCTACTTTATTTAACTTAAAATCATATTATTTTGCGAATTTTAACATTGTTTACTATTTTTAGCTTCTCAAAACGTTATACTGTTGTTATTATGTCAAAATATTATTCAAAAGCAAAATAAAATTGGTTTTTTCTTCTATTACAGTCATAGCAATCGATGAATATTTTATTGAACATTAGTTCTTGTAAAAAAATCCACGCGTATATAAATTTAATAGAACTACAACATATATGGTTTTTATGTGGTATTCATGGAGTTTCATGTATAATTGACTAGATTTATATCGAAATTTAGATATCTTGAAAATAAGCATAAAACGAAAATTTATGCATAAAAATATAAAATAATTTTTTATTTTTTTACTGATTAAAAAAGGTATTTAAAAAATTATCGAAATAATATATTAAATCTATAGGATAATGTTCAATAATTTTTTCAAAAAAATCATACGATACACTTTTTTTGTTTAAAATATGTTCTAAAGATATCAAAGTATCAAATAATATATGAAATTTACATGAATAAAATTCAATTTTTTTTATTTAGTTTGATAAATTTATTTTTTTTTCTGTTAGGGCTTGTTTTATTTTATAAGAAAACATGAAAAAGCAGTAATATTTAATTATTGAACAGGTTAAAAAAATATACATATAAATTGCTATAAGAAGTGTAAAAATATGATGTAAAGCAATGAAATAGATTATTCTATCTTATATAATATTATGTTTAAAACTCCAATTTTGTACTATGGTCTTCTAAATTATATTTTTTATCGTTTTAAATCAAGTTTTTAATCTGTGTTGCTATTTTTTTGTGTCTATATATAATTTATAATTTTTATTTCTTTAGCTCAGGGAATAAAACCTCAAATATTTATGAATACCAATCTTAAAAGATAAAAATATGTATATTGTCAAATATTAGACTTGTAAACCACTTTTTATCATTTTAGATAGATTAAAAATGGCTTCTTTAGCTTTTGAATTCAAATATAATTGAACTGATTTAAAAGATTGTAAAAAATATGAATTTCCTCTCTTTAACTATATACTATATCGCTAATATTTTTCTGAATACATAAAACGACAGTTTTAACAAATATTACATATTGCAACGTCTATTTCGTTAGTGAGTCTCAACATTGTATATATGCAACATTTGTATTGAAAATTTCATCATATACCTAAAATTGAAAATAAATAGAAATAAAAAACTGTCAAAAATCAAATTTAATAAAATAGGCTGATTTTTAATTTGCACTAATATCATTTTAAACTAGAATTTTGATTAAGTAAAGCAAAAAAATAAAATAATTCATACAATATTTTTAATTTATTAATAATAATTATTATTTTTCAATTACTTTCTTGTAAAAAAAAACACACCAACACAATATAAAACTGTTTTATGATAAAATTTAACTATAATGATAAGACAACACTTGATTTATTAAACCATCTGAAAGCTATTAATTATATAAATTACATTTTTTAGTATCTCAATTATATTATAAAAGATCAAACACATGTTAAGAGTTAAAACACTTCTTTAGTTTAGACTTGAAAAATAATGTGTTTTTATTTTCTCTCCTATATATTAAACTGTTGTCAGAGTAATATGTTTTATTCTATTCATATATAATAATTTAATTTGGGGACGTTAAATATATTTTTACGCTCAAAATTTCCTCTATAAGTGATTGTTATTTTTCGATTAGGAGCCTCTTTTTTAATTTTAATGCTTAAAAGATGCAAAAAAACATTTTTGAACCTAATATTTATATAAGTTGGTTTAAATGGATTTTTAAGTAAAATAATTTCATATGTTTTTAATTTATCTTCTGAAAAAAATACAGTTAAAATTGTAAAATTATTTTTATCCTATTATTTAATGATAAATGTAAATTTCTTTCTCCTTTTTATGGGTCTTTTTCTATTAATTTGATATAATTGAATGTAAATTGCGGGTACATAAGTAAGAGATGAAAATTTATCGATAAAACATTAGTTTTAATTGATGTATATAATTACTAAATATGACTTACCGTGATACCCTATTTTTTTAATGAGCATGAGCTCTATATACGAGTTCTTAGACCGTTAATATACAGAAGTTTGTAAATAGTAATTAAACCTTCAAAATATGTAAATAGATGTGTTAAAGATAATTAAAAATACACTTAGGCATTGCTAAAATAATTTTTATTATATCTGCTTAATCCTATACATCTAAATTTCATCTTATATATTCATGAATTAAAAAATCTTTCTAAAATGCAGCGTAAAATTGAGTGTTGTTGAATCTGAGTGGCCAAATATGCGTATGTTATAATTCCTTTTATATATAAAATATAATGAGATTTCTTCAATATAACAATTAAGATACTTCAGAGGCATTTTGATTTATTTCTATCTCTATGATGTTGTATGTTTCGTTCTCAATGGTGTTCAGGGTTAATCTTACCCTTATGTCTTTTGATATTTTCTTTACAATTTTAAATTGGTTTTGAGATTTTTTTCAACGAGATAGATTGATCCAAAAAATATATTTTTTTTATATTCTTTATTGTTGTTTTTTGTTTATTCAATTATCAGAATTATTTATTGCTTATTGTGATATACTATTAAATATTGTATATATCTATTATAATTATGTTATGAAACCAGTACTTATCCCATTATCAGTCTATTTTTTTTATATTTGTTTTCCATTAAATAGAGCATAATCAAGTTTAAAGGTTTTTATTTTTACGTTTTTAGACAATTTCTTTTATTTTACTCTAAAACGTAAAAAGCTTCATAAAATCCAAAAAATATAAATATGTGAATTAATCCGTAAAGAATTGATATACAGCATCATGTTCTCATCATTTCTACATCCATAATATTTTTTTACCAAGAAAAGAAAATTAATTTAGAGCTATAAAGTTACTAAAAGGTTTAAACACACCATATATAATTGATAAATAACATTTTTTATGAAAAGATAGATATTATATATTTCTTACTTCTTCCTACAGAATATTTCTATTATGAATGTTTAGTTAGAATTATTAAAAGATTATTATTGTTTCATAATTTTTATAAACTTACAAGCTAAATTTTTTTTATTGCATTAAAAATATTTATATATATTTGTTTATAATAATAACGAAATGTCAGTTTTTATAAATACCGACCAAGTTTAAACGATATATTATATTTGCTCATGATCAAGCAATATATTTAATGTAAAATTCACACAAGGAAAATAATATTTCGAAAAATATGCAATATGATAAAAAAACTATACTATGAAGATATAGACTCGCCTATTGTTCAATAATAGGTGTATTATAAAATCCAAAAATTAAATGGAAGAATTATAAAAATGGTTTTTTCACTATATCTATAAAGGTGAAATTCCTCATGTACGTCACATTTAAAAAAATGTGAATTGGTTTTATTAAACCTAATATTATAAGCTTATATATAATTATAATATAATATGTATTTCAAGGGGCTTATTTATGCCCCAATCCTCATATATATCATTCAAAAAATTTCCATATAGAGAGTTTATCAATTAACAAATAAAGGTTAATGTGTTCATAATGACTAATTTTACATCCAAGACTATAATTTATTATATTTTTTAACTTAATTTGATACTTCTACTCACTGCCAGTAATTCGTATAACTATATAATATATATCGTACGTTACCTATATGTTGATACTTGGTTTATAACCTAAATATGTGTATATCATGATCATGTGGATGTGAGAGCGTTCTTTGAGCAGTTAGTCAGATAAAAATGACTGAAAAACGCTGTAGTTTTTATTTAAAATATTGCAAAAATAATTTATTATTATATATGAATAAATATTTTTAATCAGGTACAAACTTCTCTTATGTGTTTCAAATATTTAAAATGATTTAACGCTCTTTTTCGTGTGGATTATTTCAACACGGTTTTCGTTATAAATATAAAAGTTGTGAAATATCAAAATACAGCTATTTACGTATAAAATTTGTGCATCATAATTCGTGTTTACTAACAATAGAAAATAATTTAATATTTCTATAAAATTTTTCATCACGGATTTTATACAAGATTTAACACGTGAATATATATTGTTTTGAAAAAAATCATTTATAAGATGTTAGTCTTATACATTTTTACAATATTATATTTTATATGATGTTTTTGTTATGTATTACATACAATGTTTTTTAGATCAATTGACTCAAAATATGTAAGTTTTAATTTAGATATGCATCGGTTATCTTTCTAGCCGATTCTATAATAAATATAGTTATTTATATGATTTTGCGGTTCTTATTAGCTTTTATACGCATACCAGGCTTGTGAAATCTCAAAATGATTTTACTTCTCTGCTAAAATCTTCAAAAACAAATAAATACGAAAATAACATTTTCAGCAACAAATGACATGTAAAAAAACATAATTCAGCATAATCAAAAATAAAAAAAAATAATTTGCAATTATTTAGTCCTTTCCAGACATCCATGCACCCTAGGTGTAGATAGGAAAAAAAACATCATAAAAATCCTGTATTAATCCATTAATCTAGAGCCAAATTAGTATAATATTTGCTTCTAAAACGAGAAAATACCCATTCTAAGGTAAGATCAACAAGGTGTGAATTTTTTACTTTCTAGAAAAAAATATTTTTCCAAGCTGCGAAAAGGCTACCTGTATGATTGCAATTTTCAGTTTTATTGTGCTTTCTTAGATTATAATCGCTTTATACCACTTAAAACCTTTTTGTTTTTCGAAATTATATATTTTGAATAGATTTACAATTTTAATTGTTTCTGATAATTCTATGATATTATCTTTGTGGGATAAAAAAACCATTCGAGACTTACCTGAAATTATAATTTATCGTCAATAACAACTAAAATTAAAAATATTTCGGCTTTATTATTAAAAATTATTTCAAAGCGGATCCTTTTTTTATAAAAAAATATGTATATTTGTTAAAGGAATTTTTATCTCAGATTTATATTTTATATAACCAAGAACTGATTTCCTGAAGTTTGTTGTTAAATTAGAGTAATTCAAAAAATATCAATTTTAATTAAATTCAAAAATGATAACTGACATTTTTTTCACAATTACACATAAAATTTTGTAATATATTCTTATTTATAAAATTAATAGAAAAACTTATTCGAGAGTGAGATCCCAATTTATAAATTACTTCACCATAATTCCTTTCTGAGAGCATTCTGGTATTCATATTTAAAAGGAGTATTTGTGATGGATTATGTATTGACACTAAAATTCTTATTTTTTATATGTGAATATTTTATTTTTTTAGACTTTAGCATATTTTAAAATTCAGACGTTTAAAAAAATTAGCGATCAATTTTTGATGAATATAAATAAGAAATATTTTATTCAGTTTTTTTAAAAATTATTATAGTTTATGCATATAAAAAATAATATTTTAAAAGACTTTTTACCCACAATTTTAAATTTTTTAAATGGCCCTGTGTTGTTTCATATGGGCCTCTTCTGCATACATTCTTCTTAAAATCCGAAGTGAGAATTAGTCAAAATATTTTAATTTTTACTAGAAACACAATTGTGATTCTGGGATAATTAGAAATACTATACTCGTATTATTATTTAAAAAGCATATTGCGTGGATTCGCATCCAAATAACTTCTTTAATTTATTAAAAGGACAAACAATGTCCAATTTTTATTGCCATATTTCTTATAAAACTTCTTCATACTTTTTATAACAGACATTTTAATTATAGATAAATTTATAAATTTTACTTACGTGCGAAATTTCACTATCTGTATTATAACATGACTTTAACTCATCATATTTCAAGCCCATTTGTATGCCAATTTTAAACAGCTAATCTACGAACCTATGGATCATGATTGTTCTTTTGAGGCATGAATTTTATGATTACAGACTAAAGTGTTAATAAGAGTAAAACTACCAGGTTTTTAAGAGATTTATATATTTATTAAATTTTATTATGGGTTAATTATTTTGCAAAAAAATACCAGATTTATCCTTCTTTAAGCTCAGCTTATATGACATCAGGAGCATATCTTGTCTTTATTTTGTGTATCTCTTCTTCTCTTACATTATATTTCTATATTTCACTGTTATTCGAAGCTAATAAATTGCAATTTTCCTGCAGTCCTAAAGTATAATTTTTACAAATAAACTATAAATAGACTTGCGACATCTATTTTATATTAATAATATGTAAAATCACCCTGACCATGCCACTTTAGCTCAGTGGTAGAGCGTTAGTCTTGTAAACTGAAGGCCGACGGTTCGAATCCGTCATGTGGCTTTTTTAAACACTTTTTTATAAAAGTTAGATCCATAAGAGTTTAAAGTTATCTGTTTTGATGAGAATTTAGCAGAGGAGAAGTTATTAAGAAGCAATTTTGAGGTTTCACCATATATAAAAATCATATCCCACAATCTGTCACAAAAAATATAAATTAAAAATTAACCCATTCAAAAAAATCTAACTGTTGCTTTACAATTAGATGAGAAATCCATTTTTGATTTTAAATCCTGTTTGTTTTAGATTATTTATTTTTTTCTAAATCAAAATTTTATTTATCCATAAATCAAAAATAATTGTTTTAATTATCTGTGAAAATCTATTTATATTAATTAATACAAAATTTTCCGATTTTTTTCAATAAAATATTAAAGTTAAAATAATATGGATATTACTATTCTTCTGTACGCTATATTTATAGGTTTAATGTTTATTTTATTTTTTATGAAAATACTTTCTTATTTTGTTTATAATTTATAGGAATTTCGTTTTTCAATTATATTCACATAATTGAAATATTTTTTGGCAAATACGTGCTTGATTTACAAAGAAAAAAGATTATTTTAATAAATTTGAAAAATATTATAATTTTGCTTAATCCAGCAAAAATTTCGTGTAGTAAACTATTCGGTTCAAAGTATCAATTTATTATTAGTTATTCTACGTTGAATAAAAGGTTTGAACAATAGAACTTCTAAAAATGATTGGATTAAAGATCAAAAAAATCACAAGTGTTAAATTATTTTAATATAAATTTGATTAAATAACCAAAGTTTAATACCGAGCAATAATATGATGAAACCAATACTAATTATTTTTAGAGGCTAAATATACTAATTCGAGCCCTAAAAAAATTGTATAGTAATTTATTGCATTAGGTATGAAAAATACAATACTCTTCTGTGATTTACTGTCAAATAAATATTTGTGGATCTTTAAATAATATTATTTGGTTCACGAATATTTTTGATCCTCTTTGGCAAGAATATTAGATATAAAAAATTTATTGATTAATATAGTGAAACTTTTTTGCGTAAATTTTAACTTTTAATTATAACTGCTATTAAATAGCTATTTTGATCTATAGTACACATCTTGTTATTGCTTTTTGTTTGAATTTTTTAAATAACATTTAATTTGATCACTTAAATATATAATGATTCGCTGATCTTATATCTCTTAAAAAATTTCCATATCATTGACTTTAGGCAAGTTAATATTCATGGTTCTTTTGAACTATTGATATTATATACACTACTATAAAATTGTTAATAAGCTAGTCATAATTCCATATAATTTTATTACGTATTTTTGAAATGCGGTATTTTATAATTTTATACTGAAAGATTTTTTAATCAGAACCCTTTTTCCGCATTCTTTTCTCAATGTTTATGAATATTACCATCAAGTCTGTTGTATTAACGGAATTAATTTACTTCAGATATATTCTTTTGTTATTTCTGGAAGTTTTACCATTTTTAAATGAGATGTAAATAGAGATTCTGACTATCAATAGTACAGCTATAGTTTTATAAATCTTCTGTCATTTTTTTATCAGTGAGTTTGTAAAAATTGAAATAAAATAAGAATTTTTTATAGATAAAAATAAAATTTTAGTTTAAATCGTTAAAATATTATTATATGATCAATATTTGTACATTTTTTTTGGCTGATAGTATTTTTTCTTATGTTATGGTCTTTTAATATTTATAACTTATAATTTATTCACGACACCTATTTTGACAGAAATCTAAATTTGTTATTAATAGCCTCAAATTTTTTTGTACTGTAGATTTCAAAACATTGATTAATAAAATCTTGTAGTTGAAGTTTTTGATTTCTAGTTTTTGAGCGAATCTAAATTTGTTATTAATAGTCTCAAATTTTTGTATATAGAATATTTCAAATTTTTAGATTTATAGAATAAATTATTGTGGGAATCTTTCTGATAATCTGGATTATAAACCTATTTTTTTCTTAATTTTTAAAATATTCGACAGAAAATTAAAATACCGCTGCCATGTTCGTAAACTTCATGTTGTGATTGATATGTATGATATATTTTTATATAGTTTCAAAGTTTTAGAGTGTTGGATTTCATTAATAATTTAAAAAAAATATACCTTTTAATTTTTATATAAATCACGAAAACCTTTAATTGTTCAGATACAAATCTAGATGCAGTTATATTGATTTCGACGATAATTGTAGTTTCTGTGAATATTGTTTACTTTCACAAACAGTTAAACTTTATTTAAGAAATAGTAGTATAAAAAGTTTCAACGTAAAATGCAATAATTTAATTCAAATTGCTAAAAAAATTATGGAGACTATTGAATTTTGAGAAAAAGTGGTACATGGTTTAATTAAGTTTAATAAAAATCAAAATATATAAAAATGCTGTTCATGCTGGTTCAAAATTATGGAATTCATTCCCTCATCATTAGGTGGTTTCTTAAAATGTATTTTATACTTTCTTGACAGAATCATATCAAGCTCTAAAAAAATTTTTTATTATAGATTACAATTCGGGAAAGTGATCGATTTCTGAAAAACCACATCCACGATTATTAAAAAATAAAGATTAACGAACACTGGTGTGAATATTTTGAAGATTAAAACGTATTTATATGAATTTCTACTATAAAAATTGAATTTTTGTAGTTTTTAAATAACTGTTAAGAATTTAACAGCATTTTTTCTATTACTAGTTATTTATTTATAAATTTTATTGGAACATAAATTTGCAGCACAAAATATATAATAAACTGCAAATGAAAAAAGATTGACAAAAATATAAAATCATAGTATTGAATTTTTTCCTTTCAATACAAAAATGAATCCTTTGAAATTATATATACTTGCATAAATACGTAGTCTTTTTGTCCAATAAAAAATTGTATTTTTGAAGATTTTTATTATATTTGAAAATAAATTCTTAGTTACTATTTCATACACGCAAAAAATGTTTATCTAGCCATGTAATTTAAAAATCTTGTTCTGATTTTGTCGCAATATTCCATAATAGGATTTCTAAAATTTTCTTATTGTGTATATTGGTTTTTCTGGATTCAAAATCTTGAATTATATATTTTTTACCCCTTTTTTACATGGGCTTCTAAATAATATTAAATATTTTCATTATTTAAAAAATTTATGTAAGCGAGTTCAAATATAAATAGCGAATCCCATTTTTGCTCATCTTTAAATTTAAATTTTTTGAGCGATGAGGTTTATATGGTAGGATAATGTTTATAAAAAATATTTTAAATATGGTTTGATGGTTAAATATAAATTATGATCTATTGATCTTGTTTCTCATAAAAATGGTAGGTTTAAAGATTTTTTTTGTATTTTAGTAAAATTGTAGCCTATATAAACGATTTTATACAAATTTTGATTTATCTATCAAAATAATGATCTTAACAATGTTTTTATGTAATTGATAAATTTACGAATTTGTATTTTTTTATCCTATTAAAAAAATGTAATTATATTTATTTGTTAATTCGATATTAGTGTATAATTATGGTAAATGAAGTTAAATATAAAAAAAATATGATTCTACCCATTATACTATATGTTTTTTCAATTGAATTTTCTCATATATATCTGCTTAAGTAAAGCAAGTTTCCAAGATACATATCTACCGATGGATGCGAATGGCACTGATATAAAATGTGAATATACAGATAGCATGCAGAAAAACGTGTCAATCATAGAATTCGATATTGAAACCGAAAATTTTATAGATACTGCAGAAAGCCAATTTCTATTACTTATTGAGAAATGCAGAGAGAATTTTAATGGAAAAGTATTAAATTTTTTTGTTCACCTAGAAATAAAAACACCACTTCAGAATGAAGAAAACACCTTTTCAACAATAGAATTCGTTTTGAATTTAATTTTTAACTGTAGGGAAGAGAAATTTTATTTTTCAAATCCTTTTTTTGATTTAAAGATGCACATTATAAAGTCTAAAAATGAATATTCATATGAAAGTTTCACTTTTCATAACGAAAATTTAGTTAAAGCCCATAGGGATCGATTTGGGGCGAAAGAATATTTTTCGCACCCAAGAAACCACTCTTTGAATATGATTATTTCGTTTGATCTAATTTGGAAAACTTGTATACGTGAATTAATGCTCAAAATTTTGATGGATTACATTCTACATAATACAGCCCATGAAAGCAAAGGTAGATTTCAATTCTTCTTTATTCAAAAGTTCAAATACACCAATGAAAATTTACGAAAAGATCTAATTAGGTATCTTAAAGAGAAGCATCTTAGAATTGACTATATTAAAAATCTTAAATTTTATGATTTCAAAAGTCTCAATACACCATACGTCCGTAGAAAAGGGGTAAACATGAATTATATTATCAAAGATCAAAATTGGTCTTCTCAACATGGGCTTTATACTGTGAATTATCTGTTAGAAACTGTGTTATTGAAATCCTTTGGTAGCAAATGTCATTTTATAAAAACTTTACATTTTCAATCATATCAACTAAAAATTCATATAGATTGCGTGTCTACTATGCCCACCAATAATGATTATTTCGATTACTTTTGGTGTAATAGTCAGATAAATAGTGTATTTAGAATATATATACAATATTATGTCGATTCCACTAGAACCCATACAATTCAATTTAATCTTTTATCGGAAGTTTTAAGGAAAATAAATTCTTCCGACAAAAATGTGGTATATACACAAAAGAAGGTTATTCTCAGAAGTTTACCTGAGAATAGAGTCATTTTAAACCTAGATTATCTAATTGAAGATTTTACTATGCTAGGATTACCTATTTCCCAGAATGAACAAAAAATAATTTTAAAAGAGCGCGATAATGGGAAAAAAGATGCAATTAAACTATTCAATCTATTTGATTTCATAAAAGGCCTGGTATCCGGACGAGAAAGCTCATATTTTCTCAAATCACAAGAATTTAAACTGACATTAGACAAATACCAATATTTACATAAAATAAATGTACCCTATAAAGTAATATTCTCAAAAAAAAAAAAAAAAATTCTTTATGATTTGAAAGAGGAAATAAAAAACGAATTAGCTCTAAAATATAAACTAAATGAAGAAGATATATCATTGGAATTCAAGGAATTTGAAAAATATATATGTCCACAAGAAAATGTGATATCAAAAAACAATCACAATTTTAGATATAAAGATTTAAAGGAACATTTTTTTTATACTCAATACCTTCAATTCTGTTACAATATGAGAACATCAAAGTCTGTGGATCCAGAAAATTTTTACATTTCCATTATTTTGAATTTGCGTGAAGAATATTTATTATTCTTTGAAGATATTATAGATGTCAATTATCTGGGAAAAGCTATGTGTGAAGAAGATGATTTGAGGGAAAAGGTTAAATTATTATTTTTAAAAAACTTACATAATGATCTAGGATACACCATGGAGGAGATCACCGAGATAGCAAATGATTTTTTTTCTTCACACTACGAAAATATTAAGGACAATATTTTTGATGATATTTTTTTGAAATCTTACGTATCCAAAGCGCTGGAAGAAAATATATCACAATCACTATCGATTAAAAACATTCCATCTATTAGTAAGTCGAAGAGTGCCATCGAATCCGAAAGAATTACTGATCTTTTTAGTTTGTCCAAACGTGTCCTTGTAAAACACATTTTCGAATCATTTATTGATTTAGTTAAAAAAGGAACCACAAATAAACAGTTTATGATATATGTTTTATCTAGAGGATGGGATACCAACATAAGGTCGAAAGAGATATTGAAATGTATAAATGATAAGTTTATGTGATCTCAATTAAAATTTCATGGTTATTATTTTTTTTAAGCCTAAAAATATTTGATTACTGTTATTAAGAGGCATTTAATATACTATATATGAAGGATTAGAAAAGACAAGGTCTATAGTCCGCTAAGATCATTAAAAAATAACAAATTATTTTTGCAAGATACGATAAATCGTTATTTAATATATATAATTCTATGGGTTATTAATAAATAAATTATAAATATATCGTGCAAACTTTGGGATTGGTAAAAACCCTTGACTTAATAGGTATGAAAGAAGGAGGGGTATTGAAGAATACTTTAAGGAGGAGATGATAGCAGAAAGTATAAATACGCTGTGTATACAGAGAATCAAGCAAGCAGTGCCTGAGAACAAAAACTAAAATCACGACTCTAAATTTAGTCTATAAATAAAAAAAAACGTCTATTTATCTTTAATCACTTTATTGTTATTTTTATTTTAGTAACATATTATAATAAATGACATTCTAAGAATATTAGCCTAAAATATAATGAGGATCACTCTCTTTAGTTATTGATTTTCCAAGTATAAATGAAAATTAAGATCAAGTCCATGATATGTTTTATGTTAATTCATAAATATTGCATTAAAGGCGTATGTATCATACCCAATAATTCTCTCGTCTTATATGTCAAAAAGCATACTAGGGTATTATAGGAGTAACCTATTTTATCCATTAAACCCAACAAATAGAAACATTGGGCACAATTTTTCTTTTAAAAACTAGCGAATCCACATGCTCTAAATGCCATTAACATCATAAAATATTCGATAGTTGATAGGTGACCCGCAGTTTGCCGAATATATGGTTCCTATTTAATTACAAAAAGAAAAGTAGTATAAAATAATAAATATATAATAATTAAATCTTCCAATTTTAGCAAATAGACCCGATCGGATAACATAGGGGGATAATGAATGGCAGTTTTCAAGGTAATATATGGAGTGTTGGTTGTTACATAAAGTACGCATTTTTGATAGGCAGAAAAAGTTACTTTTACTGCCCAATATGTAGTTACAGATTATAATTCCGCAAAAATTCAATCTAGGTTTATCAGAATATATGTCGACGATAAAAATTACTTAATCTATAAAATGCCGAGCGTATTGCCACAATAAAAGGTTTTAAGACCAATAAATTTGTGAAATATATATTTTGAGCACGAAGCGGCTTAGATCTCTAAACTAGGTTCTTTTTATAATTTAAGATTGGGATTTGTATTAAAACAGGTTAGTATTTTAGAGGAATAAAAGGATTCATTATTTTTTAAAATATTACACCAATATAAATTATATTGAAATTCTGTTAAAATTACTTGTATTTTTATATTTTGCTTACTCACTTAAGAAAAAGATTAACCGATCGGTCACTAAAATGGGAAAAGTGGGAGTTTTTATGGCATGAGAACGCTAAATACATTCACTTTCTATTTATTTGGAATTGCGTGGACCAATATATAAGACGAAAATTATAAAATGGCTTAGATGTAAATTCCTTTACCCAAATATCTTCTTTTTTTTAACTCGGAATATATTGTTATGCTATCAATTTGAAACCTTTTATTAAAAAATCAATTAATTTTTATATTTTTATAATTTTAATTATCTTGCAAAATTCAATATTTTTTCGAATGAATTCTTTCACAATCCCTTCAATTAGTATTAGTAGAATCCATATAATTCTGCTATCAATAAAAAGTTTTTATGCTGCATCTATCTATATTATGTTTTATTTCACGGATACTATGATCCTTTATAAATTCGAACCTACATAATAGCACCACAATCCAAGAAAATTTATGTTTCCATTTATTTTAATAAAATATAATGCCATATAAATATATATGATAATTAAGCCAACGAATTCGTGTCGTCATTTCTAGCAAAAAGTTATATTTGCGAACCACTTTATAAGGTATGAAATTTTATATCATAGCGAAAAACCCAACAAATAAATAAATTTGAAAAAAAGAAGACTTTTGAAGAAAAATGATTTTGTATTTTACTTGCCTATGATTTCATACCGCTATAAGATTAGTATAAAAGACATTTTTTGCATCTTATTACATAATTTTATGGGTTATGTTTGTTCCAGTATTTTTTTATATTATAAAGATGAATTTATTGACTGGTGATTGCACATTTATATAGTATTTTTAATATGATTTAGTGTTAATTAGGTGATCTTTTTTATCTTAAGATAGTATTGATCTATTTAGTAGACAATAAATTTAAACAGCATAAGTTTTCTTTATGTGCATTTTTACTGAGTAAAGTTATTTTATACCTTTCGAAAATAAAAACTCACGGTGGCGAAGAATAGCAAGACTATGCAATTTAATTTTTATATTGTTTTTTTCGTATTATATATTTTAAACGAATACCAGAGCAAAAAAACCGTAGGTAAATTGATACATAAGATTAAATTTACACTATATATGAATGTATTCTGGCATATTACATAATAAACAATGTATGTTTCTCTTCTTATATATAAAAAGTCTTGTAAAAATATAATAAATCAACGTGATGAAGCAAATCACAGTAAACCTATAAGTTTTTTTAAGTTTTTTATAATCATCAATTAATCTTATGTGTAGTAAAAGTATTCTATATCTTTTAATTTAAATGCAAGAAAATACTTTTTTTATTGATCATTTGATTTGTATTTATATGCACTTTATAAAAAAATATAGGATTCTTTAGAAGATATTCACACTTTTAACACTGATTCTCGGCTTTAAATGTTTTTCAATTTGAAATTTTTGTTAATATTTTATGATCCAAATTACATAAAATAAACTTTGAGTATTTTATTAAGTTCATTTATATTTTCTTTCTATGTTCTATCAATTCTCTTTTTTATTAAACTTTTACTAGAATATCAAAATTTTATTTAGAAGAATAATGGTTCGAATAATTTTTTTATAATATATATCGAACTCTTTATAGGTTCAAAATACATAATAAATTTTAAACGATTTTTTTTTGAAAATTGTTCCGTTGTGTTGTATTAAACATTATGACAGAAAAAAATTTAATAAATTAACTAAAGTTAGCATTAAAATTTACCTTTTTTAAAAACAAATTGAAATCATAACTAAGTAGAAATCATTTTATTGCTTCGATGAATAAATTATATCAGAAAAAATTTTAACATTTAACAAGGTAAGCAATAAAATTTATTCTTTTTAAAAATTCGAAAAATGAAATTTACTATATTTTAAATTCTATTTTGAATGTGCCTTTTTTTAATTTAGTGCATATCTTCAATTCTTACATGCAAGTATAGTTTAATAAATATATTCTTCTAGAATGTTCCTTATTTTAAAAATGTTTCCCAGTGTTTTTTTCAAAAAATTTACGAATACTTTGACAAGACTTTACTTTGCGAGATAAATATAAAATTAATTATTGACATATCTAGAATGATATTTCTTTTTGTTAATGAAATGGTATAAAATACAAAAAATCTTTGGTTATTTTGAATTTATAGAAATGTTAAAAAAATAATAATTTGTGTGATAATATATTTATATTTCACACCATAGCTGGCATATCATGTAAGATTTGTAAAATATTATTTTTCAAAAGCAGTAGGTTTGTGTTATTAAATAAAAAGTGATTGATATGTTTTAAATTTTTCTATTATATTCTTTTGTATTATTATGTTTCTATCAATAGTGTGTAACCACATTATTGTAAGTCATAGTTTAAGAATTAAGTATACAAATCAAAGATTATTCACGAGTAAATAAATCCTTTATTGGTTTGATAGTGATTTTTTACCGTAGCGGTGATCCGATTGACGAGGTTAGATAAAAACCGTTGATCTTTTCTCTGTAATGTACGATAAAAACAATAGAATTTTAAAAAATAGTCGACAGAAAAAGCATAGAAAAAATAAGGTTATGTTCGATGATTCAAGATTATGATATAAGAAAAGTGTATAAGAGATATTTCAAAGGGAATCTCGGCATGAGCTTTCAAAGTGTGCATTAAGAAATCCATAAAAGTATTTATATTTATCTAGTGAGCATACAATATTTTATTATGAATTGGATATTGAATCAAAACGCAAAAGGAAAGCTTAATTTGTAACCTAAAATCCATAAAAATAAGCAGAATTTCTTGTTTTGATATAGTTGGTGCATCAAAATGACATTATTTAGAAGAAAAGGGGCAAATAAAAAAGTCATGCATGATATAAATTTTTTTTCTTGGAAAAGGTAAAATTTAAAGAGAGTGGAAAGATTTTTACAGCCTAGATTGTGTAGCTAGAAGATAAATAACTTTGATGATTAGACAAGAGGCACGATGGGGTGTTCGTATATATTAACTTTAATTTAAATGAAAATCTAGGCTCAAAAAATTGATGTAAATGAGGAAATGTTCTATTTTCCGAATCGTAGAAAATTAACATGCTGTGATTAAAGTCGATATTAGAATAAAAACAGATAAGAAACTTATGCAAGACTGATCTAATTATTTTATAAATGATAGCAAGAATATTCGATCAAGGTGTTAAAGCACATATTTCAATATCGCTAGCTTGAGTAATAATGGAAACAGAAACTGTGTAAATATGGTTTTATCGCAATCTTGTATGGTATAAACTGAAGAAAACCGCCATAAAATGCGATTTAATAGTTACAAAATGCTGAAAGTCGTATATTAGTGTGCTGATAATGCTAGTGATAGCGTTTGATATCACAAAAACTAGGGGAAAAGAATATATTTATATAAATAGAAATTGAAAGGTGAATAATTATAGAAGCGACAGATTTTGTAGAATGTATAAATGAGTCCTGCCCTATAAAGCAGCAGAAATATTTGCTTGATTTCACAAATTAAAAAGATAAAACTAATCAATAAGTTATAATAAATATAACATATGAGTAGAATGTATAAAAAATTTGTTTTCTTTTTTTTCTAGCCGAAACAGATGCACAAACAATAATCTTGAGCGAAACCCTAGAGATAAATAGACCTAAAAAGGAAAAAAAAACATTAAGGGTTGTTTTAAAATGAATTAATTAAAAGTTATTGCGGCTATATTTTCTAAAAACAGCGAACGAAGGTTTTACTGACAAAAATAGAGAAAAATAATGTTAATATGTAAGAATTATTTTTCGCTTACTTTATTGTAAATTAAATAGTTTATATTTAATTGAATAAGTAAATAATACGTCTTTTAATTATATCTATTTAAGGGCTCATATATACAAATCTTGTGATTGAGAAAAACCCTTGAATCAATAGGTATCGAAAGGAGGAGAAATGTTGAAGAAGTCTTTGTAAAGGAGAAGATAACCGAAAGTATAAATACGCTGTGCGCGCAGGTAACAAAGCAAGTTGTGTCTGAGAACAAAAACTAAAATTATAACATAAACTTAGCCTACAATTAAAATACACTTTATTTGTTGGCTAATTTTTATTTAACTTTTATGTTTAGTCGCGCAAAAATTCCAAATGTTTTTGTTATATATTACAGATTCGCTGAATACTATTTACAATCACATCATCCTACAACCATGCTTATCACATCTTCTACGTTCAATACCTATATATTCCAGTGTTTTTCACATTACCGATGTTTTGCATGTGCTTATATTTGCATCCCCAATTTGTATTTAAATTATATTGACTAGATTTATATCAAAAAAACCCTCAAATTCTAATGATTTGTGTATACATTATTTAAATTTTATAAAAAAGGGAATTTTATTTATTCGATTAAAATATATCTTTCTCTTCAATGAACTAAAAATCCGAATATTCAAAATTGTTTAATCCGATAAATTATAAATATATAAAATCGACTTTATTCCATCTATTTATCTTAACAAATACACAGATCAGAATGTTTCAGATCTTTTCCAAATTACATATATTAATTAAAATTTTAATCTTGATTTATGAAAAGAATGTGATCATAAAATCTTATAAAAATATCATCAATTAAATTAAAAGAACTTGATTTAATTTATCACATTGATTATATTTTTATTTGTGAATAGGAAATTTAAAAGGGTTGACAAATATAACCATGCAATTATTCAATAAAATTTTGTATCGAATTTCTTTAAGGGCATCTGCCTTTTAGTTGGTAAAAATAATATTATAGTAATCTTTAATGGAAACCAAATTCGTGCATTATTGTTCCTTCTATTGTAAAAAAAACCACAGTTTTACGAAAGATTTCTAAAAGTCCGTATCTTAAATTTAAATATTTGTAAAGGTAAATATTTAATTCCTTTCATTTGTATTGTAATATTCCGTTTTATTAAAGCCGGTCAAAATATTTATATTTCGTTTATAATTACACAAAAAAGTACAATAAGATGCTAATAGGCTAAATTTCATGCTAGTAAGAAAAAAAAGCATTTAAAAAAACAAATAAAATACGCAGGCACTCAGTACAAGAGATTATTGAATAATAATATGCGGATATAAAGGTAAAGACGTGAATTACGACGGCTATAAAAGTATCACGTGATTGGCCTTATATATTCATAACGACAAAAAAAAGTATTACCCAATATAAATCAAATAAGCAGGATAGGTAATATAAATATTGCTGAAGAAGCCAAAATATACCTTGCTAATATTCGAATCGACATTAATACACACATTAGCAATAAAAATTATAGCATATGTTAAAGCATAGGATGGTGTATTAACACAATTCCCTAAAGAGTTTTGATTTTACACGCAGAATATAATCGAATCCATGTATAAAACCAAACTATAGGATTGAGAAAACCCCGAACCAAAATAGGCTTGAAAAGAGGAGAGGTAGAGAAGAAGATGCGAAAAATAGGATATTTACAAGAGTGCATATATGATGTGCTCACGGTTTTATGCTTGAATAAAAAATAAAAAATTATAATATCAAAATTACCCAATAATTAAAAGTTATTTAAAATCTTTAAATTATAAATCTATGCATAAAAATTGTACAATTTCATTTCGAATAATGTTTTGTATAGTATAAATATTTAAGTTATAATTGTATGAAATATTTATGAAATAATTATATGTAGTATCCATTCTATTCTAAAATATTTAATTGTTTTATTATAAAATTTTAAACTATAATCCTATATATATTTTTATACCAAATTTTTTATTAGGGTAATTTTATAATATTATTATATGCTGTATCTAGTCTTTTGTAAAATATTTATATTTTCCTTATACGTTTTTAGAAAATAATCCCGAATAAAATTTCGGTGTCAAATTATAGTTCATTTTATTACTTTTAATGCACATACCCAGATTAGTAGCATAAAAATTATTTAAGATTGCCTCATAATTTAGAAATTGTATATTCTTAGAGAATTTTATACTTTGTACATTTATTTTTTCGGTTTATAATCAAAATATATTTTAATTTATGAAATGTTTCTTTTTTTGTGAAAGTTTAATTCTAATTTTTATATTTCTTCAATCGTTAAATTTAGATTGTTTTGTAGAGCAGATTTGGTTATACTTCTTTAAAATACCATTTCTTTACAAGTTTACATTATGGATGAGATTATAATACGTATTAATTCAATTGCTTTTCACAATTATATTATTAAACCATATACTTATGTTGGTTAATATCTTTAACAAGTTACATTATGGATGAGATTATAATACGTATTAATTCACTTGCTTTTCACAATTATATTATTAAACCATATTTTTTGTTGGTTAATATCCTTATCAAGTGAATTATGAATGTATATTTATATCCATATATCCTTTTCAAGCTATTTGATCTTCTTATCAGTGAGTCCTATAAATAATTTATGACCCTTCGATCCCAACAATGACAGTAATCAACAAACTTTATCGCATCATTATGCCAATGACAGTCGAGCAATACAACATTTCTCAGCTCTACACCGTTGCTTGTCTTTCCAAACAAGAGTCTACCGGGGATACAAGCATAGAAATACTAGAAAATTGTGCTTATACTCATGAAGTTTTTGGGGAATGCAGAAAGACTGTAAAGTTAATGCATCTAAATTCCAAAGTACCTGCCATAATCCGCGGTATTATGCCTTCAAAAGATGCTTTAAAGTTAGTAGAAACATCATTCAATGCATATCCCCGTTGTAACACAACTTATATCAACAAATATTTCTCAGAAAGCACCTTTAAAATTACGGTTGATTCTATTCACAGAGAAGGTGCAGATTTCGAAGAGAATGTTTTAGGCATACCACAAAACATAATGAGTAAAACAGATGTAAAGTTTATTGATATTTCTAAAATACCAGAAAAAATAGAAAGACCAGAAATAGATCCTTCAAAAGTTTCTGCTACGATTCAACTTAAAGATGGCACTGAAACTGTTGTTGGTCCTTTATTAAATGCTTGGTGGATCGAAGATTGTAAGAAAAAAAACATTCCATTAATGACTTGCTATAAACAGGTTAGAATCGAAGTTAACCATATGCTTTTTGGATGGACTGCTCGCGAAGTCGAAAAACAATTACATAAGATTTTTTTATTGAGTCATCAAAAGATGTTTTGCGATATGAAAAATTGGATTGATTTGACAATTGAAGATATAAGAAAAATTGAAGAAGAAACAAGGGCGTATCTTAATTCCACCCATAAGGAAAATAAAGCTTAGGTCTTGAGTTTAAAATTATATATATTTATTGTAAATAATAATATTCGAGATTCCTTTTTGAATGCATATGAAAAACAACAATATTGTAATTCCTTAATAGACTCTGATTTTATATCAATATTTTTAGTATATGGATTAAAAACCATAAATAAACAATAATCTCTTGTAATTCTATAATGGATAGGAATAAAAATATAAAAGCTCAAGATTAAATAAAGCACAGTAAAAAACAACAAATTGAATTTCTGTAATAGACTCGGATTTTGTTTTAATACCTAAAAATCAAATTAACCCTAAATAAATAATTATATCTTGTAATTCTTTAATGGATAGGAATAAATATAAAAGCTCGTACTTAAATAAAAAACAGTAAAAAACAATAATATTGTAATTCTTTTATAGACTCTGATTTTATATTAATATTCTTAGTATATGTATTAAAAACCATAAATATCTTTTTCATTATTTGTTTGTGTATTTTTCACTTGCCCATCATAATTTGTCTTTTTTTGGTACAGTGCTGTTCTATTTTCGTGAATTTTAATCATTTTCGCTAAATTAAAATTTTGAAATCTTAATTGCAACATATGTTTGACAGAATTCGAACTATAGCTAACCAGAAATAATTGTAGTTATTATTCCTGTAAAATAAAATAAATTAAAATAAACGATAACTTAATATTGATAATAGAAATAACCACCTACTATAATTTCACATTCACTATCTATTTGGATTTTATAATTTTACTAAACGATATGCACTATCTTTATGGGTTTCACGGCTGTAAGCAATATAAAAGAATGTACCTATTTGATAAAATCCATTTAAATTCTTTAATGTTAAAATACTATAGTATATTTTTTTTCTTTCTGTTTAAATTAAATTTTTTGGCTATATGTACATTTATAATAATGCTGTAATATTTAGTTGTAGAACCACAAATCATCAACTAAAAATCAAATTAAACACTTCAATGTGACATGATTGATTTTATTTGTCATATAGATCAATCTTACAAATACTTACATCAGTTTTGAAGAAAGAAAGTAAATTAAACAACATAAATGCATGTACAAATTTTCAGACTAATCAAAAAACCTTTTAAAAATACGTTTATATCATTCTAATGCAAAAGTAAAAGCCTCAATCATACATAGCTCGTTTAAAAACCCCAAGAAATTTTATCTTTAATAAATCTTTTAAAAGTTAGTTTTTGCCAGAAAATGACAGGAAAATTCACATAATTCGGCAATATAACCATCTTGATGATACAAATATAGCTTATAGTTATACACCAATTTTGTATCTATTTCCTTCTTATAAGTTTACAGCCAAGGATATGTTGAAATATGCAAATAATTATAAATTTATCTTTTTAGTGGATATAACCTTCGTTTAAATATTTTTATTCATCTAATTATAAAAATATTTGCTCATACAAACAGAATTAGTTTCAGAACATGTTCTAAATGCATTATTATTTTTTTTTTTGGGAGTTTATATAATTATAAACCAGACTGTTTCAATTTGAAAACAATTCCATATATTATATTATATGAATTTACTTCAACCTCGAATATTTATAAAAAAAGTCGTAAAATATACTGAGGGCTTACTTTTTAGAAATTTAATACTATTTGATCACACTTTTATCGTATATTATTTTACTAATCCGGATAAGAGAATTATTTTAGTCAAAAAAATCACAATAGAGATTATGCAACATTTAAATTTGCATATAATGTTCCTAAAAACTCTACTTAGTAATAAATACTATAAAATTGTATATTTATAAGTTTAGGTGAACTAAAATTTTGATCAAAAGCATTCTATCATTTTTTATCAACATAATAATATTTGTATATTTCATGTTCTTAACAAGTTTATTTAAAATTTTTTAGTAATTTTAAAATATGATTGTAACATACTTGAAGACTTTATTGTTTATATACGCAAATAATTTTTTCAGGCAAGAATTACTGTTTTTTTTGTTTATTTTTCTTTGCTCAAGTTAACTTATATATCCATAAAAAATTGTTATTGTTGAATTTCAAATAATATAAAAAAAAATCCATCATTCAGCAGGAAAACATGTTATTATATAGTAAAAAAAACCCCTTCCCTTTTATTATCAAAGAAACAGCCAGCATTTCTCTACTTACCCATTATGTATCTCGAAAAACCGAGTTTATGTATCTGATTGTTTGATTTAAACCAATGCTGTAATAATAGTACACATAGATAAATTTCGAAAAACAATATATGAAATGATATATTCACAAAACATCATAAAAAGCTTATTTAAACTAGCAATGAAAACACAACCGAATGCACAAACAATCAGTTTATGAGATAAACTTGAACTGATAAGCCTTTAAAATAGTCTGCATCGAAGAAAAATGATAAGAAGTATCAAAAAGATCTGTTATTTAGGACAATCTAAATATATGATTGAAAAATTATAGAAAGTAAAAGATAAATTTTAACCAAAAGAAAAATTTGTAATTTTATTCTCTTTATTTTTAAAACAAACTCTCTTGTTTTGATAAGAAATATCTATTTAAAAGTTCTCGAAAAAAACCACACATTGTATAAAAGAACTGAATTTTCATATAGATTCTTTTAAAAATTCATATCATTTTCATCTGGAGACAAGTTTTTTTTCGAAAACTAACAAATCATATTTTCATAAAAACCTTTTTTTTGCACACACGTTTGTTTAAATTTTTCATAATGCAGCTAAAATTTAGTGTATAAAAATAGCCATTTTACCTAATGAAGGTTTTGAAGGTTTTGAAGGTTTAAAATTCGTTTAAGCAAATATATAGATCTTGCAGTAGTTAAAATTATTAAAAATAAAAAATCCTAGTTCAAAAATTAGTATATCGAAAGAAAAACATATATTTGAGGCTTGTATTGCATATTTCTAACCATATAAACATTAACTCCAAAATTACTAATAATATATAATTATTATACCGTAATTTAACACAAAGTGGCATACAACATATTGTATATGACGATGATGCACAAGAATACACTGTAATGATATGATCTAGAAATAAACCTGAATTAATTAGTCTTGAAAAAGTAAAATTATAAAATTCTATTATTATAAGATATATTGAAAACATCTGTTCTATAGAGCAATAAAAAAATTTTCTTGAACAAATTTGTCTTCCAAAGGAATGAATTAATCAATAAATAGGTTATGCTGCACCCCAATTAATTTTTTGTATCAAGTTTAATGCTTTAATACAAGACAGTGGGGTTCATTACAAACCAGACTAAAATAAAAGCTCCCAAAATATAAAATATCCGCTTGAACGCAGTCAAAAATAAGAACAAAAATCAACAACAACAATAAAATTAAAATATAAACAAGGCTTTTAAAGAGTAAGTAGTCAATTTATGACCAGTATTGTAAGATACCCATAACTTATATAGTAACAAATTTAAGATTTTAAACAGTCGTAGCGTGTTCTTAAACGACGGAAAACATAAATAAATCCGATTTAGTTTTTGAAATTACAGCCTTCTTTACTGAAGGGTTCAACCACTCTTGTTCTCAGGATAGAAAGTATTGGGGCCTACTGCGAGATGCAGAGTTAAGCAAAGAGCTTCTTTTGGCAATAAGCAAAAAATCTAAAAAGACGGATGCCAAAGTAAAGTAAATACAATAAAACATATATAATCTTTAATAATTTTCTCACTTAACTATATTATTTTTTTTGATAAAAAAACTAGCAGTTGACCATCTTTATAACATAAGCATATATTTACAAATTCTTTAATTAAAAAAAACTGTTTTTTTTTATAAAACTAAAAAAAATCTAATCAAATCTTTGCACCAATGAATCTTTCTCTGACTCAGGAATTACGTGAATAAAATTATTTTCAAGACTAAACTCGATGTCTCTACCGAAAAAAAGAATAGATGATGGTGACGAATAATCGACTTTTTCTGGTGTATACTTTACTTTTATTCTATATCCTGATGCCAATTCTGTACTCACAGATAAATCTATAGTCGAAGAATCTTGTATTGTCTTTTCTTTGTAGTTTTTTTCCAATTCTCTTTCTAAATCTACACTTCTATTGAAATTTTCTTCTTCAATATAACTTGTTTCTGTAGAATTACCTTTATATTTTACGTGGATTTTATTATCTACGCTTTGTTTGTTTTCACTCAACACAAGCGGATTTTTAATTAAATATTCGATGTTTTTATCTAAATATGTGGTGTTTTTATCTAGATTTCTTTGATCTTTATATTCGAAAGTATGAATGACTTTTGTTTCTTCTAATATAGTTTCATTTTCACTGAGTATTTCTCTCTCATAATCCCATTTTTTTATATTTTGATTATGTTTGCTGTGTAATTCTTTTTTAATAATAAATGCGCGCGTTATAAATTTTTTTTCCAGATCTTGTGTTATTTTACACTGTTTTGCATTTACCATTTTCTTTCTATAAGTCGGATTTTCATTTTTATCTGTATTTTCGCTTATTGTTTTAATGCCTTGCTGCCTATTTTCTTTAAATGGTATTTCATGTACATTATCATTTAAAAGATCTAACATGCTGTCAAAATCTGTTGAATTGGTAATACTTGATGATAAAATTTCTTTAATGTCATTTTGATTACTTTCTTTCTGTTTTTCTTCTTTTTGCAATGCATTAGAGTGTAAACTTTTGGTTTTTGTCCTATTTTTAAATAGAAATGGATTGATTTGAGGTACTTGTACTATTTCACGATCCTTTTTAGATGCATCTTTAGACTTATTCTGAATTTTTTTCTTTTTATTGTATTTTTCATTTTTGTTTGATCCTTTTTTTGAATTTTTATTGGTAAATTTGCTTGAGAATTTATTCGTTGAAATTGTATCAATTTCTTTATTCATATATTTTCTTTTCAACAATAAATTTTCCGCACGCTCAACCCTTTTCTGATAGACAACATTGAGACCCTTTTCCTGTTTATCGCGTGAAATATTTTCGGCATCGTCTTTTTTACTGCACACCTGGAGACTTACAAGGCTTTGATTAGAAACGTTACTAGGTATATAACTAGTAGCGTTGTTTTCTTCTTCTTTTCCAGGATATCTATTATATTCGCATTTAGACTCGTTTGAGCGCGCCATATGTACTGTGTTTGATTCCTCTGTATGTTCTAGTGACAGATTTTCTAATTTCTCTTTAAGACTGGAAACATTTGATATTTCATTTTTGTTTATCAGACCAACCTTTTCTTCTGACACTAATTTTATTTTAGGTAAACTTTCATGTGTAGACAGGGTATTTTGAATCTTTGGCGGAGTATCACTATTGAGATTTCCATTTGTGCATCTCTTCGCTGTAAAGTTACGAGGTTTTTTGCTTTTAGAGCCTTGACTTTCTGAATTATATGAGCAAGCTTTTTTAGTATTTTTATAACGTGGTTTCTTTAGCATTAACTCTATATTCATTCTTTTCTGCCTAATTTTCGGATCTTTTGTGATATTTACATGTAAATCACGAAATTGCGAAATGAAAACTTGCTGAATGATCCAAACTTTTTTCTTCAGTTCTAATATGCAATCCCAGGTTATTTTATTTTTAAAATCTATTTCTTGGCTAGAAATAGCCCTTAATCTATGATACTCATAACAAAAAAGGTCTGGCTCCGCATTGTGTGAAAAATATTGAACGGAAATACACTTTATAAAGATTGTTTGTAACATGTAAATCTTTAAAGCATCATTTTTATCAATGCTATAAAATTTCTTGATTTCTTCGCAAAATTTTGTGCAAGAGGTATCGAAAACTTCCGAAAATATTTTCGATATTCCTACATCTATTACTTCTGCAGAATAAATGAGCTTTTCTATAAATGATTCAATAAAATCCCCTGGAGATATATAAAAATATATATATTGGTTGATTGAAGGGTTTTTATTTAACTTATCGTACAATAAATCGATTAGTGTTTTACCGTTTTTACATTCTAAAAATAAAAACTTTATACGTTTCCAATCTTTTTCTTTAATAATTTGCGAAAATATCTGTGCAAAATCATCCGACACATAAAATATATTTTTAAAAAATATCTTGTTTTCATACAGTAACAGATACTCAAATAAATTTGATATCATATTCCTATAATAAACCAAATAATGGTTACAAGCATCTCTATCGTTAATTGAATCCAATATCATGTGCTGATCTTTGCCACATTTGCAAAGTATATTTAACGCGGCATCACGATTCTCGTCAACCATTTTTTGAAAACCTAAGAATCGATTCATAAAATCCATATATATATTTTTGCTTTTTTTTGCTTCTTTAACAATATATTTAAGCAAAGAATAAATTAAATTTCCAAAATACTTCTCGCCCATTGTATAATCCTCAATAGAAGTTAATTTTCTTCCTATGCTGGAATCAATCTGGTTCTTTTCATTAGTATTTTTAAAATCATTTTTTTCTGTCAATAAATTTTCACTACGATTCATTTTCGTTTGTAGATCTTCAACGCTTATTCCCTTAGAGTTATGCAATAAATTACAGTTGTGAGTGTCAGTGATATTCTTCTTTATATTGTTAATATCCTCTTGATTTGACATAAAGTCGGTTGTTAAGTTTTCATAGCCTTCCGAAGACCATGAAATAAAATTTAGAACATGTTCAATGTATATTCTATGTAAATCAGATCTGATTTCTTCGCCAATAATATATTCAAAAAACATCTTTTTTTGTGCGCTTGATATAATTATAATCTCGAAATCCCCAGAAAATGTGGATGTAATATCAGAATTTATATGTTCATCAGTATTAATCTTCGTAGATGCTTTCATAATACATATCAGTAAATACAGAAGAACGTAGTTTAATTGCATTTTATAAAGCGTCTTCGTCATTTTTTATGCATTAAATTTACAGTTATTTTATTTCAATTTTTGTAATTTTAATTCCTTAAATACCACTAGGTAAATTCACAATAACTGAATAAATGATATAACATATTAATACTCGATTTCTTTTGACATTAAATTTCCTAATTTAAACTTGGGATGAAAAAGTCGTTTAACATAAAAAAATAGATAATAGATGATTAAAGCAAATAGCACAAGGTTGAAAAGCATATGTAAGAAGAATCTTTTAATGTGAATCTATGTCGCTATAATACATTTTTGATACACCTATCATACATAATAAAGTATATTTATGCAACAAAATCATTAAGATGGACTTATATCTTTAATTTATTGCTGTAATTCCAATACCATGGAATTTTTCAAATTGAATATTCATACATTGGTTTTAGAAAAATAGCTAACTTTTACCTTCACTTTTTTATAAGCTAACCAAGATTCAACTTTTGCTTGACAGATTTGAGAAAAAATAGTTGATAACTATACTATTTTATCTTTATTTTCCGAAATTACTTTGTAAGACTTACTAAATTAAAAATACCTCTCAAACTCTTGTTTGTACCTATGCTTAGTTTTTTGGCATTCGTAACTTTTTTATAACTATTATGATAATATGCACGCGCAAAAAATTCTTTACACTCCATACGTGGTCGTAAAAAATATTTTTTGATCTCTAAACAAGGAATTATATATATTTAAAATACATTTGAATTGTAAAACGCAACAATTGTGCTGAAAAGGAACTATCCAGGTGATGGGTTATTTTGTATTTATAAATAAGGTTAAATCATATATGAGTGCTATTGGCAATCATTATTGAATGAAACGTATTTCGAACAATTTATTATACAGATAAACACTGGTATTTATAATTTATAGCACAACTTTGCTTTATCCTATGATTGTCTGCTATTAACTTTATGTTCTTAAAATATTTTTTCTATGATTTTAAATTTACATTATTAATTTGTTTATTATATATTCAAATAAGTATATTATGCAGCTATCAGATTTAATGTCTCAAGATTAAACGGTTTTTGCAATATAATCACATTTCATGTATAAACATGTTTTTAATCTTTTTGTAATTACATATTCTCGTGTCTGTAGTGCTCAACTATGTCGATTGTGTATTTGCAGTGTTTAATATTGTCAATATTTACAATATCAAAAACTTCAGTGATTTTGAAGCATATATTATGGGAAAGGAGGACATAAACATCTAGGAATATCAGAAGACACCAAATCAAGAATGAAGCCTAAATCAATCATAAAAATATGAAATTATAAGTGCGAAATGGGTTTAGATTATATGAAAAACTAGACTTAACGTTAAAAACTTATTAAAGGCAATGTATGAACATACAATATAATCAAATACCAATTAAGCAGGGTTATAAAAGCTAGAGTATGACATTAGGTGAATATTGATTGCAAATAAAATACATTGCGATCATTAAATAAAGAACTTCTTTACCTTAAAGGAAATTAATTATGGCGCGGTCTTGAAAACATAGAATTCAAATCTGACAGAATACAATATAAGCTCTAAAATAAAAATATCAAGAAAGAGTACAATCACCTAGAAAAGGAGCTTTTAAAAATTTAAGAGAACTAAGAATGCTTATAGTCTTAAAAAATTATTTATTGAATAAAAATACGAAACTATGCACCTAGATCTTATAGAGTTCAAATTAAAGCAAAAAGAGTGTTTTTTTGTGCATAATAAAAATTAAAATACTCCATCAATAACTTTTCAAGATTTATAATGATTCAATGCTAGAAATAATAGGATCATCAAAGTGGCTCTAGTACAAAAAAAAATATATCCAGAAGAAGCTAGATCTTGTTATATTTTGGATATATATTATTTAGGTATTTGAGAAATATGTTCGCATTATACAGACTTTTTAAAACTATCAATTACTTGGTAAGTAGATCTAAAAAATTTTCTTGGATATGATTATACAGATTACATCTACGTATACAACGACATCTTAACTTTATGCTAACAAGAGAATATAATTTCATAAAAAAAATGACACTCAGTGCAGGAAATAAGGAAAATATTTCTCACCAATCAAAGTAGATATAACAATATAAACCATTACTAAAGTATATAACGAAGGTTTAATATTTATATATATGATAAAAAAAACAGTATCACGCACATAGAGATCAGTTTGACTAGCATTGAGAACATAAACATAGTTTAAAATTTAAAAGTGCTAAAATTATGATCAGAAGCAATATACACTGTCATAAATTTGCAAATTCAAGACAACAATTCTTTCTTATGTCATAAATTTGGAGATGGTAGAATCAAAAAATCATATTGTGTATCTAAAGTACATGAAGTAACTAGCTGTTGAGCAAATATACAATTCTTAAGATTTATCAAAACCCTTAGTATATAAGCCTTGAACACATGAGAGGTATTTAAGAAGACTTCAGAGAGGAAAAAACAGCCAAAGGTATTAACACGCTCTGCGCACATGAGATTAATGATGTTCTGCATGAATAAAAAAACTATAATTAAAACTAATAAGTTAGCCTTTATCTTCATAAATTCCTCATTATTCCTATTATATAAACGTTATCAAATTTTCTTCTTATCGAGAACGTAAAAGTATGGTCGATGTTGTTAGTGTTAACATCTATTTATCTTCATACATTAAATTTTATCGCTTCTGGTTTGTTTTAAATTACTTCTTCAACTGTGTATCTTCTATATAGCCAATATTTTTCAAATTGCAAAGTTATTGTAAGCACACTGCTAATATACATAATTGTTATGTTCTACCTTCGTAAATGGTCATCACAAAACTTTTTTTTTATATATTTGCCAAGTGGTTCATTATTTTATTTTCTTAACAATGTTGGTATTTGAATTGCGCATAAAAAATATTCCAACACAACATGAAATACATGAAAGCTTATATTGTTAGTTTATAAGTTACCAATTTTAGATATTTTTTTGAGGATGTGGATATTTAAATCTTTGAGTTCTCTTTAATCCTGAGAAGTTTTAAACGCTGTTATGTATATCTTATTGCACAGATTAAACATGATTTCTGTTTAGATAAATAGATTATTTGCCAATTTATTCTAAATTATTCTTAGCTTTCTTGTATATGCTATCAATGCCAAGTGCCATTATATTCTTTTCATTACGTAAATTGCTACTCTTCTTAGATATTTTCTTCATACTATGTTATCTGTCTTACTTAGCTCTAAAAGAAATTTTATAAATAAAAAAATAGAAATCTCATGTTGCTTTTATAGTTTTTTTCTTCTAGTAGGATATATTTTTTCAAAGTATATGTTAGGAGTAAAGTATAAATTCTGTTTTCAGAATTGTATTTATATAATTAATAATTAAAAAAAAGCTTTTGATATCTATTCAAAAACTCTTATGTAGACGTTTATTCGTGAATTAGCGGTCATGTATATTAAATAGAATACGCTTTTGCTGTAAATTTAATTTTTATAGATTTTAGATTATTGATATACTTTCAACACAAATAGTGTCAAATGTAGTATATTTTGCACGAATTTACTGTATTCTTATTTAAAAAGGCATTTATTTTTATCTTTCGTATCTAATATTTGCATATTGGCTACGTTGATGTTTTATGTTGCTATCATTGATTTATTCATTTCTAGAATTATGCATTCATACACTTATTGTTTCATCCTTCATCATTTACAATTTTTTTGTGAATTTAATAAAAAGAAATCACTTTTATAATAAAATGCTTTTTCCGAAAGAAAGCTCTTCGTTCAGAATATTTACTGAGGGTAATTTTTCTTTAAATATCTTTCCAATTATATCATTTCAGAAAAAAAATGTAAATTCGTATAACTATTTCTGATAGTATACCGATCGTCATATATCGTTCATATTCTTTTTATGAAATAAATGACTGAAATCTTTAATTTACTTGTTATTAAGCCTAAAAAACCTATATACAGACTATGGAAGATGTAGTTTTGCTAATGCAACTATTGTGTAGTCTTGTAAAAATATTTATGTCGCCTTAGATACTACGTAATTCCCTGTTTTTAATTACTTTATTTCTTTATTGCCTTGTTTTTTACTGCTTGCGATAGAGATCTTTGTGTGTGCTCTACGGTAATAGTTATTTGTCTAATAATTGGTTCTATTTTTCTACTTTAAGCAGCAAAAAAAACAGTCTTTTGTTTTTTAAAAGTTAAGTAAAATGTGAATGCAGTAAATTAGGAACGTTTCACAATAAATTATTATATTATTTTCAGAACGATATATTAATTGTCTTTATATAAGCAGTTTTTTACGATTTTTTCTTTTCGAAATTCATGTATTTGTTTTTGAATGTCGATTGATACATACATAGGAACTCATTTATAAAAACAGATTTAGAAAACATACAGTTTGCGCAATTTAATACGGCAAGTTGTTATTCATTTATAAATAATTGAGATTTGAAAATTTTACCAATTTATTGACAGATAAATAGTATTGTGCTCCTTAAATTGCATATTTTGTACATTTTTTGCAGCTATTCACATAATCCTGCAACTAAATTCTCATCAGCTTTCAGTTTTGATAGGTTCTTTTTTTAGAATAAAATTAAAATTTTTACATTTTATATGAATTTAATTTTGTTAAAATTCAAAAATAAAGGATTTGTTACAATGAGTTTATAAATTATTTCGTTTTACTTCTCCTTTCATTTTTTATTTCAAGTACATTTAATTTTATGCCTAGAATTTTGCAATGCTGTCACATATTGATAAGCTTTTTAGTATTTAACTCTAAAATTGAGCTTCGCACGCTGTAAAAGAGCTCTTAGTTTGATTTCAAAATTGTATGAATAGGCAATTATATTCTTTTAAACTTCTTGAGTTTTCTTTCTTATTTTTTTTATGGTGTCTCCTCATATTTTGATTAAGCAAATATAGTTTTCGGGTTTTTCTTCACATACAAATGTTATTTGTTATAAATTATTGACTTATTCGCATCATTATAATATATCAGACTTTCCTACCCACTTTGTGGAGTTTTAAATCTTTGAATTTTTAAAGTTTATTTAGTTATATTCAAACATCTTCAAATGAATTTTTAGAAAATAAATTGCATATTTTTATATTTGTTTTCTATTTATAGTATTGTAAACATATAATACAATCTTTTTACATTATTCTTTTTTTTTTGGTTACATAAAAAAATTATGGAATGAGGCTTATCACATCTATAGTCTATATACAAATAAAGAAAAACTTCTTTACATTTTTATAAGACAATCATGCCCTAAAATTGTCGTAAAAATAAGTTTTTCTGCAATCTTGCAAACTCACGCTTCAAGTGTAGAAGAATTGATTCATACCAATCTTGAAATGAAAAAGCATTTGATGGAGTGTTATATATGAAGTGGTCAATAAACAAAAATTTTCAAGTATAAGAATACTTTAGTAATTGGTTTTTTGCTCTATTTGTTGTCTACAGGATTAATTATATATTTTCACCGATGCTGTTTCCTTTTGCTGGTTTGTCTATTATTCGTATATGATTACGTTATATTATGTTTTATTTGCAGATTCTGTATGTAT
This sequence comes from Rhyacophila brunnea, assembly GCF_057557595.1. Classification (NCBI taxonomy): domain Eukaryota; kingdom Metazoa; phylum Arthropoda; class Insecta; order Trichoptera; family Rhyacophilidae; genus Rhyacophila; species Rhyacophila brunnea. Next base: position 247,747 of record NW_028233352.1, read on the forward strand.
TGTATGTTTCGCATATATCAACTTCTTCGAATTATGATTTTTGTGATGATACGATCCCAAGGCACAATAATTAGATAAGGAAAAATAGCGATTGAAAGAATATCAGATCTACAAACATTTTATTGGGAACTAGACCACAAAATAAAGGTCTTGAAAATATAGATCGAATAAGGTAAATAAAATGTTTTATTGAAGAAGAATTAACATAATCAGTTCTATATATCCATAAAAATTCATGATTATACATATTTAGAATTTAAATGATAAAACAAAAAAAATTCATCTCGTATACGATTAGAATACAATAAATCCTGTTAGATTACATAATAAATGGTAAAACGTTCTTGTTTAAACTACACATTACATTTATGACTGCTTTTTATTACAGTTATTCAAGAATTATAATCATTTATTTCCGATAGACCAGCTATCCAATACTAAAAAATCACATCTTATCAAGATTTCCATATAGACAATGTAATTAAGTTTACTTCATAGTATGTTCAACAGACTATATAAATTATAGTTCAATAAAATATCAAAAATACAAAAAAAAACGTAATAAATAATTTCTTGTCATAATTAAGTTTTGCGGATTATTATATTAATACGATTAGACCACGAGTCGTATATCAAAAGAAAATAACAACAGTAGCAGAACCAGAAGGATATTAATTATGATAAACATTTAAAATGACAAAAATATAGAAATAAATCGATCCTATTCTATATTGCAATGTAAAGTAAGTATTGTACACATTTGAGTTGAAAAAATAAACTAGAATATTTAATAAATATAAAAGTAACGAAATGATAAAATTTTTACGTTCGAAGCTTTAAAATGTGAAAGTGTATTTTATTTCTAACCAGAATAAATCATATGCGCTAAAATACAAAACATACACAGTTAGATAGTTTATTTGTATATAACATATCTTAAAAAGCAGCAATATATCAGATTTTTATGTGTTTGCTGTAGTAATAAATACACTATATTTTATTCTCTAATAATAGTACAATCTGATACAAGAATTACTGAGAAATTATAACAATTTATATTTAAACGGCAGTTAATATATGTATTTTTGCCTTATATATATACACATTATCTATTTTCTAAGCAAGAAGTGCCGTGTATATAAGTTAAATATTATCGGCTAGCCCACTGCGAGATTTAGCAGTTTTTACATTAGTTTATGACAAAAATGAGCCTTAAATCTTCTAAGATTGTTGCAAAAGTAGAGACATATAATTAAAATATAAAAACCTAAAATAATATTATCATTTTACGATTAATTTTTTTTTTATAGAAAACTAGCATGTAAATGTAAGCTTCTTTAAAACATGAGTATATTTACGTATTTCTTTAATTCAAAAAAAAAACATAAAACTGATTTTTGATATGATCCATGAGCAATTAAACAAATTTACGCAATATCAAATCTTTCTCAGACTCAGGAATTACGTGAATAAAATTATTTTCAAGACTGAACTCGATATCTCTACCGAAAAAAAGAACAGATGATGGTGACGAATAATCGACTGTTTCTGGTGTAAGCTTTACCTTTGTACTACATCCCATTTCCAATTCTGTACTCACAGATAAATATATAGTCGAGAAATCTTTCATTGTATTTTTCCTGTGGTTTTTCCCCAATTCATTGTCCGAATCTACACTTCTATTGGTCATTCTTGTTTCAAATTGACTTTTTTCTATGGAATTAACGTAGCACTTGGTGTTTTTTATATTATCTACGATTTCTTTTTTCACATTCAACGCAAGTAGATTTTCATCTATGTATTTGATTTTTTCATTTAAATATTCAGTGTTTTTATTAAGAAGTCTTTGATTTTTATATTCAAAAGAATGAACAGCTTTTGTTAAATAGTCATAAGTTATATTTTCACCGTTAATTTCCCTTTCATAATCCCATTTTTTTATATTTTGATTATGTTTGCTGCGTATCCTATTTTTAATAATAAATGCACGCGTTATAAATTTTTTTTCCAAATCTTGTGTGATTGCATACTGTTCTGCATTTAATAGTTTCTTTATGGAAGTCAGATTTTTATTTGTCGCATTATTTTCGCTTATTTTATTACCATCCTCCTGTCCCTTATTTGCTTTAAATGGTATTTCATGTAAATTGTCATTTATAAGAGTATTCATATTTTCAAAATCTGTTGAATTGGCACGACTTGATGATAAAATTTCTTTAAAGTCATTTTTAATACATTCCTTCTTTTTTTTTTCTTTTTGCATTGACCTCGATTGTAAACTTTTGGTTTTTGTCCTATTTGTAAGTAAAAATGGATTGATATGAACGTCCTGTACTACTTCATATTTTTTTGATGCAAATGTAGACTTGTTCTGGTTTTTTTTCGTTTTATTATATTTTTCATTATTGTTTGATCTTTTTTCTGAATTTTTCTTGGCAATTTTATTAGAAAATCTATTTTTTATAGTCGTATCAATTTCTTTATTCATATATTTCCTTTTCTGTAATAAGTTTTCCGTACGTTCAAATCTTTTTTGATAGATAACGTTTAGAGCCTTTATCTGTTTAGAGCGTGATATATTTTCAGAATCGTCTTTTTTACTGCCAACTTGGGGGTTGGAAAGTTTTTGATTATTAAAATTACTAGGTATATAAGTAGTAGCGTTGATTTCTCCTTCTTTTCCAGAATCTCTAATTAATTTGCAAGGTGGTTCGATTGACAATGTATTTTGTGGAAAGTTTGATTTGTATTTCTCTGTATTTTCTAGTGATAGATTTTCTAATTTATCTTTGAGACTGGAAACATTTGATATTGCATTTTCAGATACTCGGTCAACACTTTCTTCTGACACTAAGTTTATTTTGGGTAATTTTTCATGTCTAGACAGTGTATTTTGAATCTTTGACGCATCATCATAATTAAGATTATTTTTTGTACATCTCTTTGCTGTAAATAACCGACATTTTTTGTTTTTAGAGCTTTGACTTTCTGAATTATATGAGAAATTTTTTTTTCATTTTTTAAACATGGTGTCTGTAGCATTGACTTTATATGCGCTCTTTTCTGCCTAATTTCTGGATCTAATGATATACTTTTAAAAACGCTACAAAATAATAAACTGAAAACTTTCTGAATGATCCCTACTTTTTTTTTATGTTCTAATATAAAATCCATTGTTATTTTATTCTTTAAATGTATTTCCATGTCTGAAATTGCCCTTAATCTATGATACTCGTAACAAAAAAAGTCGTGCTCCTTATCATGTGTATAAAATTTTACACACTTGGACTTAGTAAAGATTTTTTGTAAGATGTGAATCGTTAAAGCATCATTTTTATCAATCCTATAAAATTTCTTGATTTCCTCTAAAAATTTTGTGCAAAAGGTATCGAAAACTTCCGAAAATCTTTTGGAGGGTCCTACAAGTAAACTTTCTGCAGAATATACGAGATTCTCTAAAAATGATTCAATGAAATTATTTGGAGATATATAAAAATATATGTATTTGTTGATTGAAGGGTTTTTATTGACCTCATCGTACAATAAATCGATAAGTGAATTACCGTTTTTGCATTCTAAAAATAATAGCTTTATACTTTTAGCTTCTTTTTCTCTAATTCCCTGCGTAAATATATTTTTAAAATTGTCAGAACTTGAAAATATATTTTTGAAAAATATCTTGTTTTCATACTGTAAAAGATACTCAAATAAATGTGATATCATATTCCTAAAATATACCAAATAATGGTTACAAGCATCTCCATCGCTAATAGAATTCAATACCATGTGCTGATTTTTGCCACATTTGCAAAGTATTTTTAACGCGACATACATATTCTCGTCAACCATTTTTTTAAAACCTAAGAATCGATTCATAAAATCTAAATATATAATTTTGCTTTTTTTTTATCTTTAACTATATACTCGAGCAAAGACAAGATTAATTTTCCAAAATACTTCTCGCAAATTGTATAAACGTCAATATGAGTGCATTTGCAACCTGTGTTGGAATTTATCTGGGTCTTTTTATATGTATTTTTATTTTCAATTTCTTCTACCATTAAAGGATCTCTTTGATTTAATGTTTTTTCTAAATCTTTACGGCCAATTTCTTCGGATTTATGTAAAAAATTACAGTTGTCAGTGGTATCTTTTATTTCATCGTTGAAACCTTGTTGATGACAAAAGAAGTATGAATCCATGTTTGTAAAGTCTTCCGGAGATGTTAACACAGAATTTTGAAGATTTTGAATGTATATTCTGACAAAATTGTTAAAAATATCTTTGCCTAAAATATGATCAAAAAATATCTTTTTATTTCCGCTAGATATTATTAATATCTCAAAATCTTCTGAAAATGACGAGTCAATATCTGAATATATTTGTTCATCTATATTAATCTTCATTGATGCTGTCATAATATCCATATAAAAATACAGAAGAACACAGTGTAATTGCATTTTAAAAAGTTGCTTTGTAATTTTTTAAAAATTGAATTTACAGTTATTTTATGAAAATTTTTGAAATTTTAATTCCTCAAATACTGCTAAAATAATTTCAGAACAACTGAATAATTAATATAACATAATAGAAATTTATATCTTTTGACATTAAATATCTTAATTTATTCTTAAGATAGAAAAGGTAGTTTAACATAAAAAATGTGAAATGTAGAAAATAGATAATAAAAGCAAATAGCACATGTATAAAAATTATGTCTAAGAATAAGTTGATAATGAGAACCCTTGTTTCAATAGAACAGTGCAGTGATTTTCAAATTTCGATCCCACGCACAAAAATATATTTAAGCAAATTTATCAACTTTAAGTACTTATAATCTTGAATTTCTGCTGTTTATTATTCTGCTATTTCTATCATGCAATCAGTTATTCCTACGTTGCTTTTATAATATTAGCTACTTTTTACCTTCAATTTTTGTTTAGCTAAATAATTTTTAACTCCTTTATAGACATATAAGCAAAATTAAAATAGTTGAAAACTCTCAACTTTCTTTTTCTAACCTCGAATAAATTTTCAAGACGCACTAATATAGTAATATTTATATATTGTTTGGTCGATGCTTAGTTTTGTTGGCATTTAAACCTTTTTAGGTATTAATCCTAGTAATATATACGCATCAAACATATATATCAATACATATACGTTGAAAATAGATTTAGGATAATTTTACAGAGGATTTTATGTTTCAAGCCAATTTGAAAGATAAAAAATACGAATCCGGCTGAAAAGGAGCTATCCAGGTGGCAATGTTTTATATACTTATAGATAAGATTATAATAAATTAGAATGCTTTATAGGATCTAATTTATATTAAACGTAGATTGAACGCTTTTTACTCTACAATAACATTGACAGTACTTAGGAGGATAACAATCACATTATCTTATGTTTTCCTGCGGTTAAATTTATGTTCTTAGCATATTTTATTCTATATATCAATATCGCGATTTAAATTTGTACATTTTATTAATAAGTAGTTATTTCTATGTGATTAGCTTGGAAAATTTTACAATATTGAAAGTAGTTTGAGTATACTCCACATTTTATGCAAAAACTTCTTTTAAATCTTTATAAATAAAATTTTCTTTGTTATTTGGTGCTTAAATTTGTCGATTAGCATTTATGTGCTAAAAAACGATAGATGGTTTTAAAAATAAATATTAATAAATACATATTGCTAAGAATACCTTTTTTTCATAACATACAAAAAATTAATAGTCAAAATTATGATTTACTGGTGTTTTTCAGCTGGAAAAACATATTTCGTATATTTAAATTTATTTTATATTTAGAATTTTTTTTGCACATTCTTGCATAAACTAAATCGAACATTAAGGCTATGCAGAAAATATCACTGGATATCAAGACTTTTTTGCAGAAGTTTATTTATGATAATTATATAACCAAGATTTTTTTTAACAATAATTTACTTTTTTTATAAAAAAGTTTCAATTTATTCCAAGCTTGCTTTTTAAGTATAAATAAACCGAATTTTATTTATTTTTGAATATCGAAATTTATCGATAAATTTGTTATATTTTTTGGAAAGAATGTTTTTATTAAAATATATTTTTTTAAGAATCAACATGTTGTGTAGTAAGCAATTCTTATAAATCTAAAGATAAATATTTTATAGTAATGGATTACGATAAATCAAACCAACAGACAGTTTCATATTTTAAACCTCAAGATACTCTGGTAATTCTATTCATTATTAGATGTCTAATTTTTTCCTTCAACGCTATAATATATTTATCATAGAATATTCGTTGCAATTTTATCTTATTTCAAACTAGCTTCCCGGTAGTACATATCGGTAAAAAAGATCTATATAAATACTTCTTAAAAAAATAACATTTTATGGAGTTATTTCATAGTCCATATATTGTGTTATCTATCAAAAAAAATTCAAATTGTAGTAATAACGACTACAATCTTTTTTTCGGCTATTATTGGACTGATATCATAGCCAGTTTCAAAGGTATTTGTTATTGTAATTATAAATTGGATTTCTATGATGAAAAATCTATTATTGTCGTATTTCTTGACAAAATTCTAAAAAACCTTAGTCTAAAGTTGCTTTTTTAAGATAAAAAGAAAATATATAGCCCTATAAATCATTGATAAAGAATATAATTTCTAGTATATTATAAGATAATTTTATAGGTTCACACCATTTTTTTTTTTATACTTGGATTTTCGACAATCATTCTAAGATTGGTGTTAGTATAAAATAGCCAAATACAAGATTCGATGGTAAGTAACAAAGTAAAGCGATATTTTTATGAATTTACAGAAAGAATAAATATTAATTTTACAAATAAATAATTTAAGTTTTATTAATTTATATATAATGTTGGTTTCACAATTTATTACCCACAATATTATATGATACTGTGATATTGAAAAACGATCATGTAAAAAGATTATGTAGGATATTTGAACTGATTATTACAGCTATTTTTTGTGTGTCTCTTGAAATATTCTGAAAAAAAGTATATGGATTTTCATTAGAAAATTATTTTATTGTAAAAATATATTAATCTCAAATAATTCTAGAAAGAAGAGCAAACGTTGTAAAAAAGAATTCTGTTTTTTCTAGGAACTAGATTAAAAAAAGAATTTAAGAGTTTAAAATAGATAAATGTGCTAAATGTTGCATGATCAATCAATCACAAATGATCAATTACAAATACTGACACAAAAGAATAAAATATAAGAAGAATGTACATCACATTGCATCATAGGAATGTAAAGCTTAAATTCCAAAAACTCATATAAAAGTTCTATTGACTTTGTATGCTTAAAAGTATCCGGCACAATGACATTTCTAAAATTTACTAATAAAGTAACTTTCTTATTTTATAACAGCACAATATTAATATATTCTAATGGTCATTTTAGTTTGAACTATCTATTTGAAAAAAGATTTTAAGCTTAATTTGTATCGAGTTAATATTTACTTGATGTTTAAACCCCAACTAGAATACCGTTTAATGTGTATAAGCAACCTTTTATTAAAGTTGACATTTTTTTGTATCAAAAAGTAACGGTGAAAAAGCTCTTGTAATAGCGATTTTTTATGAAACATTTATGAATTACTTTGTATAAAGAAGGACAAAAAATGTAAAAATATTCTAAATGTTTTTCAAAAAAGTAATTTTCGATTTATACTTGACGAAGCGAAAAAAAATTGCATTGCAGAAATGCCTTTATAGATACGTTTACACCTTTAGGTGGCGAGTATTTACATATATATATATACAGTTAAAGGCGGTAAGTCTTTTCAATAAAGAATATTCTTTATTCGAAACAAGAAGCGAAAAAAATCCAATCTAATAGCATGAAATAAGGCAAAAAGTTATACTATAAATAAAATGCTTTTTTAGTTCAAAAAAAAATTATATTACATTTGATCTAGGTGTCATCCATGTATTAAGGATTTATTTTGCAAACTAATTATATTTTAAACTTTTATGCTATAAAAAGTTGATTTGAAGGAAACGAAACAGGTCAAAGTAATAGAAATTTTTTTATCGTGCTGCATATATTTCTTGTAACTATTTTTAGAATCTTAGTTTGATATATACAATGAAACAAAAGACATGGGATGGTTTCATATTTATATAAACCATATAACTTAGCATAAAAACGAAGTTTGCTATTTTATATCTAGTTTATAATAAAAATATAAGGTGTCATAAGCAAATTGAAATATAGTGTACATTTTTTTTTAGAAAGCATATAAAAATTTTAATTTTTGTTATACTATTAAAAATATATAGACTGATTTTAGATTACAAAATTTTCTGGCGTAGGAATTCCACAATAACAACTAAATTCTTCCTAAAAAATGTGCAAATATTTCTTCTACGGCAAAAAGCTTTAATGCTTTTTCCAAAAAAGAAACCAATATTTATACTATTTAATATCAAATGAATAAGGTATAAGGTATAACGAATAAATATAAATAAAGCTAAAAAGTGCATAAATTATAATTCGTTACAATTTGTATAATGGCTTTAGTAGGGCGCAAAAGAAATAAAATTTTCCCAGAAGCTTAATATTTGAGATCTTTTGTTCTACTATAAGTCAAATATACTTCGTTTAAATACAACTGAATACAATAAATCGAAATTTAAAACCAAATCAAATATACATACAATTACAAATAGTCACTAAAATAAAGATGATCTGATCATACATTCACATACTTGATATAAATAATTTAAAGTATATATGATAATCGCAATAATGTTTAATTTTACGCAGTTTAAAATGGATGAGAATTGATTGAATGACTTTATATCCATAAAATGGTAGAACTGGCTTTCGTGACAATTAATTGATAAGGTGGAATTAGACTTATTTTAACTAGAATCTATTTATTGTTAAAAAAAAGGTGTGGATCTGAATATAACATTATTTATATTAAAATTTTAAACTTGGTACAATTGCAATTATTCAAATTACGCAAAATTCATTTTTTCACTCTAAGACGGTTTATTTCGATGATGTGTTCTTTAATTTATCAATATCCAATAAATTATATTTTCTTGCATGATAAATTTAAAATTATAGAGATAACACCAATTTTTAGTTAAAGGATTCAAAGAGAAAATTATTTAGGGGTAAAGTTAAATTATAAGTTTGGAGAGGAAAGTATGTGAAGAAAAACAAAAATATAAGATTATGGAAAAAAATTAATAATTAAGAAATTACCGAACTAATAAGAAATATGTATTTTGCTGTTTTTTTATTTGAAATACGATTTCTTAATAAAATCTTTTTATGATTTAAAAAGAAAATTTTGTAGTACGAATTTAGCACGCAAACAAAAAAATCCGATCAAATACAAATTGGATAATATTGATGTTGGGAGTCTTAATATTGTACTATTTTTTAGTCTTGTAGATAGGAACTTTTATTTGGGTATGTGAACCGGACATACTACTAATCGATTTCTTACATTATTCAAAAATAAAAAAATTTATTTATGCCATAATATGAATTTTGATGTATTTATGACTATAAATCGTTATAAATTGTAAAATTTTATACATTAAAACTTTGTTTCTTGCAACTTATCGCATCTTATTTCATTGATTTTTTTTGATTTTTAATTCTATCCGTGCTCCTATTCAATACTAATCTCAAACCGTCTATACATTTAATTATTAGCTTTTAATAATATATTTTCGTGGATTTTTGCTGTCGTGTCTTTGATAGGTATCGATGCCATACGACCAGAAAAGACTCTCATATTACTTATCTTAGTCTATTTATGTATTTAAAACCACATTAAAATAAAATATTTGTATTTTTCTTGCAGTTCCGTATTCCGTTTATTGCAAAATAACACGTTTTTGATCAACCACACTACAAAAATTAATAACTCTTACATTTTGATCTATCAATCTAATTTTTTAAGACAGTTTAGACATTTGAAATATGAAAATATTTTCATGTAAAAAAGACAGCTCTTGTTTTTATATTTTGCATATCTTTAAGGTTTATGTGATGCGACATTCACTGTAAGGGGTCAAAAACGTCTAACCACGAAACTTCAGACACATATAATCTGTTTTGCACCTACCTTCTACCAAAAGTCTTCGTTATCATAAATTACTTTGAATTTGATTCCCGGATACGGCACAATCGAGGGTTTCAAGCCCACATTTTTTTTGTTGCAATATCACTATGCATTTTTACATAAAAATACATTCTAAAATTTTTCTTGCGCTACATTGCATTTTTTTTTCTAAAAATTTGTAATATTTTCATACATATACTTACAGTATTTAATTTATTTGAATGTAAGTCTATACTGACTCATTAACCTCTGTAAAAAAGTAATGCATATTTTTTGTGTATTTATGTTATGTCTTTCTGTGTATTTTGACAATTTTTTTTATGTTTTTTATATATTAACATTTTTTTATATATTCTTGTAACGTTTTAATGAATATTTCTGTTTTATATCATTTATATATTAAACTTTTTTCGGAATAAATGTTGTATCATCACTTTTTAGAACGTATATCACAAAAAATTTGCAAACTTAGAAGACTAAAATTTTATCTTATCATGATCCATGTAATTTTTAAAATATATGCTCAAAATTTATGAAATAAGTAACACTTCTGAGAGTATAATTGTGGGAAGTTGGTATTATGTTCTCAGTGATTTATTTGCAGATCTTAACGTATTATTCATTAATAATATCTATGATATATATGTTAATAAAGAAACATGTACCTGATTTTTAATGGTAAATCACAAGAATTTCTTATCACATACAAATATTAGAAAACTAATTTTCTAATATATTACAAAAACTATCAATACAATCTTATGTTTTCTTAAGCATAGTGAGTAAGGAGCAATCTATTTAAGTATGAATTACTTTAAAATTTCAAAAAAAGCTCTAAAAATTTTTTTTAATATAATTCGAATATAACACACGACAAAAGATTTAAGAAGAATATTCGTATACTCAAAATACAATAGCGTAGACGGATTTTGAAAGCTGAACAAATAATATTTTTTTATTTAAAGTGAATAAAAAAGCTTTCAAAACATAAAGAAAAGGCAATACGTATATGGTAAAAAATGCGTCGAATTACAAAGTTAAAATAAGCACATTGGCGAAAAGCGGGCATTTAGGAATTATATGTACTTTTGAATATATAAATGTTCATTTTATCGGAGTATGCAAAAAACCTGTATACGTCACAAGAAAAAAAATATAATATTTTTATTGAGATAAGGATTGAGTGACTCGTGTAATGAATTTACTTTTTATGCATATAATAAAAATAAAAGCACCGGATATATTTCTATGCACTACATAAACAGTATAAAAGTATTAAATTTTAAGAATACGATGTTATGTATTCTAGCATTATTATACAATCTTAAAACAAGTAACTTAGCTATAAAATTATAACAATTATCGATTCTATTATTATGTGATTTTGTAATTCAAGACTATTTTTATTGAATATAACAGCAATATTGAAATATTTTTATTGTAAATAGATGGCTTGTATTGTTTTTTTCGTAATTTATTTTGTGATTTTGATTCTAAAAATTTCTTCAAAATGATTTCTCTTTGTGCTATTCTAAAGATTACGATATTATTTTCATATTTCATGATCTTTTACAAGTTGATTGGCCAAAAAAACAATGCTTATGATCACATGTAAAATTTGTAATAGTCATTATGACCGTATATATCAGAATCTAACTATTTTTCTGCAACATTATTAATTAGATAGAGAAATCGCAAAAAAAATATTAACGCACAAGTTATATTCAGATAAATTATATATTTTTTTGCCATATAAAATTATATTATGACATCAAAAGTGGTTCTTATATAGAAAATTTATTTTTATTTCTATTTTATTATTTAATATTTTTCTTGTACAGCCAAAATGTCAGATCTTTATCTATAATAGAAATAGCAAGATCTTTCTTCCCTCAACATCTAAACAATATTTTTCAATAAATGAACTAATACCAGAATGCGATGCCCAAATGACATCTAATGCGTTCTATTTAGCGCTTTTTTCTGCTCTATACCACATTACTCACTCGTTAATGACGGTATATAATATTTTTCTATATGCATATTATAAGTTTAAAATGGATGCATTCTTAATTTCATCAGTAAATATGCAAAATATTTATCTAACAGATAATATGATCTTAGCATTTTAATAAAAATGTTTGTTTAATTTTTATTACTCATTATAACTATTTATTTTAACATCATCACATTTTTATTATTATTGTAAACTACAAAGCTACGTCGGATTTTTCCATTTTTCAAATCTTTTTCTTTTAGCATATATCTTATCACTTCTTGTTTGTTTATAATACTTTCTATAACTGCGTGTCTTCTAAGTACCAAATTTTATAAAAAAGCAAAGTACGTGCAATCACACTGCTGTTATATATTATTAATACGACATTTCTTGTTTATAGATATGGCTAACTATAATTTTTGCATATACTTGCCAAGTTGAGCATTGATTTTTCTTTTTTACCGTGTTATTATTTTACTTCCCCCAAAACAATATTCCTACATCACATTAAACAAAAGTCGACAACAATCATTAGGCTTAAAGTTACCGTTTTTATATTTTCTTGAGGATATGGATTTTTCAATCCTTGATTCTCATTACTGCTGTAAAGTTTTCGATGCAGTTATTATTTAATGTTTCACAGATTAAACTTCATTTCTGTTTAGATCAGTGAATTCTATGGCGAGATTTTCTAAATTATTCTTAGCTATCTTGTATATCCTATCAATACCAAGTATCATTATATCTTTCCTATTACGTATATTGCTCTCTTCTAGTGATATTCTTCTATCCATGGTAAGTGGCGTATTTAGATCTAAAAGAAATTTGTAAGATAAAAATTCGGAAATTATATGTTCCTTTTTGTATTTTTTTACCCTAGAAAATGTGGTTTTTCTATATCTATTGGGTGTAAAGTATGAATTTCTATTTGATCTTTATACATAAGATATTCTATTATGTATAAATACTTTGATTATGATTAAAAAACGCATATGATGTAGTTTATCAGCGTATTCGCGAATACGTATGTTGATAAGAAAACGCTTTTGTAGGCAATTGTATTTTATAGTATTTTTATAATTTCATCAAAAATCATGTTTAATTTATAGAAATTTGCATAGATTTCCTATATTATTATATAAAAAGGCATTTAATTTTATCTTCCGTATCCGATATTTGCATATTCGATACGTTGATCTGCATTTATTGCTAACATTGAGTTAATTTTTTCTAGAACTATACATTCCTACATCAATTGTTTCGTCTGTCATCATGCTTAAATTTTATGTGAATTGAATCAAAAATTATTACTTTTGAAAATAAATGTCTTTCTGAAAGAAAGCTCTTCGTTCTGTATATTTACTAAGAGTAATTTTTATTTAAGTATATTTTTATTTAATTCATTTCAGATAAAAAAATCATAATGTGTTAGTCTATTTCTTTACCGTATACTGATCGTCTATATCGTTCAAAATTATTTTTCTGATATAAATAACTGAATTTTCAATTTTCTTGTAATCAAACCTATAAACCTATAGACAGACTCTTGATGATGTAGTTTTGCTAATATAACTATTGGGTAGTCTTTTAAAAAATTTTATAATAAATTATGTACTACGTAATCCTTGTTTTTAATATCATTCTATCATTATTGCCGTGTTTTTACTGCTTTCGACTAAGATCTTTGTGTGTGCTTTACGGAAAAAGTTATTTGTCTAATAATTGGTTACTTCTTTCTACTTTGAGCTGCAAAAAAAAATACTTTTTTTGTTATCAAGTTAAGTAAAATGTGTATGCAGTAAATAAGAAACGTTTCACTATAAATTATAATATTATTCTAAAGACCGATACTTTAATTGAATTCATATGTGCAGTTTTGACGATTTTTCTTTCCGAAATTTATATAATTGTTTTTGGATGTCTATCAATACATACTTTAGATTAAATACATAAAAACAGCTAAAGAACATGCACAGTTTGCGCAAAAATGATATGGCAAGTGGTTATTCAATTATAAAAACTGGGATATCGTAATTTTACCAATTTTATTATCAGATAAATATCGTTTTGCTCACAAAATTACAGTTTTTCCACTTTTTTTGCTGCTATTCACATAATTATGCAACAGAATTCTCGTTAGCTTTCAATTTCGATAGCTTCTTTTATTAGCATAAAATTGAAATTTTTTTTTATTATATTAATTTTATTGTGCTAAAATTCAAAAATAAAAGATTTTTTACATATGGCTTTTTTTATATATTGTTTTCCCTCTCTTTTCATAATTTATTTCTTGTACATTAATTTTATGCCTAGAATTTTGCAATGCTGTCACATATTCTTAAGCTTTTTTCCAATTTTAACTCTTAAAATGTGCTTCATGCTCTACAAAATAGCTCATAGTTCACTCTTTATAATTGTAAGAGTAGGTAATTTTATTCTATTATAACCATTAGAATTTTTTTTCTTATTTTTTTTATAGTAGAATCTCATATTTATATAGCAAATATAGAATTACGGAGTATTTTTTTTATAAAATGCAAATTGTTGTAAATTCTTATCATATCAGCATCATTATAATATTATCAGACTTTCCTACCCACTTTGTGGACCAATAAAATCATGAATTTTTAAAGTTTTTTTTAGTTATATTCAAACATCTTCAAATGAATTTTTATATAAATAAATTGCATATTTAAATATTTTTTGTTTTATTTATAGTTATGTAAACATATAAAACAATCTCTTTACATTATTCTTTTTTTTGTGGTTACGAAAATAAATTATGAAATAGGGCTTATGACATCTATTGTCTTTACACAAATAATAAAAACTTCTTTAGATGTTTTCTACAAGCATGCTCTAAAATTATCGTTTAAATATGTTTTTTCTGCAATCTTATAGACTCACGCTTCAAGTGTAGAAGAATTGATTCATACCAATCTTAAAATAAAAAAGCATTATATGGATTGACTCATATGAAGTTTATAGAAAACAAACGTGTTCAAGTGTAAGAATACTTGTGATAATTATTTTTTGCACTCCTTGTTGTCTACAGGGATATTTATATATTTCGAACGCTTTTGTTTCTGTTGCTGGTTTGTCTATTATCTCTATTGATTACATTTAGTTATTTTTTATTTTATGATTCCGTATGTATTCTATGTTTCGGACAAATCAATATCATACTAATAATGATTTTTGTAGTGATAAGATCACAAGACAAAATAATACGATAAGGAAAAATAGCGATTAAACGAACATCAGATTTACAAACATTTGAATGCGAAATAGACCACAAATTGAAGGGCTTTTAAATATAGATCGAAACAGGTGGATAAAATGTTTTATTGAAGAAGAATTAACATAATCAGTTCTATATACTTATAAAAATTCATGATTATACATATTTACAAATTAAATGATAAAACAAAAATAATTCATATCGTTTACGATTTATATACAATATATCCTGTTTTTTTGCTAAATAAATGGTAAAACGTTCTCTTTTAAACTACACATTACATTTATGACTGCTTTTTTTACTAGTTATTCAAAAATTTATATCATTATCTTTACGATAGACCAGATTTCAAACTTAAAAATCACATCTTATCAAGATTTCCTTATATACAATGTAATTAAGTATTTTTCATAGTTTGTTCAACTGACTATATAAAAATTATAGTGCATCAAATTATCTAAAATGAAAAAAAAAACCAATTTAAATAATATATTGATAAAAAAGGAATTTATTGTTTTTTTTTATTCAACTAACATATATATATCTACTGTTAGAATTATTATTGATAAATAAGAGTGTTACACCGATTAGACCACGAGTCGTATATGAGAAATGAAAAAGCCAACCTAGCAGAACCAGAAGGATATTTTAAAATAGTAATATTTAAAAATTTTTTTTAAAAGTCTTGAAACAAGAATTGTCAATATGATAAACATTAAAAATGACAAAAATGACAAAAATGAAGAAATGATTCGATTCTGTTCTATATTGCAATAAAAATGTAATATTGTACACATTTTGACCGCAAAAAATAAACTTGAATAATGTATAAAAAAAATAGTAAGTAAATATAATTTTATATATGTTTGAAGCATATATATGTGACAATGGTTTATATATCCAAATAGATATACCAAAGCGCCCAAAAGACATAATATCCACACATAGGTGTTTATATGTATAACACATTTCTCTAAAAGCAGCAATATAGAGAGTTTTGTATGTGTTTGCTGTAGCATCAAATACATTATATTTTTTTCTTATATAATAGTACAATCTTGTACAAGAATTTATATGAAATTATGACAATTTTTATTTAAAAAAAGTTGTTATATATTAATTTTATTTGCTTTTTATTTTTATACACCTTTTCTATGTACTGGACTAAATACGCCATATGTATATTGTAGATATTTTTAGGGGAGCTCACTGCGAGATTAAGAAGTTTAAACATGAGTTTCTATTTATAATATGCGAAAAATCATAAAAGATTGATGCAAAAGTATAGTATATATAATTGAATATCAATAATCTAATATATTTTTATAGCATAAGTATATTATTAGACAACTCTTTAATAGAAAAAAATTACAAATAACTTTTTTTGAAATAATCATCTATCAATAGAACAAATTTTCACATTAATACATCTTTCTCCATCTAAGAAATTTACGTGAATGAAATTATTTTCAAGACAGAACTCATAGTCTCTACCGAAAAAAAGAACAGATGATTGTGACGAATAATCGACTGTTTCTGGTGTATGCTTTGCCTTGATATATTATCCTAATGGAATTTCAGTACTCACAGGTAAATCTATAGTCGAGGAATTTTTTGTGTATTTTCTTTGTGATTTTTTCCCGATTCTCTGTTGAAATCTTAACTTTTTTTTGGATTTTCTTGTTTCAATAAAACCTTTTTTCACAAGAATTAACAATACATTAAACGTATATTTTATTATCTTCGCTTACTCTATTCACATTCAACGCAACGCTGATTTTCATCTATATAATTTTGATTTTTTCATTTTAATATTAAGTGTTTTTATCTAGAAGTATTTGATTCTTATATTCGAAAGAATGAATTGCTTTTGTTTCTCCTTTATAAGTTTCATTTTCACCTTTAATTGCTCTTTCATGTTCCCATTTTTTTATATTTTGATTATGTTTGCTGTGTATTTCTTTTTTAATGCTAGATGCGCAAGTGATAAATTTTTTTTATAGATCTTGAGTTATTTTACACTATTTCGCATTTATCATTATCTTTCTATAAGTCGGATTTTTATGTATATATTATTTTCGCTAATTTTTCTAATGTCTTGGTGCCTATTTTCTTTTAATAGTATTTCATGTACATTATCTTTTGAAAGATCATTCATATCGTCAAAATCTGTTGAATTGGTTGAACTTGATGTAAAATTTCTTTAATGTCATTTTGATTATATTCTTTCTGTTTTTCTTCTTTTTGCATGGACTTCGATTGTAAAATTTTGGTTTTTTTCCTATTTTTAGTAAAAATGGATCGATATGGACGTCATGTACTATTTCATAATTTTTTTTTGATCCACTCAAGACAGGATTTTGGTTTTTTTTTCTTTTAATATTATTTTTCATTTTTGTTTATTCTTTTTTCTGAATTTTTCATAGCAATTTTATTAGAAAATCTATTTTTTATAGTCATATCATCTTTATTCATATATTTAATTTTCTTTAATAAGTTTTCCGTACATTCAAATCTTTTTTGATAGATAACGTTTAGGGCCTTAATCTGTTTTGAGCGTGATATATTTTCGGCATCGCCTTTTTTACTGCCCACTTGAGGGTTGATAGATAAGATTACTAGATATATAACCAGCAGCATTTATTTCTTCTATTTTTTACAGAATCTCTAGTATACTTGTATTTCTGTTAGATTCAGCATGCATGTGTAATATGTTTGATTCCTCTGTATTTTCTAGTGATGGATTATAAAATTTTTCTTTTAAACAGGAAACGTTTGATATTTCATTTTCAGATATCAGATAAACTTTTTCTTCTTATACTAAGTTTAGTTTTTCTTTTTTGATTGTGTATTTTACATCTTTGACGCATTATCATCATTGTGATTTTTACTTGTAAATCTCTTTGCTGTAAATTTGTGTGGTTTTTTGCTTTTAGAGCATTGACTTTCTAAATTATATGAGCAAAATTTTTCATCATTTTTTAAACGTGATGTCTTTAGCATTAAATCTATATTCATTCTTTTCTGCTTAATTTTCGGATCTTTTGTAATATTTACATGTAAATCACGAAATTTCATAACGAAAACTTGCTGAATGATACCAACCCTTTTCTTTAGTTCTAAAATGCAATCTCCTGTTTTTCTATTCTTTAAATCTAATTCCTGGACAGAAATAGCACTTAATCTATAATACTCGTAACAAAATATGTCTGGATCCGCATCTTGTGAAAAAAATTGAACGAAATTACACTTTATAAAGATTGTTTGTAAGGTGTTAATCGTTAAAGCATCATTTTTATCAATGCTATAAAATTTCTTGACTTCTTCAAAAAAATTAGTGCTTAAGGTACTAAAAACTTCGGAAAATGTTTTTGATGTTCCTACTTTTAATACTTCTGCAGAATATATGAGCTTTTCTAAGAACGAATCAATGAAATCACTTGGAGATATATAAAAATATATATATTGGTTGATTGAAGGGTTTTTATTGACTTCATCGTACAATAAATCGATAAATGAATTACAGTTTTTACATTCTAAAAATAAAAACTTTATAACTTTCCTATCTTTTTCTCTAATGATTTGCGAAAATATTTGTTTAAAATTATCCGACCTAGAAAATATATTTTTAAAAAATATCTTGTTTTCATACAGTAACAGATACTCAAATAAACTTGATATCATATTCCTATAATAAATCAAATAGTGGTTACAAGCATCTCCATCGCTAATAGAATTCAATATCATGTGCTGATTTTTGCCACATTTGCAAAGTATATTTAACCGGCATCTGTATTCTCGTCAACCATTTTTTCAAAACCTGAGAATCGATACATAAAATCCAAATATATAATTTTGCAATTTTTTGTATCTTTAACTATATACTTGAGCAAAGACAAGATTAATTTTCCAAAATACTTCTCGCCTGTTGTGTAATTCTCTATAGAAGTATATTTTCTTCCTATGCTGGAATCAATCTGGTTCTTTTTATTAGTATTTTTAAAATCATTTTTTTCTCTCAATAAATTGTCACTTCGATTTTTTTTCGTTTGTAGATCGTTAACGCTAATTTCTTTGGAATTATGCAAAAAATTACAGTTTCGAGTGTCAGTGATATCCTTCTTTATATTTTTAACATCCTCTTTATTTGACAAACAGTCAAGTGTTAAGTTCTTATGGCCTCCAGAAGACCATGAAATAAAATTTAGAATATGTTGAATGTATATTCTATGTAAATCAGATCCGATTTCTTCGCCTATAATATATTCAAAAAAAATCTTTTTATTTGCGCTCGATATAATCATAATCTCAAAATCATCAGAAAATGTGGATGTAATATCAGAATTTTCATGTTTATCTTTTTTAATCTTCGTGGATGCAGTCATAATACATATCGCAATATACAGAAGAACGCAGTATAAGCGCATTTTATAAACTTTCTTGGCCATTTATAATGCATTAAATTTGCAGTCGTTTTATTTCAATTTTTGGAATTTTTATTCCTTAAATGCCACTAAGATAAATTGAGATAAATGAATAAATGATATTTCACAAAAATGCCCAATTTCTTTTGACATTAAATTTCTAAATTTACTCTTTTAGATAAAAAGTGGTTGAACAAAAAAAATGTAGAAAATAGATAATAAAATAGCACATGCGTTTAAAGCATATCTAAGAAGAATCATATTATGAAAATCTATGTCGCGATATCATACTTCTATCATTGTGATTTTCCATTATACATCATAAAGTTCATATAAACAAAAAAATAAACATAAAGAACATAGAACCTTATAATTTATTGCCGTGTATATACATACAATTGAATGACTCAAATTCTTATCTTCACACGTTGGTTTTAAAATATTAGCAACTACCTTTAACCATCACTTTTTTATTAGAAAATCAAAATAAAACTACTCTATAGACATATTTATAAAAAACTCGATGTTAACTATCTTCAATAAAATTTATTTTTTACCATATACTATTTTTAAAATATACTAAAATAAGGATGTTTGTTTAACCATTGTTTGCATCTATGCCTAGTTTTGTTTGCGTCCATATATTTTTTTATATGGAATTTGATAAAATATACGCGTCAAGTATTATTTACACTGCATATTTGGTCACTAAATAGACTTTACATTATTTTACTATGAATTTCTTAGATTCTAATACCCCTCTGAAATGTAAAAAAAGAAAAATTCAACTGGAAAGGTACTATCCAGAACATTGGTTTTTTCGTATTAAAAGATGTGTTTTGATCATATTAGACTGCTTATTTACAATTAAATAGATTATTATACGTATAAAAACTATATCTAGCCACTATAAAAAAACTAGAATTAATTGTTCCCTGCTAAACTTTATTTTACCTAATTATTTTATGCTGTTATATTCGTTTCTATAGAGTATCTATTTTTATGATGATTTTAAACATATATAGATAATATTTATGTTTTATTTTTAAATAAAGATATTTTGCAGATGCTAAGATTAATGTTACAAGGTTTGATAGATAGTTATCATATACTTTACAATTCATGCATAAACCTGTATAGAAACATATTTGTATTTGCATTTTATAAGGTTCTTTGGAGCCAAACTAAGTCGATTCTGTATTATGGTGTTTAATTGTAATAATATTTACAATATCAATATTAATAAATACTATTGTCACAAATACTTTATTCTATTTAACATGCTATAAATTTATGGCAAAAATCATTTATTTTCTGGTGAGTTCTGCGGTAAAGAAGACGTTATTATTTGCAAATTTCATATTAAGTCTAAGTTTTTTTTTGCTCATTCTTGCTGAAATTCAATGCAAAATTAGAGTTGTGTATATAATTTTTCTAATTATCAAGATAAATATTTTTGATATATATTCATAATACATTTATAGAGACTAGATTTTTTAAACGATAATTTCTTTTTAAAAAAAATCATTTTAAATTTATGCTCAAGTTTGCTTTTAAAATATAAAAAAATGGAATTTTTATAATATCTGTAGATCGGATTCATCTTTATATGAATTTTTAAAAAAAGGATTTTTTTCATTTATATGAATATTTTGGATGTCATCTGATGTGTTGTAAAATATTTTTTATAAATCTAAAGATGTATATTATGAATATATGTATTTTGATTAAGCAAATCAAGGGGTCGGTTTTTTATTTTTTCCCTAGATACTTCAGAAATTTCTATGCATTTGTAGATGTGTAAATTTGATTTTTAACAAGCTTATTTATCATTGCTTAATATTTGTCACAATTTTTATCGTATTATAAATAAGCTTCCCGACAGTGAAAATATCGGTTGGAGAAGAATCGAAATAATTCTTATAATTTAAAATGTGTTTTTATGGTGCTGATTTTTAGAAAATTTATATTGTTTTTGAACAAAAAAAAGTCAAAACATCAAATCAAATTGCAGCAATAACGTTTGTAAATCATTTTTTGTAACAATTTTATTTTATCATAGCCAGTAGCTAGGTATAGGTTGTCGTTAGTATAATTTTTATTTATATACCAATAAAGCTGTTACTGTTGCAGTTCTTATCACACCAATTCTAAAACTCTACGTTTACAGTTGCTTTAGTAGGAAAAACCAATATATGTACTAGATATTTATGGTTTATTTATATAGAATATAATTTTTATTTTTTTAAAAAGGTAATATTTTAAAGTAAAATGTATATTTTGCTTGTGCAAAAAGGAATTTTGAGAATCTTTCTAATATTGGTAATAAATAAATAAAGCTAAATAAGAAAATTCAAGATTCTTTGTTAAGCAAAAAGGTAAAGCGATTTTTTATGAATTTCTTGTGGGTATAAGTATATCCGCCTTGAATCACATGTTTTTATGTTAAAAACTTATATATTATGGGGTTTCTTAATATATTATCCAAATTATTATATTATGCTATACATATAAAAAAAACCAAAGATGTCATTAGATCATTTTAAGATGTAATGGGAGAATATTCTGCAATTTTTTTTGTATTTTGAAATATTAGAAATTTACTGATTCTATGGATTTATATTGGGTAAATTTTTTATGTTGTAAAGATATAGTAATCTCAAAGAATTGTAGAAATATGATAAAGCATACAAAAAAATATGTTTGTTGTAAACTAGATGCTATTTAAAAAAATAACTTACAGAATTTCATATAGATAAATGTTGCATGATCACATCAATCATCAAATAATCAATTGAAAATACTGACACATATAAATAATATAATAAGAAGAACATATATCTCATTGCATCATAAGAATGTAAAGCTTAGATTCCATAAATAAATATAATCATCCATATGACGCCTGTAAGCTTAAAATTATTCGGCACAATGAAAATTCTTTTATATACTCAAATAGTAATATTTTCTAAATATATATACGCAAATATCATGTATTTAGATAGCGATACTCAGTTTAAAGGAATTTTTTGAAAAACTTTTCTGAGCTTTATTTAGATCGAGTTATAGATTTCTGGTTGTAATAAACACGACTAGAGTACTGTTAAGTAGTGCTTGAATACTTTAATAAAGCTAGCTATTTTTTTTTGTAAAAAAGTAACACTGGAAACCTCCAGTAATAGCTCTTAGTTATGAATCATTGAAAAGATTAGTTATAAAAGTGGTCAACACAATATAAATGTACTATGTTTTCTAAAATATTGATTTTCGATATATACTAGAAGTAGAAAGAATATTTGCGCACCATTATAATTCTTTATAGATACTTTTACACCTTCAAAAAGTGAATATTTTTATGTAAATCTATATAGTTCATAGCAGAATTTTTTAAAAAAGTTGATATGCGTTGGATGAATTAAAATGGGCAAAAAATCCAAAATTAGATGATATATAGACACAAGACACATTATAGATGCAATCTTTATGATTTGATTTAATCGTGTTTAGAATAGATAAAGTTTTTATCAATCTTGTGTGAACTTATTATGCAAATCGATCGTATCCCTCAATGTATGCCTTAGAAAGTTGATATGGGGGAAACAATAAAGGTAAAAAGACTGAAATTTGCAAAAAAAACAAAAAATAAATTCTTATCATAAATCATATAATTCAGTAAAAAATGCAGATTTTGTTATTTCACATCTGGTTTTCAATACAAAGATTTGTCATATGCAATTAGAAATATAGTGTATATTTTAAAAAGAAAGCAACCTAAAAAAATAATTTTAATTTTTGTTCCACCATTATAAATATAAAAACTATTCTATAACTATTAAATTTTTCTATCCGAAAACCCCACAAAAAAACTTAATAATTTCTTAATCATATACAAATATTTTTTTATATACGAAAAGCTTATATGCTTTTTGCAAAACAGAACGAAACATTTGTACTCTAAAAGTTTAATTAAATGAGGTTCAACGAATAAATATAAATATAGAAAAATAAAGCGTATAATAAAAAATGCTAAGTTTTTAAGATGCTTTTATAATGCACAAAAAAACAAAGTTTTCCCATTAACTTAAGTTTGAAAAATCTTTATTCTACTATACGTCAAACATACTTAACGAAAATACAACTGCATACAAAAATCCGAAATTTGAAAGTAAATCAAATATTTATACTATTTTAAATAGTCATAAACATTAAGATGTTCAGAAAATGTATGCACATACTTAAGCTATACAGTTTTGAGTCTAAATGATTGATCGGTATAATGTATAATTTTACGCAGAAAAAAAGGATGAGAACTGATCAGAAAATTTTAAAACAATTGTATGGTATAAACGGCATTCGTAACAACGCATTTATATAAAGTATAAGACATATAGTAACAATATTTATTTAATTGTCAAAAAAAAAGTCAGATCCGCTGATATCGGAATAAAAAGACAAAATGTTGGATATAAGGTTATCATTTGAATTGCCCTAAATAGTATGACGCTTCTAAGATTTTTTATTTCCATTCTATACTGTATGATTTATCTTTAGACAAAAAAGTGGATTTTATTAGAATATGACTTTGTAGTAATATAGATATAGAGGCAAGTTTTATCTAATGATCACTGGGTTAATTTTTCAGGAGTAAAGTTAAATTTAAATTTTGGGGAGAAAAGTATGAGAAGTATGTGAAAAATATAAAACTAAAGTGAAAAAGTGCAAATTAAGAATCTACAAAACTAATAATAAATGAGGATTAAGCATATTTATAATTGACAATCCGATTAATTGATAAATTACTTTAATAGAAGTAAAAGTACATTTGTATATTAGAAAATTTAACGCACAAAAAACACATTTTTATACAAATTAGATGATATTATTGTATGAAACTTTGAAAGAAAACTATTGTATAGTCTATAACACTAAGAAAATAACTTTAGACATGTGAACCATTCATACTACTGTAATATGTTGCAATTTATTTTGTTTATTAGGTTCATCTATGCCGGAAATTTTTTTCGATTAATTTTAAGATCACCAATTGTATACAAATAAATATTATTATTATTATACATGACCACTATAGTTTTTTGTAACACCATATATATTATTTCATTTTATTATTCGCAATTGTAACCCTTATTGTGCATCTCTTTCAATGCAAAATAAAACCGTTTAATACATTTTATTTTGGGTTTTAAAATTATAAGGTTGTATTCGACTCATTATATCTTGTTTTTGCCGAGTATAATAGTCATATGAACAGAAATAACTCTCAGATTACAGATTTTGGCCTATGATAACATTTATATATACATTAAAATGCTATTCATGTATTTTTTATGCATTTCTCATTTCCTTTGTTTGCAAAATAAAACGTTCAAAAAAACCACACTATTAAAATTATCAACCTTGAATTTTGATTTTTATATTACAGTTAAAACATTTAAATTAAATTTTTTTTTATAAAATACAGCGCTTATATATAATTATATCCTAAATCTTTACGGCTCTCGTAAATCAGAATAAACCTGAAGGTGCAAAAAAACTCTAACCACGAACCTTTCTACAATTAATAATCTGTGCTGCACCTACCTTTTACCCATGGCTTTGTTAGTAGAAAAAAATGTCTGTGGATACAATACACCGGAATTCGTCCTGCAAGAGTGTCGCAGACTTTTTTTTGCATTCTGTTGCATATAATTAATTATTTCGCCAAAATATTGCATACAAAAGTCATTTCTAATTCTATATAGCTTATATTATGTTTATATTCGTAATATTTTTATATATATTCTTAGAGTAAAGAATTTATTTGAATATTTGTTTAGCCGGACTATTTAACCTCCTTTAAAGATTATTACATATATTTTGTATTTTATTTTATGACTTTGCATGTATTTTGACAATTTATAAATTGTATAATTAATTATTGACATCTTTTAAATTTTTTTTTGTTTTAATATATATGTCTGTTTGATATAATTTAAAAAAATTATTTTTTACTTTGAATTTTGTATCAGAGCTTTTTAGAACAATTTGTAAAAAAAATTTGCAAACTTATTCGGCTAATTTTTATCTTATCATTATCCAAATAATTTTTAAATAATAAGCTCAAAATTTTAGACATAAGTATTACTTCTGAGGATATAATATAGCGAAGTTGGTATTTTGCTTGTTAGAAATTTATTTGTGGATATTAGAATACTTTCCACCAATTTAATCTTGAATTTTTCTGTTAATAAAGCAACATGTGCCTGTCTTTCTTATATAAAATTACAAGGCTTTGCAATCACTTAAATATAATGTAGATTCTGGTTTTTTGTATACTATATTTTAAATTATATTATATTATATTATCGTTTATGTTTATAAGGATATCGAGTATGATATAATCTATTTATTTATAAAATATTATAATTCTTAAAAAAGAAGATATCATATTAGATTTAAAAATAACACGCATAAAAATATAGAATTAGAAATTCCGTGTTTTAAAAATACAATATAATGCACGGATTTCGACGGTTTTAAAATTTTTTATTTTTTTGTTTTAGAGTAGAATAAAAATACCTTTTAAAATCTACAAAAACGGCAAGTCTCGAGTAAAACAATACTTCTGTTGAATTTATAAAGTCAAGAGAAGCACATAAGCGAATAGCGGGCCTCTGTTAATAAATCGTACAATTTATATGTTATAAATGTTTTTATAAACCGGGCAGGCAAAAAAACCTGTTAACGTCTAATACGAAAAATAAATAATTGAATTTTGAGATTAGGATTGAGTGACATACATAATGAATTTTAATTTGAGCATAAAATATATATAATAGCACAGGATATATTTCTATGTATTACATAATTTAAATAAATTTAATAACTTAAAAAAAAATATTGTAATTAGAATTGGCATTATATCTATAAAAAAAACTAAGTTTATATATTTTCAAAATTCTCGATTCTATTATATGCGATTGTTCATCATAACTTTTTTTTTGATTAAACTGCAATATTGTCTTGTTTTTGCAGTAAAAAAAAAGTTTTTCATGTTTTTGCAGTAGTTTCTATTATGATTTTGATTCTCCATTCTTTTAAAATTAATTTCTCTTTGTGCTATTTTAAATAAAACAATATTGATATTAGTGTCTTATTTCATAATCTTATACAAGTCGAATTTACACAAAAACAAAACTTATAATTATATGTACAATTTTGAATAGTCTATATGATTGTTTATATACGAATTTAACTATTTTTTTCAGCGAGCTTATTAATTAGATAGGCAAATCTTAAATAAAATCTCAACGCAAAAATTATATCCAAATAAAGTAAATGTATTTTACTTGCGATATAAAAATATAATATGTCATTAAAAGTGGTTCTTATATGCAAATTTTATTTTTAGGTTTATTTTATTTATAATATTTATCTTGTATCAATCAGAATTTTAGATTTTGTTATAGAATAGATACAGTATATACTTCTGCCCTCAACATTCTTACGATATTTTGCAATACATTGACGTATTCATGATTTTTTGGCATTAAAAACATCCCAATGCGTTTTATTGTGCGCATTCTTCTGCTTCATACGACATATTTAACTATTTGGTGTCTAATTATGGTATTTATCAATATACGTATTCTAGGTTCGAAAATGACATATTAATAAAATCATATGATAATAAATATAAAAATTATCTATTAGATCATATTTTCTTGTGTTTTGAATTTCAAAATTCGTTTAATTTTAATTACTCATTATTTGTATTATGATTCACATTATCAAGTTCTTCTTCTTATCGTAAACTATTAAATATGGTCATTCTTTTTCTTGTTTTAATCTATTTTCTTCTAAAATCCACTCTTATCACTTCTAGTTTGTTTTCAATCACTTCTATAACTGTGTGTCTTCTAATTACCAAATTAGTACAAATGTCAAGTTTTTTTTGATCACACTTCTGCTACACATTATCATTACCTGATTATTTGTTTATAGTCATTACTAAGTATTTTTTTTGCATATACTTGCCAAGTTGTTCATTATTTTTTTTTCTCCACTGTGTTGGTATTTGAGTTCCCCTAATAATAATGTTCCGTCATAAAATTAAACAAAAGTAGACATCTATCATTAGGCTTAAAATTACCAATTTTTATATAATCTTAAAGATATGGATATTTATATGAGTTCTCATTAATGCTGAGAAATTTTCGATGCAGTTGTTATTCTTATATTTTACAGATTAAACTTTATTTCTTGTAGGATAAGTAAATTCTATGGCGTGATTTTCTAAACTATCTCTAGCTATCTTTTATATCATATCAATACAAAGTATCATTATATTTCTCCTATTACGTATTTTGCTGCTCTTCATAGTGATATTCTTTATTCATAGAAAATTGTCTTTTTTGGCTTCAAAAGAATTTTGTAAAATAAAGATATAGAAAATACATGTCCCTTTGTAGTTTTTTATCTAATATAATATTATTTTACTAGATCTATCGGCTATAAAGACAGAATCTCCATATATGATCGTAACATAAACGATCATTAATTTAAATAAATTACTATAATTATACATCAAAAACGCCTTTGTAGTAGTTATTTGGTAAATACGCGTTCACATTTGTTGATTAGAACACGCTTTTGCTGGTAATTGTAATTTTTTTGGATTTTAAATTTTTGTATAATTTCTTTAAAATATGTCAAATGTTATATATTTTGCACAGACTTACTAATTGTTATGTAAAAGGCATTTATTAATACCTTTAGTATAGAATATTTACACTTTCGCTTCGTTAATGATTATATGTTGCTAATATTGATTTACTCGTTTGTAGAACTATGCATTCAGAAAAAAATTGGTTAATCTGCTATCATTTGTAAATTTTTGTTGATTAAATGCAAAGAAATCACTCTCGAATAAAAATTCATTTTCCGAAAGAAACTTCTTCATTCAGAAAATTTACAAGGGGGAATATTTTTGTGTATCTTTCCAATGGTATCAATTGAGTAAATTAATAGAAAATTGTTAAACTATTTATTTACAGTTTACTGATCGTAAAAATTGTTCGATATTCTTTTCTGCTATAAATCCTTTAATCTTACATCAGTTTTTTTGAAGCTTCAAAACCAGTATACAGACACTCAATATTGTAGTTTTGCCAATATAAAAATTAGATAGTCATGTGTTATAATACAAATAAACCTTAATTAAATGTAATAAATCGTTTGTTGCTACATTCCTTGTGTATAAGCATTTTTTTTATCTTGCGACTAAAACCGTCTGTATGATCTATCGTAATAGTGATTACGTTAATAATTGGTTGTGCAATTCGACTTTCAGCTGCAAATTTCTGTCTTTTTTATATTTTCAAGTAATAAAATTGTGTATGCAGTCAATATGAAAAAATCCGCTCTTTATATAATATTTTTATGTGAAAGATATATCAAATTACTTCATAAACCTTGTTTAAGATTTTTTCTTTCGAAATATTACTTTTTTTTTCGACCTTTTTATTTTAAACATCTCAGTTTCTTGATTGAAAACAGATATAGAACACTTAAATATTTCTACATTGTAATGCATCAGTAGGTATTCGTGTATAAATAATTGTGATTCCAAAATTTCATTTATTTGTCTCACAGATATTATCAACATTTTGATAAAAATTAAAGCTTATTTTTCTTTATTTTTTTGTAACCTTCCATAAAACATCCAGCTTGGTTCTCATCAGCTTTCAATTTCGTTTGCTTCTTTGATTAGAACACAGTATTTTTTTTAATTGTGTTAGGCTGAACTATTCATAAATACGAATTTTGTCGTCCGGTAATTTTTTTTTGTTTTTCGTTACTTTCCATTATTTATTAAAAGTATATAATATTATGTCTATAATTTTGTTACTTTGTCACATTATCTTCCTATATATATAAGCGTGAAGTTGTGCATCTTGCGCTAGTATATAGCTCTAAGTCTGAGTTTATTAGTATAAGAGTAGGCATTTTTATTCATTTTGAACTATTTAGATATCTTTTAAGCATCTATTTTATTGAGGGCTCTTAGATAAAAAACAGGAAAATTTGTAATATTATATTTTTCTATACATTTTAAATATAATATTTATAGCATGTTCATGTCTTGATAGCATTATTATAAGAGTTTCTTACTCAATTGTAGAGTAAAACAATTTTTAATATGTTAGAGCTTTTTTTTTCTACCTCAATTATCTTCATGGATTTTTTGATAAAATATATTCCATATTTAGATTTTGTTTTATATTTTGTTGTGTCAGTATATACTACTTTGTATTACCATTATTTTTTTTATAGTCACGAAATAAATCTTGGAAAGGGGGTTTTCACCTCTATGTAAACTACAAAAATATAATTTTACTTCTTTAGATGTTTATATAATAAATATACTCAAAAGTGTCGTAAAATTTAGTCTTGTTTTTGCAACCTTACAGGCTCACGCTTCAAATGTAGAAGAATTGGTTCATACCAAACTTGAAATTTAAAATTACTTGTTATACTGCCTCTACTGATGATTTATGTGTCAAACAAGTATGCAATAGTTTATGTATTCGGTATAAATTGTTTTCTTGCTCTCTCTGTTGCTTACAGGATTGATTAAGAATTATCACTGATGTTGTTTCTTTTTTCTGTTTTTTCTAGTATTCCTATATAAGTACATTCTGTGCTTATGTATTTTCAGATTTTGTCTTATTGTATTATTTACAAGAATCAATATCTTTAAAATAACGATTTTTGTAATGATAAGATTACAACACACAATAATTAGATAAAAAATCGCGATTAAAAGAATATTCATTTACGACATTTTTTTTGCAAAATATACTTGAATTGATAATCTTAACAATCATGCCTTGACTATGGTGGGTAAAAGATTTTATTATAGAGAAACATATTAATCTGTTCTATAGGTCCTGAAAAATTCATTTTTAATTATATTCTAAATTAAACGAAATTACGAAAAAAAAATACAATGTTGTGATGTAGTTCTCTATACAAAGAAAATTTATCAAGGTTAAAAAAATGGCGTAAAATTCTACGTTATAACTAAAAATCAAATATAAGAACAGCTTTTTATTCTATGATTCATGAAACGATATCATTCTCGTCCGATAGCCCAGTTTATGAACCCATAAAAATATCATCGAACATAACTTCCTAATAGACAATATAATTATTTATTCCTCACAGTGTGTTCAAGTGACTATATAGAAATCACAGTTGTTAAATTATCTAAAATGAATTTAATATAGTATCAAATAAATATATAGATATAAAAAAAAATTATGCTCTTTTATTGCTAACTAAAATATAAATTATTACTGTCAGAATTATCTATTGATAAATTATTATAATGCCTTAATTCAATCACGAGACTTATATAAGAAATCAGAATAAAACCGTAGAAACTGCATATTTTTTCTTAAAAATATTAATTAATTTTTTTTAAATTTTTGAAAAGAATTTACATTGAATAAGATATTTAAAATGCTAAAAAATCAAGAAATATCTGCAAATTTGTTCTATAGAGCAGTAATAAAGTTAAGCACGAAAACCTTTGAGTTGCAAAATGTAAATATACACATTAATATCATAAGCTGCACATATACGAATATTTTTTACGTTTGACGCTGCAAAATTTGACAGTGGCTATTATTACTAACCAGATTAAATCATAGCGCTCAAAATACATAAAATCCGCATAGAATATGCAAAAAAATAATATCAATTTTGCCTAAACACCTATAAGACAAGATCTATGTTTGTTTGCTGTGATACCAGTCAAGTTATAATCCATTATTTTATAATAGCACAAACATATATAGATATATATTGAAAATTATACCAATTTCAATTTTAACAGCAAAAATCATATATACATATTTGCTTATTGCTATATATACCTTCTCTAGGTTCTGTTCAACATTCGCCGTGTGTATAGATAGATAGTATCGAGAAGCTCACTGCATGATTCTGCAGTAAAAACAGTAGTTCACATGTAAAATATGCTATAAATCTATAAATAATAAATAGTAAAGACAATTAAACATTAAGAATCAAAAATAATTTTTAAACTTAACTATTAAAATTTTTCTAATAAAAAACTAGCTGTTGACTATAATTATAACATAAGTATATATTTTCTAATTCTTTTATTAAAAAAAACTGTTTTTTTAAAAAATCCATCTAGAATATAAACAAATCTTCACACCAATGAATCCTTATCCGACTCAGGTATTACGTGAATAAAATTATTTTCAAGACTGAACTCGATGTCTCTACCGAAAAAAAGAACAGATGATGGTGACGAATAATCGACTATTTCTGGTGTATACTTTACTTTTATTCTATATCCTGATGCCAATTCTGTAGTCACAGATAAATCTATAGTCGAAGAATCTTGTATTGTCTTTTCTTTGTAGTTTTTTTCCAATTCCTTTTCTAAATCTACACTTCTATTAGAATTTGTTTTTTCATTATGACTAGTTTTCGTACAATTACCTTTACATTTTACGTTAATTTTATTTTCTACGCTTTGTTTGTTTTCACTCAACACGAGCGGATTTTTATGTAAATTCACGATGTTTTTATGTAAATTTTTAGAGTTTTTATCTAGATCTTTTTGATCTTTATATTCGAAAGTATCTATTGCTTTTTTTTCTTCTAATATGATTTCATTTTTATTGTTAATTTCTATTTCATTATCCAATTTCTTACTTTTTTTATCACGTTTGCTGTGTATTTCTTTTTTAATAATAAATGCGCGCGTTATAAATTTTTTTTCCAAATCTTGTGTGATTTTACACTGTTCTGCATTCTTAATTTTCTTTCCGGGTGTTTGATTTTTATATATCTCATTATTTACACTGATTGTGTTTTTGTCTTGCTGCCTATTTTCTTTAAATGGTATTTCATGAAAATTATCTTTATAGAGATCTTTAAATATGTCCAAATCTGTTGAATCCGTATCATTCGATGATAAAATTTCTTTAAAGTCATTTTGAAAATATTCTTTTTCTTTTTTTTCTTTTTGCAATGTATTAGATTGTAAACTTTTGGTTTTTGTCCTATTTTTAGATAAAAACGGTTCGTGCAAACGGGCTTGGGGTTGTATTATTTCATTGTTTTTTTTAGATACATCTTTAGACTTATTCTGATTAGTTTTCTTTTTATTGGTTTTTTTATTTTCGTTTGACTTTTTTCTTGAATTTTTATTAATTAATTTGCTATAGTATCTATTTTTTATGGTCTTATCAATTTCTTTATTCATATATTTTCTTTTGAGTAATAAATTTTCTGAACGCTCAAACCTTTCTTGAAGAATAACGTTAAAAGCCTTTATCTGTTTATCGCATGATTTTTTTTCGGCATCGTCTTTTTTACTGCACATCTGGAGACTCACGAGGCTTTGATTAGAAACGTTACTAGGTATATAACTAGTAGCGTTGTTTTCTTCTTCTTTTTGAGAATCTCTATTGTATTCGCATTTTTGCTCGATTGTGAATGCTTCATGTAGAATGTTTAATTCCTTTGCATTTTCTAGTGATAGTTTTTCTAATTTTTCTTTTATACTGGAAACATTTATTATTTCATTTTCAGATATCGGATCAACTTTTTCTTCTGAAACTAAGCTTATTTCGGATAAATTTTCTTTTGTAGACAGTGTATTATGAATCTTTGACGCATTATCACCATCGTGATTTTTATTTGTATATCTCTTTGCTATAAATTTGTGTGTTTTTTTGCTTTTCGAGCCTTGACTTTCTGAATTATATGAGCGAATTTTCATATCATTTTTATAACATGGTGTCTGTACGACTAATTTTATATTCGTTTTTTTCTGCATAATTTCTGAATCTTTTGCAGTATTCTCATAAAAACGACAAAATAGCGTTACAAAAACTTTCTGAATGATCGCGACCTTTTTTTTATGTTCTAATATAAAATCTAGTGTTACTTTGTTCTTTAAATCTAATTCATGGTTCGACATGGCTCTTAACCTATATAAAACGTAATTAAAAGTGTTGTTTTTCTCATCATAAATATTAAATGAAAAATATTTACACTTGTTATAGATATTTTGTATGATGTTAACTGTTAAAGGATCATTTTTATCAATGCTATAAAATTTCTTGACTTCTTCAAAAAAATTTGTGCTTACGGTACTAAAAACTTCGGAAAATGTTTTTGATGGTCCTACTTTTTTTACATCTGCAGAATATATGAGCTTTTCTAAGAAAGAATCAATGAAATTACTTTGAGATATATAAAAATATATATGTTGGTTGATTGAAGGGTTTTTATTAACCTCATCGTACAATAAATTAACAATTGAATTGCCGTTTTTGCATTCTAAAAATAAAAACTTTATGCTTTTCTTATCTTTTTCTTTATTTTTTCGCAAAAAAGTTTGTTTAAAATCATCATTACTTGAAAATATATTTTTTAAAAATATCTCGTTTTCATATTGTAATAGATACTCAAATAAACATGTTATTATATTCCTAAAATATACCAAGTAGTGGTTACAAACATATCCATCGCTAATAGCATTCGATAAAATGTGATGATTTCGACCACATTTGCAAATTATCTTTAACGCGACATCCATATCCTCGGAAACCATTTTTTTAAAACCTAAAAATCGATTCATAAAATCCAAATATATAATTTTGCATTTTTTTGCATCTTTAACAATATATTTGAGAAAAGATAGTATTATATCTCCGAAATAGTTCTCGCACATTGTATAAACCTCAATATAAGTATATTTGCCTTTTATTTCAGGTGATCTTCGACTTTTTAATTTAGGATTTTTATTTTCGCTTTCTTCTGCTATTAAAGTTTCTTTTTGATTCGATGATATTTGTAAATCTTTAACGCTCAAATCTTTATGGTAATTTAAAAAATTACAGTTATCAGTATTGTCTTTCTTTTCATTGTTAAAATCCTCTTGATTTGACATAAAGTCAAGTGTCAAGTTTATCGAGTCTTTTGAAGATTTTGAAATATAATTTTGAATACGCCGATAGTATATTTCAGTAAAATCAAAAAAAATTTCGTTGCCTAAAATATATTCAAAAAATAGCTTTTTATTTGCGCTTGATATAATTGTAATCTCAAACTCTTCAGAAAATGATGAGTTTATATCTGAATTTATATGCTCATCTATATTAACATTCGTGGATGCTGTCATAAAACATATCAGTAAATACAGAAGAACGTAGCTAAATCGTATGTTATATAATTTTTTGGTCATTTGTTAAGAACTAAATTTACAGTTATTTTATTTCAATTATTGAAATTTTTTTTCCTTAAATACTACTAAGATAATTTCAGAACAACAGAATAAATGATATAACATATAAATGCTCAATAGTTTTTGACATTAAATTTCTCAATTTAGACTTGCAATAGAAAAAGTTGTTGAACATTAAAAAATGTAGAAAATAGATAATAAAAGCTGGAATATTTGCATTAAAAATATATCTATGGAAGACACACAAAAAAGTAATTTTTTATGCGATAAAGTGGTGCTATGATTTTTTATATTTTAATCACACATGCATAAAGTAATTTAAACAAAAAAATCAATACAAAGTCCCTAAATTCTTATATTTATTTCTGTGTATGTTTATACCATTTAATATTTCAAATCTAATGGTCATACGTTGATTTAAGAATATATGCTAAACTTTTACCATCACTTTTTTTTTAGCTAACCAAGATTTAATATTCTTTTGACAGATTTCAACGCAAATAGTTGATTGATATTACTTTTTATATTTACTTTGCATAATAACAATGTTAGACTTACTAAATTAAGGTTGCCTTACAAACAATTGTCTAAACCTACGCTTAGTTTTGTTGACATTCATAACTTTTTATACAACTATTATGAAAATATTTACGCTAAACGATCATTACACTGCATATTTGGTCCCGAAATGGACTTATATCATTTTAATATGAATTTCATAGATTATAAAACTCCCTTGAAATGTTAAAAAAGAAAAATTAGACTAAGAAGGTAATATATATAATATATGTTTTTAGTATTAAACATTGTGTTTTGATCATATAAGGTTGCTTATTTACAATTAAATTATTTATTTAACGACTAAAAACTATATCTAGCCACATTAAAAAAAAACTAGAATAAATTGTATCGGCTAAACTTTATTTTACCTAATTATTTTCTGCTGATATTTATGGCTTTAGAGTGTCTATTTCTATGATGATTTTAAACATATATAGATAATATTTTCGTTTTATTTATAAATAAAGATATTTTGCATATGCTAAGATTTATGTTCCAAGGTACGATGAATAGTTTGAATATACTCCACATTTCATGCATAAACTTGTTTTTAACATTTTTTAGTTTACATTTTCTTGTGTCTGCGGAGCTTAACAGCGTCGATTTCGTATTATTGGTGTTTAATTGTAATAATGTTTACAATATTAATATTAATAAATACGTAACACCACGAATACTTTATTTAATTCTCAACATGCAAAAAATTTATGGCCAAAATCATTTATTTACTGGTGAGTTCTGCGGTAGTGAATACGTCTTATATTATTATTTATATTTATTGTCTATCAAGACTTATATTTTTTATTTATTTTGCTGAAATTCATAGCAAAATTAGAGCTATGTATAAAATATTTCCGGATATCAAGATATATATTTTAGATATTTATTCATGATAAATTTTAGAGACTAGATTTTTTAAACAATAATTTGCTTTTTAAAAAAATCATTTTTAATTTATGCTCAAGTTTGCTTTTAAAATATAAATAACGGGATTTTCATAATATCTAAATTTCGGATTCATCTTTATATGATTTTTTTATGGAAAGGATTTTTTTCATTTAAATATATATTTTTGGATGTCATCTGATGTGTTAAAGGATTTTTTGTAAATCTAGAGATGTATATTATGAATATATGTATTTTGATTAAGCATTCAAAGGGTCAGTTTTTTATTCTCTACTTCAGAAATTTCTCTGCATTTGTAGATGTCTAATTTTGATTTTTAACATGCTTATCTATTATTACATAATATTTGTCGCACTTTTTATCGTATTATAAATAAGCTTCCCGACAGTTAAAATATCGGTTAAAGAAGAATCGAATAAATTCTTGTATTTAAAATGTGTTTTTACGGTGCAGTTTTATGAGAATTTATATTGTTTTTAAAAAAATTAAAAGTCAAAAAAATCAAAGTAAATTTTAGTAATGACGACTTTAAATCATCTTTTCGTGGCCAATTTTATTTTATCATAGCCAGTAGCAAAGGTATAGGTTGTCGTTTATATAATTTTTATTTGAATACCAAAAAAGCTGTTACTGTTGTAGTTCCTATCCCACCAATTTTAAACCCTTTGTTTACAGTTGCTTTAAAAAGAAAAAACCAATATATGTACTAGATATTTTTGGTTTATCTATATAGAATATAATATTCATTTTTTATAAAGGTAATATTATGAAGTAAAACTTATATTTTGCTTTTGCAACTTGGATTTTTGAGAATCATTATAATATT
Organism: Rhyacophila brunnea; assembly: GCF_057557595.1. Classification (NCBI taxonomy): domain Eukaryota; kingdom Metazoa; phylum Arthropoda; class Insecta; order Trichoptera; family Rhyacophilidae; genus Rhyacophila; species Rhyacophila brunnea. The sequence goes on from NW_028233352.1 coordinate 285,113, forward strand.
GGTAATAAATGTATAACGCCAAATATGAAATTTAAGATCTTTGTTAAGCAAAAAAAGTAAAGCGATTTTTATATGAATTTCGTGTTGGTATAATTATTTTCTTTTCCAACATATTTTATCTTAAAAACTTATATATTATGGGGTTTCTCAATATATTATCAAAATTATTATATTATGCTATATTTATAACAAAAAAACAAAAGATGTCATTAGATTATTTTATGATTTAATGGCAGAATATTAAGCAATTTTTTATTGTTTTTTGAAATATTCGGAAAAACTGACTCCATGGATTTTAATGTGGTAAATTATTTATGTTGTAAAGACATGGTAATCTCAAATAATTGTATGAAGAGGATGAAGCCTGCAAAAAAAAAGAATTCGGTTTTATTTGGATAACTAGATTACAAAAATAACTTGATGAATTCATAAATGTGCTGAATGTTGCGTGATCACATCAATGGCAACAATTTACACGTATTGATGAAATATAACCATAATATACATTACATTGCATAAAAAGAATGTAAAGCTTTGATTCCATAAAAAAATATAATATATCATATGACGCCTGTAAGCTTAAAAGTATTCGGCACAATGATAATTTCTTTTATTTACACATATAGTAATATTTTTATTCTATAAATACTCATATATCATATATTTAATGGCTCTATTTAGTATGAACGGCTTTTTTGAATAGAATAAATATAATAAATTCGTATTGATATAATGATTTCTGTCTTTATAAAACTCAACTAGACTACAGTTTTGTGTGAATATTTTTATTTTTAGTAAAGTTGGCTATTTTTGTATAAAAAAGAAACATGGAAAAAACTATCCAGTAATAACCATCATTTATGAATCATTGGAAAAAGATTCTTTATATAGGTAATAAACACAATATAAATATAATATGTTACTCAAAATATTGATTTTCGATGTATTCTAGAAGTAGATAGAATATTTGCGCAATTACTAAATGATTTTATCATTACGTTTACACCTTATGAAAGCGAATATTTTTATGTAAATCCATAAAGTTCATGGCTCAATTTTTAAATTAAAGTTGATATACGTTGGATGAATCAAAATGGGCATAAAATATCAGAATTAGATGATATATAATCATAAGAACACATTATAGATTAAATCTTTATGATTTGATTTAATCGTGTTTAAAATGAATAAAATTTTTATCGATCTTATGTGAACTTATTATGCAAATCGATCGTATCCCTACATGTATACCTTAGAAAGTTGATATGGGGGAAAAATTATATTAAAAAGACTGAAATTTTATTTTAAATCAAAAAATAAATTTTTATCATAAATAATATAATTCAGTTAAAAATGTTGATTTTGTTATTTCACATCTGGTTTTCAATCCAAATAAAAGGTGTCATATACAATTAGAAACATAGTGTTAGTTTTAAAAAGAAAGCAACCATAAAAAATAATTTTAATTTTTGTTCCACCATTATAAATATAAAAACCATTTTTGAATTGATAAAATTTTTCTATCCGAAAACCCCACAAAAAAAAACTTAAAATTTCTTAAAAATATACACATATTTTTTTATCTACGAAAAGCTTCAATGCTTTTTGCGCAACAGAACGAAACATTTGTACTCTAAAATTTTAATTAAATGTGGTTCAACGAATAAATATAAATTTAGCTGAATAAAGCGTATAATAAAAAATGCTAAGTTTTTAAAGATGCTTTTATAATGCACAAAAAAACTTAATTTTCCCATTAACTTAATATTTAAAAATCTTTTATTCTACTATACGTCAAACATACTTAATGAAAATACAACTGCATACAATAATCCGAAATTTGAAAGTAAATCAAATATTCATACTATTTCAAATAGTCATAAACATTAAGATGTTCAGAAAATGTATGCACATACTTAAGCTATACAGTTTTGAGTCTAAATGATTGATCGCTATAATGTATAATTTTACGCAGCAAAAATGGATGAGAACTGATTAGATAATTTTAAAACAATTGTATTTTTTAACCGGCATTCGTAACAACGATTTTATATAAAGTATAAGACTTATTTAAACAATAATTTACTTAATTGTCAAAAAAAAAGTCAGATCCGATGATATCGGAATAAAAAGACAAAATATAGGATATAAGGTTATAATTTGAATTGCCCTAAATAGTATGACGCTTCTAAGATTGTTTATATCCATTCTATACTGTATGATTTATCTTTAGACGAAAAATTGGATTTCATTACATTATTACTTTGTAGTAATATAGATATAGAGGCAAGTTTTATTAAAGAATCATTGGATAAATTTTTTAGGCGTAAAGTTAAATTTTAAGTTTGGATAGGAAAGTGCTGAAGTAATATAAAAATACAAGGCTAAAGACAAAAATTGCAAATAAAGAATCTATTAAACTGAAGATTATTGTAAATTAGCATATTAACAATTTATAATCTGATTTATTGATAAAATCTTTCGAAAATAGTAAAAGTTTCTTTGTATATTATAAACTTTGGTCACGAAAAAACTTTTATGTATACAAATATATCAGTATTGATGTATTTTACTTTATAGGAAAACAATTTTCTAGTATTACTTATTGAGAACATTACGTCTGGTATCTGAACCATTCATACTACCAGAATATTTCGCGGATTATCTATAAGAAAAAAGTTTATATATGCCAGACTCTAATTTCATAGGTGTTTAAAGATCACCGTTTTAGATCATATATATTGATACACATATCTACTTCAGTTTCTTTCAATACCTCATATCTTATTTCAATTTTTATTCGCAATTATAATCATATTTACGCTTTTTTTCGAATGCATCAGAACAATTGTTACAAGTTTTATATTACAAGTTTTTAAACCAGATGGTTGTATTCGAATCATGATACCGTACTTTTGCTGAGTATAATAGTCATATGAACAGAAATAACTCTCTTATTTATAATGTCGGCCTATACTAACAAATAAAATTACATGTAAATACTAATCCTGTATTTTTGATGCATTTATTATTTCTTTTGTTTGCAAAATATAACGTTTTTAAAACCACACTACTAAAATTACTAATCCTTATATTATGATTTTTATAGTACAGTTAAAACATTATTAATATTAAAATGTTTTTTTTTATGCAATACAGCGCTTATATATATATCCTATATCTTTTATGCCTTCATAAAGCAAATTATATTGAAAGGCGCAAAATAACTCTAACCACAAAACTTCTGTTATCTAAAAAGATGTGCTGCACTGCCTTATACAACATGGCTTCGTTAGTAGAAAAAAAGTATGTAGATACATTTTTACCGGAATTTCTCAAGCAAGAGTGTCACAGCCTATTTTGCATTCTGTTGTAGAGCAAGAATCATTTCCCCAAAAAATTGCATATGAAAGTCTTTTCTAATTCTATATAGCTTATATTTTTTTCAATTTTCAAGTTTTTAAAAATATTCTTAAAGTAAAAAATTTATTAGAATATTTGTTAGGCCGGACTATTAAACCACTTTTAAAGATTATTACATATGTTTTGTATTTTATTTTATGCCTTTGCATGTATTTTGATGATTTATGAATTGTTTTATTAATTATTGACATCTTTTAAAAAAAAAATTTGTTTATATATATATGTCTTTTTTTATAATTTAAAATAATAATTTATCATAAAAAATTTGTATCAGATCTTTTAGCACAATTTGTTAAAAAAATTTGCAAACTTATTCGGCTAATCTTTTATCTTATCATTATCCATATACTTTTTAAATAATAAGCTCAAAATTTTAGACATAAGTATTACTTCTGAAGGTATAATATAGCGAAGTTAGTATTTTGCTTGTCAGAAATTTATTTGTGGATATTAGAATACTATCCACCAATATAATCTTATATTTTTCTGTTAATAAAGCCACATGTGCCTGTCTTTCTAATGAAAAATAACAATGCTTTACAACACTTAAAAATAATGCAGAACTAGTTTTTTGTGTACTTTATTTTATTATATTATCATTTATTTTTATAAGCATACTGAGTATGATATAATCTATTTATTTATAAATTATTATAAAACTAAAAAAAGAAGATTTTAAATTAGATTTAAATTTAACACGCGAAAAGTTTTTATTAGAATTTTCGTATAATAAAATGCACGGATTTTGAAAGTTTAAAAATTTTTTATTTTTTAGAGCAGAAAAAAAATACCTTTTAAAATTTACAAAAAAGGCAATACTCAAATTATAAAAAATATTCTGTCAAATTTTAAAGTCAAAAGAAGCTAATCGGCTAATATAGGGCCTCAAAAAATTCATCGTACTTTTTAGATGTTATAAATGTTCATGTAAACCGAGTATGCAAAAAAAAATCTGTTTACGTTCAGAATAAAAATTTTCAAATCTTTTTTGTGAATAGGATTGAGTGACCTGTATCATGAATTTCAATTTGTGCATAAAAAAACAAAATGGCACCGGATATATTTCCATGTGTTACATAACTTAAATAGATGTAATAACTTAAAATAAATGATTAAGATTGACATTTAATCTAGAAATAAAATCAGAGTTTATATATTTTTACAATTCTCGATTATATTATATGTGATTGTTCATCATAACTATTTTTTTAGATAAAACAGCAAGAAAAGCTTGTATAAGATGTAAAATAGTAATCTTTTCGTGTTATTGTCGTAGTTTTAATAATGATTTTATTTTAGCAATTTTTTTTTAAATAATTCCTCTTTGTGCTATTTTAAATAAAACGATATTGATATTAGTGTCATATTTCATATTCTTATACAAGTTGAATTTACATTAGAAAATAAATAAATATGATCATATTGATATTTTTAATAGTCTACATGACAGTATAATCTGAATTCGGCTATTTTTCTGCAAGCTTATTAATTAGATAGAGAAATCTTAAATAAAATCTCAACGCAAAAATTATATCCAGATATAGTATATGCAAAAATTTTGCCATATGAAAATATATTATGCCGTTCATAGTGGTTCTTCTATAAATAAATTTTATGTTTAGGTCTGTTTTATTTTTTAATATTTATCTTATATCAATAAGTACTTTCGATTTTTATATAAAATAGATACAGTAGATACTTCTGCCCTCAACATTCTTATGATATTTCTCAATACATTGACGTATACGAGACTGTTTGGCATAAATTACATCCCAATGCGTTTTTTTGTGCGCATTCTTCTGCTTCATACGACATATTAAACTATTTGATGTCGTTATATGGTATTTTTTAATATGCATATTATAGCTTCTAAATAGCTGTATAAATTAATTCATATGTAAATAAATTAAAATTTATATCTAACAGTTCGATTTTTTTGGGTTTTTTATTTCGAAATTCGTTTGATTATAATTATTCATTATTTCTATTTATCGCAACGTTATCAAGTAACTTTTTTATCGTAAACTTTAAAGTATGATCATTCTTAAACATGTTTTAAATCTATTTTTTTCTATCATCCGCTTTAATCACTTCGAGTTTTTTTGTAATCACTTCTTCAACTGTGTGTCTTCTAATTTACCAAATTTTTTTCAATTGCAAAGTTATCATAAGCATACTGCATATACACATTATCATTACTTGTTTTTCATTGTTTATAGTCATTACTAAGCATTTATTTGCATATACTTGCCAAGTTGTTCATTATTTTATCACAGCTCCACAGTGTTGGTAGTTGACTTTCCCTAAAGAAGAAATTCCTAAATAAAATAGAACAAAATACGACATCTATCATTAGGCTTAAAGTTACTAATTTTTATATAATCTTGCGATATGTATATTTCAATCTTTGAGTTCTCATTAATGCTAAGAAATTCTCTAAGCAGTTTTTATTCAAATATTTTACAGAATAAACTTTATTTCTGTTTAGATCAGCAAATTCTTATGGCAAAATTTTCTAAATTATCCTTAGCTATCTTGTATCTCCTATCAATACCAAGTGTCATTATATTTCACCTATTACGTATATTGCTACTCTTCTTAGTGATATTGTTTTATCTATGGTAAGTGGCATATTTAGCTCTAAAAGTAAATTTGTAAAATAGAAATTCGAGAATTACAATTTTCCCTTTTTGTATTTTTTTATCCTAGGAAATAGGATTTTTCTATATCTCTCGGGTGTAAAGTATGAATTTCTATATTTGATCTTTATACATATGATATTCCATTTCGTAGAAATACTTTGATCATAATATAAAAACACCTATGAAGTAGTTTATCAGTGAATTAACAGTTAAGTATGTTGATTAGAATACGTTTTTGCTGTCAAATGTTATATTATTTTACACAGATTTATTATATTCTTATTTTAAAAAGCATTTAATTTTATCTTTCGTATCTAATATTTGCATATTTGCTACATGATCATTATCTGCTGGTATCATTGATTTACTCGTGTGTAGAACTATGCATTCATACATTAATTGTTTGATCTGTCAACATTTTTAAATTAAATTTGAATTTTTTAAAAAGAAATCACTTTTGAATAAAATTCTTGATCCGAGAGAAAGCTCTTCGTGTAGAATATTTACTATGGGGAATTTTTTCCGTGTCTTTCCAATTAAATCATTTCTGGAAAAAAATAGAAAATTTGCGTTCCTATTGTTTTGCACATACTGATCGTAAAAAATCGTTCAAAATTATTTTTCTGATATAAATTCAAACAACTGTAATCAGCTTGCTATCAAACCTATAAACCTGTATACAGACACTTGAAGATGTAGTTTTGTCAATAAAACCATTAGGGCGTCAAGTGTTATTTTACAAATACACCTTAATTATATATAATCCACAGTTTGTTATTACATTCATTATGTATTGCAGTTTTTTTTCGCTTGCGACAAAGACCCTTCTTTATGCCCATGGTAATAGTTATTTGTCTGGTAATTGGTTGCATCTTTATGCTTTCAGCTGCAAATTTCTGTCTATTCTGATTTTATCACGATATAAAATTGTGTACGCAGTCAATGAAAAACATTGCTCCGTATATAATAATATTTTTCGAACGAAATATCAATTTTCTTATACAACCTGTTTTTACGTTTTTTTCTTTCTGAAATATGACATCGATAATTTTAGTTCTTGCTTATTTAGAACACCTCATTTTCTTATTTTAAAACTGATATAGAACACGTTAATATTGTTAAATGCAATGCGCAAGTAGTTATTCATTTATAAATAATTGTGACTTCAAAATTTCATTATATTGCTCACAGGTATTATCAACATTTTGATAGCAAAATTGCCTTTTTAGTTTTAATTTTCTGCAAATATACAAAAAAACAGCTGCTTGGTTCTCATCAGATTTTAATTTCGTTTGCTTCTTTTATTAGGCCTCTGTATTTTTTTTGCTGAATTTCACATATTTACGAATTTTGTCGTTCAGTGATTTTTTTATCTGTTTGTCATCTCCATCATTATTTATTTCAAGTACATTATACTATGTAGAATAAATAGTTTTGTTGTCATATTATCTTCCATTTTATTTATTTTAGCGTGAAGTTGTGCTTCTTGCGCTAGTATAGAGCTCTAAGTCTGTGTATGGTAGTGTAAGAATTAGTATATTTATTAATTTTTAACATTTTGAGTCATTTTTTAGCATTTTATTTTTTTTATGCTGGCTACTCATATTTTGATTGAAAAAATGCGAAATTTTATATAATTTCTATAACGAAAAAAATATTTGATGTTAATAACTGTCTTTATAGCATTTTTATAAGACTTTCTTACTCACTTTGTAGAGTAGTACAATATTTGATATTTTAGGCTTTTTTTATGTATTTTTCAAACATCTTTGTGGATTTTTTTGGATAAAATCCATTGCATATTTATATTTTTTTGTTTTATATTTTGTTTTGTCAGTATATACTACTTTGTATTTCTATTATTCTTTTTTTTTGAGGTCACGAAATAAAATCTTGGAATAGGGCTAATAACAACTATTGTAAACTACAAAAATAAAATTTTACTTCTTTAGATGTTTATAAGATAAATATACACAAAATTGTCGCAAAAATTTAGTCATGTTTCTGCAACCTTACAGACTTACGCTTCAAATGTAGAAGAATTGGTTCATACCAAACTTATATTTAAAATTATATCGATTCTGCCTCTACTGATGATTGTTATAAAAACAGGTATGTTATAGTTTTAGTATTCGATATAAAGTCTTTTCTTGCTCTCTCTGTTGTTTACAGGATTGATTAAGAATTTTCACTGATGTTGTTTCTTTTTGCTGGTTTTTCTAGTATTCCTATATGAATACGTTTGATTATATAAACATTAAAGAATATAAATGTATTGTATTATTAGCACAAATCAATATCTTTCAATAACGATTTTTGTGATGGTACGATCACAAGACAAAATAATTAGATATGGAAAATTGTGCTTGAAAGAACATCACATCTAAAACCATTTTTTTGCGACAATGACTTGAATTACTAGGTATTGAATAAAAATCTATCATATGGTGGTTAAAGGGATTTCTTTATAGAGAATTGACATAATCTGTTATATAGGTCCGTAAAAATATCTGATTATACGTATTTAAAAGTTAAAAGATAAATCTTAAATAAATCTATTTATAAATATCGGTTACTGTTTTAAAACAATACTACATGTTTAATTACTAAATCAATGTTATAATGTTCTCGTTAGAACGGCACATTACATTGATGACTGCTTTTTAATTCTAGTTTTCAAGAGTTCATGTCATTTTCATTCCAATAGACCTGCTATCGAACACATAAAAATCACATGGAATCATAACTTTATAAAATACGTGTGTTTAAAGGTTCAAATTATATAAAATAAGATTTTAACTTCCTCATAGACAATATAATTGTATATTCTATACAGTGTTTTAAGTGAATATATATTAATTAGAATGCATCGAATTATCTTAAATGCAAGAAAAACGTAATATATAAAATATAGATAAAAAAAGCAAGTTATTATTTAGTTTTTTTACTTAACATACAAAAAATCATGTATTGTCAGAATTATATACGAATGAAAAGTTTTATACCCTAATTCAACTACGAGTCGTAAATAAGAAATATAAATAACAACCGATGCAGAACCAAAGGGTATTTTATTTAATAATATTTAAGAAATTTTTTTCTAAAAGTCTTGAAAAAGGAATTGTCTTAAGTAAAACATTAAAAATGCATAAAAATATAGAAATATATGAAAATCTGTTTTATATTACTATAAAAATTCAATATTCTAAACATTTGAGCCGCAAAAAATATAATTGACTAATTAATAAATAAAACTGTATGTAAACGATTTTTTTATACGTTCGACGCTTTAATATGTGACAATAGTTTTCATATTCAACCAGACTAAAATATAGCGCTCAAAATACAAATTATTCGCACGAAGCCAGTCAATGTATAATAAAAATCTTTTTAAAAACATTAATATAATAATATTTTGCTTTTTCTGTATTATTAGTCACAATATAAACGTTTTTTTATAATAGCACAAACTTATATATAAATATCTTTAATATTATGCTTATTTTCATTAAATTGAACTTCTGTTGTTTATAAAGTATTGCTTAAGTTGTTAAGCCACATATTTATAAACTGGAACACAACGCTGTATGTATAGGTTAGATAAAATTCAAGGAGCTTTTTGCGAGATGCAGAGTTACGCAAGGGGCTTCTTTTGAAAATAAGGAAAATCTAAATAGATTTATGCTTAATCGAGGTTCATAAAACTGATTATAATACGCTATAATAAATTTGTCATTAAACTATCAAAATTTTTTTGATTAAAAACTATTTTTATAGCATAAGTATTTTTTTACAAAATTCTTTAATTAAAAAAAACATTCAATAAACGGTTTTTTGAATATAACACATCTAGCTTTTAGATTAAATTACGCATCAATGAATCTTTCTCTGACTCAGGAATTACGTGAATGAAATTATTTTCAAGGCTGAACTCGATGTCTCTACCGAAAAAAAGAACAGATGATGGTGACGAATAATCGACTGTTTCTGGTGTATGCTTTACCAAAATGCTATATCCCGATGTCAGTTCTGTACTCACAGATAAATGTATTGTCGAGAAATCTTGTATAGTCTTTTCTTTGTAGTTTTTTTCCAATTCTCTTTCTAAATCTACACTTCTATTGGAATTTATCATTACAATATGACTAGTTTCCGTAGAATTACCTTTACATTCTACGTTAATTTCTTTATCTACGCTTTGTCTATTTTCACTCAACACAAGCGGATTTTTATCTAAATATTTATTGTTTTCATTTAAATATTTAGAGTTTTTATCCAGAAGTCTTTGACTTTTAATAAATTTGAAAGACTGAATTTCTTTTTTTTCATTCAAAAAAGTTTCATTTTCACTGTTCGTGTCTCGTTCATAATTCCATTTTTTTATATTTTTATTATGTTTGCTGTGTATTTCTTTTTTAATAATAATTGCACGCGTTATAAATTTTTTTTCCAAATCTTGTGTGATTCTATACTGTTCTGCATTTAATATTTTTTTTCTAGAAGTCTGATTTTTATTTGTCCCATTTTTTTCGCTTATTGTATTACTATCTTGTTGCCTATTTTCTTTAAATGGTATTTCATGTAAATTATCATTTGTGATATCTTTTACTTCGTTTAAATCAGTTAAATTGGTATTACTCGATGATAAAATTTGTTTAACATCATTTTGAATATATTCTTTTATTTTTTCTTTTTTTTGTAATGCATTTGATTGTAAACTTTTGGTTTTGGTCCTATTTTTAGATAAAAACGGATTGATATTGACGTTCTGTACTATTTCATTATTTTTTCTAGATGCAGCTGTAGAGTTATTCTTATTTTTATTCTTTTTATTATATTTTTCATCATTGTTTGATCTTTTTTCATAATTTTTCTTGGCAATTTTATGAGAAAATCTATTTTTTATTGTCATATCAATTTCTTTATTCATATATTTCTTTTTCTGTACTAAATTTTCCGTACGCTCAAATCTTTTTTGATAGATAACGTTGAGAGCCTTTATATGTTTATCGCGTGATATGTTTATAACTTCGTCTTTTCTACTGCCCACTTGGGGGTTGGCAAGGTTTTGATTTGAAAAATTACTAGTAGCGTTGATTTCTTCTTCTTTTACAGAATCATCAATGAATTTGCATTTTTGTTCGATTGAGCATGCCTCATGTAGAATCTTTATTTCCTCTGTATTTTCTAGTGACAGATTTTCTAATTTATCTTTTAGACTGGAAACATTTGATATTTCATTTTCAGATATTCGGTCAACTTTTTCTTCTGACACTAAGTTTATTTTGGGTATGTTTTCTTGTGTAGGCAGTGTATTTTGAATCTGTGACACAGCATCACCATTGTGATTTTTATTTTGTAATCTCTTTGCTGTAAATTTGTGTGGTTTTTTGTTTTCAGAGCTTTGAATTTCTGAATTAGATGAGCAAATTTTTTTATCATTTTTTAAACACGGAGTTCTTAGCATTAACTTTATATTCGTTCTTTTATGCATAAACTTTGGATCGTATGTTATATTTCTAAATAAACGCAAAAATAATGCAACAAAAACCTTTTGAAATGTTGCGATTGATTTTCTGTGTTCTAATATGCAATCTAGTTTCATTTCATTCTTCAAATGCATTTCCTGATTAGAAATATTATTTAATCTATGATACTCGTAACAACAAAAGTCAGGCTCTTCGTCATATGTAAAAAATTGAACATACTCCAACTTTAGAAAAGCGTTTTCATGATCTTTTTTCTTATTAACACAGTGATGATCTATGTGATAAAATTTCTTGACTTTTTCAAGGAATTTTGTGTGAAATATAGCGAACCTTTCCGATAAAAATTGCGACAAATCTAAATGTTCAATCTCGGCAGAATATATGACCTCATCGAAAAGAGAATATAAAAAATCACATGAAGATATATAAAAAAATAAATATTGGTTTATCGACGCTCTTTTATCTGTCTCTTCGTATAATGAGTCTAGTAATGATTTTCTATTTTTATAATCTAAAAAAATAAATTTTAACGTTGTTGGAACATTTTTTTCTATTTCTTTAAAGAATTGCTTTTTGAATGCAGGTGATCTAGAAAATAAATTTTTAAAAAATATACGATTTTCATATTGTATTAAATACTCAAATAGATATAACAAAGCATTCCTTAAATAAACTGAATAATGATTACAAAAATTCCCACTTATACTAGAATCTAAAAACTTGTGTTCGTCATGACCACATTTACAAAATATCGTTAACGCGGCATTTACATTCTCGTCAACCATTTTTTTAAAACCTAAGAATCGATTCATAAAATCCAAATGAATAATTTTGGATTTTTTTGTATCTTTGACAATATACTTGAGTAAAGACAAAATTAATTTTCCAAAAAACTTCTCACCCATCATATAAACGTCAATATAAGTATATTTTCCTTTTAAGTCAGGGGATCCTTGGCCTTTATATATTGGATTTTTATTTTCGCTAGCTTCTGCTATTACAGGGTCTTTTTTATTCGATGTTATTTGTAAATCTTTTACGCATTTTTCTTTTGATTTTTGTAAAAAAATACAGTTTTCAGTGATTTTTTTGTTTCCATTGTTAATATCTTCCTGATGAGATAAAAGGTCAAGTGTTAAGTAGTTAGAGTCTTTCGAAGATCTTGAAATATAATTTCGAATATGTTGGGTGTATATTTTAGCAAAATCAGATCCGATTTCTTCACCTAAAATATATTCAAAAAAAATCTTTTTGTTTGCGCAAGATATTATTAAGATCTCAAAATCTTCTGTAAATGTCGAGTATATGTCTGAATTTATATGTTCGTCTATATTAATCTTCGTGGATGCTGTCATAATAGATATCAGTAAATACAGAAGAGCGCAATTTAACCGCATTTTATATAATTTTTTTGTCATTTTTTATGAATTTAATTTTTAGTTATTTTATTTCAATTTTTGAAGTATTTATCTATAAATTCTACCTAGATAAATAGAGAACAAACGAATAAATGGTATTTCATATAAATACTTAATTTCGTTTGACATTAAACTTCTAAATTTAAACTTAGGATGGAAAAGTCGATTAACATCAAAAAATGTAGAAAATGAATAATAAAAGCAAGTAGCACATGCATTAAAATTATATCTAAGAAGAAGCTTAAATTGAGAATCTACGTTACGATAATATACTGTTATCCTTTTTAATATTCCGATCAAGACCAATAAAGTTAATTTAAATAAAAAAATCCAACGTAAAAGACTTATAATCTTATATATTTTGCTGTGTATGTTTATACCATTTCATCTTTGATATCAAATATTCATACATTGCCTTTATGATATTAGCAGTAACATTATACCTCACTTAATTATTAGCTAAGAAAAATTTAACTACTCTATAGACAGATTTGATAAAAACTATCTGAATAACTCTTCTCTTATAAATATATTTTCCACAAGTAATTTTTTTTATATTTACTATATTAAGTATGTTTATGAAACCATTGTTTGCACATATGCTTAGCCTTGTTGGGATCAATAGCTTTTTTTATATGTTAATCATGGTAAAATGTACGCTCCAAACATTCTTTACTTTGCATATGTGACAGGTAAATGGATTTATTGATCATTTTGCAAGGAATTATATATGTTTAATATGCGTTTGAAATTCTAAAAATGAAAAAAATTTCACTAAAATAAAGCTCTGCATGTGGTGAGGTTTTTTGTTTAATTTAATAAGTTTAAATCATATTAGAATGCTTTTGGCAATCAAATTTAGATTAAACGTATTTAGAACGATATCTAACCTACATAAAAATACTGGAATATACTGTTCCTGGCTAAACTTTGTTTTGTCCAATGATTGTTTGCTGTTAAATTTATGTTCTTATAATATCTATTTCTATGATCTTAAATTTACAATTCTAATTTGATTATTACATATAATGATATAACATTATTCAGTTTTATGTCATGGGTTGGAGTGGTTACAAGATTCCATAAAAAATATGTTGAGGAGTTAAAGATCCCAGACGAGGGGGAAGCATATATGCAAGCTCATACAAACGCAATCAACTTGAACCCACTCCATTTGAGAGAAGAAGAGTAGTTATGAAGATAAACCGTGGGAGGTTGAAAAAGATATATCGAGGAGTTGTGCAAAATTCCTAATGGGCGGATCACGTTTAAAACGATAAAATTGATAAAAAAAGAAGTAAACCATCAATAAAATTATGCTTTTAGACAGATAAATGTTGCAAGGATTGACTGGTAGTTAGAATATACTCCTCCCTTCATGTATAAACTCGATTTTAATCTTTTTGTAATTAACTTTTCTTGTGTCTGTGTATCTTTACTATGTCGATTATGTACATGTGTTTGCATAATATTAAAATAGTTACAATATCAATAACTTCAAAGATGTTGAAAGGTTTATGAAGGAAAGGGGGATTACAATTCTAGAAATATTAGAAGACGCCAAATCCGGAACGAAACACAAAACAATCATAAAAATATGATATAAATATTGACATCGCTCAAGAAATTATGTTAAACTAGACTTTACGAAAAAAACTTGTTTAGGGCAATTAATAAACATACAATATCGATAATCAACAATCAAGCAGGGTATTACAAGCTAGAGCCAGAAGATTTCTAAAGGCTAGACGATGACATTAGACGAATATTGATTAAAAATAGAATACATGTGTAAAAATCCACTAAAGAACGATCTAGCTTTACAGGAAATTGATTATATAGCAGTCTTGAAAACATGTGGAAGTGAAATCTGGAAGAATACTCTTTTAGTGTCTAAAATCACTATATCAAAAAAGAGTACAATCATTAGGAAAGTGGCTTTGCTCAAATTTGAAAAATAAAAACAACGCTTATAGCCCATATAAATGATTTCACGAAGACAAAATACAAAATAGTACACTTAAATCTTTCAGAGTTACAATTAAAGCAAAAGGAGTGTTTTTGTGTATAATAAAAATTAAAATACTACAACAAAAACGCTTCAATATGCAAAATATTAAACACTTGAAATACATGGATGTTCAAACAAGCTCCAGTACAAAAATAAAAGATCTTCAGAAGAAGCTAGGTTCTGTTTCATTCAGGGTAGATATATTTTATAAGATATAAGAGGAATATGCAGTACTAATGCTAACTTTATAAAAACTGAAAATCTCTTGGCAAGCAGATGTAAAAAAATGCTTGACCATAACCATACAAGAAAGAATAAATCTATAGTACAATATCTTAACTTTATACTAGCGCAAGAATATAATTTAAAAAAAGTCAGGAGACACTAAGTGCAGGAAAATATGGGTGATGAATTCGCAGAAATCAATGTAGGAACAAGATAGAAACCAATCTAAAAATCTTTACGAGGCATTATATTTTTTTATGTGATAAAAAGAAACTGTATCAATCTCAAAGAAATATTGTGACTAGTATATAAAACATATATGTAGTTGTAAATGTAGAAGTAAGAAAGTACGATCTGCATACAATCGAACTGTCATTAATTTCAAAGTTCAAGAAAAAGACATTTTATATGTTAATACTCGAAACAGTTTGGTAAAACAATATTATTATAGGTATCTAAGGTACTCAAAGTAACTAGACAGATTGAAGCTATATACAAATCGTTGGATTTCGTAAATCCTTAAATTAATAAGTCTTAAACGAAGGAGAGGTTTTAAAGAAGACTTCAGAAAGGAACAAAATAGCTCAAAGTACTGATACGAATGAGCGCATGAGATTAAGCATGTTGTTCTTGATAACAAAAACTTAAATGATAACGAACAATTGAGCCTTAAAAAATATAAAATCATCATTATACCTATTTATAATAACGTTATCAAGTTTTTCTTCTTATCAAGAACGTAAAAGTATGATCGATCTTGTTTATCTTTTACATCTATTTTTCTTCTAGAATCAACTTTTATCGCTTCTAGTTTGTTTTAAATTACTTCTTATACTGTGTGTCTTTATATTTACTTAAATTTTTACATTGAAGAGTTCTTGTGCGCACACTGCTAATACACATTATCATGACGTTATTTAGTCGTTTATAGTCATGACGTAGCATTTTTATGTATATACTTGCCAAGTAGTCTATTTTTTATATCATTCTCTACAGTTTTGGTATTTGTCATTACCAAAAGGTAATATTTCTGCACAGCATAAAACAAAAGACGGTTCTATCATATGACTTGAAGTTACCAATTTTTATATAATCTTGAGGATATGGATATTTTAATCTTTGAGTTCTCGTATGTGCTGAGAAGTTTTCGATGTAGTTATTACTCTTTCTTTATACAGATTAAACTTTATTTCCGTTATTTTCAATAGATTCCATGGCAAGATTTTTTTAATTATTATTAGATATCTTGTATATGCTATCAATATCAAGTGTCATTATATTTCTTTAATTACGTATATTGCTACTCTTCTTAGTGATATTCTTTAATTTATGGTAAGTGGCGTATTTAGATCTAAAAGAAATTTTTAAAATAAAAATTCGGAAACTAGATTTTCCGTTTTGTATTTTTTTACCCTAGGAAATGTGGTTTTTCTATATCTCACGGGTTTAAAGTATGAATTTCTAAGTGATCTTTATACTTACGATACTCTATTTCGTGTAAATACTTTGATTATAATCTAAAAACGCATATTAAGTAGATTATTGGAGAATTCGCGGCCACGTATGTTGATACGAATGCATTTTTGCTGTCAATTGTAATTTTTTGAGGTTAAATCATTGATATAATTTCATCACAAATCTTTTCAAATGTTGTAGATTTTAACAGATTTACTATATTCTTATTTAAAAAATCATTTATTTTTATCTTTCACTTCTAATATTTGCATATTTGCCACGTTGGTGATTATCTGTTGCTAACATTGATTTACTATTTTCTAATTCTATGCAATCATACATGCTTGTTTCATCTGTTATAATTTTTTGATTTTATGTGATTTGAATAATAAGAAATCACTTCTGAAAAAAAACGCCTTTTCCGAAAGAAAGCTCTTCGTTTCGTATATTTACAAGGGGAATTTTTCTTCAAGTACCTTTTCTAATCTATCACTTCAGAAAACTAATGAAAATATGTTAGACATTTTCTTTATGGTATACTGAGCGTCATTAATCTTTTGAAATTCATTTTCTGATATAAAAAACTGAAACTTTGGATTTACTTGTTTTCAACCTATAAACTGACTCTGGAAGATGTAGTTTTGCTAATACAACCGTTGATAAGTCATGTTTTTTTATGAAAAAAAAACTACAATACTACGAGATTCACATTTTTTGCAATTTTTTAATATATTGCCGTTTTTTTTTCTTGCGACTAATATACTTCTGCATGCACTTAGGTAATAGTTTTTTGAGTATATATTTGATACGTCTTTCTACTTTAAGCTGCAAATTTCTATTTAAGATGTTCAAAAATTGTGTATGGGGTCAGTAAAAAATTTTTCACAACGAATTATAATATTGTTTCTCGAACGATATATTGCTTTAGCAGCATATAAGCAGAATTTTACGATTTTTTCTAGTCACAATATTAGATCGTATTTTATAATATCTATTGATTCAAACTTGTCTTTTTATTTATATAAATCAGATATAAAACACGCAAAATTTGCTGCATTCTAATGCGGAAAGTCGTGCTTAATTTTTTAAATATTTTGGGATTCCAAAATTTTACTTAATATCTTTAACGAATATAAATCAAATCTTGCCCTTAAAATTTCATTTTTTATTATTCTTAAGCAAAATTAAAAAAAAACTTGCAACTTGGTTCTTATCAGCTTCTAATTTCAGTTGGTTTTTTTTAGCACACAATTAAAAATTTTTTGTTTTTTTTTATTTTATTTACTTGAAATATACAAATTCAAATATTCTCATATTCTGTTTATTTTATAATTCCTTTTCTTCTCTTTCCAATATTTATTATTAGTACATATAATTAATGTCTAGAATATCGCCATGCTATTATCTATTCTTTCGTTTTTTTATTTGAGCTTTGAAGTCGTGCTTCTTGCGGTTTAAACAGCTCTAGGTCTGCAAAAGATTTTTTCAGAGTAGGCATAGATAATCTTATCGAAATATTTGAATATTTTCAGAGCATTTATTTTTTATGCTTTTTCCTGATATTTTAATTGTTCAAATCAAGAATTTATGATTTTTTATATATAATAATAATATTTTTTGTTATGAATTCTTATCTTTAAAGCATTTAAAATAAGATTTTCACTCTTTCATACCATTTTTGGAGTGTTACAATCCTTGATATTTTAAAGTATTTTTTATTTATTTTTATAGCATTTGCATGGATTCTTCGATAAATCAATTGCACATTGTGATTTTTTTTGTTTTTATTATTAGTTGTGGTTTCAATAATACCATAACTTTATATTATTATTTTTTTCTGTGATTTAAAATAAAATTATGAATAAGGCTTATTACCACTATTGCATACTAGAAAAATTATACCTAAATTTTTGAAATGTCTATAAGACAAGTGGGCTCAAAAATACTCGCTAAATTAAGTCTTTTTTCTACGACCAAGCAGACGTACACTTTAAGTGTAGAAGAATTAATTCATAAAAATTTTTAAATGAAATATCATTTGATGTAATGCCTCTTATATAGATTATAATAAGCAAGCGTGCTATAGTTTAAGCATATGAAGTAGAATTTTTTTCTTGCTCTTTCCTTTGTTTACAGGATAAATAAAATATATATTTTTATTTTCTGCTGCTTTTTCTATCCTTATAAAATAACGTTATACTATTATGTATTTTCAGATCCTGTATGTATTGTATTATCAGCACAAATCAAAATCCTTCGAACAAATATTTTGCGATGATACGATTACAATAATTAGATAAAAAATGGCTACTGAAAGAATAATATATTGATAAACATCTGTTTGTCAAATAGACTTAGATTGATAAGTCTTGAACAGATATGTATCGAATATGGTGGGTAAAAGGATCTTATACAAGAAGAAATAACAAGATCAGTTCTATATGTCCGTTAAATTTTATGATTTTACGTAATACAAATGCAAAAGATAAAACCAAATATAAATCAAAATTTTCTATTTTGTTGACTTTTATTATAACAATCTATCCTATTTGTCATATAAATAAATAGAATAACAATCTCGTTAAAACTACACATCGCAGTAAAAAAATGCTTTTTATGCCTAGTTATTGAAGAATTCATATCATTTTCGTATAAGGGCCAGCTATCGAAAACTAAAAAATTTATCAAATCATTACTTTTTACAAATACGTGTGTTGTAAGGTAAAAATTTGAACTAAATTTAGTTTTTAAATACTCAAAGCAATGTAAGTATTTCTCCTTCCTAGTGTATTCAAGTGATCATATAGACTAAATGTGATTTGAATTATCCATAGATGAAAAAAATATAGTATCGAATGAACTTATCATAAAAAGCCATGATAACATTGATGCTTCTATTATACTCAACTAACATATAAATATCTACTGTTAGAATTATCTATTAATAAATAATTATATAACCCCGATCCATTTACGAGTCGTATATAAGAAATGTGAAAAACACTGTAGCCGAAGCATATATTCAAATAATAAGCTTAAAGAATTTTTTTTTTATTTGTCTTTAAGCAAGAATGTACAACGGGTAAGATATATAAAGTGCATAAAAATCAAGAAATATCTGCTGATCTGTTCAAAAAACAATATAAAGTTTAGCTTGCTAATGCTAATTTAAAAAAATAATAAGCCTAAAAATAAATCAAATTAGATAATAATAGATTCTTTCTTTCATTTTGACGCATCAATATGTGACAGTGGGTTTTTTTTTATGAAAACCTTTAAAAGTCTCATTTTAGTAAAACATCAGCAAGAGTGCACTCAAATAGAAAAAAAAAAACATGAAAAACACAATTATATTATTATTTTATGGTGTTTGCTGTGATATAAGTCATTAAAACCATTGATAATGCACAAGCTTATATAATGGTATATTTAAAATTAGATTTTTTTGTATTTTAAATTTAACTGCAGTTAACATATGATTGTATTTGCTTCTAGGTTCAACACACCCTATCTATTGTACGAACTACATACGCCATATGTATTTGGTAGATAGTATTGTGCAGGTTCATTGCGAGATTCAGTAGTTAATACATATGTTTCTATCGAAAAAAACCTTAAATTTAAAAGGAGTGTATATACAATTGCTATTAAATGATCTAAAATAATTTTAACATTTTACTATTGTATTTGTTTTTGATGAACAACTATTTTTTGAGCTTCTTTATAACATAAGTATATTATTACAAAATTCTTAATTAAAGAAAAACATACAAAAAACAGTTTTTTTCAAAAATATGCATCGAGCAATTAAACAAATTTACGCATCAATGAATCTTTCTCTGACTCAGGAATTACGTGAATGAAATCGTTCTCAAGACTGAACTCGATGTCTCTACCAAAACCTAGACAGAAGATGGTGACGAATAATCGACTGTTTCTGGTGTATACTTTACTTTTATCTTATAACCTGATGAGAATTCTGTACTCACAGATAAATATCTAATCGAGAAATCTTTCATTGTATTTTCTCCATGGTTTTTTTTTCGATTCATTTTCGGAATGCAGACTTCTATTGCTCATTCTTATTTCAATATGACTTTTTTCTGTAGAATTATCAATGCATTTTGTGTGAATTTTATTATCTACGATTTTTTTATTCTCACTCAACTGAAGCGGATTTTTATCTAAATTCTTATTGTTTTCATTTAAATATTTAGAGTTTTTATCCAGAAGTCTTTGACTTTTAATAAATTAGAAAGACTGAATTTCTTTTTTTTCATTTAAAAAAGTTTCATTTATACTGTTCGTGTCTCGTTCATAATTCCATTTTTTAATATTTTTATTATGTTTGCTGTGTATTTCTTTTTTAATAATAATTGCAGGCATTATAAATTTTTTTTCCAAATCTTGTGTGATTCTATACTGTTCTGCATTTAATATTTTTTTTCTAGAAGTCTGATTTTTATTTGTCTCATTATTTTCGCTTTTTGTATTACTATCTTGCTGCCTATTTTCTTTAAATGGTATTTCATGTAAATTATCATTTATGATATATTCTATCTCGTTTAAATCAGTTAAATTGGTATTACTCGATGATAAAATTTGTTTAACATCATTTTGAATATATTCTTTCATTTTTTCTTCTTTTTGTAATGCATTTGATTGTAAACTTTTGGTTTTGGTCCTATTTTTAGATAAAAACGGATTGATATTGACGTTCTGTACTATTTCATTATTTTTTCTAGATGCAGCTGTAGATTTATTCTTGTTTTTTTTCTTTTTTCTATATTTTTCAATATTTTTTGATCCTTTTTTTGAATCTTTATTAGGAAATTCGCTAGAAAATCTATTTGTTTTTTTTGTATAATTTTCTTTATTCATATATTTCTTTTTCAGTACTAAATTTTCCGTACGCTCAAATCTTTTTTGATAGACAACGTATAGGGCCTTTATTCGTTTAACGCGTAATATATTTTCGGCTTCGTCTTTTTTACTGTCTACTTGGGTGTTGGTAAGTTTTTGATTGATAAAATCACTAGATATAAGACTAGTAGCGTTGATTTCTTCTTCTTTTACAGAATCTCTAATTAATTTGCAAGTTTTTTCGATTGAGCATGCCTCATGTGAAGTGTTTGATTCCTCTGTATTTTCTAGTGATATTTTTTCTAATTTTTCTTTTAGAGTGGGAACATTTGATATTTCATTTACAGATATTCGGTCAACTTTTTCTATTGACACACAGTTTATTTTAGGTATATTTTCTTGTGTAGAAAAGGTATTTTGAATCAGTGACGCATCATCACTTCTTTGTTGTTTAATTAGAAATCTCTTTTCTGTAAATTTTTGCGATTTTTTGCTTTCAGAGCCCATAATTTTTGTATTTAAGGCAAAATTTTCTGAATTATTTCTTTTATTTGGTCCTGTTAGCATGCATTTTATATTATTTCTTTTGAGTACAAACTTTGGATCGTAAGTTATCGTTTTATAAAAACTACAAAATAGCGAACTGAAAACTTGCTGAATGATCCCAACTTTTTTATTCAGTTCTACTATGCAATCTAGAGTGATTTTATTCTTTAAATGTATTTCCTGCTCTGAAATAGCTCTTAAGCTATAATAATCCCAGCAAAAAAAGTCGTGCTCTTTGTCATATATAAAAAATTGAATAAATTTACACTTTATAAAGGTTTTTTGTAAGATTGGAATTGTTAAAGCATCATTTTTATCAATGCTATAAAATTTCTTGATTTCAGCTAAAAATTTTGTGCGAAAGGTACTAAAAACTTCCGAAAATGTTAATGAAGGTTCTATTTTTGATACTTCAGCAGAATATATGAGATTCTCTAAAAATGATTCAATGAAGTTAGTTGGAGATATATAAAAATATAAATATTGGTTGATTGAAGGGTTTTTATTGACCTCTTCATACAATAAATCGATAAGTGTATTTCCGTTTTTACATTCTAAAAATAATAACTTTATACCTTTCCTATCTTTTTCTCTAATGCCTTGCGAAAATATTTGTTTAAAATCATCAGATCTAGAAAATATATTTTTGAAAAATATCTTGTTTTCATACTGTAACAGATACTCAAATAAATGAGATATCATATTCCTAAAATAAATCAAATAGTGGTTACAAGCATCTCCATCGCTAATAGAATTCAATATCATGTGTTGATTTTTGCCACATTTGCAAAGTATCTTTAACGCGGCATCTACATTCTCGTCAACCATTTTTTTAAAACCTAAGAATCGATTCATAAAATCCAAATGAATAATTTTGGATTTTTTTGTATCTTTGACAATATACTTGAGTAAAGACAAAATTAATTTTCCAAAAAATTTCTCACCCATCATATAAACGTCAATATAAGTATATTTTCCTTTTAAGTCGGGGGATCCTTCGCCTTTAATCATTGTTTTTTTATTTTGAATTTCTTCTCCCATTAATGGATCTCTTTGATTTAATGTTTTTTCTTGATCTTTACCGCCAATTTCTTTGGAATTTTGTAAAAAATAGCAGTTATCAGTGGTATCTTCTGTTTCATCGTTAAAATCTTCTTGATGAAAAAAAAAGTCATAATTTATGTTTACAAAGTCTTCCGGTGATTTTGAAATATAATTTTGAAAATGTTTGGTGTATATTCCGACAAAATTTTTTAAAATATCTTTGCCTAAAATATATTCAAAAAATATCTTTTTATTTGCGCTCGATATAATTATAATCTCAAAATCTGCAGAAAATGACGATGTAATATCAGAATTTATATGCTCATCAGTATTAATCTTTGTAAAAGCTGTCATAATACATAAGATATAAAGCATAAAAACGCAGTTAAATCGCATTTTATATGATTTTTTGCTCATTTTTTATGATTGTAATTTACAGTTATTTTATTTCAATTTTTAGATTTTTAAATTCCATAAATGCTACTAAGATAAATTTAGAACAACCGAATAAATGGTATTTCATATAAATACTTAATTTCGTTTGACATTAAACTTCTAAATTTAAACGTAGGATGGAAAGGTCGTTTAACATCAAAAAATGTATAAAATAGATAATAAAAGAAAATAGAACATGCGTTTAAAGCATATCTAAGAAGAATCGTGTTATTAAAAGCTATGTCGCGATAATATACTGCTATCATGTTTGATTTATCGATCATACATCATAAAGTTCATTTAAACAAAAAAATAAACAAAAGGAACACAGAATCAATAATTTATTGCCGTGTATGTATATACAATTGAATCATGTAATTCTTATATTCATACGTTGGTTTTAGAATATTAGCAACTACCTTCAACCATCACTTTATTATGCGAAAAGCACAATTTAGCTACCCTATAGACATATTTATACAAACTTCGTTGATAACTATCTATTATAAAATTTATTTTCAAGATATACCCTTTTTAAGATTTACTTAATGAAGGATGTTTCTATAACCATTGTTTGCACATATGCTTAATCTTGTTGGTATTCATAACTTTTGTTATATGTAAATAATGGTAAAATGTACGCGCCAAACATTATTTACACTGCATATGAGGTCGGGAAAATAATTTTTTGATTATTTTACAAAGAATTACATGTTTTAAAATCCCTTATAAATATAAAAATGCCACTAAAATAGAGCTCTTCGTGTGTTATGGTTTTTTGTATAAGTTTAAATCATATTAGATTGCTTTTGGCAATCAAATTATGATTAAACGTATTTAGAACGATAATAGTTTATATATAAAAACTGGCATATACTGTTCCTGGCTTAACTTTGTTTTATCTAATGATTGACTGCTGTTAAATTTATTTTCTTAAAATATCTTTTTCTATGATTGCAAATTCACAAATCTAATTTGCTTATTTTTATAAAAAATTTATTATTATACAAATATCCAAATAAATATTACAATATTTGACTTCTAGTTGGAATATTACCCTCTTTTATGCATAAACTCGTAATAAATCTTTTTGTAATTTACTTTTCTTTTTTCTGTTGTGCTTAACCATTTCGATTATGTATTTTAGTTCTAAACAATAATAAATGGTTTGAAAATTTAATATTAAAAAATATTGATTTCTATGATTGCTTTTTCGGTTTAAACGGCAAAAAATCATAGCTAAGAAAATTGATTTACTTGTGGGTATCTGCGGTAAAAAATACTATATATTTTTATTTATTTCATATTTAGTCTTAAATTTTTTTGCACATTCTTGCTTAAATTCAATCAAATATTAGAGCTATGTATCTAATATTTCTGAATTTCAAGATATATCATATATTTTATTTATGATAAATTTTAAATACGAGATTTTCTTATGGATAATTTACTTTTAAAAAAAATCGGGAAATTTTTTGCTTAAGCCTTGTATTTCAAATTGTTAATTTACGGAATTTAATTATATTTGAATCTAAAATTCATCTATAAATGATAAATTTTATAGAAAAAATTTTTTTCATTTAAATGAATATTTTGGCGTGTCATCTGATTTGTAACAATTAATTCTTGATAAATCTAAATATATATTATGAAGATATGTATTTTGATGCATAAAACCAACGGACAGTTTCTTAGTTAAAACCTTACGATACTACAGGTAATTATGTGGATTATAAGATGCCCGATATTTTTTTATCCGTCTTAATCTATCATCAGGAATATTTCGCAAATTTTATCGTATTAAAAATAAGCTTCCCTGCAGTGAAAATATCGGTTTAAAATGTTATATAAATACTAACTAAATATACAATTATTTTCAATCTGTGTAATATAAATAAAAGATAGAACAACATATTTATTTGATATTTTTATTATTTTCGACAGCCTAATTTTTGACAATATTACAATGTTTTCCAAAAAATAACATTTTAAAAGCCATCAATATCAAAGTAAATTTCAGTAATAACGACTCTAAATCATTTTTCTGACGCAATCATACTAATATCATAACCAGTGGCAAAAGTCTGGATTTTCGTAGATATTAAATTCATTTAAATACACGGAAATGCTGTTATTGTATAGTCATAATCTTACCCCTTAAAACCCTTTGTTTACAGTTCCTTTTTTTAAGCACAAAACCAATATCTGTTCTAGATATTCAATGGTTCATAAATATAGAATATCATATTCATTATATTTAGATGTTAATACTTTATCGACAAAACTATTATTGTCTTTTTAACTTTGATTTTCGTGAATCCTCTAATATTGGTATATATAAAAAATAGTCAAATATGAAAATATCAGAGCTAGTGGTAATGTAAAGAGCTAAGCGATTATTTTTCCGGATTTTATGAAAGAATAAAAATGACCTTTTCAAATTAAATGTATTAGATTTTATAAACTTATAAATTATGGGGGGTTCTCAATTCATATCCCACAAGATTGTATGATGTTGTGATTATAAAAAAATTCAAACATTTTACAAAAAATGTGATGTTGTAAAAACACATTATCAAGCTATTTTTTTTTGGGGGTCTCCTGAAATATTTGGAAAAACAGATTCCATATATTTTCATTTAGAAAATTATTTATGTTTTAAAAATATGCTAATCATAAAATTTAAGTAAAAATATGATATGCCCTGCAAAAAAAAGCCGGAATTCTGTCTTCAGAGAACAACTAGATTTCAAAATAACTTACGCAATTTCAAAATACATAAATGCGCTAAATTTTATATGTTAACTTCGATTTTCGAATAATAACTTGCAACCATTAACACATATTAACAAAATATAAGAGCAATATATCATATAATGCATCATAAGAATGTCAAGCTGTAACTATGATGATAAATATAAAGAGACCTAATAAAGCCTGTAAGCACTAAAGCATTCGACACAGCAAAATCTCTTTAATTGTATCTAGTCGTAATTTTTTCTTGCAAAAAACGCATAACTCCTATATTTGTTTAAACGATCCTTCTGAAAAAGAATTCTAAGGTTAAGTTGTATAGACTTAATAATTTCTGGTTGTTTTAAACATAACAAAAACTTTTTGGTGTGTAAAAATAAACTATGATCAGAGTTAGCTATTTTATTTAAAAAAGTAGCATGGAAAAAACCACCTGTAATAGCTATTTATTTTGAATAATTAGAGAAGGATTCTCTTCATAAGTGGCACAGAAAATATGAAAACGTTGTATATCTTATTCAAAATAGTAATTTGCGAGATGCTTGAAAATGCAAAAAAAAATTCTTTATACATACCTTTACACCTTCATAAAACGAAAATTTAGCGTAAATCTATAAAGTTAAAGACAGTAACTTTTTTTCAATAAAGTAGAATTCTCGATACGAATCAAGAGGGGTCAAAAATCTAAACTAAAATCATGAAATAAACACATAAAGTTATAGTTTAAATTAAATCCTTTTGATTTTATTAAATGATGATTTTAAATTTTCTTGGGGTATTTTCAATTATATGTGGATTTATTGTGCAAATTTTGTGTTTTTTAACTTGTATGCCATAAAAAGTTGATACGAAGGAAACCAAACAGGAAAAAAGACTGAAATTTTATCTTAAATCAAAAAAAAAATTAATTTTAAAACTATATAATTCAGCTATCAATGCGGATTTTTTTAACTTATATTCGTTTTCAATGAAAAGAATTAGCGGTATGTGCAAATAAAAATTAAGTATTTTTTATGCGGTTATATTATAAATAATAAAACTATTTTTAGATTACTAAATTTCCTTATTCTCCAAACCTTTATAAACATAATAATTTCCGTAAATATAGAAATATTTCTTTATAAACGAAAAGCTTTTGGGCTTTTTCCAAAATAGTAGTTTTCTTTAAACCATAAAAATATCAAAAGGTTCAACGAATAAATATAAATAAAGCTGAAATTTCCGTAAATTAAAATTTTTATAGTGGCTTTTATACGACATAAAACAAAATAAATTTGCCTTGAAGCCGTATATTTGCGAATAGTCTTTTGAACCATATGCCAAATATAATTTACTAAAATACAAATGAATATAATAAACCGAAGTGTTAAAATAAATCAAAAAATATTGAGCTAACAATTCATACTATTTTTAATAGCCACAAACATAGAGACGGTCAGATTATATATGCACATACTTGATCTACAAAATTTAAAGTCTAAATGATAGTCCCCTTTTTTGTTTAATTTTACGCTGCAGAAAAATGATGAGGACTGATTGGATGTTTTCGAAACCATTAAATGGTATAAATAGCAAATATTTATATGATTATATATATTAAACGAATCAAAAACGAACAAATATAATTTGAAAAACAATTTTGGATCCAATATTAATATAATTTATTCTTAAATACTAATCTAGGTACATAGCAATCATTAAAATCTGCACAAACTAGTTTTTTCTTCTAAGACTGTTTATATCTAGGATTTGAACTATAACTTATCTTTAGAAAATAAATAAATTTGATTGCATGAATAATTTAAAATTATATAGATATAATATAAGTTTTATTAAAGGTTCAAAGGGTAAATTTTTTACGGGTAAAGTTAAGTTATAAGTTTGGAGAGGTAAGTATGAGAAGGAATAGAAAATATAAGGCTGAAGAGAAAAAAAAATAATTAAGTATCTACTGAACTAATAATAAATGGGCATAAAGTACATTTTGAAATTTCAAATCCGATTTCTTGATAAAATCTTTTTAGAGCTTTAAAATACATTTATATTTTATAAATTTAGCACACAAAAAAATCATATTTTTATAAAGATCAGATGATATTGATGCATGAAATTTTGATGAGAAACTATTATATAGTCTTGACAGTAGGTGCTTTTACTTTGTGCATGTGAACTATTCATACTCATGAGGGCTTACATTTTCTATAATAAAAACATCTTTTTATAACAGAATATGCATTTTGATGTATATTAAGTCAAAATCATAATCAAATGTGTATTTTTATCCATGATGACTTTAATTACTTTTCAAACCTCGAATCTCATTTTATTTTTCTATTTGCAATCGTAATCGTAATTTATTATGTGCTCTTCTTTCAATGCATAAGAAAACCGTTTAATACTCTTGATTTGAAGCTTTTGAAACATACCTTCAAGTCGATTTATGCTATCGTGGCTTTGGCGAGGATAATAGTCATATGGACAGAAAAAAATTGTCTTCTTACCTATATTATTCTATTGCGCCAATTTTAATTACAAAAGTAAATTATTTATGTATTTTTGTTGCATTCCTTATTTCCTTTGTTTAAATAATGCTCGTTTTTGAAAAAATAGAAATATAAATGATCTGATCAGACATAATGATGCCCTTCTGATCTTTGCGTATACACTACTCGCGAAACATTTAAATATAAATATCTATTGAAATGAAGAAATGGTCACTAAATACATATTCTATTTATATTTTATTCTTGTTCGCCTTAGTCTTTTAATATTAGGAAAAATAACCACATGCGAAAATTTTCTTCATCTAGTACTCTGTGCTACATTTCATCATACCTTGCGGCTTCGATTACAGAATTGAACACTGATCTTTTTTTTAAACGACCCATGCAAAGATTTACAACCCCTCAAATAATTCCATCTTTAAAAACAAATACTTTTAGAAATTTTTGCTTAAATAATATTCTTTGAAACTCATACATTTTTATTTTGTATTTATATAAAAAATTGTTGCATAAATATAATCAAAGATATAATTTATTACCTTTAACCCATTAATTTTTCTTTGACTTTATTATTATTACTTGTAGTTCATTGTATTTTTATATGATTCCTGTCATAATTCATAAATTGTTGTCTTTCCATGATAATCATTAAAATTTTTGTTTAATTTTTAATGTTTTATTGATTATTGAAATATTGTATATGATATTTTGACGTTTATTCTAATATATGAGCTTGATTTAATAATTATATTTCGTTTTTGAAACCTTTTTTCTCTATACTCATTATTTAAGTTATAAATTTCTTCATGACTTTCATATTTATGTTTTTTTAGATATCTAAATATTGTATCAAATTTTTATATTTAAAATTGAAAAAAATGTCTTTTAAAATTGTTCGGCAAAAATTTTGTGTTAACATGTTCGTTTGAATTTTAAAATACAGGTCAAAATTTGACACATAAGTAACATTTATGGCGGCATTATTGTGTCGAAGTTGGTATTCTGTTTCTTAGGGATTTATTTGCAGATATTTAAATATAATTTAACAATATATCACGGATTGTTCTGTTAATGTTGCAATATTATTTTAATATAGCATCAAATACAGGTTTTGATAGAAATCACATAACTTTTTATTCACTAAAATATAATTCAAAAAACTTAGTTTTTATATTAAACACAATTTTTAAAGATTAATATGTGTTTTATAGAGCCTAATGTTCTGCAATGATTTATTTATTTATTACTTACTTATTTCAAAATAGGTTATAAAAAAGGAAAATTTTTATAGATTCAAATATAAAAATCTACAAAATATTAATAAAGTGAATCATCAAAATATAAAAACAATAACACGCATAAGTTACAAATAAGGGTGAAATTTGTATATAGATCAAATTTGAATATAAATACAAAATAAAATATTAAGAAAAGGCAATCCATGAAGTTCAAAAAACACCTAATAAATTTCATGGTTAAAAAGAGCACATATGTAAATATACTGGTGTATATAGATATATCGTACATTATATCAATTATTGATTTTGTAAAATGGTTTACACAAAATAAAACTACCAGATTATTTTTACGGTAATGATTAAATAACCAAAAAAAATTCGAAAAAACCACCAGATTTATGTATAAGATATACTTTCTAGCACAATATATCCTTCTATTTATTACATAACCAAAATAAAGCTAATATATTCATGGAAGATTTTATTTAAGGGTAAAGCTTAGTACATTAATTTTGGATTTTTTCTTCAAGCTTAACAAATCGATTTCTCATGCACACATCATATATAAACTTGATTATATTCTCTTATTTTATATCTTCTTCACCAACTCTCCTCTTTTCGAGACCCATTAGTTCGAGGGTTTTTCTCAATCCTATAGTAAGACGAAATATTAAAAATGAAATGAAGTTACAAGCTTTTTAATACATATAATATTCTAATTAATAACTATCTTTTAGCATTAAAATAGCAGTTTGTTGTAATAGCTATATGAAAATGTGACTCTGTGTATTTTCATTCGTAATCTAATTACAGATTTTGCTTCAAATATTATTAGAATATTATTTCTCTTTGAGCCATTTTGATAAAAGTGATATTGATATGAGTATCATATTTCATGACCTGCCTATAGTTGAATCGATTCACAGATTCTATGATTATCATTATACAAATAATTTTAAAAAAAGAAATATTTTGTATATATCCAAATTTACTTAAATGATTATAGTTTACTTATTTATTGATAGGCTGATACCAAGTTAAAATCTCGACCCTCAGACAAATGCATCAAAAGTATATATATATTTTACTTGCAGAATAAAATGGCTGGTCTGGCTTTAAAGATCTTTATGAACAATATTTTAATTTGGTCCAGGCTGATCGCCAAAATACCAGTATGCGATGTAATGTCGCCATGATGAATAAAAATTAGATTTGAAATATTTCGATTATAAAAACTAAATTCCATGTTTATTGTGTTTAAGATTGTAAGGCAAGAATACAGTTTTTATATAATATTAATGCATGGAAATATGCATTCAAAATAATAAGAATTAATATAGTGCCACCGATATTTAATTATGCAATTAGATAATCGACTACACTTATAATAAAATGCATAATTCGATGATAAGAAGTCACTTTAAATATTTTTATGAAAAATCCAAATGAGTCACTGTATAGAGTAATCTAAAGTTCTTTTTGAACAAATTATAAAGTTAAAAATCAAATTTACGCATAATAAACGAATCTAATTTAAGAAATTTAATGATCATTTGTTATAATAAATAGTATAAAATTATTTCCAGCGAGCTCAAAAATGTAATTTTATTTTTGTAATTTATATAATTTTATATCTATTTTAACTCGTTCGTTCAAGCCTGGCTAGCTCAGTCGGTAGAGCATTAGACTCTTAATCTAAGTGTCGCGGGTTCGAGCCCCGCGTCGGGTATATTTTAATTTTTATGAATGGCATCATTATGAATGAAATAATATCAAAAAAATAATTTAAGAACTTTAAGAGGTGTATTTTTATCTACAAGTTCATATACTTTAATACGTCAAAGTTTTAAACTGTATTATATTAACTCGGTTTGATTATCTCAATATAAATAAAAAATCAAAAAAATAATTTTAAACGAAATTTTGCATATTTTAAGATAATCTATAGTAAATATGAAAGTAAAGAAATACGCGGATATTGATTGTGTAAAGAAAGCAAATTTCAAGTTGACCCCTTGAAATTTCCATATTTGGATCCAGATTATGCCAGGATGACCATAATCTAAATATACAATGATTTTGGATTGTAATTTCATGTAAGGTGTTTCAACTTTACTAATAGATCACTTGAAATATATAAAACTGTAATATGTAGTTGCTAAATATATGCCCTTCTGGATAGCTTTTTTCTGCTTCCCATGAAAGAAATACTTTGTCTAAACTTAATGATGCTGAAATCTATAAGTTATGCACTTTAAATAATCTCGCAATAGATTTCTGAAATAAACTATCGATTGAAATAAATACCAAAGGCACATAATTTATCAATGTATTTGCTTTTGGGTTCAAATTATTATTTTTAGTTGCTTATAAAAATTATTCTATATAAATTTTCGTCATTATCCATCTATTCCCTCGTTAATATCACACCATTAAAACAATTTTTCATTCTATAAATTTATTGTAAACATATAAAAATTGAATCAAGCTTTTCAGTGTGAAATTTTCTTATTATTTATTCGTTACATTAAGGTGTTTGAAATGCCAACAAAAGCGGAAACATACGCAACAAACTATATGATTGAGGAAAGCATTGAACCAATAAGTCTTGAGAGAAGTATATGCATCGCGGAAGATTGTAAAGATGATGATGTTGAAAGCAGTATCAGTCAAATCTTTTCTATAGAGCAACCTAAAGTTTTGCTTGAACAACTAAAAAAACCAAAAAATCAAATTAACCTGAGAATAAAAACAAGTATACAATTATTTTGATTCTTTACAAACAATTTTACATTTAAAGCGCTTAGAAGACACATCAAATCATATTTTAGAATCATAATATTGATGGGTATTTAATTTTGTTAAAGATAAATGGGACATTCAACAACATACTTATCTTTGTTTTCTATAAAAATATATATGGGGTTTTCCTGTACACCATACGTAATCAATTCTTACATTTATAATCATTTTTTTCTGATGTAGAAAAGACTTTCGAAATTTTTCATCTTATATGTGAATCGAAATTAAAACAGAAAAGAAAAAATAATCTTTTTTAAGAATTTATCATCTTTTTTGTGAATCAAGATTAAATAAGAACAGATGGAATATTTGGTACCATACGAAAATATAAATTTTTTAATTTTGAAATAAAAAAAAGGTTCACTTCTTAAATTAACTCTGCCAATAAGATCCCGTTCGAGAAAACGAATTTATCGTAACATATAATGGATTAATCAGTTGCTTTTCATGTCGAATTATGATATTTTTGGATATAAATCAATTTTATGTTTAAAGCTATAAGGTCCCTGAACTGTGAAACGGGATACCAGTGTATGCTGTATCCGTTTCATCTAGGGTTAATAAGTTACCTGCTTGGCAATTTAACAATGCCCTTGTGTGGGAAATATTCGAACCTTCATCCATTTATTTTGGTGTTATAGATCGAATGTCTGTATGACAAAACAATGTGACTTTTTTAAACCTATGGCAATACTCGGTTTAACAGATAAAAAATATCTCATTATCATGGTACTTTAGTTTACATCGGGTGACGACACCATCCACAAGTTTGTTAAGAGATTGATACATAACGGTAGTTTTGTGGAAGAATAGTATCTAAAAATAATAGCGATTGCTGAATTAAATATGCCTTTGACCTTTCATCAACAGAAATCGTATCACAAATTAAATAAAACTATTATTAAGCTGGGAAACAAGGTCTTAAATAACAATAAACACTAAAGATAAGCTACTATAAATGAAGTTTTGTACCTATGTATTTTTACATGAAAACTATATTGTAGATAATGATTATAGGAATTACTTTTTCGGAAAACCGAAACTGCAAGTATATACAAATTTGTGCATAAACTAAGGGAAAATGTGATCATATGTATTAATATATTTCATGGCTAGTATTTTGTAAAAAACGAATATTATTCGACATATTATTGAATTTTAGATTTCATATATTTTTTATAGTTTATAAAACTGGATTTTCGAACGATCAATATGCAAAAAAAAATTACAAAAATCATAATTTATAATAATATTATTCAATATTGTAATCAAAATTGAATTAACATTTAAAAAAAAAATTATGGTTAAACACGCCATTCTAATAAATAAAATGGGTCACGCTTATGTATTAAACACATTAGGGGATGAAATGAAAGTTATAAACCCGGAATAATTTATACACGAGATATAGCAAAAGGATGAATGTTTTTATAGTATTTCTGTGACATAAAAATGTGAAAAATATGGTTCTGATGACATAATTTTTTTATTTAGTTTGTATGCGAATAAAGAAATATTGAGTGTTAGAATACTCCACGCCTTTATAAAATATAAATTCTTGACTAATTTGTAAAATATATTTTTACTACAGTTTCTACAAGACACTTGAACTCATATCATTTGAGAGAAGAAGAGCAGTTGATGAAGATAGATCATCAGAAGATGTCAAAAGATGCATCAAGGAGTTGTGCTAAATTTCCAATGGGCTGACCACTTCTAAATAGATAAAAAGAAACTTAACTCATAAATAAATACAATAATTCTTTAAATAGCTATTTATACACAAATAAATTATTAATTTTTAACTATAACCATTATATTCGATCAAATGGCAACGTCATAATTTGGCAGATTTAAGTTAAAGAAGAACAAATCAGCATCAAACTATTATTTTTTTGACGGTTAGTTTCATTTGTATAGGCCTATTTCTGTTTTAATTATAACATAATCCACATTAATTTCTTATTATTAAGCGTTTATATTATAGAACAAAAAAATGATCAATAATTCGCTGAAATAAATGTACATTTCTTTTTCTTAATTTATTCGAAACATTAATGAAATATCTGCTGTTCTCAGTTTCTCTATTTCAGATATATTTAATTTTTGTAACCACGAATAGAAGTAAGAAAATATTTTTTATCTATCAGCTTTAAAAAATAGCAGTTAATTTATGGGTTAATTTGATTTTGCACTATTTATTTTGTTCAATAAGATTTTTAGACTGTTTATGCCAATTTAGGCATAAATTTCTATAAACCACATCATCTTTACGATTTATTTGGCAAATATTTCTTTTAAATACCATCAATTCAAGTGTTTTTCTGTATATATTTCTAGGTATGTTGGTATCACTTAAAGTGAACAATTATATAAAAGGTTTTTATAGGTTAAATTATCTCATTAATTTTTAGTTTCAAACAAGTATAAATCATGATAATCTTCAAAACATTTCAATCTTTTTATAGATAAGGCGGTCTTAATTTTAGAACTTATTAATATAAATATCTCACGAAATCCTATTGTTTATGTGTACTTCTCCGCTTCTATTAGCATTTCCGAAACTTTAATATACGGCTTGTAGTATTTTTGACCATACCATTTTATTATATGATTTATGACGCCTTTTTTGTTCTGGGGTTATAAATTAGCGACAGTTCATTGACAAGTAGATTGTATTTTCTTGGTTTTTATTTTCAGTGCATAGCAAGTTATAGCTTAAAAACACCTTTTTATTATAATTTTAGGCGGTTTTAACTCGAGACGAATTAAATTGATTTTTATTTGTTTATTTACCCGTATATATTTTATTTTTAGGAAATTTGCTCATGATTATTAAGAGTTTTTGCTTATCCGATACAGCCCAAAGTGTGTTCCTTCAAATTTTTCTGCCACCAGTTTGATATATACATGAATTAGACATGTTTTACTTGAAATAATTGATAGGGCTTGTGTTTCTATCTGCTATAAGTCGATGGTTATTTACACTTCTAGAGCAATCTACACTTACCCGTATCAGCCCTGGACGAAGCTAGCTTCGTTCAGTGTTAGGGCACGTTTCTCAGTGAAACTTATATATTTAAAGTCGGCTTTTCAACCTTTACAAAGTTTTTAATTTCTAGTTTCGACATACCACCCCTTTGCAAGTATTTCTCGTTTTGAGTAAATTCATATGAATCAGGGGTGTGTTGTGGTTAAACACAGCCCACTTATTTGATCGTTTCTTAACAAACGGCACCACCGCACCATTACGTTAGGCAAATATATTACTTACGTGTAAAATTATTCTTTTTATAAATTTTTTCTACTCTGACATGATTGGCATATTATATCATTGTACAACACCTCAATGCATCTTTTGACACCTTCCCCTGATTTATTATTATCAAAAGCTTTTAGTCAAATAAGGTGGCCCAACCATATTGCAAAGTTTAAGAGCTCGCATCTATGTTTCGACTTTACCCAGATTTTCTAACCGCTTACGTATTTTATATGGAGTTTTGTGGCCGCACCATCCAAAGACATTATATAGGGCATTATTCTTGTTTTACATTTGTAAATTAAACGAAGTTCATATATCAAGATATCATGCTTCCTATATTTTTATTCTAAACTTTCGTTGAATTTTAAAGGTTAGTTATATCCATTTCAATCAGCAATTAGATATTTTATTTTTTATCGTACAAGAAAATATCAGGTTTATTTTGTTTGATTAATACAAAATAAAATTTATTCATTTTAGGGCTAAATTTTCCTTATAATTTTAGTTTTTGTTCAAAATCACAACTTGCTTGATCTCATGTGCCTAGAGCCTATTAATACTTTCGGCTATTTTCTTAACCGAAAAGTCTTCTAAAATACCTCACCTCCGTTCAAGTCTTATTAATTCAAGGGTTTTTCTCTGTCCCAAGGTTTGTATATATCCCTGAAATAGATTGGTTACTTCCAGTTCTCTCTGATATTGTGTTATCATATTGTCTCAAGTTATAACATATGGAATAATTTTTGTCTTGTACTTGTATATTAATGGCTGCTCGGATGCTAGTAGATTTGATTAATACATAGGGGTATATAATATAAATTCATAATTTATAGATGTTATATTGGCTCGATCTTTTTTTACAATATATTTGGGCAGAACCGTATGTTTGATTGGCTGAAAATAACAGTAAGAAATATTCTGTAAAATTATCGATTTTTTCATCTTCGTTTGATCATTATGATAAAAAGAGATAATTTCTTTTTTTTTTGGTATGCTAACTATGCATAAACAAGACCAACAAACAATTTATATGGGTTTTTAGGCAAAAATAATATAAATTTTCATGCAATTTTGAACATATATTTTCCGTGATGGTTATTTATTTTCAGAATAAACTTTATATGAAATAATATAAAAGTTACTTGTTATGTAATTTTACAGGTATACAAATTGAACCAATGTTATTTTCGGAGTATGTTAGATCTGTATGTTGTCGTCGAGCATGCTAATCACCCAATAATTATTTTTAGTATTAAATAATAATGAAAGTTCAACTCTTGGATTGTGATAAGATATTAATTTAGGGTGATACAAATTTTTTTTGTTTAAAAAATAGGTAAATTGATTCTAAATAAGTTATAATAATGTTTTTTTATTATTTATTTGTGGGTTAAGTTTCTTTTTATCGATTTTATCTATTTAGACGTGTTCAGCGTGTTGGGAATATTGCACAACTTCTTGATGCATCTTTTGACACCTTCCTCTAATCTATCTTCATCAACTGCTCTTTTTCTCTCAAATGAGATGAGTTCAAGTGTCTTGCGGAGTGTGAGAGCTTGCATCTATGCTTCTACTTCATCCGGTATTTTTAACTCCTTAACATATTTTTTATGATGTTTTGTGACCACCCCATCCCAAGTCATCACATATGGTATTATTCTTGTTTTACATTTGTAAATTAAACCAAGTTCATTCGCCAAGATATCATGGTTCATATATTTTTCATTCTCAACTTCTGTCAAGTTATCAAGGCTAGTGTTACTCATTTGGATCAGCATAATCATATTTTCTTTTTTATCATATAGAAAAATATCTTGTCTATTTTGTTTGATTAATATATCAGTTTTGATTCTGGTATCAACCTTTATTTCTACATTTTCGTTTTCGTGGATCACTTGCACAGATTGAGTTCTGATCTTTTTGGTTTTCTTAAAGTTGTATCGTCTTGGTAGGAGGAAATTAAGACATTTTATGATTTGATTGTGCTTTCGCGTATAATCGTGCCCTAACATTTTCTTGCATCTCGTTGCAAGGTGGTCGATTGTTTTCATGGCTTCGTTTAATGTGGGCATTTTATCCTCTCACCGAAAAACACATTTCTGTCTTGAATAAAACAGAATTTTCCTTCTACGCTTGGTTTAATGTTGCCATCTTTTATCCATCTTGATGATCCAACAATATCAACCATATAATTATTCTTAGCTATAAAAAATTTTTGGTGTAATGGCTTTTCTTTTATTTTACTCAAAAGACTTTCTTGCTGCTTTTTCTCCAGTGTTTCGGAGTCGGTGATATTAGCATGATATTTATTTTTAAGATATTCTTCAATTAGTGAGAGATGTGTCTTGTTATCTTTTTCTACTTTTAGAATCGCAGCCCTCCTCGGTGTGCTGTTTTTACTGTTTTCAAGCAGATTTTTTAGCTGGTAGATCATCTTCTCAGCTTTAAATTCGATATTACATAGCCCACGTCCTAGTCCATTTCTCTTTATATATAATCTTTATTTATTACTAGGCTGGAGGTTAATAGAGAATTCGTTTAAAATATCTCTCATATTATCATCAAGTTTGATGCATTCTTCTGGTTCTAATTTAAATACCCCTATATGGTAATTTTTAAGTGACGTTGCATGTTCATTAATGGCTTTAAATAAATTACCAGCATTAAGTTTAGTCTTACATAAATTTCTTATTCGATTTAATATTTGTTCTGCAATTATATCTATAGTTTCTTGCTTTAGCTCTGATTTGCTATTCTCAATTATCACAAGATAATTTATAGGCTGCCGGGCCTTCTATACAATGTTTTTTTATAAATAAATAATTATAAGAGGACTTTTGATCATAAGATAGTGTGATCAACAAAAATATATAAATTAAGAATATACATACATCAAAAATATAAAAATTATAAAATAAGAATGTGCATAATTATTATTTTTTATTTAAGGGCTATATTTATAGTCGTTATTTTAGTTTTTGTTCTCAGGCACAGCTTGCTTGATTCTCTGTACACACAGCGTATTTATACTTTCGGCTATCTTCTCCTCTCCATAGTCGTCTTCAATGCCCCTCCTTCTTTCGAGTCCTATTAATTCAAGGATTTTTCTCAATCCCAAGGTTTGCATATATGCCTCAACCTGGTTCGTGACATCTGGTTCCTTCAGGTACCTTCTATGATATTGTGTAACCACACCGTCCCATGTTATAACATATGGAATAATAGAATGAGCATAAAATAAAATTTATTTATAAAAATAAAGAAAATATAAATTAAGAATACATATACATCAAAAATATAAATATTATAAAATAAGAATGTGCATAATATAAAATTTATTTATAAAAATAAAGAAATATATAAATTAAGAATACTTATACACTGAAAATCGTTTTATTAAAAGACAAAAAATAAATAATATGAAAAATTGTGCCTTATAAAAGAATAAATTATGAATACAAATATTGAAAATACAATATGTAACAACAACAAAAAGTATATAACTTGCAACAATACAAAAAATGTATAAATTAAGAATACCTATAAATTGAAAATATAAATATTATAAAAAGTAAAATAAGGATAAACATAATATAAAATTTATTCTACAAAAATACAAGAAATATATAAATTAATAATACTATACACTGAAAGTTTGATGAGTAAAAATGCAAAATATGTACAATATGAAAAATCATCACTTATAAAATAAAATTAATAATACTTATACAATGAAAACATAATATGTCACAGTACAAAAATCTATTAATTAAGAATACCTGTTCATAAAAATATAAATATATCTTTTAAATAAAATACTTGATAAAAAAAGGTTAAGACTCTTTAAATTATTTATTCTTCATCGCCTTCTTCATAGCCATCAGTTTTCCCTTTCTTCTTTTTAGCATATCTTCCAAGTTTAGCACCAGCCTTAGCACTATGAATATAAACCTCGATATAAGCCACATCATCGGCCGAGACAGTAAAAGCAGGCTTATTAACAACATTTCCCCTTACACTGATCTGTTTCTGAGCAATCATGTTCCTAGCAACATGGACGTTATCAGCCAATCCCATGGAATAAACGACGTACTGTAATCTTCGTTCAAGAAAGTCAGAAGCAGTCAGATTCAAAACCTTATTCAAATTCTCGATGATCTCTGACTTGAGTGTAAAATTTATTGGTGGTAAAATTCCTTTTTTTACTATTGTGTTTAAAAGGTTTCGACCTTCAACAATTTGCTTTTTCTCGTCGGATGAGATTAATAGATCTCGCGCTCGTTTTTTTGTGTCGTCACATTCTCGTTGTACTATCCATAATTCTTTTTTGTTCTTGAGACCGAATGTGCCTACTAGCTTCATTTCATCGATTAGACGGTCTCTGTCGTATGGTCTTTTTGGTACTCTTGATCTTTTTGAAAAGTTTGGTCTTACCATTTTTTAATGGGTATAAAAAATAAATAAGGACAAGAGAATAGTAAATGAAATTAATTCCATGCTTAATGTATAAACCTCTAAAGCACATTAACACATATAATTTATTAGAAAGAAGCGTCTATAATCGTCATATAATATGGAAATACTTTTATAGTATGTATTTTAGATTTTTTAAGAACAAATAAGCATTGGTTAAAAAATTGGTGTGATGAATAACTTAACCCATAAATTAAATTGAAAGAAATGATTATGCAGCCTTTATATTTTTATAAATTTAATTAAGATTAAGATCTCGTGCGAATTTTATTTATTGAAATAATATAAGTCGGTGTAATTTACTTTTCTCGGTTTTTTATTCTCATATCTAGGGAATTTTCTTAATATTATATGAAATATTGCTTAAAAATTTCTTTTTCTGTAATTTAAATATAGTATTAGCTGTTTATCTACTTAAATATATTTTTTTATCCCCATATTTAGAAAATCAATCATATCACTGCAAGAAAAATTGCTTAAAATTACGTCGATCTGTAATTTATATATATAATTCGTATTTTATTCCTTTAATTCATGTTTAAATCATTATCTTTAGGAAATCAGCATATTACTATAAGAAAAGGTGCTTTTAAAGAAAAACAATTTATAATTTATATATAAATTATAGTGTTGTTCATTAAATTTATGTTTTTCATCTTAATTTTTAGTAAATTAGCATATTTATATAAGAACTATTGCTTGAAATTATAAGTAATCTGTAATTTATATTAAATTCGAGGTTTATTCACTAAATTTATGTTTTTAATCTATATCTTTAGGAAATTGACATATTTATATAAAAATTTTTCTGAAAATTGCATATTATTTTAATCCGAAGGGGTTAAAATAATCTTTATTGTAAATACATGATTATTTTTTAATTATAGAGGTGTTTCTGACTGTTCAAATGATGGAGATGTATACCGAAGAGTTTTTTGTTTCAAATATGCCGACTAATTTATATTTGATGCAGTTAGAAGACCTGTTTTTATAGAATAACAGACATTATCATAGTTTTTAAGATTAATTTTTGCTAAAAAGAACGTTATAATGGTGTCATTTACATGTAAAATATACTATATTGTAATTATAACCCATTTAAGTCTTTGATTTAAAATCAATAGCTGCAAAGTTCTATTAATAAATAATAAATTTAAAATTTTAGGTCTCAAATCGTTTTAATTATAGAAGTCAGATGCTTTTATGAAAGAAAGAAATAAATATTATTTTTATATTAAAAAAGAATACTAAGTAAAGAAGGCATTATAAATGAATTTTAATGTTTATAATGCTTAAAATTAATCCCTGTATTCATAAGAGGTTCAAGAAATAAATCTTATTGTTATATTAAAAAATAATACTAAGTAAACAGGGCATTATAAATAAATTTTAATGTTTATAATGCTTAAAATTAATGCCTGTATTCCTAAAAGGTTCAAGAAATAGCAACACATTTATTTGCGTTAAAAATACTTCACAGTGTTCCTTATTTTTTGATCAAAATTTACAAATTAGAGAATGATAAAAAAAGCGATGCATAGCTTATTCAATATCTTTTTAAAAAATAAGATGTAAATATGCCAGAGATTATTTTTAATTATTTTTTTGAGATATTATAAAATTTATTTACTTATTGGCTGTATTTTTATACATTATATTTTTCAAAATTTAAAAATCATTTATACTATGGTGCACTCTTATTATTTCGTCTATTACTGAATATTAATGGGCTTTGACTTTGTTTCCCCATAAACAAACATAAAGTGAAGAAATTATCTTATACCATTCACAAAAATATATTTATACTGTCCTAATCTTTTTCGAATTACTATAGTAACAATTAAAATTTATATAATTTTTTCCATCGTAATCACATTTTCTTTCCTATACTTTTATTTTTTAACACCCCCAAATAAATGAAACGCGGAGGATTCAGAAAATGCACAAGAAAGAAGTTCAAAAAAGATCTTCGAAACCACGGCATGCCAGGCGCAAGCACATATCTCCAAATCTATAAGATAAAAGACTATGTCGACATAAAAGTAAATTCCGCATTCAACAAAGACATGCCACACAAAACATATCATGGAAGAACTGGCATAGTTTATAAAGTTGACGAACGAACTATCGGTGTTAAAGTAAAGAGAATCGTGGGAAATACTCAGATTGAAGAAAGACTGAATATTAGGCGTGAACATCTTTCTAAGTCAAGGTGTCGTGAAGAATTTTTAAACCGATCAGATGCGTATAAGATAATTAAAAAAGAAGCCCTTGAAAAAGGAGAAAAGGTTCCTAGCCCTAAAAGAGTTATGAAAGGCGGACGTGGTGAGGTTTGTGTTAGTATGGTAAATAATGAACCTGTGGTTGTTGGATTCGAAAAATATTGTGAGGTGTTTTGAGGAACCTAATAATAATAATTAAAATTATTTTATTCAATAAACTTTAAAATTATTTTATGTGCGTTATTGTTATTTCTAATTCTTTTAATTTCTTATAGACATTAAATTTTCTAATAATTATGATAGTTAGTGGTAAATGAAATTATTCGATTTAATAATCTTTCTAAACAAAAGTAGAGTCATCGAAGAAGATGTAAGAGAAGAGGATATAGTCAAGAGTATAGATATGGTGTTCCCACGGGAAATCAATCAAGTTATGCTTCAAAGAAAAGGTTTAAAACAAAACACCAATTTAGTCCATAAAAAAACAATATTAACCCGCTTTTTATTTATAATTATTTTATTTGATGGATATAATAATAATATACTGTTAATTTGATTTTCTTTTATATTTGCTTAGATAATACCTTCGTTTTCTCAATATATCAAATTTAGTCAGCCCTTATTCAAATTTCACCATCTTTACTAATAATCCATCTAATTATTCCTCCACAACTTGTTAATTCGAGTATTTTTATGTATCCCAGTTTGTACTTATACTTTCGTTTCGGCTAATGACCTAACTCTTACATAAATTATATGTCAAGATGCTTTATACCATAATATCCCGTGTTAGGTCATGTAATGTTTTAATCGGCATTTTAATTATCAAGAAAATCTTTTTATTTGTGTTTTATTATTTAATTCTTTGGTTGAGCGACGGATATGCCTGAAATTCTCGATTTAAATGATTAAAGGTTCGAATCATCAACCCATAAGGGTACTGTAAACTAAATATCCTTGTAATTAATGTCTCCTACCTGTAAGCAATAATCAAAAACTGGCGGGCTGACTTATTAAAAATTGTAGATTTAAAAATACACATGATTATACTATAAAATAACTTGAATTTATTTGAAAACAACTTTTAAATCTATTATTTGGTAGATGTGGATGCTTCATAGAAGTGGTGACCCGATTTACACGGTTGGTTATAAATACTTATACCTTTCTGACTAATTATGCCCAAAAATTAAATTCATTTAAAACCTTGAAATTATCCACCAAAATACTTGATAATGTCACAAATAAAGATATTTTGAGCAATAATGCCCTAAGTTAAATGTTTTTTGTGTTTAAATTTGCAAAAAAAAACTCTATTTTTACATACGTATACCAAATCAACATATTTCGAATATTTATATCGAAGTTGTATTATATTGGGTGTTTAAATTGGGAGAAAAAAGCTTGATAATCAGATAAATAAATAAAATCAAGAGATTTTAAATGCTTTTGGCTTATATTAAATACATACGAAACTGTGATTTTTAATAAAAATTATAATTTCAATAATAAATGGAATTCATCATCAAATTTTTCAGTATAATTTGAACACATATCGAATAAAAAACCGCAATTAAAATAAAAAATATTCGAAAAGGTTTCATTTATTATAATCTCTATGACTGCTTTTCAAGATATAAAAAATTTCGGTACACATACATGATTTCTCTTAATCACTGTTTGTCGGAATATTGGGGATTAAATCTGGCAGGAAAAAAACTCCGAATTGCTGTAAAAAAACTAAAAAAAAAATAATTTGATTTTTCTGG
This sequence comes from Rhyacophila brunnea, assembly GCF_057557595.1. Taxonomy (NCBI): domain Eukaryota; kingdom Metazoa; phylum Arthropoda; class Insecta; order Trichoptera; family Rhyacophilidae; genus Rhyacophila; species Rhyacophila brunnea. The sequence continues at coordinate 329,688 of NW_028233352.1, forward strand.
TATTTGCGCACATGATCCGATATCTTATTTTTTTTTTAACTTTGGATATTATCTTAGAACTATGTAAATAAAAATATGCTTAAGAATATGCTGCAGCATGAAAAAATAGATATTTAAAAAAAATAATTTGGCATTGTTGTGCTGTTCAAGGAAAATTGGTTTATAAAAATCGAAGCTCGAAATTTAATTATAATATATCTAATCTGGTTTGGTTTGGTCGATCCTTATGAACAACCTATTATAACTATATAAAATTCATTTAACATGCATAAATGCACCATTTAGGGATTGTTTCTACTTCAAAATAACAATAAAATCGATGTTGCAAAACCAGTAAAGTAAAATATTGAAGAAATATTTTATAGAATATTCGATGAATTTAGCTTTAAAAAAATATAAATCTTGCAAAATATATTTTTTCTGAATTATTTTACCAGCTATTACATATAAAAAAATATAATAAGAAAATATTGATCAATCGTATTTAAATATGTAAATGGTTGATTAAAAAAGGTTTTGGATATAATGAATTCCTTTAATCTAGAAATTATATATGGTATCTGTTTAAAAGTAAGGCCAACTGAATTTTTTTATAGATATATCCTCATCCAAAAAAATTGTTCTATATGATATTTCTTAATATTGTTTTATTTTTCGATATATATCATGCATAATCTATCTGTAGTTATACTAATAGTTAAATTTATATATTTGCGTCGTAAAATCAAAAAGCTAATTATACATCCACTTAATTAATAATATATAGTCGTAAATTTTTAAAAACAGTTTTAAATCCTACAAAATAAAAGGCTTTCTGTATATCGAAGCATTTTTTTATTCAAAATATATTTTTATTTATGGGTTAATTTCGGTATTGGGATTTAAGATTTTCTCTTTGAATAAAGTGTTTAAATCCCGGGGGGACAGCATAAGCCATTAAATATATTCTCTTCTCTTGCATCTTTTGGTTTTTAAATATAAGTTTTATTATTATTTAAATAGTAAAATCAATTTAATATTCCATGTCCAAAGTAATTATATTGAAATGTCATTAAATTGGACATGTAATATTTTTACTGGCATTATGTTATGGTTCAATAAGGATTTAATGGTGAACTATAATTGCCGAAAATTGTTTTTAAATGATTATGAGATTTGGTTTAGCTCATATGGATTTTTTTATATATCAATATTTGCATGTGTTTTATACTTACAAGACAATTAGACTAAATTCATTAAAGAGAAGAAGAGATTTGATGAAGACATATCAGGGGAATTGGTCGAAATATGTATCAAGGAGTTGTGCATCGCCCCAATGGGTTGTCTACGTCTCAATAGATGGAATTGATAAAAATAAACTTAACTCATTAACAAAAAATAATGATGTGTTTAATACAAATATATAATAACTGTATAAATACCTAACACAATAGCAGTAAAATATTAGAACCATCTCCAATATATTTAAAAATACATCTCTATTTTAAATAACCTGTATTACATGAAGTTAAGAATAAAAATAAACTTTAGTTCTACGTAAATTAAAACAAAGATTTCATAATGAAATTTATTTATCAAAAAAAAATAATTATTGTTCATGTAATTTCATTTAATATTTCCCAAATCTTATTTCAATATACTTTCTACCTTCTTTATTTTTTCTTTCAGTGGTGTAACATCTGCTGTATATATTTTGTTGCATTGATCTATAATTCCATTAACTTTCTGATCTATTTCACTCTTCGCCTTTTTGATTTCTGGATTTTCTTTGAAATTCATCCCTTGTTGTTTATTTGATTTTGAAGCATTATCTTTATCCGCCGGTAATGCATCTCCAGCATTTTCATTTGATGCTTTGGTCGAATCGCCTTGTGAAGGTGGAGCTTCACCTTTTTTTTTGGGACCTGCTGCGTTTTTTTCGAAATAAGTCAAGAAAATAGCATACCAAAATATCTTCATTACATCTTTTCTTCTTGCTCTTTATATAATTTTGTCCCCCTTTTTTATGCGTGATTTTGATATTCTTGAAAATCAAAATTTATAGATTATCAAATTTGTTGTATAATCAAATATTGAAAATGATCTTGTGTATCGTGTTCGAAAAAGTCATAAGTATTTAAAATCATTTTAATTTTTAAAAAGAATATTGACAATGTATTATATACTTATAAAAAAGGTGGATTGTCGATAAATTTATATTTTATATAACATTTTAATAAACACTTGCTTTCTAAATATCACCTTTATGCATGAAACTAGATTTCAAGCAAAAAAATATTGTTTAAATATGCATATTCAGTGTTTAAACTGATATTTAAACATTTGAAAGAATTAATTCTTGTAATTTTGTGATACTTATTAAAAGTTTAATATTTGTATTTAAACATGTATTGACACCATTCTAATTCTTTAAAAAGTCACATCTTTCAGTTTTGGGCAACTTAAACTATTTGAGATCAATGATCGAAGATATAATTAATTTAATGAATTTTGCCCCATCAATTTTTAGAAATATGTGAACTATAATTTATAAATATCAATTTCAAACATATTTTGCGTTTTTTTTAAAAAAAAAATGAATTGACATAATACTGGCAATATATATGAACAGATGATGTCGCTTTTATGATCCAGATTTTCTGAAATTTTTACTAATTGCTTTTTTTAATTGAAAAAAATATATTTGAATGAAATTAAAAAAAAAGTAAGAATGAACTATCATAGAATATACTGTTTTTAGTTTACATTACATATAATAAAATATTGATTTTAAATGTAAAACTTAGTTTCTTTAACTCTTTAGAATAAAAAAAAACTTAAATTATTGTATAGAACAATGTGTTTTAGTCCTATGAATCTATAATTTTGGAATATAATTTTAAAAACAAGTATTTTATTATAATACAACATCAATCACTAATCGTATGATTTGAAGGCATCTGGGTTATAATTTCAAATATATTTATAACAAACAAACGTTTTATTTTAATATTATATCAATTATAATTGTATGATAATGGATGATAAAGGTTATAATTTCGCCCATGATTATAGAGAGTATTTCTTTTAAGATCATTAATCATCATTCTTCACTTTTGGGGTACGGGATATATAATTTTGCATATACTTATTATAGTAGATTTTCGATAGTAGATGTTATCAATCGCTGTTCTGATATTTAAAGGTCGTTAACGTATAATTTTTAAATGCACAAACTTATTTTCTACGAAATTACAGTTAGACTTTTTTAAAATTGACTTGGAATCCTAAAACTTTTGAGAGTGTAATAGTCCCATCGGTAAGTATGATATACTGTATGAAAATTACATATTCTAAATAAAAAAATAATTTTTAAAAATTATATGTTCCCATTAAACAGGCCAATTAAAACATGAATTTTATGTAAAATTATTTGTTGAATAATCAAAGAAACAGTGATTACATCTAAAAAATGCAGGGGATGCTTCTTTGGCTACATTTCTTCTAATTAAAAGTATATATTTCATTAAAATAGCATCTGATAAATTGAAACTAAAAAGCATGAAATAAAATTTTAAAATTATAAATGGGTGTGAACAAAAATATATAACAATGCAATTTATTTCTTTGGTTCACAGAAATTTTTTTATAAATAGGTAAATAAGGAAATAATAATTTGGATAGAATATAATATTGTTGTATCAATAATGGTCGAACTATTGGCACAAAAGTATAAATTTGATCGGTATATAAGGAACTGTTTATAACAGAATTTGCGTTATATTGATAGAAGAGGGCCTGTAATACACAAATTATTGAAAATTAAAGCAGATGAAAATTTTTTGTTTCACCAATCAAAAAATGCAATTTTTATGTGTAGTTATTGTATGCAAAGATTCTTTTAAATGCTAAATTACTAGGCTACTTCCAGAATATAATTTAAAATTACATGAGAATAACCCTAATTTAAAAATTTTAAAGATTCTTGATACTTATAATATTCCATTAAAAAGTCATATATTGTAAATAAAAGTATTTAGGATTTTAACAAACGTAAAAGTTTCAAACAATTGATTTCGTAAAAAATTTGTTGTTTTTTATCACTTTGCATCGAACAAATACACAGGCTATATTTCGAATTAAATTAAAAAAACATCAGAAGAAAAAGAACAAGAGACATGTATATCATAAGTACATTACCAACAATATCTAATTTTTGTAAAAGATTGGCTTCAAAACATTATTCAATTTTAAATTGTTTATTTTATCTTTAAAGAAACATGTAATTGCAAATTTTTGCCGTTCGAATTCAATTAAAAGCTTTGTGGATGAGCTAGAATCATAAAACCCCATTCCAAAAGCAAAAATAAATGCAGTTTGATGTAATTCGATAGATAAAATATAAATCGATGGGTTTGTGAATAAATTAAGGTTCATGGGTATTTTATGAGCTCAAAATATATGCGGGAATCTACTGTTTACGAGAGAAATATAAATTTGATGTATTTTTAATATGAAAAAAATATCGTATATATAAAAACGAAAATGTAAAATTTGTACGTAGGAGAGAATTATAGCCATTATATTTAATCTTTAACGCATAAAATGTATATATACGAAGCATTTTCATAATAAAAATTTCTCATATTTTAAATTAATTATATTTATTTTTTCTTTTTTATGTAAATTCAATCAAGCAAATTATATATTATGAATAAAATGGCTATTTGTTTTTCTGAATTTATATACATATGTATAAATTTATACGCAAAAATGAACCATTTTACCAACGAAAAAATATAATCATCTACTTTCAGAAATAGCTATCAACAATTACTTGAAATGAATTATAGATTTTAAATTTCTTTCAAAGATATAAACGTAAGGGTTTTAATTTATTGAAAAAAATAGATGCAAGTCATCTGTATTTTCCATATATAATAATAAAATTATACGCAAAACTTTTTACTGATATCAAAAATCATTGATTGTACCATTTAAAAAATAAGTTAAAAGGATTTTGTTCCCCTTTTAATTGATTTTCAGATCATATGATGTGATAATGACCACTTGAAAATAATAATTACGATGTAATGGATATCAGTTCTTATAATACATGAAAACTTTAATTTAAATAAGTTTTAGAATAAATTTAGCTTGTATTTAATAAGGTTCAAGACTCGGATTATTGAATTTAGAACCTTTATCATTAAAAGAGCTCGTAAAAAATTTATGATTTTGGTAGAAACTGAATGCAAATGAAATTAATTTTTTTTTGGCAAATAAAGTTCGTAAAAAAAAAATAAAGTGCGTATATTTCAACCTAAAGATACTTTTCATTTGTTATTTTATATTATGTATAGCTAAAATAACTTACAGCATGCCATAAAAGTCACAGAGATGACTGTGGTTGCAAAAAAATAAGCATACCTTCAAAATGAAACTCACAGCTAGAATCTAAAAAAATTAATCATCAAATTGAATATCTTAATGGCTATAATGAGCATGAGATTCTGGCAAAAATCATTAAAATTTTCTTGCCAAAATACCATATATGGTGTCCTTAAAGAAATAAAAAGAAATCAAATAGTATATAATATAATAAATGAAACCAAAGATTTAAAATCAATGAATTGAAACATTAGAATAAATACCAATGTTTATGTATACCATATTTTTTGCTTCTGTATCTTACTAGGGCATTAAAAGAATACTATCAAAGAATTTTACTTGTATAAAAAAATATTCATACATATGCTTTTTACCAAATAATAGACGAAATTATTTACCCTAAAATAATGCATTTAATATTATATTATACAAAAAAAAATTTTAATTGATAAAGCCATGATATAAAAAACCCCAATTTTTGATGTTTTGCTTAATAAATATATTTAGTGGCCCTTTATAGGGAAAAATTGGGAGTTTTTTAATTATTTGAATATTTTTATAAAGAATTGTATTGGCGATACCACAAATAAAATCCTATAAAAAATTAATCATAAGATTGGGATTGCAATTATGGAACCCATAACATAGATTCGTGGATATTGGGCGGTTTTTAAATGACTACCCTAAAATATTTAGATTTATATTTTATATTATCGTAATATCTGCCCATAACATAATATTCAAATAAGCGTCGAAATTAAATTATATTTTTTAATACATTAAAATGTGGAGGGTAAAAAATAAATAAAAATGTTTCATTATATAGAATTTTCTTACAGCTAGCATCAACCGAAATCAAATATCTCGATTTAAGATAGAAATTTAATTTAATCAAAATATTTTTTTACTCACTGAGACACACAAACCAGTTCATTAAAAAAAATTTAAAAAACCTTCTTCATTATCAACAAAATATAAAATCGTTTATGCCAAAAAAAATCATTAAAAAAAACTTCTTAATGCCCTTAAATACACTAAATTAGTATTTAGACTTGATTTTATCATTTCAGGACATATATCTTATATTTCTTTGCTATATTAGATTTCAAATTAAAACTGCATATCGTAAATTATCTGTGTGAAGCATAAAATTATAAACTTTAAAATTTAAATTGTCTATATTTAATGTTTTTTTATGATGAAGACAATTTTTTAATAATATCTTAACCTTTGTATATGCATATCTGAAAATAAAATTCATTTCAGCAGCAATAGTACATGTATTTATGAGTATAAAGACGATTCCTAGAAGCCATATGTACCAAGAAACTAGTTGTGACCACAAATAATAGATGAGCGTATATATTTTTGTATAATTTAAGAAATGTTTAAGTATTTCAGTAATGAAACAAAAAAAAATCAAATTATAGATTATGTGCATTTAAATTTATCACAATACGCAAACTTTTTAATTTCTTTTTCCTATAAATTCAATCTTTATTAGAAATTCCAATCCTAATGCTCACATAGTAATACATGCTGATATATAAAGGCTTAATTGAGTTTAAAGTCAAATACCGCCTGTATTTTCCATTATTTTTTTCATTTTCAGGTTTTTCTTCCACTTTGATTTTTAAAGTAGAATAAGCGAAATCGATATGTTCTAAAATTTTAATTTTATTCGTAAAAATTTAAATATCACTCCTTATATCAGACTAAATGCTAAAAGGTGCTACTAAATTTATCATGAGATTTATAAAATGTGAATAAGAAGATTTAAATATAGATGAAAATTAGTATATGATTTTTTCAGATTTGTAATTTCATTTTTTTATTAAATAATTTTAAGTTAAATAAGTTTATAATCTTTCTTTAGTTTTTACTGACAAATATCAAATAAAATAATATTTCCGACAATATTTTGAATATAAATTTTATACACATAATATAAAAGATGTTGGCTTATTTTTAACATATACTTGTATTGTTTTTCTTACTTTAATTGACACAAAACAACCAATTTAATAAGAATGCAATAAGGCATTGATACCATTACGGACAGAGATACATTTTATAATTAATATACATATAAATAGTGTGGCAATCTATATTTTCAGTTGATTTATAAAGGCTAGTGGTGTTAATTCCTCTAGAAAGTAAAACTTTGTCTTTACCAGCCCAAAAAAACTGGAACGTAAATATCAAAAAATATGTTCAAACAACTAATACTATGATAATGATAAAGGTATAGTTAAATATATTTAAAAAACTTGAAAAAGTGAGCAAAATTTAAAATTAAATATGGGGTTTTTACCACAAGCACTTAAATTCACTATTTTAGTAGCATGAAAAAAAATCAAAACTACATAGAATATTAAACCAGAATTTTTTATCTAGGACCATGAATGAGGTAAATAATACTTAAACTTCATATAATAATCGTATTGAATACTATAATTATATTCATATGTGTGTATAAAAATTATTTTGGCTATTTAAATCACAATATCGTTTATTATGAATTCCTGTCTTTTAATTAATGAAATCAATCTAAAAATTAAACTTCCTTAGTTTATTCATACTGTAAAATGAACACTATCTAGTTCTTAAAAAGTTAAAAAAAACTATGCAGTAAATTATAAATTGTATGTTTTAATAACAATATTATAACTAAATGAATCACTGGGCTCAATTGGTTTTGAAAAAAATTATCTATGGTATATTATGATAAATATTTATGTATTTTATATAAATTATTTATAAACTTGTATTGATCATTGTAAGAAATAAAATTTTTAGGAGGATCTCAATTATAAATATATTAATTAAAATTTAATTTTATAAGAAAAAAACCTGCGGAGTCATTTGAACTTTGAAAATCTCTTTGGACCTAAATTATTTTTTGCATATCCAAAATCCTTTCATAATATTCTGTTTTTATTTTTTCTGTGATTATATACTCATCAATTTATTAAGTTTCTTTTTTAATTGTGACTAAAGCAAAGATCAGAACTTTTTATGAATTCGTATTTTATTTTATGCCCCTACAATAATTTTTTTAAATTTCATTATAAATTGCATCGTATCTATATTTATTGTCAAAATAATTTAAACTAAATAAAAATAAAATCGCATCTACTAGTGCAAACTATGATAAATATAAGTTTATTTTAGACTTTATATATCATATAAGCTCTAATATGTACCTAAATAACATTATATTGATGTATATATACGTGCCATCAAAATATATTTTGTTTAACATATCAAATTGAGCTGTAAAATTTATGATAAATTCCCAATTTAGAAGCATTTTGAATGTGTTATTTACATACTTTTATAAATTTAATTTTTCAAACATTACCAGGAACTTTTTAGCTGTAACAATTTAATTTATTTTAATTTATCTTAATTTTTCTGATGATTCTTGGCATCAAGAAAATATAATTTTTAATTTGATTATAAATAGTAATTCGAATATAAAATACTCTTTGTATGTTTAAAGCTTAATTTTTTTATTCTTATTATTATGTAGGTCTGGAACATCGTAGGCTATAAATAATGTACTTATAAAAGAGCCACATGTTTATTTTTGTTTTATCATTTTTGATTTTAAATTTTGTTAGATCCGCAGGAAATGAAATTGCAAAAGAAAAGACAAAAGCAGAGTATTCAGATTGCAATTTTTCAAAATTGAGTTTTTATAAGGGATGCTACTTGGTGCATGGCAAGGATGCTAACCACACAAAGTATGATATGAAATTTAGATTGAATGAAGAAGAAGCAGATGAAAAAAATAATATCAGTCTACCCAAAGATGATAGCAAATTCGCATTTACAATTAACTTTGAAGGTGGGTTTAAAACAGAAAATGACAATACAGAAGACATAGTAGAAGCTCTGCATATCGAAATACGAGCTATGGGTCAAAGAATAAAGGAAATGATGATTTGTAGGCAATCTAAAGCTTCAAAGACGGGACAAGGATCTCTTGATCAAAGTAGATATACAGGTAATCATTTAAATACACCACGAAGAAGTAAATTGTAAAGAATTTCAGTAAATATTAAATAATATAACCCTTATTACCCAGAATAAAAAATATTTTCTTTTTATAATTTTTATACTAATACGTATGTGTTTGATTTAATGTGCATACTTATATTTCTTAACGATTTGCTAGTTAAATTATCATAAGATTTTGTGCAAATATGTCTAAATTTTCTTGATACGTAGCAACTTTTTCTCTCATATAATTACATATGAATTACTTTCTTGGCTTAAAAAATGTAAATTATGTCATAATCTAGGATTCTAAAAAAAAGTTTGACTTATAAAAGAAGAAAACACTATTTAAGTTGCTTTCCTATATGATTTATCGAGTTCTAAACACCCCTAAAACACCTTTTTTAGGTTACAAAACGTAATCTTTGCTTAATAATGTAAACATGGGATTATTTAAAGTATAATTTAGTTCATGTACAATAAAATACCTTTCGTAACTTTATCAAACTTTATCAACTATATCAATATTTTAAAATTTTTGATTCGAAATTAGATAGTATAAATATCTGATAATTTTATCTGAAATACAGGTAATTTTACCTAGCTTTATGTAATTTATAAAATTATCTTATTGTTTCTATTATTTATCGAATCACAGGAATCTATTTTTTTACATATGAATGGCAAAAATAGTGTAATTTATGATTTAAATTTTTATATTATTATGCGTATTTGTTTGAAAACCCTTTTAATTGAACTTATATATAAAATATTATCGATTATATCTTTTTCATCAATGAAAATATATGTGTAGTGTATGAATAAAACCGAATATTGTGAATCTAAAGATCATTAATTAAATAAAATAAATCATTAATTAAATAAAATACATCTTTATTAATTCAAATACATATATTTATTTATGTAATCTTGTGAAACCTAATTTATTTTTAAATATTATTATACAATTTATTTATGAGAAAAAAAAATATATTTTATGCTAAAAAACATGGTATAGCATATTTAATATAAATATTTTAAAATTTAAAGTTATACTATTATCAAAATTATAAACATAAAATCTAGTTTATCTTTGGATTTTTTTTGATATCTGTTTTTACAACTTTTTTGAACCTTATATAATTAATATTTTTTTGCTCAAATACATGTAACTGAATGAATAATTTCTAGAAATGCATTAAAAATAACCGACTAAAGTTAGATCCAATAACTTAATCTAATTTTTAGACTTTGTTGTCGAGAAGAAAAGTGTTTATATGAAGTTTTGCGTTTGATTGTACGCCTAGATAAAAAAATTTACATAAAATTAAGAAGAACGAGGCCTTTTCAAATGATAATTTCTTTGAAAACGAATAGAAAATTTTAATAAATAAACACATTTTTTTCGTATTGAATCAAATAATTCTTTGTGTTATTTAAATTCATCATTTATAATTGATTTCAGTAAAACCTTTATTGTGCAAATAATTTCATGTTTTTTTTTCTTATTATAATTTAATTTTTTGTTAATAATAATATTTAGTTACCTTTTATTTAAGCCTAGAGATTGATAGATCTAAAATAACCGATTATTGATATAGAGAAAGCTTTTATTCGGTGTTTTATTCTTCCAAGTAATTCTATCAGGCCCAAAGAATCGGCGGGTAGAGGAAATACACTATAAGAGGTATTTTTTTAGCTTAAAATCTATTACCATTAGAATTTCAGTTTCTTTGTAATGGTTTATTTATAAGATTATTATATTTATAACTACTAAAATATATTCGAGCAAAAAATTCATTTGGCCCTATGAACATGATTCCCAAATGCCTCACTAATTTCATCATATTTTTCATATATCATAATAAATTTCTTATTTTCAAAGCTTAACATCATAATTTCTCCCACATTCCTATTTTTTATGCGTATGATTCTGCTATATTTGGCATTTCTAGCTTCTTAATATACGATTTAGGATATTTAATGACTAAATCATTCTATGTCTTGACCTATGACACTATTTAAGCTATAATAGCAAATTAAAAAGATAAAAATATACTAATATATCTTATTTAGGATTTTTATGTTTTTTTCATTTCTCACTTTAGTCAGATTATCTATCTCGTTATTCCTATTTCTACAATTTGATCAATTATCTCGTGTACGAAGTATTTAGTCAGACAAGCATAATTATAAATGTATTATTTCTGGTGTATACTTTAATCTCTTCCATTTATTTTTTTAGAGGATTTACAATAATGTATAGGTATCTATTCGTTCGATTTTAGTTTTTTCTTAATAAGAAATATTCGAGGCCGGCTAAAAGAAAAGGCACAAAAATCAGTGCCTAATGTAAAATAATATAGCCACGCTTATTTATAAATATCGAAAAAGCCCCTATTTGCACCGTATTTATAAACTATGATTTTACAAAAATCATTATGTTATAGGAAGATTTTCTATTATTTATTCTAAACTTAAAACAACTGTAAGTATAAAAAACTCCATTTAACACTGATTGAAAAACACAAAAAATAATTAATGGATCAAACACTCGTAAAAAAAAATAATTTTTATAATTACAGTACAGATTTTTACAAAAAATGCATAGACATTTTAAAACTTTTATTTTTTAGATTTGAAAAATATAAATAAATATTGATCTAAATATTGCTAAAAATCATGAAAAATATTAATATTTTATAAAATCGTCGTCTCACATAAATAACGATACTTTAATTTTATTTATTAGGTTTGTGGGGCATCCATAAAAAGATATCGAAAAATAGATGGGCTATGACGTTTATATTTAGGTTTGATAAAATAACAATAAAAATATACAGGTCTTAAATTAATTAAAACTTTTATTGATGGCATATATGAATCCGATAATAAACTTTACATTTGTTTTCTAGTTGTTAAGTTGATTGTTTTTATGAAAAAACTATAATTTGATTTTATATATAATAAATACGTGGATAATTTAACTTACGATGCATGCATAATTAATAATTTCTTTTACTTATTTATTTTATCAGGAAAAAATACGAAGCCACTCACTCTGACAAACGCGTATTTTTTAGTGCATGTTTTTTATGTTATTTTTAATCTTAGATAAAAATCATATTTGTTTATGGGTTAATTTTCTTTTTATCAATTTTATACATTTAGACGTACTCAGCTTATTGAGAATATTGCACAACTACTTGATGCATCTTTTGGCATCTTTCTTATCTATCTTCATCAAGTGCTCTTCTTCTCTTAAATGAGATGAATTCAAGTGTCTTACGAAGTTAGAGAGCTTGCATGTATGCTTCTACTTCGTCCGGGATTTTTAACTTCTCAACATATTTTTTATGTAATTTCATAACCACTCCATCTTTAATATATTAATTTTATAAAATTTATCAGCTTGCAAATGTAAATCATCTTAATAGTATAATGGTTAATATTTTTTACCCTTGTAAATATGAAGAGCGAAAATAGCGATTTCTGATTGGTTTGATTCAAGCCATTATTTTTATTTTGAATGCAATAATTTATCATTAAAAATTCAAATAATGAAATGATATATTTACCGAGAATTACATTGCTTCAATCAAAAGCATAAGATTCGTTCACTGTAATAGTAATGAATATTAGATGAATTTTTTTCTTGATACTCATCCCGCAAAATTATTCAAAAATTCATATATCTATTCTTTATTAATACATGAATTTATTTCAGATGTATTGACTCGATATGGGGGAGAGCTTTCAATGTTCCATAAAAAATATGTTTAGGCGTTAAAAATCCTTGATTTAGTGGTGATTAAAGTGCATACAACCTCATTACTTTGTATGAATATAAGAATGATATCAGTTGATAAAAGAATCGCAGTTGATCTTGATACATCAATGGAAGATGCCAAAGGATGTATTGAGGAGTTTTACAATACTTCCAATTTATCAACCACTTCTTATCAAATAAAATTCATGTATTGAAGGAACTTAACGCATATTATAAATTAAGTATCAATATATAAGCCTATAAATATCATAATTACATACTAGAATAAATTCTAAGAAAATCAAAATTGGTGATAAGTTTAATATAATAGATAACCTAGCTAAAGTAACGTATATTTTCGGATATTATCACTTTCACGTTACTTTTTATTTCGATATAAAGTAATTTTTATTTAAAATATATATATACAGAAAAGAGGCAGTCTAAAAGGTATAAACTAGTAATATGGTATGAAAATACAAATCTATAATTTTTTTTGTGTTTGTTTAATATTTATGAATGTGATAGAATATCTTATACAAAAAAAACCAATCTTGATTTCTAGGCAGACCTTCAGCTTAGTAATTTTTTGAGGCTAGTTTTTATTTTCTCATTGTCCTTAGCATCCTTTTCAGCTTTTTTTTCGATTTCTTTCGTCTTTGTTACAACAGAAGTTTTAGAACGCGTTAAAATTTTATCTATATCCTTGGCCGTTGCCTTTTTCTCATCTTTAGGCGGGTTTTCTGTTTCATTTATTGCATCTTTACCACTAGAGGAGCTAGGATCGCCTTCTATGGGTGTTTCGCCTGAATCATTCTCACTTTGCATGTTTGAATTGAATATGTAGCAAAGCATATTTAAAATCAGAAAACCAAATCTTAAAGACATAAAAATATTTAGTTGTTTTTTTTTATAGTTCAAAAGGAGTAAAATTTAATTAATTGAAAGTTTTCTTATGCGATAAACACCATTCAATACATTTTTATCAATAAGACTTCAGATAGAATATTCTATCACAAAAATATCAATTAAAATTATATATTTAATCTGCCAATAAAATTTTGTAAGTCTTTGTCAATTAAAATTAATAATAAATCTGACGAATGGTACATTTCCGTAATTTTTTTGAATAAAATAATTTGCTTGTTATATTTCTTTCCAATAAAATTTTTGTGTTTTTCAACTTTGTTCTCGAAGAATCTATAGAATCTAGATTATGTTAGTATTGAATATTAAAGTTTATTGATATTGTATAGGCGTACTATTAATTAAGGAGAAAATTTTTATCCACTACATATGGTTTTTAGAAAATAAAGTTGTGCTTTATTTTTTTTACTGTTTATGGATAGTATTTGATATAATGTCTTTGAAATGTTTATTTTTGGGTATAAGCACTTTATAAAATATAAAGGTGCTTGATAAATAAAATCACAAACAATATTTTGTGTAATATATACTATATACATCAATCCAGCAGATTTTTTTTCTGAAATAATGATAACAATTATTTTAAATACTATGGGTATAATCTGAAATACTAAAAAACCATTTGATTTTAAGCACAGAATGTCTCAGTTAAAAAAAGTATTTTTTAACTAAAGAAAGCATTTTTGACTTCTACTTAGAGCATTTTAGTACCATTTAAACTGCATTATAGTATGTTTTAAGAAATATATATTCAAATTATGCAACAAAAACAAAAATTTTAATTTAATTTATTAAAAAATGTAGAAAATAATTTTTTCACAAATACACAAATAAGAATATTTGCAAATTGGATCAATTCTAGCAAAATATTGGCTATTATAAAGATGTTTGGTCACTTTATAAAATACAATTAGTTGAATATATATTTAATTTGTATAACCCCAGAAAATCACATTCTTACCACAATATAAGATTTTTTTGCTCTATTGTTATTCAAAAGAATTGTCATTAAATTTAAAATTTATTTAAAGTCGATTAAATGCATATAAATACACAAACAAGTTTTTTCTATAAATAAATTTTCGTATAATTGTTTAATACGATCGGTCTTTTATAATAAACAAACTCATATATATTGAATTGATTGTACATAAGTTATTTATCTTGGTTATTTTAACATATTTTTTTTTGTTCTGTCTTGCTTTGTGTCTTAAGGTTTGATTTTTTTGGTGAAGTCTAGTCTAAGTTGACACTTTTTTTGTGCTTTGTATTCTTGATCATTCTACGACATAATTTTAAGTCTTTCTTTTAAGCACAAAATCATCGATGAAGTAGAATGTATTTTAGAATTGTTCTTCCAAATCGAAACGATTCTAATTTAAAAGGACCACACTTCTCTATAAAATTCAACTTTTGCAAAACCAAAATATCACTGAAACTTCTTTCCAATACTATGAGCGGAATGTTGCAGCTTCATTCAGTTGGTTGATACCCGATATAATTAACAGCAAAAAAAAATTATAAAATGAAGATAAACTATGTTTATCGGTGTTCATAGAAGCAGTCATATCAATTATCAAATTTACTGCAAGAAATACAGCAAATTATTTTTTTATATAGTTAAAGCTTATCAAATATAATTTATAAGTCAATAAAAAAAAGATATTATCAGATTGCTAGTATCGTTTCCTAAATTATAATTCATGAAATATTATCGAATTAAATATATTTAAGAAAAAGGATTACAAGTTTGAGATGAATGTGGCACCAGGCTCGTCTAAACATTTTTTTAAAATAATTTTTTAAGATACATTTTAAATATTATAGAAAAATACAAAAATTAGATAAAATAACGAGGGAGATCAACTTTTTACTTTGTTTTCAGGAAGTCAGAGTGAAGGCGGGCATGAACTTTTGAAAAAACAACTTGAATTATTATATTAAACTTTTTTTTTGTATGCATTGTCTCAAATTAAATACATTAAAGAAAAAATTATGGCGAAAAATACTTCTAACGCAAATTAGAGAACTAAGATTATATAGGGGGTTCTCAAATTCCTTCATCGACCAAGAAATATGAAGAGCGATCGCTGAATGCACTTACAAAAATCTTAAAAGAATACCAATATGATAATTATTCAAAGGAAACTATCCTATATACTTAGCCTTGATTTCTTTTACTTAAGCGGCATTATATTTGAAAATAATATAGAAAAAGTCGAATAAATGATAACATAGGATAATCTATTTGTAATAAATTTAAATAAAGTAGATTGATCGGTAAAGCGTTTGAATAACTAATTAAGAAGTCGATACATAATAAAGACTGCAAAAATTAAAAAATACTATAAATAATTGATTAGTAAAAAGATAATGAGCAGCAGATATACCAGAAATTAATGCTAAAAACCAATATTATACTGATGAAGAAGTTTATAATTTCAATTTTTTAAGTCGCTATCAATCAATCTATTAATAACGAAGCATATTAAAAGTTAATGGAATATATCAAAATAATGGTGCAAGCCAATAAATAATAAACTTAACAAAAATTTCAAAGTAAAATAAAAACCAATCAAACATAAAATAATCAATAAAACTACCAATAAATATGTAAACTGTAAAAAGATATAACGCCAATAGTAATAAAGCTTCAAAATTTATAAAATATAAAATAAAGTAAAAATTTTTATTTCAATACAACTACAAATACAATCATTAATAACAATATAAATAATCTTGAAGGCAAGCTACTTTTAAATATCAAATAATTGATTTTTCGTGTGTTTTGATTTTATTTATTTATGGGTTAATTATGATTTGACACTTATATTTCTCAAGCCAGTTGTGTGATACAATCCTTAGAGCAAACCTTATCAATACTTTTCATTATCTCTTCCTCTGATATATCCTCACCAATTCCTCTTCTTCGCTTAAGACTTATCAGTTCAAGAGTGTTTCCCAATCCTATGGTTTTTGTTGTGTGCTATGATTATTTATAATTAAGAAAAAAACATGCATTGTGTTTATATCTTACTTCAAGATAAATTATAGTACGGTGTAAGTCTCTGCCTTTAATCTGCTAAATATATGTTAACTACTTGGATATAGCAATATCCAGCTAAATTTTACGTTGATGTAGCTAATAATTATTTTCTCGAAATCGCAACTATCATATTTCTAATTCTTCCCTCATGAAAATGTCCGATGAAATTCTGTTTCTATTTCATAAAGAAAATCTTAAATTTAATTGTGAAAAGTGGGCCAGTATTGACTAAAATAATCGCAAAATTTTTATAAATTAGTCATATTGAATAATTTAAACTTATATTAACAAGGATTGCATATTCGTTTGCCTTGTTTTACTTATTTTATGCACTCATATTGAATCTAATCTATGTAAAAATAATTAAGACTATTATTGTATATAGTCCAAAAATTTTCAATCACTATAGGTGTTACACCATATTTTATTTATCAGCAAAAAACTTTACATACATTTTAACCATTTCAATTCATATGCATCGACGCACAGGCATCACATTCTATTTATTATTTTTATTGATTGGTCAAATTAATATCAGAGAATATAATTTTTTCAACCACCTTTTTTATATTTTTAGAGAACTTTTCAGCTAGTTCATAAATTTTTATCTCTAAATTTAAAAAAAGTTGTTTTAAACCATTAAAAAATATAAAATCAATATCAGTACACTTTAATTGCTAGATAAATTTATAATTTTAGTTATTTCATATGGGATGTTATTCATTTTATAAATAGACTAAAATTTTATGATAGTCAATATATAAATCATTAAAAGCCATAAAAAATTTAAAATTATGATTGATATTTATTTATCGTGTGAAAATTATCTAAAAACCACCTAAGTTAATGATTTTTATACATAGAGATATATAACGCGGTGAGCTAAAAAAATTTTGGTTTAAATACGCCCAAGACATACTTCGAACGGATAAAAAAGACGCGAAAATCTGAATTCTTTTAAATTTTTTTTTAATATACAAAAATTTTAATTATCTCAAATCATAAAACTTATAGGGGGTTTTTAAGTAGTCCAGTTTGACAGAAAAAATTTGAATTATAAATTTAGGCTATCAGTACTACTGTTTATTTTTAAAATTTAGAATTTAAAGAATTCCTATTCTATTTTTAATAATTTAAATATAAGAATAGAAAAATTTATTAGAAAAAATTAAATAAATATTGTAAGTTTTAAATTATTTTCTTTTTAACCCACAATATTTTGTATTTGTAAAAAATATTTCGATACACCACTTTTGTCTTTACGATAAAATATGGCACAAATGCATAGTTCTAATATATTCCACTCTGTGTGTCTTATATTTAACTTCTAGTTTTATCATTCTTATTTATTTATTTAATAATTACTATGACTACTATATGTATTAATTTTTAATATTAAAAATTTTTTAACTTATAAATACACATGATTTGTTGATTTCAAAACGATTCTTCGTAAAAATACATAAATTATCAAACTAAATAAAATGAATTATTTCAACAGATAATGTATATCAAAATGTAAATGTTTGAATATAAACTTCGTTGATTTCATAAATTGAGTTTTAATTCATAATAAAATACACATTAATACATCTATTTACGACATTTTTAATTGATTTTTTTTAAAGACTTCTTTTTTTCAGGTAAATTATATAATATATAAAACTAGTATGTAGAATAGCAGATACATAATGCTGCCATTCTGTTTCTCTTGGCATTTTTATATTGATTCACACATTATTTCATAATCCCTCTGTATTCAAAAAAAATTACGACATAAATGTATTTAAATATAATAAAATAGATACTCCGATTTTAAAAAGGTCTAATAATCATAGTTACTATTGGTCTACATATTATTTTTTTTATTGCGAGTAACTTACAGATATATTATGCCTAATTTTTTTTTCAGCCTATATGCCCAACTTCCGCCAAAAAACAATTTAGAACATAAGTGTTTAACTTTTTTTATACGGTTATTTAAATTTAAAGACTCAGTACTAGCAATTAAAGATGATATTAGTAAAAACAAAACCCATAATAGATTTTAAAACCAAAAAAGAGATCCACTTTTTATGCATGCTGTTGTGTATAATTTTGAGCATGTAAAAAAAACATTATAAAACATTAAATTTATCATTCTACCGGATTATTTGCATATTTAATCAAAATAGATACATTAGATTAAAATAAACATCATTCTAGCATAAAATAAATGTTTATACAAGTTAGAATCGTGATCATAAATAATAATAAAATTTAATATAATATATTTTACAGAAAAAGTTCATTATTTTATTAATTTTTGCAGTGTAAAATAAACGATATTGACTCTTATTCATAAATTCTTCGAAGCATCTACGGTTTTTTATGACTTTTCCATATTTTATGCTTTTATAATGTGATATTAATTGAATGTTTGTCAAAGCGAATTGATGTTATATATAATACTCTACGCTCTTGTTCTAAGACTGGATTGAGTATGCTGTTTTTTTTCAACAAGACATATATTTATATAATAGAATTTTTTTTTGCAACATACAGTTTTTATCGTAAAATACAAAATTATAAAGTCTTTTTTTGTTAATAGGAAAAATTTTGTTATATTTAACGCTAAAAATATAATCAACAAATGTTTTTCTCTTAATAATAATAATCTCCCCCTATGGATTTGTAAAATCAAATTATTCTATATTATATTTATAAAATAAAATAAAAACTAGTCATTTTTTATATTAATTAAAGCAAATTAACCAACCTTAAATGTACTCAAATTTTTTTTCAATTTGTATGCATACGATCAAATATAGATTAAATTTTATTTTCCATGATAGCTATATTATATAAAAGGATATAAGTATCAAAAGACTTCTGTGATGACACTAAGTCAAAAAATTTGCAAGAAATAAGTATTTATTGCTTATGATATTTTCACAAAAATTCTTTAGCGAATATTAATAAAAATTAATGTGAATTATTTGGTTATAACAGGTTGAATAATTCATATTAGAATAGCATTTACCAAAAAGCTATAAATAAACAGAAATAATTAGGGTAACATAAGTTTATTTCCATAAATTTTTACTAACTCCTACTATCAGATCGTTGACATAAATAAAGTTAATTTGATGTAAGTTATGTTTTATGCACAAAAACTTAAAAATATAAATAATTTGGTTGTGATCTTATTTATATGCATTTATAAAATGGGTGATAGGGGGTCAAGATAAATTTATAGTGTATATCCAGTTCTACCAATTTTGAAGCATATGTTCTATATCGATAAGTTATTATCAAATTTTCATGGATTATAAACTTCACCCAAATATTTAACTCAGGCTTGATTTTAGTAATTTCGATGTAATGCATGTACGTTTCAAAGAATTATTATAAAAATATCATGGATTAAAAATTGATTGTAACACTTAAATTTAGCACAACTTATACCGTTTCAAAAATAGATCACGTTTATAAAAGTATCTTTTTAATAATATTTTTGGTAATTTCACGAGTCGAATATACAAGTTCGGCGAAATTTATATATTATAAAGATCAAAGTGGTATCATAAAAAGATCACGGATTATAATTATTCAAAAGTGTATTGCATTATTTTATGTTTTTATAATGTTAATTAGTACTTGCACAACTTTTACCTATAAAAATAGCAAAGTTGTTTTTTTTATTTTATTAAAACGAAAACCGAATTGGGTAAATAAGATTTCATTAGTTTATATTTTATAAAATTCGAAAAAAAACTTCCTTAATTTTATTCTATCTCTGATATGGATTAATCAATGAATAAATAATTATATATTTTAGCTTTAATTGGGATACCAACGGAAGCTGAAGTATATAAGCAAACAACAGTGCTGTGAAAAACACTTAAATCTAATATTCTTGTGTGTATAGGATGGCTGCAAGGATGATGTGCTTTAAAAGAGTATACGGCAATTCTGTAATACAGAGCAATCTAAAATTTTGCACAAGCCATCAATAAAAGCTATTTAAAAATTCGCCTTTAGAAATTTTTATTTTGGCTCTTCTAATACCCGAACGAACTCGAAGCCACGAACGAAATCAAGTCATATATACAAACTTTGAGATTGAAAAAAACCCTTAATTAATAGGTCTCAAGAAGAGGTGAAGTATTGAAGATGACTAAAGAAAAAAAAAGAAACCCGAAATTAAAATGCGCTGTGTACACAGGAAATGAAGCAATTTATGTTCAAGAACAAAAACTAAAATTACAACCTCAAATTTAGTATTATAAATAAATCTAATATGCCCTTAAAACTGAGACCTTTAGTTTGTCGTATAATATAAATGTATCAATAGAAACTTCCAGATATTTGCAAAATGCATCGCTTAATTATTTTAAATTTTATAGCAAAAATAATGTAAGGGTTATTTGTAAAAAAAAAGAAGATTTACTGGATATAAAATCAGAGTACTTTATGGATAATTTTTAAATCTTACTACCAATTTTGTTCTTCTAGTATTTTTATTTTTTTTCTATTAAATATCTTATTTTTCTCTTTTTGAATTCTAATATTTATAGTATACAAATCCGATTTCTACCAATAATATCATAACCAAACAATGTATTCATGCGATACTAAAATATTTACATTCACCAGATTAATATAATCTATAAATAATTTTATCTAAGTTCATTGTAATGTCCAAATATTTTTCATTTTTCTGAATGATTAAATTCATGTGTATATTTAAAAAAAAGAAAAGAAAAAATCATTAAGAGCAGATTATATAAAAAAATTAATGTCTCAAAACTATTTATTTGATCTTTAAAGAATAGCTATAGTAAAACAATCTTTTGAAAAAAAGCAAACTACTGATTTTTTTATTGAACACATAGGAAGTTGATTTGCAGTGATAATTTGTTTTGTAACATCATGTATGTTTTTTTATATTATCAGACTTGTATATTTAAATTATTTTAGTAAGAACATTTATGAGATACGAGATATTTTATGCAAGATATTCCCAAAGAATAAGCATTGTTTTATATTAACAGACTTGTATATTTAAATTGGTTTTGTAAGAATATTTATATGATACGAGATATTTTATTTTTGATATTTTTGAAAGAATTTTTCCTGTGCACAAGATCCAAACTTGTAAAAGCTTTGGCTCATTGTTTTACTTTAAAACATCAGAAACTTTGTTAATGGTTTTATCCTTTTTTGCTAATTGTTTATCCATATTTTTTGCCTCCTGAGTTGCTTCTTTCAAATGTTTTTTTAATTCGACAGAAGAATTTGGGTCCTTTTTATCATCTGTTTTTTTTTCACTCATATGTATTTGTGACATAAAAAAGCCAAGAATACCGAAAACTAAAATATTAATTCTGATCAACATAGGAATACTTTTCCATTTACTTTTATAGTTATAAAGGGGATAGTAGAAGCCATATATTCAGTGTGCTACGATAAGTGATAAAAAAATATACTATTGTAGCTTATCAATTGGTCATTAAAATAATAATAACAACAGTAAGATATTTTTTTTTATTAATTTTAATTAGTCACCAAAACCTTTTGTAATAGGCCTTTTAAAACAATTAAATAAATTTCATTAATGTTTCTCCTGTTTTTTTGATAAGCAATTTCCCGTGTTTTATTCGATATTGTTTAATTTAAAGAATAGTGATTGGTCTTTGTTCATAAATTTAACTTGGAATATGATTGAACAACCATTTCAAATATTTTAACTGGCTTGGAAATCAATTCCAATCATGATAATTTTTTTTATATATAACAAATTGAAATTTAGCATGTGAATGCACATTTTTATTTATAAAAAATGTTTTCGTCGTCCATGTTTGATATCAATCTATAAATTAGTACAAAGGAATTTATTTGTAGACTACATGCGAATCTTGTTATTTACGACTATGATGAGCTGAAATTATATTAAAATATTTATTCTATAAATATATTTTTATTTTTAACCTCTATTATAAAAAAAACAATTTAAATAACGCATATATAAATTTGTTCAATATATACAAAATATTTCTGTCTATTTTTTTTATCTGGAAAAAAAGCATATAAATATATAAATTAAAAATTTTATGAAAAAAATGCGAATTTATTTTACCTGAAATTTTTTCTAATACAATGAATAGCTGCACTGCATCTAAAGTGTTATATAGTATTTCAAAAATATTTCAAAAAAATTTAAAAAATCTATCCCTGAAATCAAGCACTTATAAAAATCAATGAGGTTTATCTAATTCAATTTTTCTTTGCCATATATTTATGAACGATGGAACAAATAAATTTTTCTTTGAACTATTTTTTTTGTTTAATATTTTTCAATGAAGTAAATTTTAAGTTGTTACAAAGATGGCTATATTTTTACTTCTTCCTGTCTCATCCTCTCCATCTCTTATCTTTTATAGATCGATACATTCAAATACTTCCTCAACCCTATCATACTTCATCTTATCTCACCTATAAATCATCCTCTCCACCTCTTAACTTTTATAGATCGATACATTCAAATCCTTCCTAAACCCTATTATACTTCATCTTATCTCACCTTTCCTATAAATCACCTATACATCTTATCTTTTAAAGTTTAATACATTAAAATGCCAACCATAACCATTTTATAGGTCATCTTGTCGTACAAATCATATATACATATTATCTCATTATAAGAATTATGGATTCCGTGTTTTGCTCAACCCTATTATACTTCATCTTATCGCATCTTGCCTATAAATCACATATACATCTTATCTTTTAAATATCGATACATTCAAATCCTTGCTCAACCCTATTATACTTCATCTTGTCGTACAAATCATATATACATATTATCTCATTATAAGAATTATGGATTCCGTGCTTTGCTCAACCCTATTATATCACTTTCAATTACCTCTATTCACAACCTTCGCATTTACGTTTTCTAATTTAAAAATTTATTCATATAAGTGTATTCCTCAACCCATCGTTTATGCAGTTGCCCTCGCTTCATTAGTGATCCCAACGATTTAATATACGACTTATGGTATTTTGTGACCATACTATCCCATTTTATAATTCAGAAATTGAAGAATAAATCTTATTTTTACTAATATAATAACTTAAATAAATTCTTATAATTTTAATCAAATTTTATATTTTTGCTGAAACTTTAATAAATCTTATTATTCCAATTATGCTTAGTTAATAAAATTCACAAATTTTGTTCTATTTTTTTTGTTTAAACATGATATGCATTCTGACAACTCTAAACTCTTTAAATAATATTTGAAGTTTATTTTGTCTCTTTTATATTAAATATATTTAACAATAGAAAAATTGACAATAATATCCACTTGGACGTAATATAAGTAAACTATCCAAGGATTTTCATACGATTAAATTGTAAATAGACTCGCATGTTCTTATTGCCGAGTCAACTAATTTTAAAATATAACAACCATAATATTTTTGCCAAGTTTTATAAAATATATCAGATTTAAACAATATGATTAGACTATGTACAATTAAAATATACAATACAATAGAGTTCAAATTTGAAATCCACACATCTTACTTTCAATATATTTATAAAATAATAGTTTGCCTTTGGATTCCACAGCATATTTTTATAAAATAATAGTTAAAAGAAAAAAGATAATTTGGATACATTATATTATAAGCATGAAATGAATAGAATGTCACAAAGAGTGTTTATAAACAAAATATAATTGGCTATTCAAATTTTATTAATTGACAATCATATTATTTACTGGAATATGTATAAGTTTTATAAAATAACCGATCACTCCCAAAAACATAACACCTATAGCATGAGCCTTTAAAAGCTTTATGTACTCTGATCGTGTTGGTTTCTTGCATTTTGAAAGAAACATCTTTCCGGATTTGTAATAGAAAAGTGGATCACTGCATTTCGTATCTTTGGACATTTTAGGGGATGAGGAAATTCAATTATATATTTAGGAAAATATCATTGTTAAAATAGTGCGACGAATGCATGTTAATATTTAAATGAATGTTGAATAATATATTATTCAAACCAATAATACAATACATACCACAATACAAATGATTTTTGAATATTAAACACACAAACTAATGAGGTGAACGAAATTTTATTACAAAATACTATTTAACATATGTAACGTAATGTGTCATAAAATGGGACGATATAGTCACAAAATATCATAAGTTGTATAATAAAGTATTTGGGATTCCAACGGAAGCATATTCACAAACAATTGTATTGGGAAAACACTTGAATGTAAAATTCTTGAGCGTATAGAAGTATTAAGGATGGCTGTAAGGATGATTTGCTTTAAAATGATGTACAGCAAATATGTATTATAGAGCAATCTAAAGTTTTGCACAAGCAAACATAAAAATCATAAAGATGAATTTACCCCTTAAAAATAAAAATGTCAATATATTTATATTATTGAATGTAATTTCTAGTATACAAGAATTTAAAAATACTTTATTCATATTTTATCAATATTTATAGCATAGAAATCACAAAACATTGATACTCATCATAATTAAATATGATTTTCTGTGTGTTATAGAACCAGAATTGATTTATTAATGATTAAAATATAAAATCGAAGGCAATACAGTATTCATTACCATAAATCTGTATTTCTTTGTGCTTTAACTTATAGTGTGTTTTTTTAACTTATAGCTGATATAAATGCAAAAATACAATATTTTGTGGAATTAAATATGCTTACCTATGTATTAGAACTTAAAGTGTTTTTTTAAATAGGTTTTACAAAAAATACTAAATAGAAGGCAATACAGTATTCATTACCATAAATCTGTATTCCCTTGTGCTTTAAAATATAGTGTGTTTTTTTAACTTATAGCTGATTTAAATGCAAAAATACAATATTTTCTTGAATTACATAGGCGTAACCGTGTATTAGAACTTAAAGCGTTTTTTAAATAATTTTTACAAAAAAAGTAAAATTCAAACCAAAACAATATTCATTACTTTTAAATCATATCTTGCATATATCAGAACTTAAAACATATTTCAAAAATTTAATAGATGAATAAAAAAATTAAAGATTAATGATGTTAAATACCTTTAAATATTATAATCCATGCGTATGAGCTATAAAATATAAAATTGGCAATAAATATGCGAAAAAAAAGAAAAAATAAATTAAGAATTATAATATTTTTATGCTATAAGATCGATTCCACGCCAGAAAATTCAAATTTTTTTATAATTATTTTATTTCTAAGTAAAGCAATCAGGTTGTAAAAAAAATCTTAATTCATAAGTCTTATAAGAATTAAAAGCATTAAGAGAAAAAATATGATTACATTGAAACACAATCAAGTAAATACGTTCTGCAGATCAATATAAATTTTTGGATGAACAAATTTAAATAGCTAAAAATTAAATTAATCCATATTAATGTTTCCAATCTGTTATGAAAAAACAAAATTTACATATTTCAAATGCATGTTTTAGCTACATTTAAAAAAGAAAGTTTATAGGTAGCTATTTTTCTTTCTAAATTATCCATAAATATGTATAATAGAAGTATATTTGTAGCATGGCCTAGGGGTTTTAATGCTGATAGGTCTTTAAAATAATGTAAAATGCATTGTAACATACAAATTTCTCCAATTTACATCTTTAAGTGCTCCTAAACGGAATAAAATTCTACCTAGCACACCATTTTTTTAAATCGTTTAGAAATTTAAAACATCGCAAAAATATTAAAAGATTCTTAGAAAAGTATGAACTTCCTAAATATGGCAAATTAGTAGTTGATATGTGCATATATATTAAAGCATAATTCATTATAAAATTATTCATATCAAAAAATAGTCTCATATAACTGTCTTTAAATATATTTCTTAGTCTAATTTTTTTTGATGATTTATTTTATTTTACGATTTAAAAAATTGATGAACTAGGTGCAGTAAAATGACTTTCTAAACTTTTATATAGGCTAAACCACTAACCTATAGCCATTTTCTATATATAATTGTCTGCTGATATAAAAAATATCAATTAGAAAAATCCAAATTTCTTTATTTTTGTATACATATACCTTTAAAAATTAAAAATAAAATGAATAAGTTCGATTCATCACGAATGCTCTTCTAAAAGCGCAACAAATCTTAACAGTCTCTTTGAGAATCTAAATCATCAACGACAGTGATGTTCTTCATTGGTTGACTAACAACGTCTCAATAGATAGAATTGATAAAAAGAAACTTCAGCCTATAAATAAAAATTTATTTTATTAAGGACTGCATTCTTAAATTTATTTATACTTTAACCTTATTAAGAATCGGTAAATTAACAAATAATTTTTTTTAACACAAAAATCGTTCAGTTTGCATAAATTAAAATGATTGAATTATATCGTTAAAAATTAAAAAATTATTCTGTTATATTGGTTTTTTAAAAATAATCAAACACGGAATATATTATAATTATGTTTTTTCTAAATTAAAAGGGCTTCTTTAAGCTTTTAAGCCTAAATTAATGAGGAAAAAATATTTTTATACTTAAGAATGTTGTTTTATAGGCGAATAAGAAAAATAATTTTATGTTTTTAGATTTAAATGGCGATGAAACCATAAATTTTACAATACTTAGATATTTTTGACGCATTATTCTGTTAAATTAAGCATAAATACATTTTCAAGATCTTTCAATTATTTTAAAATATATGAAAATGTATTCAAAAATGAATCTGTTTTTTTGATGTTAGATACGGATGCTTTAAATAAAAAAAAAGAGCAAAGAAAGAAAAAATAGAAGGCTCAGAAGATTCTGAATTAATTTATAAGATATTTCATCTTGTGCATATTCACATCCATATTTTTTCAAAATTTTTCGGATATAATTTAAAAAAATTATTGAATTTTTATTGGCCAATCTTTTATTTCACTTTAATTGAATCTTTTTAGGGCTAAAATAAATAGGACAAAGTTTTGGTTGATTTTAATTTGTATAGACACTTTCGCTTACGATTCTAATTATATTTGCCTCTGACGGAAATTCAAAGTCATTTTTTCTATCGAATAATATATTTTAAAAAAAATTACATAAGGAAATAACGCGATTTTAGATAAATAAATCAAACTTTACCCAGAAAATACAATTCAATCCAATCCACAATAAACCTCTATAAAAAGAAAAAATCAGTGGCTAAAATATTCGATGATGGGTCAAAAGATACATTTTTTTTTAAATATTCGGCAACATTATGAAATACTTAAAGTTTTTGTATTTAAATTCAAAATAATTTGTTATTTACCCCTTGAAAGTGTTCAAAAATACTTTGATTTTTGTTTTATGCGAACTTTTATTTTTTCTTCTGAAATTTATTGCATCTTATAAGCAGAAAACATATGTTTCTATGTTACATTAAATTTTACCAACACCATATTATAGCTGAAATAAACATGAATTTCACTTTAACTGTGTTATTATTATCTTCTTTTCCTATAAAAATAAATATTATAAAAATATTATCTCTTAATTTTTTGATATTTCATTTGTTATATCTATTTTTTCATTAATATCTAACATTAAAAATGTTATTTATTATTAGTCTGTAGTTTTTTTTTAATATACCATTTAAACTTTTAGAAATCACTTTTTTATAAGATTCCAGCATGATTTTAATAAGATTTACATTTAACTCTGATATTGTAATAAAAATTCGATGATATAAAAATTTTATGAAAAATTATATGCCTTTTGAAGTTTAAATAGAATATAACAAAGAAATTTAGACAGCCTCTTGTGACCCTGAAACATCGATTATATCGATATTCTCTGAACTGCCGAATCTCAAAGATAATCCACCGAGATAATTTATAAATTATTTTATCTTGAAAAAAACTTGGTTTCTTACGTTTATTAATATTATAAATTTTATTTTTGTGATGAAGGATGTATACAAAACTCTTAAGCGCTGGTTTATCCATTGTGTATTATATCTTAAATCTTATATTATACAATAATAAATCAATAATAATTTACATTAACCTTTCATTATGATATAATTTTAGGATATCTATTTTTTTGTGTGGAAATTTTTCATGTATATTATTTTCCAATACAGTTAATCCATCAATAATTAAGTCTGAAATATCGATAGAAACAATAAGATGTAATTTTACACATATTAAATTAAAAAAAAATCAATAAAACTGGCAATGATCAACATAAATTCAACGCATACACCCTAAAATTTATTTATCTGCCTCTCATACCCATTAAAAAATAGAAATATTGAACAAGGTATGCCTTCTAAGATAAAATTCATAAAATTATAGAAAATTTATATTCAAGACAATTTACTGATCTATTACTTGTGTTTTATATTTGGAGAACGAATAAAATTAAAACGACATAAAATTATATTAAAAAACAACATGAAATTCCATTAATTTTATCAAATTCAGAATATTATGCTTTTAAGAATATATTTTAATAAGAAATTTATTTACATTTTTTAAAAATTATTGCCAAATTGAAAAAAATATGCCTAAAACAAAAATCTCACTTGTTTATAGTTTTTTTAGTAATAGTGTATTTAAAATTATTATATTAATCTAATTAGCGTATTTTAGTAAATTTTTTAAGATTAAATACCATTAAGTTGGTAACATTCGAATTCAAAAGATTATTATAATTAAAAGGCGCAAAATTCATCAGGATTATTAGCCTTTAAAATTGTAATTTAAACAAAAATGTACCTTCCTTGTGTAATCTATAGCAAAAAGTGTTTTATTATTCAAAAATATATAGATACAGCTGGTCTATAAATATAATATTTGGTATATGGTGTGAAAATAATATTTACACGATGATAGTGTCTCGATTATACGTTTTTCGTGGTTTTAATATAAATAAGCTCGCTGTCTGGTGCAAATTGCAGATGAAAAAATTATAAATAACCGAGGACTATAAATTCAGTTTGAAAAGGTGGGTTTCTATTGGGTCCTTTTTATGGGACTGATATAACCTATATTTACTTGGATATTAAATTTATACTAATGATTTTCTTATGTCCTAAGTGGACTGTAAATTTTAAATATTTTCAATAACCGTATATATTATAGAAATTATTTGCTTAAAATCATTCGATTTTTCTTATATTGAATGCTTGCTATTATAACTTGGGGC
Source organism: Rhyacophila brunnea (assembly GCF_057557595.1). Lineage (NCBI taxonomy): Eukaryota > Metazoa > Arthropoda > Insecta > Trichoptera > Rhyacophilidae > Rhyacophila > Rhyacophila brunnea. The sequence continues at coordinate 359,991 of NW_028233352.1, forward strand.
CGAGAGGTGATCCGATATCATAAAAGCCACTAGAAGTCACGAATCAGATTGAGTCATAATACAAACCTTGTGATTAAAAAACCCTTAAATTAATAGTATCGAATGAAAAGGGGGATTGAATAAGACTTTGGAGAGGAGAAGGTAGCCGAAATTATGAATACGCTCTGCGTACAGAGAATCAAAGAAACTGTGCCTGAGAACAAAAACTAAAATTACAACTATAAATTTAGCCCATAAATACTTATATTGAATGCTTGCTATTTTTATATTTGGGACAGGGTGGGGACCCATTTTCATAAAAGTTACCAGAGGAAATAGAAATCACGAAACAGATCGAGCCATAATACAAGCTTCGGATTGAGAAAACCCTTTAAATTAATAGTCGCGAATGAAAGGAGTATTGAATTAAGACTAAGGACGGGATAAAATAGCCGAAAGTATAAATAACTTGTGGCAAGGGAAATCAAGCAAGTTGTGCGTGAGAACAAAACTGATATTATACCATAAATTTAGTTATATAAATAAAATGGATGAATTGTGAGCTTGCTATATTTCATATAAATAAATCGGGCTTTATAATTTAAATTTTGAAAAATTAATGGTGTAGTTGGTTGTATTTGCGTTTTTTTTTATTATTATCTTTCTAAATTAAAATATTCAATGTTTTTAAATATGAAATGATTTTCTTATTTGATTGCATCAATCCCACATTTTATATATTATTGGATTGTAGTCGATAATTAATCAAATCATAAACCATATGTACCCTATTTATCTGAAATATATCAAATACTCTTCAAATATGTGTATGTTTTTATGCTTGAAATCTATTTATATATCCGAATGTGTGATTTAGCCTTCTAAATATCTTCGTTACATTATTCATAACTTAATTGAATTGACATGATAAGATTTTTCTATCTGTATTGTTTGCTGCATAAAATTAGAAACTAAAATTTTATACGCATACGATTCCAAATAATTATTTTCATCTAGAATAATACTAAATCAGAATTTTTGATTCTAGTGACTTTTTATAATATAGACTTTACATATCTATTTTATTTAAAATATTGAAAACACACTCATTTGAATCTTGAAATTTTTTTTTGCTATTATATTTTCAAAGATTAGAAATAGTTTGTGCCTTATATTTTGATATTATAAAATTTAAAACCACAACCGATTGTATTTTAAGAAAATGTTCCTTATAATTTTTTTAGTTATGATCTGTCATATCCAATAAAAAAATTCAAGTTAATAATAGACATATTCAATTATTTCGTAATTTTAATATCTTAAATTTTTCCAGCACCATTATATACTTAAAAAATATATGTTAAATTTTTTTAGATTCTAAATTATCTATATTAAATATAGTATCGATAGAGAATTAAAACGAGGCGTTGAAATGATTTCATCAAAGTTTAGATTTAATTTGAATTTTCAACTCCTTTTAAAATGATTTAAACGTCATTCCTTTGTATTTTCTTTAAAAGTTTGTATTTCTAAATTGATTAATTCTGTGATTTTTAGTAGCCCTTATAAATGAAGCCATCAAATATTGCAATATTTAATATAATTATAAAATTTTTGATTACATCATCAACCCAATACCGCCCGATTGGATTAGATCGCATAATAAGCATGGCTAAAATAAAGGTAGTTGATGGTTTTGATCACAAAGAATGTAATAACATTAAAAAAGAAAAAGAATCAGTGGAGTACAAAGATGACGGATACGTCAAAATATTCGTATCGGAAGGTAAAATTTCACTCAAAGTCGAAGAAAATATCAATTTCATATTAAAGTGGAAGGATAAACAATATGTGCTTATTTATTATGACCAAAATGGTAACCCATATGTTCATCTAGATGTGTTATCAGGCGGTCCACTTTTTAGGATGAAATATAAGAATGAAATAACGCTGTTAAAAAGAGAAAAAGACAATATTATGCCAATAGGTTGTGCATTTTTTTTGCAAACTCATGTAAGTATAAGGGGTGGATATTCTTTTATTAAAATAAACCCTGATAGGGTTGAAAAAATTGGAAAAAACAAAATTTCAATGGCATCACTAATAAAAAATTCTAGGGGTGAAAGGGTTTTGGTGACTGGATATACAATAAACCCAACTAATTCATAATATTAAAGTTAATTTACCTCCTTTAAATCAATAAGATTGTTTCGCTCTTCTCTTAAAATATTTTTTTATTAATGGGTTAATCATGCTATTTTTATTTTCTCTTCTGCAGTAACGAAATCGATATCCGTGTGCCTAACACATCAATAGCCTTAGCTATATTCTCTTCTCTTTTATCCTCAATGTAACCTCTCCTCTTCTCAAGTCCTATAATTCAGAGGTTTGCTTTAATCCTATAGTTTGAATATATGCCTCGATTTGATTTGTGACTTTGAGAATTTTCTGGTACGTTTTAAGATTTTGTGTTACCCCTCTATCCCAATTTTCGACATATGGTATGATCTCTCTTAAAGTAAAAACATTTTAATTTCCAAATTTATGACAAATTAAATAGTGTGTTTAAAAATCTAAAAAATACTACACATATTCAAAATGTCAATTATTTTTGCAAAAAAACCCATGCTTTTACAAAATAAAATTGAGCTAAAATAAAACGTAAATGAAACACGATGGAATAATTATATATCTAAAGAATATATTTTTATGATACCTATCACATATTTAATCTTAAATAATATATTTCATACCCAAAAAAAGATAATTTTTGGTGTTGTATAGCACAAGTGAATAGAATGTTGAATAAATATAGTTAAAGCGGATTTAAAAACAAAATTGTACCCGTGAAAAGTTATTATCTTTCGTGGAAATATATTTTAAATCTTAGACATAATAATGTATTGACCTTATTAAATCCACAAATAGCAATGAAAAATTAAAATCAAAACCATATAAAAAAAATTTACATGTATTTTTATGCAGAATGTGTGGGTAGAATTAATTTCATGAGAATAGAACCTTCAGATGGGATTTTTTTGTATTCTTCGCTTGTTTATAACAGAAATTATATATAGTATTAATATACCGGGTTTAAAATTACTTTCTGGGCCTAATTGCATATCAATTTATAATATTCTGGCTCATTTAATACAACTTTTTAGATTTACGTACACTCATTTTTAAATTTAGAAAATAAAAAATCAACTATACCAGACAAATTGATCTCATAGCTATATTGTAATAAAACAAGCGGTATCTGCATAAAATGATATGATGCCATGCTTTATAAAAAATTTTAACGAGATTCTGAATATCATGATACTTATTGTTATTTTTAGATAAGATCAAAAGGAGTTATGTCACTATTCGTGGTAAAAACCAGAATAAACCTTTTATATAAATAACACGTAAAAACCCAATTAAAATAGTTTGTTTTTATTTTTGAAATAACTATATGGAATTAGATATTGCTCAAAATAAACGAAAGATATTTTTAAATTTTCAAATGGAATATAGAGAATACAACTGATAGTACTACTATTTTAGAAATATTCGAGAAATAAACAGAATTAAAGGCAAATCAATATATAAACTAAAATATATCTGCTCATAAATCAATTTTAGATTCGAAAAAGGAAGCAGTTATTGTCAAATAATAAAGAATCACATGTGTGTAAATTATTTCAGTGTAAAATGATTATACTTAAAATTACAAACAAGGACAGTCTACATAAAAAGCTAAAAGTGTTAAATGAGATATATCAATAGCAAAATACACATCAAGAAACATAGAGCATTCAGCTTCATAAATTTTAGCTACATAAAAATATGATATACGCGAAGGTATTTAACAGTTAAATGGTTTTTAAAATATTTTATCTTGATTTTTATATCATTGTATTTTCTATGATTTTATACAAATAAACAATCCTTATTTTATATCTGGCTGTGTTCGTCAGATCAGATCAGAAATTTCTAACCTTTCTTTAATTACATTAAAAACCTTTTTTTAGAAATGATATAGATTTCATACGTGGTAACAAAAGAAGAATAATGATTTTTTCAATAATATTACCATGCCCCCAATTGCATGTTTTTTAAAATAAAAACGCGAAATTTTTTTTACGACAATAGCTCTGCAAATATATGTGAATATGCAAATTTTTATCCTTATTATATTGAATAAACCAAGGTTGTTCAATTTTTGCTCTTATTTCGAAAAGATTTAATCAAAAATACCGTTAAACAAATGTCACCCAACACTTTTACATACAAACAAGAATCAACTATAAGTGATTTTAAAATATAAAGGAATATTGTTGCAAAAAATTATCTAACTTGGTATGTTTGTGCATACTGAAAGTTGAAAGCTTCCAATAACAAACATGCACACAATAAGAAAGATATAGGTTTTTACAGATATTATAAATTTTTAAATTATAGCATAAAAGTTGAAAATGTGGTTCTATAGCAAATAAAAATATCGAAAGCAAATAAGTAGCATCTCAAATAATCTTTAACTCGAAGTTTTGGCATGGTTGAATATATTGTTGCAGATGGGGAATAAAATAAATGGTGAAAGTGTATACTTTAGTTTTAATTTGTAAATAATACAATTAAATGTTTCTTTAACTATTTAAAAATACTATCATAGCTGTAAATTAGATATGATAGAAAATATAAATATGAAAAAGGTACTTCAGAACCAATAAAGGTTAAAATCCAATTTATAAAAAAAAATGAAATTATAAGCGAGAATTTGAATATAATTTATCATATCGGTAATTTTATTTGAGAAAAAATATACGATTACAAAATTAATTGCAATGAAATGGTGATTTCTTACAAAAAACTAATTATAAGAGAAAAAGTTACAAACCAAGTTTTTTTCACGTTTAGACAGCTTGTTTATACCGTAAGGCTGCAAATAAAATAAAAATGCACAAGAGAACTTCTTTTGCGATTTAATTTATATATTAAATCTTAAAAAATTCATTCATATAGGCATATATCCCTTTAATATATTTATTCAAGGTCTTCACAGCACTTTTTATTTTGCAAAATATAATAATAGGTTTTTTCAATCATCGTAATTTCTCATTCCAAATACACAATTTGAATCACAGAATAGATCCCACATTGCGATTTCATCCTTATTCACGAATAGTAAGAAAAAACGTAGAACTTCTTTTTACCACTCGTTTAATTTGTGTGTTTATGCGGCTGACTACTGAAAATCATATATAACTTTCCACCGATGTTAAAGATCTTTTATATTATTTCCTTATAGTGAAACTAAGACTAATTATTATTTCATTTTAGTACATAAGAAAATAATTTGATCTTTTTTTTAATCGAAATATGCCCTCTGTTTCCTCGAAAAACCTTTTTTTAATTAAATTTCAATTTATTTTATAATTTTAATTATATTTAAAGAATAATCGTTTGTATAAATGGATGAAAGAATAATTTTATTGTTTATAACGACATTTTTTTTATAACAATAGTATTTAGAATTCTTTTACATAAATTTGTAAAAAGTTCAATTGAAATGAAAAAGAATAGATTTTTTACATTTTTATATTAAAGAATAAAGCTGATGGTGTATAAAACTTACTACAGAGACACTCTTCATATCTTTAAAAACATTTAGGAATTTCTATATTGCCTATTATAATATTAATTACCACCAAAATGTTTTTACGGTATATTTTCTAAATAAAGTTAATGAACTTATCGAATATTAAAGTTTTTTTTACCGAATACAACAATTTTATATAATATGCGCGGCATAGAATAGGCTAAAATTAATATTTAGTAGATTAAAAAAAACATATTTCATATATTGAACATAATTAAAATTACAGAAAAATCTAAAAGTACACAGCACCTGCGATTTTATGTGGAGTTAATGGCTAGATATAATTTTATTTAACTAAATACAGATTATGTGTAACAAAAAATTTAAATTTCATTTTAATATAAAATAAAAATAAGATAAAAAGAAATATTATTTTTCATGGAATTAAAATGCCATTTGGTATCAGAAAAAGTAAAAAACCCAATTGTAATTCAATAAAGTTTTAAAAATAGAAAATAACTCAAGATTACGCAATTTTGACATATATCACCCATCTAGAAATTCAACTCTCATTTGATCAGATTTCATACCTTGTATATAACTTTTTATATAGAATTCTATCTTTATGATAAATTTTATGTCTGTAAGAAGTTTTGCAGAATGCAAATTTATTGCATAATTTTATTATATAATATAAATATCAAATATGTGGCTACAACAGCGGCATAGACGTATATTTTTAAAATTATAATAATTTATATGGTTTCCTGCTACCATAAATTTCTTTTAAATTGGATTATATTAGTTGAATTTACCCTTTTTTTTTATTCGTTTTAAATATATTAGTATTATTAAATATTAAAAAGGCTTCTAATAATATATTTGCATATGATTTGTATTTGCCAATAATTATCCCCAAGCACATTTTTTTTGGGTTCAATGAACATCCATAATTATTTTTCAGAACATGTTTTCACTTAAATAAATTTTAATTATATTGATTGGGCTAATATTACACTAACATACACGCTCGATTCCATGGTCACATGTCATAATTTTGTTCCACATTTTTGTTCAATTTATTCTTTTTTTACTTTTAGATTTAATTATGAAAATTATAATCAATTCTATACCATTAAATTGAAAGAGAGCTAAAATAAACGCAAGTTAAGTTTTTGACTTAAAGGGATATATCTAATTTGTAAATTGTTACCTTATGTTATAGATGGGATTGAATGTTTAAAGCTAGGTGAAGCTAAATATAAACACTTACCTTTTGAGGTACAAAATTATCTAGTCATTAAATTTGCTTCGCGTCACAAATAACGTCATCACTTGCTTTTTTTTATATTCTATAAATCTTAAGAAAAAGGGGTTTCATTTTTATGTGTTAAAATATAGACAAAAAGAATATATTGAATCTTTTTATAATTCGTCTAATGACACAATATCAGCAAAAACTAGAAGGGAAGATTTTAAATTGTGCTATATAAATCATCACTGCTACATTTATATAACATTTCTTAACTTATGATATTATCTTATACATAATATATTTTTATTCTTTTCTATGCTAAGATCCATAATTTGATTCTTGAGGTTTCATTTGATTAAAGGAATTCTTGATAACAGTGACACAATTTTTGGAAAATAAATGAAGAGAAAGGTAATAATTAAATAATTATAAACAAAATAGTAATTACAGTAAAGAATGGTTTTTTAGATATTGGATTAAAGTAAAAAAATAAAATTTTATTTATTTTACAGGTAATATTCCGATTGAAACAATATACAATCTATGTGTCGAATTTTCTTTTTTTAAAAGCATAATTAAAATCCTCAACACTAAAAAAACCATGTAAATTTTATTTCTCACTGTTTTTGATACAATTTTATATGGTCTTCTTAGGATTTCTCTAATTTTATATGTGTGTCACTACAATAAAAACATACAAGAATGAAAAAATAGATTACTGAAAATTCATATAAAAAAATTACAAAAAATAAAAACAAGATTACTGTTTTTTTCATTATTCTATAAAATATCTTCGCTATTAAATGTTATTTTTTTGTGACATCTAATTAGACATCTTTTATAAAACCTTTTAAACATATACTAAATCCTTTCTTAGACACATAAAATAAGCGCTTCCTTTTTATAGGGATATTTTAAAGCGATTGCGTAAATTTAAATCAGCATCATTTATTATAAATTTAAAATTATGGATTCATGAAAAATGATGGAAAATATATAGTGGGCTATTTATCCCCTAGGCCATCTCCAAATCAATTTTTTTTTAAAAGTCATATGAAAATATGAATAGCTCATAGATTTCAAAGACATTTTGAATATATTTATATACATATAATGTTTTTATTGTACATTCATTGAAATATAGGCGTTAATTTCGCTTATCCGAATTATAAAGGGTTTAAATTTGTAATTTTAATTATTTATGTCCTTTTGAACTATGTTTTTACAGATTTTTATATTCCTAATCTTTTTGCTTTCCCGATGGTTTCACATCTTTTTTTGCGTAAATACGGACTTTCGAAACAAAAAACACAATCGCAATAATAATATAAGATCAAGTTTACAAAAAAATTAATTCATATGAGTAAAGGAAATGAATGAACAAGTTAAGTCTATGACCTTTAATGGCATGATTTACACAATTTATTTATAATTTCAGACAGCTCATGCTACAATTATAGTCTATTTATACAATATAAAGTTTCTATTGAATATTTAATATTATTAGCAAGTCTTATAGCAGTAAATACACTAACTCTTGCGACATTATATTAAACGCTATATTCACACGTTTTATTTTATTATACCATCACGATAACCATGTTTTTTGTTATTTTAAGGTTTTTATTTCTGACATCGTATAGTAGAAAAAAAAAAGTATTATGGGTAGATGTAAAATAATCGCTGTTTAGAATTTATTCGAATGCTTTCTTTTATTATTTGATTCGTATTTTATGGTTCCATTACAATAGAAATATCTTTCAATGATAGAAATCAAAATATACCATAGTTTATCGGCACGTGTGTATCAAGTATATTTTTTACGGTTTTTTTACCAGACGTTGGCATCAAATTCGAGAATTTAACGCGAAATTTATAGAGCCAGACCCTTATTTTTTGTGAATCTGTGCAAAAAGTGGGTTAATGGCTATTATTTGGCCTTGTGAATTTGGCCACAGCTTCGGGAAACAGTTCCATACAACCATTAATGTGTTGATTAATTCGAATCGCAGTCGGGAATCAATTGAAGTCTTTTAGAACAAAAGATAATGCGTATTGATACTTGAAATATATCATTCCCTTGGCCCCCTTTCTAATGTTCCCTGTATTTATTGCTGTTAGGTGGTATTAATTACCTGTTTGGTAATTTAAAAAGCCCTTGCGTGAGGAGAATTTAAACATTCTATTATTATAATCAAAAGAATATGGGTCAAAAGTTGTGTCAAATAACCATATTAAAACCAAATTGCGTCAAAAACAGCAGTAAATACTATATTTTATGCCTTTGTTCTTTAAGTTACTCGAATTTTTTTTCTATACATTTTAAATCTGATAGAATTGTATTTTTTACAATATAATTTAGCAATGTTTAGATGCTAGACTAGATTTATGACATAGAATGTATTCATTTAAGTATATTATTGCTATATAAAAATATTAGTTTTGGGCTTATGACAGCGAAAGTATGTTTTTTTTCGCACCCTTTGATGCGAAGAGACATATTTACAGAAAATTAAACGCGAAAGAAGTTGTAAAACATTTAAAAAACACATTTCTTCTATTTTAAGTTGATACGGTAAACAATGAGACAATATACTACAATACAGATATATAAAAGCATTGAAAATGATGCCAATAGATTGATAGAAAGAGAATTATATCAAAATATAAATTATGTATCTTAAAATTTAATGGGTATACGCAAGACTAGTTGATTTATATACCCTTTATGACTAAAAACATATAAATTGGATCTGTGTTTTACCATATTGCCAGTCATCATTCACGAAAAAGATAACTAGAAAAATTATGCACGAATTGACAGAATCATCACTAAACTGCATATTTTGGGAGTTTTTATTTTACGAATAAAGACTTCTGTTCTTTTTTTCGTATCATATAATCTTCATTTCTAGATACTGTAAATTTCGTTTGATACAAAAAAAATTACGCATGATTCCTCCATAAAAATTTAAAAAAGACAAAAAAAACAACAATTTTCTACACCCAGCGAAAATCAGCGGCATTCTGATAAATTTTTTTATTAAAAACAATAACTTTTTCAAAGCAGTGCTAGAAATTAAATTTTTATTAAAAAACAAAAATGAATAAAATTAGTGATTTGCATCAGGATGATGTTTTATTAAAATATTTTAAATATTAAACATCATTATAGTTATTCTGTTACAACTCGATTCCAAAAAAATGTATTCATTGTAAAAAATAACTTAAATAAAAAATTTAAAAAATATAAATTGGTTTTGAAATTTCATTATATATAATAATCTTTATTTGAGAAAATTCATAAGTACTCAAATTTTTTTAATACATCTAATTAGGAGTGTCTATCAAGAAACCTCACCTTTTCGGGCTATATCAGCATTCCTTTACAATAATATACACGTCAAAACCTACAAACTATAACCAATATCATATAAATAACTGAAAACAAATAGAAAAATATACAAGAAATATTTTACAAAATATTTTTTTATGTTTTATATATGAAGTTCCGGTGCATAAAATTTCTTAACAATAAATTATACGTAGCTTGTAAACGAAAAAACCATCATTATACCGGTAATAATTATAGAATATTGTTATATTTCTAAATTGGACATATTAAATTATTCTAAGAGTTAAAAACACGGTATAGTGTTGTATTTTTAGTAGCACTACTTTGAAAATACTATTGGTAAAGAAGATTTCCGTGGTAATATACTAATCATGCCTTTTTTTAATATATTTAATTTGTGAAAACATTTATTTATATACAATACTTGTACCAAACTAAATCTTTTGATACACGGATAGTATGTGAGATCTAAATTTGCACATAAATCATGTATTGTACGGAAAGTTTTATAATAAGCTCTATTTTATTGCACCGTTTATAGTGTTGTTGAAAAAAATACTACTATGTCTTTGCATCTCTATTAGAAAGTGATTTAGAAAGTAATGCGCTTCTCATTTTTAAATTTCATAAAACCATCACGGGAAGATTGTAAAAAATATAAAGAATTTGAATAATTGTGTAGATTCGACTTCAAATTATATTAAATATCTATATTTTGTTTGTTTGAAAAAGAAAAAATAAATAAGATATATTTATATACATTTTTAAGCTACAAAAGATGTAAATATATTTTATTTTATCACTAATTGGATACATTTTATTTTTCTCTTAGATTTTAAATCATTGTAATAAAAAAACATAGCACAATAAAGGGAGTTTTACATAACTTGGACGCAAAATTTGAAGTAAATATAGAAATTTAAACAAATTACACATTCTTTATTTTTTATATGTGTGTTAATTTCATTTCAAATTTCAAATTTTTTACTTTAACTAATTCATCTGTATAAACATATAAAAAAATAGGTGCTAATTTGACAATAATTTTTATGTTGTATTTTCGAGGATAAGATTATAGAAATTTATTTATGTACTAGTCACATGTTTAAGAAATATATTTTTAATAATCTTGAGATCTAAGTGTATAGCACAAATTAGATGATTTTCGTTGGTTATCTAAAATAGACCAATTTTGTTTGTTTTATTTCTTGTCAAAATACAGTTTATTGTTTTACTGGTGAATTCAACGATTAAAATATATAGATTAAATACGAAAAATAGTATAAATTTATAGTCTCTACCAAGAAGTAAGTAAATGTAAATATTTCTTATAAAAATAAAAAATGGTAAATTTATTATTCATATGAAATGAAAAAATATACCTTCAATAAAAAAATATAATTTAGCTTGTGATGGATATTGAATAAATTATATATAGCCATTAATATATTCTCGAAATCGATACATATGCATCAATCGCATCATTCAAGAAATAAAGACCACATTTTTTTTATAGTTGAAAAATGTATAATTTTTGTAGAAAATAAATATTAAAATTGAATATGGTCAATTATTTTATAGGCTAATGTGTACGCGTTTACACAAAAAGTGTAAATATATTTCAAATAATATGATTATTAACAAGAATACTACTCAAAATCTCTATATTTAGACGGAAAAAAGGTTTATTGATAATTGTGAACTTTAAGTCTGATTTGAATAGCGATAATAAATTTTTGAAAGAAAAAAAAAGGTAACAAAAATCAAGAATCAACAAAAAAAAGATGGGTTATATTTTGATACGTATACTAGAGCATTTTATTTATATATATGAGATATTGTTATATCTATATTCATAAGTTCTATTAAAAATAGGATCCCATTTCGATGTATTAGGTTAATCCATATTTTTTTAATCTGATGGTCATAATATTGTTTACCTTAATTGTCAGAAAAAAAGAAATTGGAATATGTACGATAATTTTATGGCTAACTTGTAATATAAAACACCAATTCAAACACAAAAACATTGCACATATGAAGTTGTCGAAACCTTGATTATAATTTTATTTTGATGTGTATTTTACGAAAGAATAATGATATTTTCTGTGGTAAGAATCTTAAAAAAGAGGTGTGAAGTAAAATTAATATGATGTATTATTGCTAAAATATATATAAAATGATTAAATTTTTTAAAAAACACTATTTATGCCATAATTCGATTTTTGAATACAGTATACATACAGGAAAGTAAGTAAGTTTATGAAAAAAGATCAATGTTGATGCATAAATTTTTTGTTAATCTTTTTGGCATGATACGTGGCATTATTAAACAGTTATTTGTAACAGAAGCAAGAATATGCGATTAGTAACACTCTATAATAACTTTAGTGCTAACGTCATGTGGTTTTTTAATTTAAATTATTTTTTATCTATCTAGAAATAATTATAAATAATATTGAGAAAATTCAAGAATTAAATTTAGATAAAATAAAATTAAACATTTATAAAACTTTCTTTATTTTTTTATAATAAAAAACAAAAGTTCCAGAGTCTTAAAACTGTATGCAAAATGATAGAAAATATGAATATTTTATGCTAAAGATCTATTAATAGTAAATAGAATAGATTTTTAATGCATATTCAGCTAATATAGGTAATTTTCGATTCCTATATGGAATTAGTTTTAAAAAAAATATACATCATCATATCTCTAAAAATATGAGCTATACATAGTTACAGAGAAGCAGGTTGATAATCCATTGTACGAAAAAGCCAGAAATTTTTTTATTTACTTTTAGAAAGTGATTCAGATAAAAAAATCATAGATCTAAATACAAAAAAAAATCTATAAAATAATTGGGTAAGTTTTATTTTCAAGAGAGGTAATTTATCGCTATAAACAAAAATAGGGGGTAAATTAAATTTAGGGGATTTGGATATCAAAAAGAAAAGGCGTATTCTAGCACCTATATATTTTAAAGATTCATATCTTGAAGAAAATTCCTTGAATTTTATTGACGCAGAAATAATAAAGTGCTGATTAAATGTCGATAATTAGTTTAGGAAAAACTATGTTCATAATCTCGATGTTTAATAAATTACTCTAATGAATTTATGCCTAAAATAAAGATAAAATGTTTTATTATCACAAAAACAATTGAATACTATATTCTAGAACATAAGCAATATTTATCATGACGTTTTCGACTTCCAGGACCTTATAGGATTAGATCAGAAACGGGGATATCTAAGCTTCTAGATGATTAAAATATCATAATAACATCACATGAAATATAAATTCTCTTGGATTTTTCATTTATAAGAGATTTAGCCCTAAAATTAAAATCAAAAGCATATAGTGTTTAGGATACAATTTATTTTAAAAAATTACATTAAAATGTTATCCAGAATATCAATGTGAAAAATACTGAAAACGTGTATACAGAAAATTTGAATATTCATAAAAAAAAATACAAAAAATTCGTAAATTTCATGTTAAAACCCAGATTGTAGTATTTCGCATAGGTATTAATTATTTTCATAAAATCATTTTTGTGCATTGAATCATTAAGGAGAAACTCATTCTTTCTTTTTATTTAAAGGCAATCAAAAAAGAAAGGTATTTTAGTTATAAATTTTAAAATAGCAGATTATGATAATTTGTTCGATAATAATAAAAAGGCAAGTAAATATGGTCTTAATTTAAAAAAATAAGATCGTAAAAAGAAAAGGTAAAATAAATTTAACCAATATTAATAAAATTTACCAATTCTTTGATATATTTTAAGTGTTGCACGCAAAAATTGTTCACGGAAGCATAAAAAATCACCGAAAAGTGACATTTATTTACAGATTATAATTCTTTACATAGATATTTTCATAATCTGCCTTAATATTCATTGAAATTCAATTTGAAAACATTCATATAGTGAATGTGTATAATAATATCGATACTTAAAGAATTAGACGCATTTTAGAAGTTATTTTGCTGGATTGTTAAACAAAACAGACCAGAATAACTAATGAATTGGCTCTGGTCACAATATGCTTTAATAATTCAATTATCAATATAAATAAAATTGCAAATTTGATTGCAGAAACTATATCAACGTTATTGCATTCATTAAATACAATAAAATTAAACTTTTTTTAGCTTTTAAATAAAATGTGTACGCTATAAATTCTTTTTTATATAATTTCTTGTTGATATAGATGATATAATAAATTTCGTCAAAGTTTACTTGTAAAAATAAAATATATCCTGAGCATTTTACGATTTGGAAACATTTTAAAATATTTTTAGAAGCGCAAGTCATTATTCTATCTGGAATATATAAGACCAAGCTATATTGGTATTTTCTTTAAAATATTAGTTTTGGAATCGGAGTATATACGCCGCAATAGAAATGGAATATAACATATTTAAAGTTAAATTAAAAGATTCGATTGCTTCATTGAAAATCAAGAAATAGTTTATAGTGATATCTTAAATCAGAAAAAAACCACATTGTAAATTAAATTATTTCGATTCGTATTTACAAAACGCAAAGAAGCTAAAATGTATTTTTTTAAAAGTAATGATGTTTTAATAAATTTATAAACAAAAAAAATATTTTAGAATAGATTGTTTTCAAAATAATAAATATTATAAAAACCCATGAATGTAAATAAATATAAATTTATTCATTGAGTTTCTAAAATGAGCATTGAATGTACAAAAAAATTTATAGTGCTAATTTTATGTTTTATTATTATCATAAATTCATAATTATATTTTTTCTGTCTTTAAAATTGAATATTGAATATATTTAAAATTTATGGTGTTAATTTTATGTTCTGTTATTATCATTAAATTCATAATTATATTTTTTCTGTCTTCAAAATTGAATATTGAATATAATTAAAATTTATGGTGTTAATTTTATGTTCTGTTATTATCATTAAAATCATAATTATATTTTTTCTGTCTTTAAAATTGAATATTGAATATATTTAAAATTTATGGTGTTAATTTTATGTTCTGTTATTATCATTAAATTCAAAATTATATTTTTTCTGTCTTTAAAATTGAATAGTGAATATATTTAAAATTTATGGAATTATATTTGCAGTACCTTGATTAAGCATTTAATATGCAAAAAAATCAATGGATATAAATATTGTTTTTTATAATTAAATTTTTTATTTTCTTTTTACTTTTCCTTGATTGGGTATTGAATTATCGATTTTATTTTAACATGCTTTTTAGTGAATTGTAAATCAAATTTAATTAAATTTTGTGAGCCCCTTCAAATGTTTCCATTAGTCTATAAACTTCAAACAGGTCGGATCAAAGCGATGTCAAATCTTCCCTCGCAGTCACTTATTGCTCTAGGTCTTTACAATGGTACGATAATACTCTTCGATACACGAAATCAAAGACCCACACATTCACTCAGTACGATCGAACATGAGAAAGATGGATCTGTGAATTCACCCGTACGCGCACTTACATTTTATAATCGACCCCCAAATTGCACGCTTTTATTAGCAGCGACAGATTCCGGATCTATCCATATTTATTCGTTGAATGTGGTTAATAAGGTTCTTGTTCGCGTTACGAGTGTTTATAATGCACATTCCGATTTTATTAGAAGGATAGTTGTAGTTCCTAATAACGATATTTTGACTTGTTCTGATGATTGTAGTGTTAAAATTTGGAGAATGAACAGTAATTTTGAGATGTCTGTGGTTAAAACTTTTAGGGGCCATGAACATTTTGTCATGGATGTGTGCTATAATAGTAATAATAATAACATGGGCTCAGGTAGTGGTAATAAAGGGTCAGGCATGAATGATACAGGGTCAGGCATGAATGATACAGGGTTAAGTATTAATGATACGGGCTCAGGTATTAATGGTACGGGGTTAGGTATTAATGATACAGGGTTAGGTATTGGTAGTTTTAGTAGCAATAAGGGTGGTAATACAGGGGAGCAGTATGGTTTCGTTACAGGGTCACTGGATTCAAGAGCAATGACATGGTCATCGTCTTCTAGTGCACCCCTCACTACCTTAAAAGGACATGCCGATGGAATCAATAGTATTTGTTGTCACAACAATTATTATATAACTTGTGGTGATGATCTTACTGTTCGCATTTGGGATGGCTCAAAGTGTATTTATGTAATTAGAGGGCATACAAAAAATGTCAATATTGTTCGTTCTTTTGATATTTATTCTCGTGGTGTTTTTTTTGTTAGTGGTGGTGAAGATGGTTTATGCAAAATTTATTGTGGTAGAACATGGAAACTTATGCAAAGCATTGATTTACAAATGGAACGCGTCTGGGACTTTTCATGTGTTATAAATAAAGATAGTTACGGAGAAACTATCCGATTATATGTAGCAACAGATAAAGGAATGACTGCTCTAGATCTTTCTTCACTTTCATGCAAGGCCCAATGTATGTCAGCAACGAGAATATTTTATTCAAATAATGATACTCTTTACTCCTATAAAATCACTCAAAATAAAGTATTATTACAAGCCAAAAAATCCAATAGTAATATAAAGGATATTCAAAGTGATTTCGCTGATGACATAAATGATACAACAAGTCATATTAAGAATATCCAAAACAACATAAAAGAAACTAACGATGATACTAAAAGTAGCATCAAGGAAAATTTAGGAAATGTTAAGGAAACTATGCTTGAGCATTCCCCTGTTTGGATGGGAACCACCGGAAATACTCTTTGCACTCTGCAAAATAATTCTAACCTCAAAGACGAAAAATACCTTTTTAATGTCTACGGTGTTGTGGGAATGAGAGTAAGAAAAAAAGGAGCATGTTCTGGAATGTGTATTGCTGAGGATGGTTATGCAACTTTACACAAAGATAAACTAAACTATAAAATTATGAGAGTAAAAGGAAACGATGAATACGAAATAGAACTAGGAAAATTAGAAGAAAATATAACTTTATTAGGTCTATACAATTACGATGGCTCTGAATACTGTGTTCTGTCTTCAGATACAAAAACTTTAGTTGCATATAAAAACAATATTATTGTAAAATACGAACAACCATCCCTGTCATTCAAATTAAAAAATCAAACACTAATATTAAAAGGAAAAGATAATAAAATACACCACCTCTGTATCGATCACGAAATATACTTAACTTTAATCAATCAAGAAATCGATATTAATGAATGCGAAGAAACCAATTGGGAACTCACAGCAAAACACGGCAATAATATTGATTTCATCGAAATAATTGAAAATAATATCGTATACGGATCAAATAACAAAATCAACATAATGTTGCAAGGTATTAATGTTAATATTGATTGCAATGATCATTCCATTATAAAAAGCCGGGATTATAAATACATCGTTTGGGAAATTATGGAATATGATGGTCTTTTTTTGGGATCTAATAAAAATTTAATATACACCCTGAAAAATAAAAACATCCAAAAAATATTGATTAATTCTGATATAATCGAATGGGCCAAAAGTGAACTTCAAAATAATGAAAATATATATGTTCCTGAAATTATAAGAACTTCCTCTCATTGGAACGAAAAGGCTGTTCAGTTTCTCCTCACTATAAATAAAAATAACAAGGCCCTCGAAATTACACTAAACAAACAAACTAAATTCAAAATTCTACTTGAAACTAACCAATTCAATAAATGTCTAGAGATGAAAAATGAATGGAGCAAAAACGAATGGAAAGTTCTAATGAACGCATTTATGGCCGAGTCAATATACGACCAGGCCCTCGTTTGCGCTAAAAGAGCAGGAGACACCAATATGCTCTTCATTCTATCTAGCCTCATAAAAAATAACCAAAAAGAAATTCTCGAAATTGTTAGAAAAGGAACCGATCAGAGAAATATCGAGTTTGTCTGTGCGTATAAAGTTGGCGATATTCAAAAATGCTGGGAAATGGTTGATGGATCTGGGTTCGAAAATCTCTTCAAAAAATACCACCCAATTTCATAATAAAAAGTAAATAATTTCTTTTGTGGGATTTTAAATCAAACGTCGCGTGGGTGTATAAATAAAATAGTCTTAGTATCAAAAATATCGGTTTCTATTATTACCATGTGTATATTTATAATATACTGAAAAAAACATATTGATGAAATTTTTATTATTTAAGAGACAATCCATAAAAATGTTGCAGTGTTTATAATTGTAACTAAAAACACAAAAAAGATGTTGCAGTGTTATAGATTTGAAGAAAAAATACAAAAAAAAGTTACAGTGTTTATAATTGTAACTAAAAATACAAAAAATATGTTACTGTGTTATAGATTTTAAGAAAAAATACAAAAAAAAACGTTACAGTGTTTATAATTGTAACTAAAAATACAAAAAAGATGTTGCTTTCTTTAAGATTTTAAGATAAAATACGGGCAAATCCATTAGTGGCATATATTCAAACTATACGATTGAGCAAAACACTTGAACTAAAATAAGCCTTGAAAAAAGGAGAGGATATGGCCAAGAGTATGGATATAATGTGTCCACTGCAAACCAATCACCCCAAGCCCGAAGAAAAAATCTAAAATTACAAGACTAAAGATAAACCAACCTACAAATAAAATAAATCAATTAATACACGTAAGATAGATTATCTTCTTTTAATTATTTATAGAGATATAATTGGTATTATAGTTGCATTATATGAACAGAAAAGTAACCATAACTAAAACAAACACGCCCACAACACCCAAAAACGCAAGAGGATACATATACTTATACCCCCTATCAATTACACACCTTCCTCGAAAACAACTGCCCTTAGAAGAATCCACCTCACACGGAAATGAATCCGGCAAAAATATCGCTTTAGCTTCATCAAAACTAACTATTGACCCCATCAACGTACACATATTGTCACGTTTAACACACACCAAACTACAACTATTCGCATCTGGACATGTCGTACTGAACTTATGCCCTGCTCTCTCACAATATAAATCTCGCGATTGGCATATCCCATTCAAACAAAAACCACCCTTACATGTTTCTTTATCACTAGATAGAAAATATTTGAATCGGGAAAAAAATAAACCTGATTTCGATTTGGATCGGGGCTGGCACTCATGCGCAAGATTATTTATATTTCCTGGTTCTTTATGCTCCTTTTCAATACGATTGATTATTTCTTCATATTCAGCATCATCTAAATAACCTTTTAACACATTAACATCATCATTATTCTTAATATCTTTGATACTTTTTTCTTTATTTTTACCTAAATCTATATTGCGATCATTCACATCATTCTTAATATCTAGAATGTTTTTTTCTTTCTTTTCACTTAAATATATATTGCGATCATTAACATCATCTTCATTCTCATTATCTAGAATGTTGTTTTCTTTCTTTTCGCCTGTATCTATATTGCGATCATTAAAATTATCCTCATTCTTATTATCTAGAATGTTGTTTTCTTTCTTTTCGCCTGCATCTATATTTCGAAGTTTAAAATCATCTTTATTTTTAATATCCTTTTTACTGTTTTCTTTATTTTCACCTAAATTCATATTGCGATCATTCACATCATCCTTATTCTTATTGTTTAAATAATTTCTTTCATCACCAATATAATCAGCAAATTCTTCAAAACAAATAGGATCACTTCTCATCAAGAACCTACTCACCTCATCTCTAGTACAACCACTAATAACAACATCATTCTCCCTACAAACCAAACAGTTCTCTTTCTCCATCAAATACCCTTCCCCACACCCATTTTCATTATCATGATGCGCCCCCAAAGAATGCAAAACCTCATGACAAAACACTTTTGCATGATAGAAATTCGAATCTGTATTTCGTAACTTAATTATCGAATACGTATCGGAAAACGTACATGACCCACCAATATATGTAAACCCTTCTATTCCACCATCATCGTCATCAATCTCATCCTTCTCCTTTAAATATATTATTAAATTAGAAGTAAGAAATTTTGACTTTTTGTTTTTTTTACTCTTTTTTATATTGTGCAGGATATCTAAAAATATCGACTTCGTGTTCAATTCGTAAATTTGTAGGCTCTTGGCTTGTGTCAGCTTGATAAAATCGAGTTTCTCGGAAAAGTTGTTGAGATCAACTGATCTTTTTGTTTCATGATCTTTTACAGGAATTCGACTCGCACTAAACTCTGGATTCATCGTTTTTGTATCTTCTATTATCCTTAGATCTTCCTTTTTATGGTTACGTTTTTGTGGTTTCAACTGTAAAGAATTTTTGATGCTGTTTCTTTTTGATTTTTTGTGATGATCGAGTTTATTTGTGTAAGATTGCTTGAAACTAAGTGCATGGTTTATTCTACTAATCAGCTTATTTTCTATAATCGGTGTAACAACACTTCTTCGATAAAATGATACATCTGAATTTAGATTGTTTTCTAGTATTAAACTTACATCGGAATCTAAATTTGAACTACAAGATTTATCTTGTAAATTTTCAAATGTGTTTTCTAGCTTTTTTGTTAACTTTGAATCCAAATTTGACTCGGGTTTCTTGTATGAACTTTCTTCAATTGTGTTTTCTATCTTTTTTGTTGCCTTGGACTCTAAGCCCGAATCCGAAGTCTTATCTGAAAATTCTTTAAATGAATTTTCTAGCTTTTTTGTCATTTTTATATCCAAATTTGACTCGGGTTTCATATCTGGGAAACATTCTATTTTATCTTCTTTCCTGTTTGTTGCCTTAGACTCTACATTAGATGCAGAAGACTTGCTTGGAAATTCTTCAAAAAAATTCTCTGGCCTTTTTGACATTTTTGAATCTAAATTTGACACGTGTTTCGTATCTGAACAACCTTCAATTTTATTTTTTATCGATTTTACGGTCTCATTTTCTAGAAAACCATCATCTTTATCCAAATTCTTTTTTTTCAACGAGGATGAAAAATTATCTGTATTTCGCGTTGCTGAGCTTTCTTTTATTTGATCAGGTTCTTTCTTGGATTTATTCGATGGGTAGTCTAATTCTTTCTTTTCGCTTTTAGTCCTATTTATTGAAATTTCGTTCTTTATATCATAATCTTGTTTGTGCATTTCTTTAATAAATTTATTTTTTTCTTCTTGATTTTCTGATGAGGTTGCAAAGGAATTTTCTATTCTTTTGGTCACGTCATTATTCAAAACACCCTTATTTTCTTCTGTCATTTTCGATAAATCATCCTGTAAATTTTTTGTGTTTTTATCCTTCTCATCTTTCTCTTCACGCTTCTTGTTATCAATAAATTCAATTAATTTCTGGCGTGAAATCTCAATATTATTTTTATCTTCATCTTCCATAATATTTTCTTTCTTATCATAATCTTTTGATGAATTCTTAGTTTTATTTTGAAACTTTTCTTTTATATGACCTGCTTTTGAATCAAAAATATTTTCTGATATCTTCGGTGTTTTTTGTTGAATACCCTTTTCCATCGCGTCTATAGTTTCTTTTTTCATAGAATTTTCTTGGATGAGGCCTGGCAACCGTTCAATCAAATCTAATTTGATATCATTATCCTTTTCAATAAATTTATTTTTATTGTGCTGTAAACTATTTCTTGTTAAATTTAAATTACAGGACTTTGTTTTCAAAACACTATCAATTATATTGCCCTGCATCTTTTCTATTTGATTCTTTACATTTAAAAGCCCACCAGTCTCTTCTTTATCCGATTTTATCAACTGTTCTGGCTCTTTTTTAAATCCAGGAACCTCAGAAATCACATTTACTTGATTTTTAAATACTTCTTTGTCATTTAAATTATTGTTATTCATATTACTTTCTAAATTTTTAAGCCCTAATCTGATGTTTTCTTGAAACGGAGTTTCTGGTTGATCTTCCTTATTCACATTCATTAATTTAGAAAAATAAGTTTCTTCTGCTGGTTTATGGTCTTTCAAATTCTCTGTACTATTATCTTTTATGCTCTGGTCCCCCACTTGAGGAGTATCATTTATGACACCCTCAAAATCTATATCATCTTCAACTAAAAAATGACTTACATCTTTTACCATATCCTCAAGAGATAAAAATTCATCAGTAATATTTAAAATTCCATTTAAAACTAGCTTTATAGTGTAATCACCCCATTTCTCTTCTTCTATAAATTCTTTTGCTTTTTCAAATATACTTTGCGTTTTTGAATTTATATTGCTCCCATGAAATTTGTTTCTGTCATAACTGTTTATTATGAAAATTTTCATGTATTTTGTTTTGTTGTGGGGAATAGGTTGAATATCATTTATTTTTTCTTTGTTTTTTGATGGAATTTTGATTGATTCTAATATATCTAATGGATCTTTGTTTTCTGTCAATAAAATATTGTTCTTCTGGTCTATAATTAGTCTATCCTCATCATCTTTGGGTCGGTCCTCATTTTTGTTTGTTTGTTCGTTTGATGAAATATTTAGGACATCTAATATGTCTGATGAATCTTTATTTTCTTCTAATAAATACTTTTCCTTATTATCTATAATCATTTTATCGTCTTTGGGCTTTTTTCTGTCATTTACTTTGTTAATTTTAGAGCCATCGTCTGCATCTAAGCTACTGCGCTTTTTATTATCAGATAAAACAAAATCAACAGCTTCGCCAGACACAATAGTATCCTTTTCACTTTTTTTTATTTTAGTTTCTTGTAAATATTTGTTCTTATTGTTTAAGTTATCCTCAAAATTCACCTGGTTTGGATTTTTCTTTTTTTTGTTGCATACCGCATTTAAAATCTCAGAATTCTCTACTTTATTTGCATTCAAAGTATTCTGTGTTTCTAGATCTATGTAACTTGGTTCTTTAAACTCTAAAATACTCTTGTCTTTTAATGCAGAATATTTTACAATTTCTTTAATATTGAGATTATCTAAATTGAATGTCCATTCTTCACTAAAAAAATCTTTAAGAAGTACACTGTCAAGCTTTTTCATCAAAATAACCACATTATCATTTCTTTCGTTGCCTACAATTTCATACCCCGTTTTACCTACATAAAACTTACCCTTTATATTTTTATTACACAAGATGAAAAATCCGGTTGGTTCTGTTTCCAGACTATTATAAACAAGATATGAACATCTGTTGTGTTTTAATGGCAAATCAACACCATATTCGTTATCTTTTAGACTCAGGTTGAAATTTTTGCTAAATGCTTCAAACTGTAGCGCTAGATAGGGATATTTGTTGGCTTCTTCTATCGATTCTATTTTGTGCTCTGATCGAAATATATTGATTTTTACTTTATCTATTTTTAAGTCTTTTTTATATACGTCATCAATATTTAATCCTTGTTCTATATTTTCTGCGGTGTTTTCTATATTTAAGGGGTTGAATTTTGTATAAGATGTATCGTTCCATTTTTCCTTCGATGATATTGGATATAGATGATTATTTCTTATAAATTGTGGCTGTTGAATTTCTTTTTTGGGGAATGTAATCTTTTTCGATTTGTTAACCTCCACAAGAAGAGTATTCTTATTTATTTTAGCAATCACTTCGCTAGCTAAATTGCTTGAGTGAATGGTTTTTTTAATAGCTTGTTTAATTTTATTGGCTGAAGGATTTATTTTATTCTGGCTACTTCCGTTTATACCACATGATACAAAATTCCCAATTGTCATTATAAAAATCAAAACTGTGTATTTCATAATGCAACTTGTTTTTTGTTTGTTTATATGAAACTAATAATTTGTTTCAAAAAAATCATTTTAATGGCGAAACCTTAAATTAAATTGACGCGAAATCCCATTACCAATAAAATATCATAATTTATAATTATCAACACAATATTATATTGTATTTAGATTTTAATTAGTGAAATCGTGAATAACCATATTTCTGTATAGTTTTTATTTATAGTGTTATCTTCATAAGAAACTCGACCTTTTCATTTTTTTTTGAGTAAAATATCATTGATTTACCACTTTTAAATCCATATCTTCTTTTTATACCAAATGTTATTTCATTTACAAACTTTTGAAAGAAATCCTGATCTTCGGATTTACATCTTGGGTCGAGGGGGATTTTATATGGAAAACAACCTTTTCTAAGGGAAATCTGTCTAATTACGGATATTCGACTACTTGCTATGAAAATGGGAATATTTAGAGCGGAAAGATCAGATAAAAATTTCGATTCCTCAAATAACTCTGTTATTATAACAATAGAGCACACATTGGCGTCACGTGTCAGTACACTCAAGGCCATATTTATACTGTCGCTGATTTTGACTTCCTGATATTTATCTAGTCGAAGTTCTAAATATTTTTCATCTGTCTTGATCCGCAAATCTTTAGCGTTGTGAGAGATACCATATTCATTTAAATCGTTTCTTTCAACCACATAAGATTCGTTTACACTTGTATCTATATCATTGTTCATATTTTCTTCATGTGAGTTTTTATCATCGTTCAAACATATTTTGTTACATAGATTTCTCTTTTTATTTTCTCGCTGGGGTGTGTCGGTAGCTTGCTCCTGATTAAGTTCACACAAATCACTAGATATATCCCCAAGATTGTAAACTGTTTCTCCTTCATTGCATGTACATAATATAATCTTTGTATCTGGTGATTTATTTTTTCCCATCTTCGTATTTGAATATGAAGAAGTTGAAGACCCATCATGAAATTCAAGTTTGGTTGCCAACGACTTTTCCCTTAAATATTTTTCTGTGCTATAGCATATTTTTCTCATCATCTCAACAACATCGATGGGGTATTTTCCTGTTGATGTTTCAGCACTCGTCATCACACAATCAGTGCCATCAATGACAGCATTCCCGACATCACTGATTTCTGCCCGTGTTGGTTTTGTATTGTACTGCATGGTTTCCATCATTTGTGTTGCCACAATAAATGGAATACCGCTTCTACGACATTTTTCACTTATTTGTTTTTGTAATACTAAAAGATCCTCTAAATTATATTCTGCACCCAAATCACCTCGCGCTACCATTATTCCATCTGAATATTCTATAATCTCATCTAAATTTTGAATTCCTTCCCTTGATTCTATCTTAGATACTATCAGTGGAATATTTTCTGTTAGCCCTTGAAGAAACGTTCTTAATTCGATCAAATCTTCTTTTGAACCAACGAAAGATGCAAAAATAAAATCTACTTCGTTTTCTATTCCAAATTCAAGGTCCTGTTTGTCCTTTTCACTTAAAAATGGTAATCCAAGAGGAATTCCTGGAAAATTGGCAGATTTTCGAGATAATAGTTTGTGACTGTTCCCGGCTATGCCTTTAAAGCGCTTGTTTAATACATCGATGTCGCAAACTTCTATGCTTAGAAAACCATCATCCAGGGAGAACTTATATCCATGGTATAGTTGATTTATGTTATTAAAATTAAATCCGATGGTTATTGCATTTTCATTCAGTTCAGATTTACTCTTATACTCCATTGCACCCTTTAAATTATCTTTTTGTGTAACATTTAAATTTTTATTTTCAAATTCATTTTTTAATGTAAAGCTATCCAATTTTAAATCTGAAATTTTAACATTCTTTCTGCTTGAATTACTAAAATTTTTATGATCTTTACACAAAGTATCACAGTTTTTATCTGAAAAAAAAGTTATAATATCGCCCTTTTTGATATCAACAAATCCGTTTTCTAATTTGCATATCCGTATCTCTGGTCCCTTTGTATCCATCGCAATACCAAAAAAATGTTCACCTTTTAATCTAACTTGTCTAATTCCATAAATAATTTTCTCGAATTTCGTGAAATCTTCTCCCCTATGCGAAAAATTCAGTCTAATAATAGACATACCCTCGTCTATCATTTTCTTAATAGTTTCTGGATCTTCACTTGAAGGACCAAGCGTACATATAATTTTTGTTAAGCTAAATTTGCTCTGCATTGCCCCTGCTATCAATCAATCTTTTTCATATCTTTTATTTTAAACGAATTAAATTTTTGTTTTGTTGGTGATTGATTCTTTTACCATCAAATTGATACGTGGTTGAATTTTAATTTAGAACATTTTTTTTTGTATTGATATATATTAGCACTTACTATGTTATCATCGATTTTGAATGAATGAGCAAACATAAATAAACATTATTTTTTTAATTTACAATTGTATTGCAGATGAAATAAAAATTATGACTATTTTTACAAAACATTATTTTGCAGAAATAAAATAGAGCTATTTCTTATAATTTTTATTTTTTATATGACATTTTATGTTGTGTATTTTTTATATCGTCTTATATTTACTTCAGTGCTATCTATGATTTAATCTTCGTGAGTTTAGCACAAAGATAATATCAAAAAAAAATAAAAATAATGAGATTCAAGCACAAATACATCAAATCATACCATGAAAATCTGTAATATACCAATTCTTATGTAAAAAAATAGAACAAATAATGTAAAACACATATACAGTTTAATGTGTCTTTTTTTCGCTAAAGAATTTCTTCAATTAGATGTATTAAAACATTTCATAAAATAGTTTGCGCTATTTTTATTTTATATAAACATAAACAATTTATTTATTTGGATGTATTTTAGACATGTCATAAAATAGTTTGCGCGGTTTCCAGTATTATCAACATAGATAATTTCTTAAAATGTACTTTATATTCAATACACAGATTTAAGATCACCGAAATATGAAAATTCACAATTATATAGTTTAGATACATAAACAATTATTTTGAATTTAGTTTCAAGTTTTAAAAAAATATGTGTTCAAGGTATAATTTTCTTTGGGTTTATGGCTTTTTCAGTTATAAAAAAAAATAAGCGCAATAACTATTCTGAGGCAAAAAAATTATCAAAGATTATATAAATTCACATATGAATTCATATTTTTCAGTCACATTATAGCTTAGTTAAATACGTATTTTTAATTTATATTCAAGTATTCTATGTTATTAAGCGAACATTATAATTTAATATAAATATTAACTTTCAACTTAGAAAATTTCACACCATTTTCTTGATTTTAATTTGCAGAAATGATTTTTTCATATTGAAAATTTTTAGAAAACTATCATGAATAATCTTTCTTGATCTTTATCACTAATTTTGTTGCTATTTGAGACGTATTTTAAATCTCAAATAGAAATGAAAAGCTTTACGTAAGATAAAATAGTTTATCGTTGCTATTCAAACTATTATTTTATAAAAAAAATAAAGATAACGACAAACAATATAGATTCAACGTTTAAAATAATGTAAAATATAATTTTTGAGCATATAAAAGTAATTTTATGCTTCCATTATGGGAAATAAAAAAAAAAGTGACTTTTTATTAAAATATATTATCAATAATTGAGATTTTTATCAACCAAAAAAAAATGTATTTGAATATTATATTAAAATTATATCCATAAAAACTTAGATATGAAGTTTCAATTTTATCAGATATTTGTATAGATAATAGTGAAAATTATTTTGTATCTTTAAAGGATGAAACTTTAAAAAAATATTTGATTGTAAAATAAATAAAATTTACGCATGGTAATTATGATAGTAAAAGATCAGAACAATTATACTAAAAAATTGCACACAATTTATTTGAGAAATAAATATTATTTAAGCATTATATATGTATTTTATATGAATCCAAACCAGGCTTTACTCCGTTGTTATTTGTCACCATAATTTAAACGAATGTTTACCTTTTTAATAGCTTTAGAGTGTAGCACTGCTTCTTTTGTTCACGATGAATGAATTATTCAATACATTCTATAAAATCCAACTCTTTTTTTACAAAATTCATTACATTAATATAAAATTCAATTCTATTTTGTTTTAATCCAATTATTTATATATAAAATTCAATGATATTTTACAACTTTTTAAGAAAGTTTTATACAATAGAATAATTTTTTCAATCAAATGAATGAGAAATTTTGAATAAAAATTCTGATTTTTATGAGTATTTTTAATAAGTTTTATTTCGATTTTTAGAGTACATTTATATGATCATCATTAGAATAATTTTAACGTGATCACAATATAAAGTGAAATATAACAAAAATTAAAAAATTATTTTTATTTTCTTTGAATTTCACTTATTTTGCAAAATATAATAATTATATAAAATATATTCTTTTTAAATAATTTTAGAATAAGTTGAAAATTCACATAATAAACTTATTTTTTTGTGCATTGATCTGTGCTTATTAGAATCAAGGGCCCATATTACTTATTTTAATCATTTCGTATTAACTTTTCTTTTTGTATTTGTATTTATTGTGGGAGAATTACTGTTAATTTATAGGGTAATTTGATTTTTAGCTATTTAAATTTGTTGGTGGGATTTTCGATTTATCTACGAATATATTTGCTTAATATTTCTTTATAATTGATTGTAATAAAATTTTTATTTATTGTTATTTATATTGAAAATGATATTTGTAAATTTTATTTGTAGTTTTTTTGTTTTAAATTCAAAATTTATTTATTTTAAAAATTGTACCTTTTAATATTTTATACTTTTTATTAAACATATTTCCAAACAATGAATCGAAAATTTACATTAAATTTATTTATAATAAGAAAATATTTTGCCCTAAAATGGCATTTTAAATAATTTATACTTTTTATTGCATATTTACAAATTACAAATTTTATATTTTAAAGATTTATTTATGGATATTTTAAATCAATTCAGCTTGACACATTATTTAATAAAAATTCCAATACTTAAAAAAATACTTGCCCCCTTTTAAAAAGTACACCATGAACGAGAACTTTAAAGGATTCATATTTAGACGCGGAATAAAAGAGACGAAAGACAATATACAGAAAATAAAGTCAATAGAACCGGTAATTCATAGTGATTTTAAAATTAGAGGCAGAGGATCTAATCATAATGGTAATATAGTTAATAAGAGTCGTGGAACTGGTAAGTGTAATTTTGATGATGTTAAGTGTTTAAAGAAAGTAAGGAATAAAATTAAAGTGGGGAAAGATTACGAAATTTTAAATAAAAGTAGAAATATGAATGTTAACAATACGATTGATGGTAATACAAATATAAATGGTAATCAAAAGAGGAATGTTAAAAATACGATGCATAGTAATACAAAAATGAATAGCAATCAAAATATGGATGAAAATCAAACTATAAATGGTAATAAAAAGATAAATGTCAAAAATACGATTGATGGTAACACAAATATGAACAGTAATCAAAAGATGGATGGCAATAAAAAGATGGATGGCAATAAAAAGATGGATGGAAATAAAAATCTGGACAAAAATTTTTCTGCAAATAAAAGTGAGACCATTATAAATGGAAGACACGGATTCGTATTTAAAATATCGAAAAGAACCGAACCTAAGAAGCCAGCAACTGTTAAAAATACTAAGTTAGATCCAAAAGCTAGTATAAATTCAAAAAAGGCAGTTAAAACTTCAATAGACAACAAGAAAGGCAGAAAAACTACAACAAAGATACCCACGACTAAAAAAGTTACACAGAAGAATAAAATAGATGAAGAGGTCGAAAAAAGAGTTATTCCTATTACTGATAATAATTTTATCAACAATGAAGATATTAAAAGAAAGTCGCTTGCTGTCGACAGAATCAAATTTACGAATTCATTGCCTAAAAATAATATTAAAGACTTGAATTTTACTAAAATCGATTTAAAGGAAGAAAAAATAATGATCCCAATACAAAATACAAATATACAAAAAGAAAAATCATTGATTATTGAAGAAAGGGATTCGGATTTACACTCCCAAGTAAATATGAAAAAAAGGGATTCGGATTTATTGCCTAAAATAAATATCAAGGAAAGGGATTCGGCTTTAACACCCCAAATAAATATGAAAGAAAGGGAATCGAATTCACTGCCTCAAATAAATACGAAGGAAAGGGATTCGGCTTTAACACCTCAAATAAATATTCAAAAAGAAGCAATATTGGAGAATAAAAATACACCAAGACCTAACAAATTCGATGAATTATTCCAAGAAAGAAAAGAAGTAAATTTTGCAGGCCACAAACGATCAATCAGAATCGATAAAATGTCACCACCCACAATCTTAATGCAAGATCAACCACTATTAGCCCCTAAATCTCGAAAAAGAAAAATAAGTATATGCCTAGAAAATATAAAAACCCCCAAAAAATTCAAATCATTCAATACATTAAACGAAAATGCATCAAAAGAAGACCAAATAAAGTCTCTTCTAACAAATATAGTCAAAAAAGGTGTAGATTATAACCATCGCAACATATTTCTAAAAGAAATACAAAATTATCAACATGACGAGTACTTCGAGATTGTTGAAAAAGAATATAAAGAGTGTATAAACGAAATTAAAAATGATAACGAAGAAAAGAAACAAGAAATGGAAAAATGGAAACGAATAAAAAAAGAGGTTTTAGAAGAAAATCAATTCAATATCACTAATATTAGAAAAAATGCAATTGAAAGTGTTAAGCAATTCGAAGACGAAGCGAACAAAAAGTCGGAAAATGAAAAAAATAATTTTAGAAATGTATTGAAACAAAAGTTTAATCGATTTTTGGAATATTTTAGGAATATTAAATGCGAAAACGAACTTAATAAAGAAAAAAGAAAGAAAATGCAGAAAATTGTTATTGAAAAGAGCCAAGGAACAAGTAAAATGGATCCTGTATTATTAATGAAGGCAATGACAGATAAAAAAAGAAAATACTGATAACAAAAATGAACATACACCGATTACAAAATGAAGAATCTGATGTAAATAGAAGATTTCGATAATAAAAATGAACATATCGATACTAAAAAATAACATAGCGATACTTAAAATAAAATACAGATATTAAGGGACTAAGGGTGAGAAATCCATGTTCGCAAAGTTTTATTACTATGTATGGATATTTTGTTTTCTTGTGCATATGATAGTATCAGATTATATAGTAATGGATTAAATATAATAGATTTGTTTTATACCGCAGAAATATTCTATTTTTATACCAAATTCAGTATTTTTTAATCGATTTTTAGGCTGGGATTAGCACCATTCACAATCATGGTTGAAAAAAATTATAAAAATAAAGATGCATACTTTACTAGAACTGATCAGTTATTTAAGTAACCAAAACGTATAAATGGAATGAGGTATTGAGATCTATATAGTACATAAAAAAAATGTATGTCGGTCATTGTAAATAAAATAAAATGTCTGAAAAAACACTTTACTATCCATCTTTTCGCCCTTTTAAAATAATAATTAGCCCCTATCAAAAGTAAAGGCGAAATTCCATAAAGTTAAATAAATAAAACTTATATTCCTTAAAGATATTCACTTAAGACATCGCTCTAATAAATTCATATTAAACTTGTATTCATTAAAGACATCCACCTAAACACCGCTCTAATAAATTAATAGAAAATTTATATTCATTAAAGACATTCACTTAACCTATCGCTAAAATAGAAAACGAGCCAATAAAATTACAGCGTAAAAGGATTTCCCTGCAGTCAAAATCAAATTAAAACCTTTTATTTCAAATCCAAGGCAAAAAACGTTCATTATTATGAAGGGTTAGTAGAATGCTATCCCTTTATTTGCCTAAAAAATTAATAATTCCACCCCATTTTTTTATACAGGCGAATCAGCCGGATTAACATGTATCGAATCGTAATCGCCTTGCAGAAATCAAAATAATTTTTAACATAAATTTGTGGGCATAATATTTTAGGATGACGAAATAAACACATAACTCTTATAATAATAAATTTATCTGACTAGAACACATACATTACATGCATATTGAAAAATTATAGTAAAAATGTATGTGTCAAGTATAAATATCAAAAAAATATCTCGAATTAATATAAATTTAATGAACATAATATAATTCAATGAATATCTTATGGCTAAATTAACTTGCCTATAAAAAGTGCAGTATATGATAAAATAAATGAAAATCCGAAAAAATTGGTGAAAACTTTAAAATTATTCTACAAAAATATTTTTAATTGTTGAAACAAACATATCTTTCTTGACCCTATATATTGTAAAAAAAAACTTATAGATACGCGAAAATTATATTTATAAATATGAAGGAAAATTTTTATTTATTTTATTCCAAAAAGATTGATTTTCAAATATTTGGACTGTATTGAACATATAGAAAAACTCACATTTGTATTTATTATATTAACTACACATTGATTTTCAAATATTTTGACTGTATAGAACATATAGAAAAAATCACATTTGTATTTATTATATTAACTTCAGATTGATTTTCAAATATTTGGACTGTATTGAACATATAGAAAAACTCAAATTTGTATTTATTATATTAACTTCAGATTGATTTTCAAATATTTGGACTGTATTGAACATATAGAAAAACTCAAATTTGTATTTATTATATTAACTTCAGATTGATTTTCAAATATTTGGACTTTATTGAACATATAGAAAACACAAAATTGTATTTATTATATTAACTACACAGTGTTTTAATAATAATAAAATGTATTGAACAGATTGAAAAACACACATTTGTATTTATTATATTTATTATATTAAATACTCAATGTTTTAATAATTTTGTAATGATATAAACATAAAATTATCAACAATCACAATATTTTTTATTTTATATACATTCATCTTTAAATGTGCAAAAAGTTAAAAAAATATCACGTTAATACATGCTAAGAATTTATAGGTCTCATAATTTTAGAATATGCAAAAATTGGCTGGAATAATGTAAATGCTATAGTGTTATAAAAAATAATCGAATATATAAATTTCAGGTTTTATAAATATTTTTTTTTGAAATTATGGATATGAATACAAATCACTTCAATACAAAAATATTAAAAAATAAACACATTGACTTAAAATTTTTTTAAAAAACTTACTAAAAAAAGGACTAATTTAGATTCTTTGTAGGTTAACTAATTATTATTTATCGAAAAAAGCAACCATATAATTAAAACCCTTCTTAAACATATACATTTCGCCTGTTTATATTTATAAAAGAAGAGATAAATAGAATCAAGAAATAACATGTAATCTAAGTATAAATGCACATTTTGAATTAACAAACCTTTTTTTTTGTTGATCAATATAACCTGATAATACATATATGCTGCTTTAAATGATTTCTTTGTTATAAAATAAGCTTATTCTTTTAAATAGATTTATTTATATAAATCTAAAAAAGCTTTTATGAAAATTTATTATAGAAATACTAATAGTTACACTGTAATTAAAACCTTTTAAATTCATCAGATCACTTTAGAAATTCAATTATTTTTATTCGGACCCTTCTTATATTAAATCATTCACTATCTTTTTTTTGTAATTTTAAGTTTGTAAATTATCACTTTGCACGCAAATATATAGCCAAATTTCTAAAATTATACTGTTTTTTTAACCAATAATCATCAATTTTCACATTTTTTAAGTAATTTAATGCTGGAAATTATTTGTTAACACGCTAAATACAAAACCAAACTTCTAAAATAATAATTTTTTATAGGTCCACCCGAATAAATTCAGTTCCAACGTTTTTAAAGACCTACACATCGATCTCTATTTCTAAGGAGTCTTCTATTATACTTCAATAATGAAGAAAAAATCAGGGTTTCACTGAATTAGGCTTTAAAATCATCATTTTTTTGGTGAAATGTTCTTTAAATGATTTTTATACACAAGGTCATAAATTTTATATGCTGTAAAACTTTTAGGTGCAATAAAATTATAAGGCAGTCTTTTGTGGGACATAAATGCACGAAAAAAGGGGATTTTGCGAGATTGAATAATAAATATAAAAAATTTAAACTATCCAAATTATCAAGATACTCAATCATTACTGCATATATTATACTTATCCTTTTTTGATTTTTTTACAAATAAAAACTATAATATATAAAAAATATCATTACAAAAATTTAGGTCGTATATTAAGATGAACTTTTATAATATCTGTCAAGTATCGCAAAATAAAATAACTTATAAAAGATGATTTTGTTGCAAGATATTGCGAAAACAAATTATATTCAGAAATACAAATTTTGTATATATTCTTTTTTTATATTTATTAAATACCAGAAATTACAATACCAAGCTATTTATTTTTAGTTCGTTACTAACAAAAATTTTCGATATTATATAACTTTTTTAACGGATGTAAAAATGTTGCAGATTTTCAAATGTATTTGATTATTTAATAGCTTTAATTTTTTGAGCGCTTCTAACGGGGAATAGTTTTCAAACAATTTAGTTTAGAAGCACATGTATGTTATTTAAATGTGCATTTTTATTATTCTTAAATATTAGGTATTAATAGAAAAAAAATATTAGCTTATAAAACTTTAAGATAAGAGAATTTTGGCACTGAAGTTTATCGGCTCAAATACAGTTCTTCGTTCTCTTGTATTTTTCATTCTAGGTAAATAAAATATTATCTTAATATTTTAAGATTATAATCAAAAAATAAACTAATAGAGCCACTAAAACTATATCGTCATTTCTAACTTTATATAAACAAAGATAACTAATTATATCATCCAGAACACTTCGTGAAACGCATCTTTAATTATGTAAAAAAGTTATGGGTTCTTAATCAAAAAAAAATATATATTTCAATTTGGAACTTCGCAGCATAGATTTTTTGATAAATTTTTCGTTTTTTTGTTACTGTCTTTGGAAATAAAAAAATTCTGCTTTAAGAGTTATATTGTAGGATTTTTTTCAGTATGGAATTATCTCGAAATTCCTTGGCAAATCAGCATGCCATAAATTCACAAAAAAAGTATCCCAATATTTCGAATATCAGTAGATTAATAAAATATTGCTAATGAAAATTAAGTTAAAATTAATTAAAAAGAATTTAATTATAATTATTAGAAAAAAATCTTATTTATCCACTTTTTTTATTTTATTCGTGTAATTTCTACAACGATTCATCTTCTTACTCATCAAAACAAATAGAAAATATTTTTTATGCAATTTTCACACAGTTATATATTATGAATATTTCTTAATTTTTATTTTTGATTCAGTTACACTAGACTATACAGCATTTTTGCAGTAAATTTATTGCGTTTGAGAAATTAAATACCTTGGAATTTTCGTACAAGAGCAGTACTTTTGCCCACCCTGTAAAGATATACACATTTTGAAATTGCTTTATAAAATCACCAATGGAAAATTATAAATGTTACATATCTTGATTTTAAAGATATTTACAGCATTGTGCAAGATAATTTTGACTTTTTAGATAAAACACTATATAAAAATTTTTCATATATGGTTATAATCTTGAGATCTTAAGATGGGTATGTATAGCCGGAGGAACCATTGATTTAAGTTAGAATTTTCTATTCGATACAATAAATACCAGCAATAAATTACATTTTAACCTACGATTTTGTGTATTATACTTTGCATAATTACAAAAATTATAATACCCCGGTTTTTCGATGTATTTTGCACTTTGTTTTTCCTTAAAATAGTCAAAAAAGTCAGGCTTGCCATTAAAAATGTTTGTTAGGATTTGATTCTTCTTTCATTTTTTTTTTATATGCGCATGATCGTTGTATTCATATTACAGAATTGCTAATTACGACTTCTTTCTGCACAAGAAGCTTTTAGATGTTCTGATGTTGTGTTTAAGGGCCATATAGAACTTAAAAATCAAGCAATTATTATCACACGAAAGTCTTTAAACTATTCCTTTATATCTCAAATCATATTATAGCCATTTTATTTCATTGAATTGCATTATTCAGAATCAATATTACTAGATTTCTATATTTAACGTAAAATAATTTTAATTTTTATAATTTTGGTAAGTAAAATCTAATTTTCAGACTGAATAATTCGTCCTATACGATTTTAACAGCCATGATTTCTTAAATACACCGTATCATCATGAAGCATCTTTTTACGATCAAATAAGCAGGTATAAAAATAAGAAAAATGTATTATTTTTTACTGTATACAAGTTGGCTTAAAAATCTTCTATTGTAGAGGAATTTATTCAATGCATCTCTTGGATATTTATAAGGGAATTAGAATTGTTATTCTCTATGATATTTGAGAAGTACATATAGCCACCCTGTTTATATCTATTTTTAATAAATTTATTTTTAAATAAATTCATATGTGAATATCGTTTTTAATCATCATTTATACCTAGAAAAATCTTGAATTGCGAAATTTTAAACAAAAATTTCGTCCTTAATTGTGAAAATAATGTAAAAATTGTTTTTTAGTTCAGTATACAAACATAATAGAAAAATTCATTAAATACAGGCAGAAAAGACACGCTTTATTCTTTGTTAGTATTAAAATATAATTACCATTCTTTTTTGTCAAAAATATCTTTAGAAGTTAGATTATTTTTTCAGATAAATTTGATTGGTCTCATTGAGTTTTAAAAAAAAAATTTATTTTTTGATATTAGTTTTATATATTTTCGATTGCCTTTTTGATTTTTGAAAAATAGGTAGACTAAAATCATTTTTTCAATCTAAAACATCTTTAAAAATGTCGTGTTTATGCTAAAATTACAATAATTTCAATTAATTTTGCTCTGTAGCATATAAATAAACCTTTTTGTGCATTAAATATTTACCTATTGAGCTTTAGAATTAGAAAACACCAAAATTTGATTTTAATTTATATATAATATATAAAGCACGATACGTGCCACTTTTTTATTAATCTTTATTTGGAATCCTATAATCCCAAACATAAGATTTACTGCAAAATAAAATATTGGAAATTTTTTTTTATATGCAAATTTTCTTTCTTTTTACTGTAAATTCAACTTCAAATTTATAACACAAAATATTTAATAAAAACAATTAAACAAACTATAAATTAATCATCATGATAATATATCAAAAATATGTAAAAAAACCTTATTCAGTTTATTCAGTGTTCTAATTATTATAAATTCTAAATCTACGAATAAAATTTTGTATATAATGGTATTTAAGAATTCATAATTATGGTATAGTTTTTTTGTGTCTTTCTTAAAAATTTTATAGAATATATTTTTTGGTTTATTTATTTTGGCACAGTCCGATAATTTTAGATGCATCGATGAAAAAAGCATAAATTTACCTTGATTCTTAGAGCACATGATGCTATTTTTTTCGATATAGCTTTGCATGAAGCCGAATTGAAACTCATTATAAAATGAATCTAAAATAATGAAATAAAATAGAGAAAAACCATAGCTAAAAAAAGTAAAATTATTATACAAAAACTGAAATTCGGTTTTATATTATAGAAATCCGCGATCATTGTGTTTTTATTTACAGTAATAGTATATTTATTGATGTAGTAGGTAAAATGTGGTTATACGTTTGCTTAGAATTTTAAAATAATAAAAATGATAGATAGATGCAGAAAAAACCGTCTTTTATGGTACCAATATCATTTCAGATGCAATTGCGGATTTATTTTATAAACTATAGGGCAGAAGAACCTATAATTTACAAATCAAACGACAGTAAATATACAATGCAAAAAAACGTATAATTCATTTTAATATAGCTAGACAGGAAAGTTACTTAAATTTTTTAGAGATATATATAATAAAACTTTTTATAATCGAAACCAAATTGTGAAAGTCAAAAGAGCGCACAAATATATCACCGTGTAATTTAAAAGATATTATGTTTATTTAGTTGATTGAAAAAAGTAACACTTAGCATTCATAAAGGAGGATCTAGAATATAAACTGATTACCAATTTATAAAACTTTCGTCCAAAATATCAATTTTTTTTACCCTGAAATAGGTTTAAAGATATAAAAAGGTTTTTTTACTCAAAATTATATATGCAATAGAGTCATTTCTTATATTTACACATAAAAAATACGGCATTTAAATTTTTTTTTTATTTTGTAAATATATTTATTGAAAAAATAAGGCAAGTTTATATCTATTAAGACATTTTCACATGTATGTAATATACAAACATATCAACTTTGTAAACTTAACCATTATTAGATTGATTTTCTTAGCTAAGATGGTCAATGAACTTTTTTTTATTATGCATCAAGTTCATGATATGATTAAATTTTATTAAATTATTAAAAATAAAATATTTTTATTTAGCTATTTAAATTCTATCTTTAGTCTGTATTTTTATAATAATTTTAGCCGATATATATCAAATATATAAATCTGTAAATTAAATGTAAATTTTTATTATAGAAATTATATGCATGAAACAATAAAATTGCGGGTCTCAAGTCAAATCAAAACCTGTTAATTATATACCAGAAATAAACACAAATGATTTAAGTGAAGCGAATGTGACGCCAGTAAAAAATTTGTATTTTATAAGTTGTGACAATATCTTTTCTCTGCATTCTCTAGAACGATAGTTTTCTGAAAAATATTCGGTTCATTTAATTCGTTCACTCCATTTTATTTCTCGAAAATCAATGCTGAACGTGCAAACAACAGATAGAAATAAAAATTTGGCATAAAAATTAATCTTAGATTCAAAGTTTAATTTATTTCATTGCACATATTTCGCACAAAAAAATATAAGCCAAAAATGCAGTTTATACACAGCGAAACTTTCAGAAAAAAAAATATGCTTTGGCTTTTGAGTTAATCCTTGATAAACTTTTTAGTCTTTTTGACTTAATCTTTGCACCATTATTTTCAGAATTTCTCTGTTTGCTGGCAGGTGATTACAAAATAGGGGCATCAAGCAAGAAAATAAAAAACCTGTTTGCCACGTGTACAAATTACTGCGGAAAATAAAATTGTTCGTTTTAACCCAATATTTTTGCAGATTTTTTTTGGGAAACATGAGAAGTGATGGGTTATATTTCTAAATAAATTTAAAATTTTATCAGTGGGCTCTTTTGACAAAAAAACTTGAGTTTTTTATAGCTATTCTTTAAAATCTTTAAGTCCCTTTTCAAGATCCGAAATTCTCGATTTTATACTATATTCAAAGAATTTGCAATAATATAAATTGTTTTGATTACCACGAGATTGTATTCTACCAAAAAAAGTGAAGTCAAAATAATCCTTTTTATTACAAATTAGTCCGTGAATTCTTTCGTATTGTTAAATAGTAATTTTATTATAGCCACTAAAATGCGCATTTGAATTGAAAATAATCTACAACTAAATATTATAAGTATCTGATTGCGGAAGATGATAAAGAATTGTAATATGATTTTGGTCAAATTTAAATAAATGTATTTTGACTCTTTGCCCATTTATATACAAGTTTGTTTTTTAAGGCATCTTTTATCATATGTTATTCCTTCCATTCAAAAAATAAAACTATAATTTATAATCTAACGCTTAGATTATAACATGCAGTTATAGCATCATATAATCACCAGGTTTATCAACTGATTTAAGGATATTTATTTTCTCGCTTCAATTTTTTAAATGATCAAAAAAAGATGTTTTATATATTGTATTATCTACTATACGGGTAAGAATACTTAAAACTTAGGTAAATACCCAAACAATAAATTATAAGTTTAATTGTGAAAAACTAATTGGTTTTTCTATTGAACTTTCATGTTTTATAGATAATACAATTTTTTTTTAAATTTTCTTTAAAGCGAAGCTATAATAGGAACAAAACGAATACAATTGAAAAATACATTCAATATCAATTTAAAAAATTTATCATATGTGGCCCCATATACCACTTTTATGATGGTTTTTATGCCCCGGCGAGATAATAAATTTATACTAATTCGCTAAAAAAATGCAAAATATAAAAAATATTATCAAGCTATATCAAGTCAAAATTTTCATTTTTATATATGTACTGTATTCAAAAATCTTTAACGTGAAGCAGGCTGTAAAAATGTAATTTTTCATTTTAACACCCGAAATTCGCAAATAAAAATAATGATCGTTCGTAGGGAAGTTTTCAAACTATTCTAATACGAAGAAATGCAAATATATCGATTTACAATTCGATTCGATTTTTCTCTCATATTTATAGATCTTTTTTTAAAAAAAAGAAGACCAATATTAGTTATCAAAATAGTAGGATTTTGTAATCTGATGATTTCGATATTATTTACTGGTGAAATATTATCCAATGTGAAAAACAAAAATCTGAAATCGTTTTTGATGAAAAGTTAGATCAATTCGATAAGTTAGATTGAAGTAGTTAAAATATTAAGAAAATACAATTTTCTTTATAGTTTATAATGCACATTTACCTCTATTTTGTAATGTAATGATTCGGTCTAAAATTAAAATCTTACGAAACGGCACGAAAAAATGTATAAATGGTATAAATAAATACAATTTGGCTATCTCTAAATTTAAATACAGTTTATAAAATTTTATCGGCAAGTTTTATGATTCATTTTTTTAATTATTGCTTTGTTTTATATAATTATTGATGATATACTAAATTCTAGATTAATAATTGAAACTTTAAAAATAATCTATTTAAATTGTTTTATTAGAAATACTTATAATGAATAAAAGAATGTAACTTTGATAATTTTTTCTTTGGTTTCTTTCATGACCCTTTTCCTCTGCCACTCCTGAGTTTATATTGTATAACTACCATATTCACATATTCTTTATATTTTCTTCTTTAATGATAAAAGATTTACACTTCTTACAGTAACACACGGTTTTTATTCATATTAATTATAAACAGAATCTGATATATTAATGAAATTACTTAATTAGATACGCTATTAACATTATACAGAATATAAAAATTTTATTTCTTCAAAAGCAATTTTTTAACTGAATTGGATTTTTAGAAAGATGTGGTTGTATTTTTGCTTTATTTATTTGCTTACGACTAATAAGGCTTTAAGATTTGAAATCGCTTAGATTATGTTTTTTGTTGGTAGCTTCGTCAGAATTCCCAGCATCATCTAAAGGAGCAATAATATCAGGATTACCTTTACATTCATCTGCTTTTCTTTTTGATATTTCATCTGTTTTACTGATTTGTTTTGTTGGTGTGCAATGTTTTTTCTCATTATAAATTGCCATATGAACCAAATCCGAGGTAAAATCAACAGTAATTTTATGGTTAAAAATTATAGAATCAACGTCTTTTCTGTCCAATACACATTCATTAGTCTTGCTTTCAAGTGAATAATCAGGAGAAACCGACCTTTGTTTTGTATTTTTATCTGTGCTATCAGCAATTTCAATATCCGCAAGAGAAATTTTGGGATTCTCTTTGCTAAAATAAGTTGACTCTGACAATTCGATAAGTGCGTTAGCACAGTCAATTTCTGTAAAAGTGCATGTAATTGGTACTAAAAATAGTTTTTGCATAAATAAATACATTTTAGATTCATCTTCATGATTTACTTAGAGTTACGAATAATATTAAAATTAAATATGCAAAAGTGGACCGGAACGGCTAATTATATTTTCCCGATAAGACACAGCAATATGTATAATTAGGAAACATCGATAATCTTTTATGATAAAAATAAATAACAGTATTCTAAAGTTTACATAATTATATTATTAAAACGATTTTTGAAATTATTAGAATCAATCAAATTAATTTATAATTATAATTACATTGGTATTATTTTTTAGAGCCTGTCATAGTCTAGAATCAATGTTTATAATTAGATATATCAGATATTTCGATTTTTTTTGAATATTTTTTTGTTAATGTCAAAACAAAATATTTTAATTATCACGATATTACTTGAAGTATGACATTTTTTTATACTATTTTGAAATCAAGAATTTAACACGTCATGGTTGCCTTGTCTATATATCAAAGGAAAAATTATATATTGATTTAAAATAATAAAAAAATACTTTAGAAAATAATATTGATTTATTTTTACAACATAATTATTGTCTAATGACTCTCAAAAATTGAATAATTGGAATTAAATAAGTGATTTATGCTTAATTATAAACCACGAAATAATTTTATGGCATAAGACATCTGTATTTATATTGAAAAATATGTATTCTATAAGATTTCATCATTATTTCCCTATCATTACAAATAAAAGGATCCTTTTCAATGTTTATAAGATTATATCACCAAAAACATCTACCAATTTGGTGAAAGCCTTAGACCAAATAAAGCAATGCACAAAACAATTATATTTATCTGTGCTATATTTAGAATAAATCAAAATATATGCCATGTATTGCACATTCCAAGTAAATGCCTGGTAAAAAAGCGTATAATTCCAATTTACCACAAATAAAATCCATG
This sequence comes from Rhyacophila brunnea, assembly GCF_057557595.1. NCBI lineage: Eukaryota > Metazoa > Arthropoda > Insecta > Trichoptera > Rhyacophilidae > Rhyacophila > Rhyacophila brunnea. The sequence goes on from NW_028233352.1 coordinate 402,356, forward strand.
AGACAAAAATATATGATAAAAAACATATTTTCCTTGTAATATTTAGTGATAGATAATATTCCTCTTTAAAATTAATTCATAGATGTTTTTTAAAGTGATAAAAAACTTGCATTTATTAGCCCTTGAACATTGTTTATCATAATATGCTATATTATTTTATTTATCTGGTCAAGACTAAATGTTGTTTGCCAAATCATTTATAAGCAAAAAATCAATAAAGATGTTTTTCATAATATTTAATTTACAGAACATAAAACTTGATAAAATCAAGAAAAAAGAGTGTTTATAGCAATAAAAAAATATATTTTGAAGTAAAAAGAACTGTTAAATGGTAAATATATAAATAAGAAATATAATTTGCCTTAAACAATGTGTGCTGGGGGTCAAAAGGAAAATTATAAAAAATACATATCACACTATATTTTTTATATATTAAATAGCTGTTTTTCGTCTATATTCACAAGAAAGTGGCGCCGTTTTATATTCTTAATACTTATAAAGACTAAATAATAAATTTCTTTTTAAAAGAACATCATAATAATGTAAAAGCCGGAGAGAATATACATAAAATTAAGAAAGGCATAGTATTCATTATTTATGTCAGATTTTCGATATATATTCAATGTCCTATTTTTTTAAATTTCTAATAACAAAATTATGAACGAAATCAATACTAAATATATATTTTTTTACATTGTCAGCCTATGTTATTATTCGGGGTGTTTTCTCATTTTCGCTGCAATTTTATTTTGCCCGAAATTTCATGTTATAATCAGGTTTAGCATGTGAAGTTTTTATGATTCACAGCCGTTCAATCTGTAATATGTTTTATAATCTTATAAACTCGTGAATAAACAATTATTTATATTTAGAATTTTGCATAAAATAGATAAACACAGATATTTTAAAGTTTTGAAACTCGGTATCTCATAAAATAAGGTATTCTAAATAAGTTGAGACTTCATTTTTGTAAGAATTTATATTCAGTTCAAAAATAATGTGCTTTTGCATTAATCGATTAGTGTTAAATGTGTTTACTAATGAGGTTTGTTTTTAAAATATATAAAACCTTTCTCTCTGTATGATTCCAAAATTTAGAGTTTTTATGTGAAAAGTATTTCTATCATGTATTTTATGGCGGGTTTCAGAATTTATTTAATTTAAAAAATATTATACTTAAATACTAAATTTATTTTTTTCAAATGCAAAAAAGTAAAATTTCCAATTAACTCTATAGCAATATAAATTTATTTTCGCACTTACATTGACATAGATTTTAATCAAAATTAACCCAACATTTGAACAGATTTATTCATTTTCAAATTATTATAAAAATTACAAAACCATTGTTCATTAGTTTTTATGAAAAAAATTATCATATACACATTATAATACCTTAAGAGAATAATATTCGTGAATTCAAATGAATTTTAGTTACTTTTGGAAAATTTGATAATGATAAATTTAGATATTTTGTAGTTGTTTAACATACAATCTCTTTGTCTAAATGGTTAAATGAATATATTATTGTGTCAGGGTACAATACATGTACTTTTTATACGATTATAAGTATAATTTAAAGCTAATGATGATTTTATAATATTTTTTCAACGTTTATTTGTTTAAGATACCGCATTTTAGCGCCAAATTAGTGCAAATTTTAGATACGATTTATAAAAATGTGATTATTTTTGGATGTTTTGAATATATTATGATAGAATATTTACATAATATTTGAGATATGAATGATCCTAGTGTTTTATTTCGGAAAAAATGGTTCTAGACGCAGCCCACTTATTGAACATAAGGAATATCCTAAGAAATCAAGATTGAGTTCTTGAATATCAAGTATAAAATTCATATGTAGATGAGTTATCAAATTATAATTGGTTCGTAATTTTTTTTAATTAGATATAGTCTTCTACCAAACAATCAATAGATATATTCATATTGTTAAATATTGAATTTCGTGTTCATATGGTTACATGCTTTTTAAAAAAAAACATTTTTGAGGTTAATTTATTTGCAAAATTATAATTATCGTATATTGTTTATACACCAGCGGTAAAGGATTAAATATCATTAAGGCTATATTTGCCCTTCAAAGTTTTTTTATTAGCTGAATCAAATACTCTATATAAAATAGAATCAAATGTATTTTATTAGCCAAACAAGGTGTTTTATCTCCAAATAAAATAATATTCAAAAAAGGTTTTTTTGTCGAATTAAAATTGAAATATAATCTTCTATATGTTCGATAATTTATATTTTTACGATGAAAATGAAGATAAAACTGCAGATATATAAGTATATAATAATGATAGAAAATCATTCACAATATAGGAAAAAATATTTTTGAATTATTTGAAACTGTAACCAAGAATCGAAAATATGCCATGAAATTAATAGTTTTTCATGCAATAAATTGAATATACTAAGTCAAACTACATATTGATCTATAACATATGATCAAGCGTTGTATAAGGTTGCAAAATTAACTTAGACTGCATTTTTTACACATAACATCATAAAACTTACTATTTTATCATCGGAAATATTTTTTTTGTATTTTGATTTTTTTAGTTGAATTAATAAGATTAAAGTGTGTAATATCTTTCTTATGATCAGATAAATATATTCTAATGAATGTGTCTATCTTGACACCCTTATATATTAACTATAGCATGTAAATTTACATCAGAAAATTCATTTCCGGATTATGATACAAAAAAAGAGCTTTTACGAAGTTGTAACGAATTTTAGAGGTTGCATTTAATATTTAATTTTAAATATAGCAGAAAATGAAGTAAAAGTTCACAGAGAGTAATCGTCTAAGCTTTGAAAGATTGCGATATATGGGCTTATTTTCCAATAATTTTAATATTTATAAGGCTTGATTATAAACGATTCGGTAAAAAAATTGCTTTTTTACAACTTAAAATTTAGAATACTTAGTTTTATATTGTATTTTTTAGATATAACATGGAATCCAAACCAATTTCAAAGGGTCTTAAAATGGGCGATCACAATCGGTTTAAAAAAATTGAATTAAAGATTGATATTTCATTTCACTAATAGACAATATTCGAATATTATATTGCATCGATGATCTTGTATACATATAATTATATACTGTACATTTTATTATATTCAAAATAATTTTTAAAATGCCCCAGCAGAAGTTATATTCTCACATTTTATTTCTAAAAATATATTCGATTAGTATTTACAATTTAAAATTATTGTGCACGTGCAAAACCAGTTTAAATCTTTTTTTAAAAATAATAATTCATGGTGGGAATTTTAGGCTAAATTAAAGGCATAACAGGTGTAAATTTATATTACTAAGTTATTTTCTTACAAAAAATCTCAAAATAAATTAAAAAAAAAGAAAAAGAATTGAAATCATTGACTTTGGAGACAAAAATATAAATAAGATTTTTTAAAATTTTACTCACATGCTTACGAATACTATTTTAAATTAAAACATAATCCTAAAAATTAAAAAGCAAATTAGTGCTTTAAATATACTACCATATGCTCTAAGGACTAAAATACCTAGAGGTGGTGAAAAGCAGAAAAACAACCATATGAAAGAATTAGAGTATTCTAGTACTCGGTTTTACACTCTCATAATAATTTGCGGCTTAATTTAATGAGATTTCACCTTTATCTCTAGATGATAGGAATTAATTGCTTTACTGCAGTTGATTTGTTCAAATGGAGTGCACTTAAGCATCGATATTCGATTGTATCGAGTAAGTCACAATAAAGCTCATGGGAAATACTTAATTTTCTTAAGGTTGATTTTTTATTTTTTTGTGCATCTTCAAAACATTGCTTAGATATGAAAAATCCGTCTTTGTTTTTGTCTTGGCTTTATGGAAGAGAAACATTCATTTTAAAGCATTAGGGTAATGTGACACTTAATAGTTCGTTCGTATAATTTTAAGACCCTTATCTTAACTTTTGTAGAATTTGTAAGCTATTAATCAGTAAAAGTTCTATTTCATGTTTTTACTGTTTTTTCCAATGCTTCTAATATTGTACATTCTGTCGTTTTTATCAGCGATGGGCATTTCTTGCATAGATAGATCTAGCATCTTATATTTTTTTAAAAAATATAAAAAGATGTGACTGACACACTTGCATAAAAATTCCTAAGCTATAGCTTTTTGTTCTCTTATTATTACCTGGAAGATTCTGTGGACCTCTAGTAGTCGATCTAATCAAGCATTCTTGCTATATACAAACCTGGTATATCTCTTTTATGGAACCACCTTTTCTTTGTACCAGAAATTCTCACCCAAAGTTTAGAATTCATATTTCTCATCGACTCGTGGCCATACAAAGTTTTATTTATTGACGATACGCTTGAATGTATTATCAAGTACGCGTTGTATGATCGATTTTTCTTCATAACATCACAAACAATTATTCATAAAACGTTTTACTTTATTGATGAAATTTTCGAAAATATTGCTTCTATAATCTAATATAACTCCAATGTCGTTTAATAGCCAGCATAAATACAGAATCTTTCTTTATTGCACACTCTAAATATTTATATTTCTTGCGAACGAAGTTTTTTGTATATTTCGATTCTTACGTAGACATATTTTCCTAATATTGGAATAATACTTTCTCATATGAATTGTATCGATCATTGGCTAATTTTCATCAGAAATTGTTTCGTTGATTCTACATTCACTTGGATTTATTTCAACGTAGTTTCCTCTGCACTAAAGTCATATGTGGACAAGTTTTTTTATTAGTTATAATTTTGTTGATACAATATAACTGTACTATCAGCGTCTATAATTACACTTAGAACTTTAATATACCTTCTACAGGTGTTTTTTTCCTGGATCCAATAGTGTTTTAATGTGGTTTATTTAAAATCAGAGGAAAAATTGACACCTTCGCATCTCTCTCGTATATATGGCCAGAAATCGTGTCTTGGTATTCTTGAATTCCATTTTCGTGTTGGATATATTCTTTCTATGAACCTTCAAACTATAACAAAAAATCAATTTATTTGATTATATTGGAATTATTTTATAGTAAATAATATTTATTATAGGTTAAGTTTCTTTTTAACAATTAGATCTATTGAAACGTTTTCAGCCATTATGAGAATTTTAAAACTTCTTGTACATCTTTTGACACTTTCCCATGATCTATCTATACCAACTGCTCTTCTTCACACAATATGATAAGTTCAAGTGTCTTTTAAAGAACCAACAAAGTTAATTTTTATAAAAATAACTAAGAATACTATACTACATCACCTTATAATAGTTATACGTGAACTCGATATTTAATATAGATTTTACTCAAAGTAACTTAAGTACGGAAATATGAGACCATCAGAAGAAGCCAGGCTTTTATTAATTTAGGTTAAAAACCACATTTTTTTATAAAGAAAAATCATTATGCGCACAGATTGATGATAATTTTAAAATGTTTTATTATGTACCGAACGGATTTTAAAAAAAATATATAGAACACTATCACACAATGAGATAATAAGATGCCTAAATTGGATTTCAGCAAGAAAATATGGTTTAAAAAAACCAAAGAAAATACACAGACAGTCAGTACAACAGATTATAAGGATTAATATAGTGTGAGAAAAATAGATACTAAAATTATGGAGAAAGTTATGCTTTTTAATGAGAGCCCTATTATTAATATCCATAAAAATATTAAATTGATCACTTTTATAAAATTGCTTGTAAAACAGTATAGAATAATAAAACATTGATGTAAACCAGTATATATAGATAGTATAAATTTTGGTGAAAGCAATAAACCAAGAGAATAGATAGTATTAGCATTGGTGAAAATAAAAAAATATATAGATAGTATAAATATCAGTGAAAACATAAACCAATAGAATATGATCACTTGGAATCTGACTATTTAATAATCTTCAAGTATAAGACAAAGATTATAACATATTTTGTAGCATAGTATTGTAACACAATATCATAAAATTTACATGAAAGAGCTCGAAGGTATATATTAAAACTATAGGATTGAGGAAAAAACTTTAACTAATACATCTTTAATATGATAGAGTTTGTATATGGCGTTACTTAATAAAGTCAAAAGTAATCATATGATCTTCCAACAGAAAAATTACACAACGCACAAAGAAAAAAAATTGGAGAAAAAAATCAATCTATTGTAGATAAATATGCTTAAACAAAGCGATAATTAATTTTAATGCCATGAGCCTTTAATATTTTTAGCCTTGATTTTTATTCTCATGCTGTTTTTTTGTAGAAATTAATATCCGAACTTAAATTTTTATGATCATTTTCACAATAAACAGCTTTTTAAACGCCAGAGCTTAAATAAGAAATTTAAAGCAACAAACATGAAGGTGCAAGGAAAAATACGTCGGAAGAGGTACTAAAACATATATACGTTTTCATCTTTCATTCCAAAATAGTAATTCAATACTAGAAGGGCCTTTTCACGTGCTTTCTCAAGTAAATCGAAGTTATAGGTAATACGGATGTCATATGAACTTTTCTTTTTTTAAAAATACAAGTATATAAATTTATCTTTTTTATAATAAAAGTATCAGAAGTTCGGCTTTTATTTACTAGGAATTCAAAAATTACCCAAAATCAAAAAGTTATCGTTATCATCGTTAAGAAATAATATCTCTTTAATTTGTCTATCTTCTCGATTATGTATCTTTACTGCAATTTTATTCTTTGCAATTTTTATTTTTTCTTGATCAATTTCGATATTTTTCGGATCAACTGCATTTAAATTTGCATCGTGTGAATTTTCGTTATTAGAAACATTGATCGAATCATTTTTTCCCCCTAATGCAACACCGATATTCGTAGAATCATCTTTGAAACTGCTAATACTGACACTTCCGAGATGTTCAATTATATTTCTTATCCAATTTCCTCTCGTCTCTTTAATATTGTTAATTTTTTTGATTTTATTACAATACTCTTCATACTTTTCTAATTCAAAAATGCAACAATCTCTTCTATGCTTCTTTAAAGTCTCTTTGTGTGCTGGATAAATTACTTGCATACCGAAACTTATTGGCAAATTAACAATATAAAAGCCGTCTTTCATATATGAATGGGTATGAATGGTTTTAAAGCTATCAACACTACTCTTAGTACCGGAACCTTTGATTAGTGTTGATGGCGAAAATATAAAAATTCCATACTTACCACTTATTTTTGATAATATTTTGTAGCCTCCATCAAAACGATATTCGTGTATTATTTTCATTTTGCCTAATAACCGATATAAGTAGGGTATTGAGGAAAATAAAAATTCGATCATCTTGCTATGGGTAAACGAATTCATTCAATAAATAGTTTTTGCATAATTTAATTAATTGCATGTGCTAAATTAAGAACTAATTTTTTTAATTTATTTTAATATCAGTGATAGCGAAGTTATCTGGATCAATTGCATGTTCAAAAAAAGAATAAATTTTTAATACATGTTATATTTTTTTATACGAAATTTTTTTTACTCATGCATGCACTAATTTAAGCATAAATTTTTAATACATGTTAAATCCTTTGTACTGAAGATGAATGAATCAATTGCATGTTCAAAAAAAACAAATTTTTTTAATCCATGTTTTTATCTGTTATATTATAGTTGAATGAATATGTTGGATGTTTAAATTTTATAAATTTTTCAAGAAATATTTGATTCTATATTTTTTAATATGACACAATAAATCAATGATAAAAAGTGTTTTATAAGCAAAAGCAACTGCGAAAGAATAGAACCATTAAAAATCTCATGTAATAATGGATCAGTAAATCATTACAATGGAAAAAAAGAGAAAATGCGATTTAAGAAACGATAGTACAAAGACTTCAAACAAATCGGACAATTACAATATTATATATGAATCATTTTTTGCCCGATGATCTTTAATTGTACAATTAAAGCGGTATATGATGAAATTAAAAAATAATATCAAAACATAAAATATTAACAAATCGAATCGATCATTTTTGAAGGATGGGTTGGTATCTTATATACAATAGCTTCGTTTATACAGTATTTGATGAATTTTAATTTTATCTTTTCTTAAATCTTTGTATTTTTGTGAATCAATAAATCCATATAATTTAAGTGTTTCCAAAAATTCGAAAAATATTTTTTTGATATCGATTTTATTGACATTTCCGTAAAATGTCTTTTTATTGGTAAAATAAAGCTGACATGTAAACTAGTTTTCAAAATATTGAATACTTAATAAGATTTTTTTAAAACAAGGTAATTTGAGCCATATTAAAAGTTAAAAATATTAAAATTTCTTGATTTTATTGGTTTCCAACAAATATAACTTAATCTAATAATTCCTTGGGGTTCGCTTGAGTAGACGTCTCGTTTGCAATCTTTATTATTGATAATAATGAGAAATTTTCGTATTGAAGTTGTTGCTTTATCGGCTTAGATTGTAGTTTTAATTTTGGTTTTTTTTACTATGCACAGCTTGCTTGATAGTCTGTACACACAGTAGTTAAATACTTTCAGATATCTTCTTCTCTAAAGTCTTTTTCAATACCCCGCCTTCAAGTGACACCTATATATTTATTGTTCTTCTCAATCCCAAGGTTTGTTTATATGCCTCAACCTGATTCGTGACATCTAGTTCCGTCGGTTATGTATAATATGTGCCAGTTAAACTGTAAATGTTATAACATTTAGAAAAATATCTATATTGCATTTGTATATTAATGACAGTTCAGATGCTAGCAGGTCATATTTTCTCAATTTTTCGTTTTCAACTATGTTTATAATGTCAATACTTGTCACGCTAATTTCGATCAGAGTGATGCAGTTCTTCTTTTTATCATATACAAAAATATCAGGACTGTCATTCGATTACTTGATGTCTGTTTTAGTCCTTGTATATACTTTGATATCCGCTAATTCGTTTCAAATTATTTCTTGTTCAGAGTGTCTGCGGATTTTATTGGTTTTTTGAAATTGTATTTTCTCGTCCACATAGGGTAAAGACATCATACAATCGTATTATATCTTCTTATATAGACATGACCAAGCATTTTTTTAAATCTGCCTGCTAAGTGGTCGACAGTTTTAATTGATTCGTTACAGTGCGGACATCTTGATCTTTCTCCAAAGAATATGTTTCTATCCCGAATAAAACAGAACGTTGCATCTTCTAATTGTCTGATATTTTATATTGTAGCCACTTTGAGGATCTATTATATATCAAGCATATAAGTTTTATGCATATAGAAGAGTTTATGATGTGGTGCTTTTTTATGTATTTTCCACAATAAACTCAATTTTCGTTTTAATTAAAGCGCTCCTAGATCTCTGCCGAGGAAGTCGTATTTTGTTTTTTAAATTCCTTTATTACGGATAGGTGTATTGCCTTTTTATTTTCAAATTTCAGTATCGCGGATTTTTTGGGTGATTGTTTTTTTTCGTGGTTTAGGGTTTTATAAAGTTGGTAAAGTATTCTTTCGATTTAAACTCAATATTTTCCAATCTACGTCCTATATCATTTCTTTTTAGATAAAATCTTTCTCTATTAGATGGTTGTAAGTGTTAGTCATTTTCTATTAATATTCGCCTAATTTTATCGTCTAGCTTTCTAAAGTCTTCTGATTCTAGCTTTAATAAACCCACGTAGTAGTTTATTAGTGATATTGCATATTCATTTATTTCCTTTATTATGTTTTTACCATTTAGTTATGTTTTGTATATGCTTTTTACTCTTTCTAAAATTTCTTTTTTAATTTTATCAATCGTTTCGGGTTTAGGCCTCGATTTGGAATCTTCCAGTATACCGAGGTATTTATATCCATCTTTTCCTTCTATTATTGAAGCAATATCTTTGCAATTAATATTGTTAGTAGCTAATTATGTAACGTTAAATTCATTTCGATACATCAGAAAAATTGTGTTGCTTCATTAGACAAAATTTAAGTTACTTTCTTCTTTCGTGAAAATCGTCAATGAAAAGGAAACAATTAGTTTCTAATTATTCCGCAATAAAGCTAATGAATATTGATAGGAACTATTTATTATATGGCGGCTTAGCGGATCCATACAAAGAACAAACAGTAGTAGAGATAGACTATCCCCTTGTATAATCTTGTTTTCAATTTCGTCTTCAAAATTTCTTTATTTTGAAATATTAGGGATAACATCCAGTTTTTTGTTAGTTTAGCTAAAAAGGCAATCATCCATTCTTGTATGTTAAGATTTTTTAAGCAGAATAGAAGATAGTCATGGTCGATTGAGTCAATTGCTTTTTTTATGTCTAACCATGTTACGTGTAATTCATTGTTATGTTCACTGTTTATTGCAACATTTATCATTGCCTGTTCTTTAGCACCCTGCACTCTTCTGACCGTACCAAGTTGTTTTTTTGATAGTAGATTTCATGATTTTTCGTCTTTCTGTAATATCATTGTGACAGCTTTAGTTGTCAATTTATATAAGTTTGAAATGCATGTTATAGATCAGAATTCCGATCAATTCAAAACTTCGTGTTTGGGTATGAGGTATGTGATCCTAGAGTAGAACCAGCTTTTTAACTCTTTGTTTTCAAGGCACATTGATTTTACTGTTTCATATAATATTGGGAGCAATTTTGTGATTTTTTGATGAATAGGTTGTATATACCATCGCATCCAGCAGCTTTCCAGTTAGGCAGGTAATTGATGATCATAATAAACTCTTTTTTCAGAGATAAAAAATTTGTGGTGTGTTTTCCAGCGCGCGATTGCGCAGGTAAGTATCAAAGTTTAATATTTCCGTGCTTTTTGTCCACATATTTGACCAGAAATTTACAATATTTTCCTAATCTGCCTTTATTTCCGGTTTTACTGTATCTGTCAATGCTCTATAAAATTGTCTCCTGTTGAATTTGAACTGGGTGTTTGTTTATGTAAATTATTTTCGTTTTCCATATTACTCTATCTGTTTATTTATTATCCTTATCCTATCGTTATTTTTAGTAATCACTTCAAAAACATCTTTTTTTTGTCAAGTATCTTATTATGTTGTCTCATGATTTTTCTTAGAAATCTTGTCTCACTTTCTGGGAGTTTACCAGAGCTACTTACGTATGATTTGAGAGTTGTGTTAATTTGATCGAACTTTTTTATTTTTTCCTCCTTTATTGTTTGTAAATAAATGCATATTTAAATATATCTTGTAATCCAATTTTATATCTGAAAAAACCTTGATTTGGGAGACGTTAAACAGAAATTTCAGCTTAAATATTTCTATGCAGCACTAAAACATGATTTTAATTAATACTCAAATAAGAGGATAAAAAATTCAAATCAAATATTTAAAACGTTATTTATTATTGTTAATACTAAAATAAAATTACTTTTAGTTTGAATTTTTTCTGTTTCGGAAAAATATCATTAGGGCAAATTGTTTGTTACTTTAAATTTTATTGGTTATTTGCTTCTAAAAAAAGACATTATATGTCGAAATATTATAGTATTTTTTTTCATTTGCCTTCTTGGCTTTCAAAAAATAGGTAAACTTAACACGTTTTTATGTTAGCAACACAATAATTTGCTTGATTATTTAGTTTTATGGCATATTAATTCACTTTTCTGCGTATTTATAGATTTAACCAATGAGTTATATGTTTAGAAAACACCAAAATTTGATTTTAAGATGTGTTTAATCGTAAAGCACAATAAGAGCCACGATTTATTAATCTCAAATCCCGAGCATAAGATTTACTGCAAAACGAATAAAAGATAACTAATTAGTAATGCAAATTTTCTTGCCTTTCACAGTTCAATTCACCTTCGAATTTCCAACACAAAATTTCTAATCTAGAACGATTAAACAAACCAAGAATTTATCGTTTTTTTTAATTATAAAATATTCGTTTAATAGAACTTTATCAGTTTATGCAGTGTTTTAATTTTTATTTATTCTTTAGTTGCTACTTTAAAATTTTGAATAAAATGCTATACTAGAATCTTAATTACAGCATAAAAATTTTGTTGTGTCTTTTATAAATTTTAATTTCAATATTTTCTGGTTTATTTATTTTGCTGTAGTAAGATATATTTATATGCATCAGAAAACAAAAAAACCAACAAATTTGCTTCTATTCTTAAGGATCATGATTCTATTTTTTCAGATGCAGCTTTGCAAGAAACCCAAATTGAAACTCATGATAAAAATCCAGATAAATGGAATTAAATTAAAAAAATAGCAAAGCTGTAACCAAGCTAGAAAAGTAAAATTATGAAAAACAAACATAAATAGGTTTTTTAATATAGAAATCAGTAAACATTGTGTTTTTTTTGACAATGAATATTATATTTATTGATGTAAGCAGATAAAATGTGTATTATATTTGCATGTATTTTAAAATATTTAAATTATAGATACATGAAGAAAAGAAGTCTTTTATACTACCAATATTTTTTAAAATGCAATTTTGTATTTTATTTACACCAAGGCAGAGGAACGTATAATTTAAAAATAAAAGACAGTAAACATATGACGCAAAAATACGCAAAATTCATGTTCAAATAGCTAGAAAAAAGCAAATAATTCATTTTCGAGGCTTATACAACAAAACATTTTCAATCTAAACCAAATTTGGTAAGTAAAAAAAAACGCACAAATTTTACCACCAAGTATTATATAAGATGCACATTTGATTTATGTGATAAGAAAAGGTATTTTTTAGTATTCATATGGATTGATTTAGTCTTAAACTTTTATCAAACGTTAATTTAAAGAAAAATTTCTTGACATTTACCTAAAAATTTAGGCTTCTCTTTTGTTTTATTCTTAAAATATACGTAATTAGAATAGTGTCAGTTTTTATCTAGTAAGTATTTTCACATGCATGTAATATACGATTATATTAATTTTGTAAACTTAACCATTATTAGATTGAATTTCTGTATCTATGATGTATAATCACAGATTTTTATATTTTGCATCAGTTTTAATAGGTACTAAAATTAGTTTAAATTATAATAATTTTATATATATCGTATTTTTATTTATGTACTTAAATCCTATCTTTAGTCTGTATAAAATTAATATTTTAGCCCTATATATATTAAATCTTTTATTTTATTATAAAAAAAATATACTTTGAGATTTCATTATAAATATATAAAAACGCAGGTCCTTATGCAAATCAAAACCTAAGCATTAAATACAAAAAATAAATCGAGCGAATTTGGCACCAATGAACAATTTATGTTTTAAAAATTTTGACAGTAAATATTCTATGTATTCTCTTAAGCAAAAAACTATATAGAAAGACTGTTTATGAAACATTATTTGGTTCTTTTTTTTCGTTCCCCCTATTTTTTCGTAAACAATTCTAACCTTGCATACAACCGATGAAAAAAAAATATTTGGTATTTAACAGAGATTTTATGTATAATCAATTCAAATATTTCTTAAACAAAAAAACATATGACATACATGCAGTTTATATACAACAGAACCTCTCATTTTAAAAAATTACGTATATGCTTTTGAGTTAAGCCATGATGAAGTTGTTTGTATTTTTTAACTAAATAATTTAACTAGTATTTTCAGAATTTCTCTAGTAGATGATTATAAAACAGGGGCTTAAAGCGAGAAAGTAAAAGACCTGTTGGCTATGCATACAAGTTACATAATAAAAAGGAATTATTTAAGTTTTAACCTAATTTTCATGATTTTTTTAATAAGTAACGTGTAAAGATGGGTTTATTTTATAAATAAATGAAAATCTCTGTTAGTGGGCTCTTTTGACAAAAAAAATTTAATTATTTTATCTGGTCTTGAAAATTTTTATGTCCCTTTTCAAGATTCGGAAATATCGATTTCTTCTTTTATTCGCAATATTTGAATTGGCATAAATAGTTTTGATTGCATGAGATTGTATATTACCAAAAAAAGAGGGGTCATAAATATCCTTTTTGCCACAAAATAGTCCGTATTTTTTTTGTATCAAATAAAAGTAATTTTATAATGGCTATTATATTCATATTTGAAGGAAAATAATCTTTAACTAAATATTATAACTATCTGATTAGTAGATGACCTATAATTTAAATATCTTCTTGATCAATAAAAGATAAATAGATTATGGCTGTTATTTTTAGTACCATGCTTTTTTATATAGCAGTTTATTTTTTAAGGCGTCTTTTATCATATGTTATTCCTTACGAAAAAAAATAAAACTATAATTTATAAACTAAGGCTTAGATTAAAATATACAGTTCTAGTATCATCTTACTGCAATAATATTTATTGGATCAAGGATATTATTTTTCTCGCTTCTATTTTTAAATGATCAAAAAAGATGTTTTATGAATCATATTGTCTAATATAGGGGTAAAAATACCAAAAAAAATATTATAAACTAAAAGGAATGAATTCTAAGTTAAAATATAAGAAACATATATTTATTTTCTCTAATTTTCATATGTTCAAAATTCAATTTTTTTTTCTAGAAATTCGTTAAAGGCGAGTCTATGATAGATACAAAACGAATACAATTGAAAAAAAATTGTTTAGTTAGAAAATTACCTGCAATATGCAGCAAAAATTGAATCATATGTAGCTCTATAAACTACTTTTATCGTGATTTTTATAGCCAGATGCTATAAGAAATTCATAAATACATACGCGAAAAAAATGCCAAATATAAAAATACTATTGAGCTATATTTACATCTGAATATTCATTTTGATATTTACTGTATTCATGATTTTTTTAGCGTGGGCAGGTCGGAAAAACGTAATTTAATATTTTTCCCGCTTGAAAAACACAAATGAAAATCATGATCGTCCCTAGGAAAGTTTCTAAACAATTTTAATCCGAAAAAAATGCAAATATATTGTTTCACAATTAGATTCGGTTTTTCATGCATATTTTTAGATATTTTTAAAAAAAAGTAGACCAAATATTCTAGTTAACAAAAATAGTAAGGTTTAGCAATCTGAAAATTTCAATATTGTTTACTGTTGAAATATAAGAAATGTATAAAACAAACATCTGAAATTTCTTTGTGAAAATAACAGATCAATTATACAAGTTGGATAGGAATAGTCCCAATATTAAGAAAATACTGGTTTTTTTATTGTTTATAGCATACATTTACCCTTATTTTTCGCAATGATTCGGTCTAAAATTACTATCTTACGGAACATCACAGAATAATTTAGAGATGATATAAAATAGTTGTAAATTGGCTATATTAAAATAAAAATACAGTTATTAAAATTTTTACGGGCTTTTTTATGATTAATTTTTTTAATTATTGCGGAATTCTATATAATTATCGCCGATATTCTAAATTTTAGAAAAACTCTTAAGCTTTTAAAAAAATTCTATTGAAATTTTAAATATTAGCAATATTTATTAATTTATAAAAGAATGTAATTTTTATGATTTTTTCATGGGTTTCTTTTATGGTCCTTTTCCTTCGCCATTTTAGAGTTTTTAAAGTGTTAATACTGTATGAATTTATTCTTTAATGATTTTACATTATAAATTCTTCCTGTAACAACGGCTTTTATTGATATTAGGTATAAACAGAATCTGATATATTTAGAAAACACTATATAGGATAAGTATTTAAAATTATACGGCCTATAAATTTTTTATTTTTTCTAGAGCAATTTTTTTATGTTAATTTGATTTTAGAAACATGTAGTTGCTTTTTGCTTTATTTATGAGCTTTTGACTAATCAGGCCTTAAGATTTGAAATCGCTTAGTTTCTGTTTTTTGCTGTTAACTTCTTCGGTATTCCCAGCATCATCTAACGGAGTAATAATATCAGCATTACTTTTACATTCATCTAATTTTCTTTTTCTATTTGATATTTCATCTGTTTTACATATTTGTTTTTCCTCATCATAATTTACCATATAAACCGAATCCCTAGTAAAATCGTCAGCAATTTTATGGTCCAAAATTACAGAATAAACGCCTTTTCTGTCCAATACACATTCTTTAGTCTTGCTTTCAAGTGAATAATCAGGAGAAACCGACTTTTGTGTTGTATTTTTATCTGTGCTTTCAGCAATTTCAATATCCGCAAGAGAAATTTTGGGATTCTCTTTGCTAAAATAAGTTGATTCTGACAATTCGACAAGTGCGTTAGCACAGTCAATTTCTGTAAAAGTGCATGTAATTGGTACTAAAAATAGTTTTTGCATAAATAAATACATTTTCACATTCATCTTCATGATTTACTTAGAGTTACGAATAATATTAAAATTAAATATGCAAAAGTGGACCGGAACGGCTAATTTTATGTTCCCGATAAGACACAGCAATATGTATAAATAGTAAACAATAATACTCTTTTATAATAAAAATAAATAATCGATTACTAAAATTTCTATATTTTTATCGTTAAAACGGTATTCGAAATAATAAGAATCCATCAAATAAGATTATTGTAAATTTTTTTATTAGTATTACTTTTTTAAGCTTGCAGTTTAGAACTGATATTTATAATTAAAGATGGAAGTATTTTCGATATTTTTAATCTTATTTGCGCTAATTTCAAGACAAAATATTTTAATTATCATGATATTACTTGAAGTATAACCTTTTTTTATACTATTTTGAAATCAAGAATTTAACACGTCGTGACTATCTTGTCTATATATTAAAGGGAAAATTATATGTTGATTTCAAATAATAAAAAAATACTTTAGAAAATAATAGTTATTTATTTTCTATGGCAAATTATTGTCTTTTATATTTAAAAAATAGAATAATTGGAAAAAATCAGTGATTAATGCTTAATTATAGACCACAAAATTATCTTAAGACGAAAGACATCTGTATTTATATTGAAAATATAATCCCATAAGATTTTATCATTATTTTTCTATCATTACAAGTAGAAGGTATTTTTAGAAGGATCTTTTCAATTTTAAAAAATTATTGAAATAAAAAAACCAGCAAGTGCACATTTATATGATAGTGTTCAATTAATACATTTACAGTTTCGGTAAATGCCTTTGAGCCAAATAAAGCAATGTGATAAAAATGATATTCATCTGTGCTATATTTAGAATAAATCAAAATATATGACATGCATGGCATATTTCAAGCAAATTCGAGGCAAAAAAGCGAAAATTCTAATTTATTTGAAATAAAATCCATTTAGCAAAAACATGTGATGGTATAATATCATCATGATAATATTTTAGCGATATGTACAAATAATTTAAGTTTTATTCATAGATGTTTTTTAAAGTGAAAAACAACTTGCATTTTTAAAGCCTTTAACTTTGTTTATTTTTATTATGATATTTATCTGTTAAAGACTAAATATTCTTTTTCCATCTATTAATAAGCAAATTAAATCAATAAAGGTGTCATTCAAAATATTACTTACATAATATACCACATTGAGAAAATAAAGTGTTTTTATAGCAATAAAAAAATATATTGAGGTAATTGAAGCTTTTAAAAGGTAAATACAAAATACAAATTTGCTTCATGAATTTTTTACTGGCGGTCATAGAAAAATAATGAAAAGTGCATATCCCATTATATTTTTATAGATTAAATAGCAGTTTTTCGTTTATATTCACAAAAAAGTGGCGCCGTTTTATATTCTTAATTCTTATAAAGACTAATTAATAAAGATTTTTATATAGAACATTATAATTAAGTAAAAGCCGTGAGAATATATATAAAACCAAGAATGGAATAGTATTCATTTTTTATGATAGAATTTCAGTCTATATTTAATATCCTATTAAAATAAATTTCTAATAAGAAAAATATCTTCAAATTCAAATATCACTTATTTTTATATATTCACAGTTCAAATTATTATTAGAGGGGTTTTCTCTTTTTTGCAGCTATTTTTTCATGCCCGAAATTTTATATTATAAATAGGTTTGGCACGGAAAATACTGTGAATTACAGCCGTTCAATCTGCAATATGTTTTATAATCAAATATACCAGATGAAAACCAATAATTTATATTTGTAATATTGCATCAAGTAGATAAACGCAAATATTTTAAAGTTTTGGAACTCGGTATCTTATAAAATAATGTATTTTTTTATTAATCTATTTGTGTAAAATGTTTTTACGAATAAATTTCGCTTTTGAAATACGTAAAACCTTTCTCTCAGAATGATGCCAAAATTTATAAATTTATTGACTTTAGAAAATATGATACTTTATAATAAAATTATTTTTTACAAATACAAAAAAGTAAAATTTTAGAATAACTCTATAGCAATATTAATTTATTTTCGGGATATAAACAACATAAGTTTACATCGATATAAACACAACATCTGTATAGATTTATTCATTTTCGAATTATTATAAAAATTTAAAGCCAATTATTAATTAGTTTTTATGTGAAAAAATACACATACAGATTATAATACTTGACGAGAATAATATATGTGGATTAAATTGAATTTTAGTTACTATTGGTAAATTTTGAATAATAAAAATATAGAAATTTTGTAGTTTTTAAAGATCCTATCTCTTTGTCTAATCAGTTAAATGAACATCTTATTGTGTCAGAGTACAATACATGTAATTTTTGTACGATGAAAAACGACAATAGGTAATATTTGAAGTCAATGATAATTTTTAATATTTTTCAACGATTTGTGTCTAAGATACCGCATTTCAACACCTGATTTATGCAAATTTTAATTAAGTTCACAGAAACGTTTTTACACGGCTATTATAAATATATCGTGATAAAATATTTAGATTGTATTTGCGATATGAATAGACCTTAAATTTTATTACAGAAAAAAGGGTTCTAGATGTAGCCCGCTTGTTGAAGATAAGTAAATGTCCTAAGAAATCGAGATTTAGTTCCTCGACATTTTGTGTATATTGTATACGTAGATGAGTAATTAAATTATAATTGGTTGTGAATTTTTTTTCCATTGGATGTGGTCTTTTACCAAACAACTAATATATAAATATGTATATTGTAAACATTCAATTTCGTGTTTATACGGTTATATTTTTATTTAAAAAAAACAAATTTTTTTTTTGAGGGCAATTTATTCGCAAAATTATAATTATTGGGCATTGTTTATATACCAGCGGTAAAGGATTAAATATTATTAAGGCTATATTTGCTGTTAAAAGTTTGTTTATCAGTTGAATCAAATGCTCTATAATAAATAAAATCAAATGTATTTATTGGCTAAACAAGGTGTTTTGACGCAAAAAAATATTTACTTCACATCTAGTTCTTTTGTTCGAATGAAAGTTGAGTTTCAACTATCTATGTAAGTTAAACCCCAATTTATCCGGGTATATGTAAATAAAACAACAGATTTATACGTATGTAATGTATATTAAAATCATCTACAATATAGAATAAAATACATCGATATTTCCCGTGAAGCAAAAAAGATTTGATTATATACTATGAAATAATTATTTTTTTTAATAAATTTAATATACTAAGTCGAACTACATATTATTCTATAACATGAGATGAAGTGCTGTATAAGGTTTCAAAATTTTTTAGATTGCATTAATTCAACAAAATATATTTAATCGTGCTATTTTACTATCGATAATCTTTATCTGTGTTATTTTTAGTTGAATTAATAAGATTATAGTGTGTATCTTTTTTTTTGTGATCAGATAAATTCAATTCTAATGGATGCTTATATCTTAGCATCCTGTTATATTAACTATATCATGTTTATTTACATCAGAAAATTCATTTTCGGATTATTATACAGCAAAAAAATTGCACTTACGTAGTATACATGAATGTTAGAGGGTACATTTACTATTTCATTTTATTTAGAAGAAAATGAAGTAAAAGTCTCACACAGAATAATCGTCTAAGCTTTGAAGAATTGCGATATATATGGGCTTATTTTTCAAATAGTCTTAATATTTATATGTGTTGATTATCGATGATTTGGTAAAAAAGCGCTTTTGCTTGTGTTAAAAAATATACCACTTAATTTATTTTGTATTTTTTAAATATACCATGGAATCTAAAACAATTTTATAGGGTATTAAAACTAGCGAGCACAATGGGTCAAAAAAATTAGAATTCCAAAACGATATTTTGTTTGCTCATTAGACAATATTAGAAAGATTTATTGCATATATGATCTTGTATACATATAATTATGTACTGTACATTTTATTTTATCTCATAATAACTTTTAAAATGCCCCAGCAGAAGTTTTATTCTCACATTTCGTTTCTAGAAATATATTCGATTAGTATTTTAAATCAAAATGCATTGTGTATATGCGAAACTAGTTTAAATCTTTTTTTAAAAATAATAATTCATGGTGGGTATTTAAGGCATAGATTAAAGGCTTAATAG
Source organism: Rhyacophila brunnea (assembly GCF_057557595.1). Classification (NCBI taxonomy): domain Eukaryota; kingdom Metazoa; phylum Arthropoda; class Insecta; order Trichoptera; family Rhyacophilidae; genus Rhyacophila; species Rhyacophila brunnea. Next base: position 422,717 of record NW_028233352.1, read on the forward strand.
GGGGAAATATATATTAATAAGTTATTTTCTTACAAAAAATCCAGAATAAATTACAAAAAAAGTAGAAACAAAATTTAATTCACCGATTTTGAGGACAAAAATATTAATAAGATTTCTTAAATTTTTATTGTAATGCATATGAATAATATCTTAAATTAAACCATAATCCTATAAATCGAACATATTTCTAAAAATTTAAAAGCAAATTTAACACTTTAAATATACTAACATATGATCTCAGTCTCTAGAATTTCTAGAGGCAAGGAAAACAAAAAAACAACCACCTGCAAGAATTATAGTACTCGTTTTTTATGCACCCATAATACAAAGCGGTTTCATTTACTGATATTTCGCTTAAGCTGCTAGAAAAGAGAAATTCACCGCTTATCTGCAAGAGATTTGTCTAAAGGGAGTGTTTTTAGGCAAGATACTTACTTGTATCAAATAAGTCACAAGAAACCTAGTGAAGAAAGCTAAAGACTCTCCACAAGGAGATTTTTATTTTTTTCTTTTTCCGTGTATCTTCAAAACATTGCACAGATATGAAAAATCCTTAATTTTTTCATTCCTCGGCTTTATGCAAGAGAAACTTCTATTATAAGTATCAAGTAAATGTTTCTATTAATAGTTCTTAAATATTAATTTTAAGATAATTATATTAGATTTTGTATCCTTTGCAAGCTATTTATCAATAAAAGTTCTATTTCAATTTTTAATGTTTTATCCAATGCTTCTAATATTGTACATTCTGTAGTTTTTATAAGCGATGGCCATGTTTTGCTTAGATAGATCTAGCATCTTATATTTTTTATAAAAATATAAAAAGATGTGACTGACACACTTGCATAAAAATTCCACAACTTTAGCTTTCTAATTTTTTATTATTACCTGACAGATTCTATGGACCTCTAGTTGTCGACCTAATCAACCATTCTTGCTAGATTCACACATGGTATAACATTTTATAGAAACCCTTTTTCTTTGTCCCTGCAATTCTCACCTAAAGTTTAGAATTCATATTTCTCATCGACTCGTGGGCTGTTAAAGTTGCATTGCTTTTTATGATACACTTGAACGCATTTTCAAGTGCGCGTTCATGATCGTTATTTCATATAATATCAAAAAACAATTTTTTGTGAAAGGTTGTTCTTTATTGAAGCATTTTTTTAACAAACATGCATCTATAAGCTAATATAACTCTAATGTCGCATTAATATTCAGTTTATATTACATAATCTTTATTTATTACACACTAAAAATATTTATATTTCTTGCAAACGAAGTTTTTTGTCTATTTTGATTCTTACGTAGACATATTTTCCTAATATTGGAATAATACTTTCTCGTATTAAATTGTATCGATCATTATCTAATTATCATCCTAAATTGTATCTTATATTCCACATTCGCTTGGTTATATTTCATGTAGCTTCCTCTGCACTAAAGTTATATGTCATCTAGTTTTTCTACAAGTTCTTATTTTGTTGACGCCATATTAATGTACTATCAGTGTCTATATTACGCTTAGAACTTTAAAATACCTTCTACAGGTGTTTTTTGATCTGGAAACAATGGTGTTTTAATGTGGTTTATTTAAAATCAGAGGAAAAATTGACACCTTCGCATCGCACCTCTGCGTATTTATGGCCAGAACTCGTGTCATTGTATTTTTGAATTCCATTTTCGTGTTGGATATATTCTTTCTATGAACCTGCAAACTACAACAAAAAATCAATTATTTTAATTATATATTGGAATTATTTTACAATAAATAATATTTATTTATGGGTTAAGCTTCTTTTTAACAATTAGATCTATTGAAACGTTTTCAGCCATTATGAGAATTTTAAAACTTCTTGTACATCTTTTGACACTTTCCCATGATCTATCTATACCAACTGCTCTTCTTCACACAATATGATAAGTTCAAGTGTCTTTTAAAGAACCAACAAAGTTAATTTTTATAAAAATAACTAAGAATACTATACTACATCACCTTATAATAGTTATACGTGAACTCGATATTTAATATAGATTTTACTCAAAGTAACTTAAGTACGGAAATATGAGACCATCAGAAGAAGCCAGGCTTTTATTAATTTAGGTTAAAAACCACATTTTTTTATAAAGAAAAATCATTATGCGCACAGATTGATGATAATTTTAAAATGTTTTATTATGTACCGAACGGATTTTAAAAAAAATATATAGAACACTATCACACAATGAGATAATAAGATGCCTAAATTGGATTTCAGCAAGAAAATATGGTTTAAAAAAACCAAAGAAAATACACAGACAGTCAGTACAACAGATTATAAGGATTAATATAGTGTGAGAAAAATAGATACTAAAATTATGGAGAAAGTTATGCTTTTTAATGAGAGCCCTATTATTAATATCCATAAAAATATTAAATTGATCACTTTTATAAAATTGCTTGTAAAACAGTATAGAATAATAAAACATTGATGTAAACCAGTATATATAGATATTATAAATTTTTGTGAAAGCAATAAACTAAGAGAATAGAAAGCATTAGCATTGGTGAAAATAAAAAAATATATAGATAGTATAAATATCAGTGAAAACATAAACCAATAGAATATGATCACTTGGAATCTGACTATTTAATAATCTTCAAGTATAAGACAAAGATTATAACATATTTTGTAGCATAGTATTGTAACACAATATCATAAAATTTACATGAAAGAGCTCGAAGGTATATATTAAAACTATAGGATTGAGGAAAAAACTTTAACTAATACATCTTTAATATGATAGAGTTTGCATATGGTGTAAATTAAGAAAGTCAAAAGTAAAGGTATGATCTTCCAACAGAAAAATTACACAACGCACAAAGAAAAAAAATTGGAGAAAAAAATCAATCTATTGCAGATAAATATGCTTAAACAAAGCGATAATTAATTTTAATGCCATGAGCCTTTATAATTTTTAGCCTTGATTTTTATTCTCATGCTGTTTTTTTGTGGAAATTAATATCCGAACTTAAATTTTTATGATCATCTTCACAATAAACAGCTTTTTAAACGCCAGAGCTTGGACAAGAAATTTAAAGCAACAAACATGAAGGTGCAAGGAAAAATACGTCGGAAGAAGGTACTAAAACATATATACATTTTCATTTTTCATTCCAAAATAGTAATTCAATACTAGAAGGACCTTTTCACGTGCTTTCTCAAGTAAATCGAAGTTATAGGTAATACGGATGTCATATGAACTTTTCTTTTTTGAAAAATACAAGTATATAAATTTATCTTTTTTATAATAAAATTATCAGAAGTTCGGCTTTTATTTACTAGGAATTCAATAATTATCGAAAATCATAAAGTTATCGTTACCATCGTTAAGAAATAATATCTCTTTAATTCCTCTCTCTTCTCGATTATGTATCTTTACTGCAATTTCATTCTTTGCAATTTTTATTTTTTCTTGATCAATTCCGATATTTTTCGAATCAACTGCATTTAAATTTGCATCGTGTGAATTTTCGTTATTAGAAACATTGATCGAATCATTTTTTCCCCCTAATGCAACACCGATATTCGTAGAATCATCTTTGAAACTGCTAATACTGACACTTCCGAGATGTTCAATTATATTTCTTATCCAATTTCTTCTCTTCTTTTTAATTTTTTTAATTTTTTTATTTTTTTTTATTTTTTTGATTAGATTACAATACTCTTCATACTTTTCTAATTCAAAAATGCAACAATCTCTTCTATGCTTCTTTAAAGTCTCTTTGTGTGCTGGATAAATTACTTGCATACCGAAACTTATTGGCAAATTAACAATATAAAAGCCGTCTTTCATATATGAATGGGTGTCTTTCATATATATATGGTAATGAATGGTTTTAAAGCTATCAACACTACTCTTAGTACCGGAACCTTTGATTAGTGTTGATGGCGAAAATATAAAAATTCCATACTTACCACTTATTTTTGATAATATTTTGTAGCCTCCATCAAAACGATATTCGTGTATTATTTTCATTTTGCCTAATAACCGATATAAGTAGGGTATTGAGGAAAATAAAAATTCGATCATCTTGCTATGGGTAAACGAATTCATTCAATAAATAGTTTTTGCATAATTTAATTAATTGCATGTGCTAAATTAAGAACTAATTTTTTTAATTTATTTTAATATCAGTGATAGCGAAGTTATCTGGATCAATTGCATGTTCAAAAAAAGAATAAATTTTTAATACATGTTATATTTTTTTATACGAAATTTTTTTTACTCATGCATGCACTAATTTAAGCATAAATTTTTAATACATGTTAAATCCTTTGTACTGAAGATGAATGAATCAATTGCATGTTCAAAAAAAACAAATTTTTTTAATCCATGTTTTTATCTGTTATATTATAGTTGAATGAATATGTTGGATGTTTAAATTTTATAAATTTTTCAAGAAATATTTGATTCTATATTTTTTAATATGACACAATAAATCAATGATAAAAAGTGTTTTATAAGCAAAAGCAACTGCGAAAGAATAGAACCATTAAAAATCTCATGTAATAATGGATCAGTAAATCATTACAATGGAAAAAAAGAGAAAATGCGATTTAAGAAACGATAGTACAAAGACTTCAAACAAATCGGACAATTACAATATTATATATGAATCATTTTTTGCCCGATGATCTTTAATTGTACAATTAAAGCGGTATATGATGAAATTAAAAAATAATATCAAAACATAAAATATTAACAAATCGAATCGATCATTTTTGAAGGATGGGTTGGTATCTTATATACAATAGCTTCGTTTATACAGTATTTGATGAATTTTAATTTTATCTTTTCTTAAATCTTTGTATTTTTGTGAATCAATAAATCCATATAATTTAAGTGTTTCCAAAAATTCGAAAAATATTTTTTTGATATCGATTTTATTGACATTTCCGTAAAATGTCTTTTTATTGGTAAAATAAAGCTGACATGTAAACTAGTTTTCAAAATATTGAATACTTAATAAGATTTTTTTAAAACAAGGTAATTTGAGCCATATTAAAAGTTAAAAATATTAAAATTTCTTGATTTTATTGGTTTCCAACAAATATAACTTAATCTAATAATTCCTTGGGGTTCGCTTGAGTAGACGTCTCGTTTGCAATCTTTATTATTGATAATAATGAGAAATTTTCGTATTGAAGTTGTTGCTTTATCGGCTTAGATTGTAGTTTTAATTTTGGTTTTTTTTACTATGCACAGCTTGCTTGATAGTCTGTACACACAGTAGTTAAATACTTTCAGATATCTTCTTCTCTAAAGTCTTTTTCAATACCCCGCCTTCAAGTGACACCTATATATTTATTGTTCTTCTCAATCCCAAGGTTTGTTTATATGCCTCAACCTGATTCGTGACATCTAGTTCCGTCGGTTATGTATAATATGTGCCAGTTAAACTGTAAATGTTATAACATTTAGAAAAATATCTATATTGCATTTGTATATTAATGACAGTTCAGATGCTAGCAGGTCATATTTTCTCAATTTTTCGTTTTCAACTATGTTTATAATGTCAATACTTGTCACGCTAATTTCGATCAGAGTGATGCAGTTCTTCTTTTTATCATATACAAAAATATCAGGACTGTCATTCGATTACTTGATGTCTGTTTTAGTCCTTGTATATACTTTGATATCCGCTAATTCGTTTCAAATTATTTCTTGTTCAGAGTGTCTGCGGATTTTATTGGTTTTTTGAAATTGTATTTTCTCGTCCACATAGGGTAAAGACATCATACAATCGTATTATATCTTCTTATATAGACATGACCAAGCATTTTTTTAAATCTGCCTGCTAAGTGGTCGACAGTTTTAATTGATTCGTTACAGTGCGGACATCTTGATCTTTCTCCAAAGAATATGTTTCTATCCCGAATAAAACAGAACGTTGCATCTTCTAATTGTCTGATATTTTATATTGTAGCCACTTTGAGGATCTATTATATATCAAGCATATAAGTTTTATGCATATAGAAGAGTTTATGATGTGGTGCTTTTTTATGTATTTTCCACAATAAACTCAATTTTCGTTTTAATTAAAGCGCTCCTAGATCTCTGCCGAGGAAGTCGTATTTTGTTTTTAAAATTCCTTTATTACGGATAGGTGTATTGCCTTTTTATTTTCAAATTTCAGTATCGCGGATTTTTTGGGTGATTGTTTTTTTTCGTGGTTTAGGGTTTTATAAAGTTGGTAAAGTATTCTTTCGATTTAAACTCAATATTTTCCAATCTACGTCCTATATCATTTCTTTTTAGATAAAATCTTTCTCTATTAGATGGTTGTAAGTGTTAGTCATTTTCTATTAATATTCGCCTAATTTTATCGTCTAGCTTTCTAAAGTCTTCTGATTCTAGCTTTAATAAACCCACGTAGTAGTTTATTAGTGATATTGCATATTCATTTATTTCCTTTATTATGTTTTTACCATTTAGTTATGTTTTGTATATGCTTTTTACTCTTTCTAAAATTTCTTTTTTAATTTTATCAATCGTTTCGGGTTTAGGCCTCGATTTGGAATCTTCCAGTATACCGAGGTATTTATATCCATCTTTTCCTTCTATTATTGAAGCAATATCTTTGCAATTAATATTGTTAGTAGCTAATTATGTAACGTTAAATTCATTTCGATACATCAGAAAAATTGTGTTGCTTCATTAGACAAAATTTAAGTTACTTTCTTCTTTCGTGAAAATCGTCAATGAAAAGGAAACAATTAGTTTCTAATTATTCCGCAATAAAGCTAATGAATATTGATAGGAACTATTTATTATATGGCGGCTTAGCGGATCCATACAAAGAACAAACAGTAGTAGAGATAGACTATCCCCTTGTATAATCTTGTTTTCAATTTCGTCTTCAAAATTTCTTTATTTTGAAATATTAGGGATAACATCCAGTTTTTTGTTAGTTTAGCTAAAAAGGCAATCATCCATTCTTGTATGTTAAGATTTTTTAAGCAGAATAGAAGATAGTCATGGTCGATTGAGTCAATTGCTTTTTTTATGTCTAACCATGTTACGTGTAATTCATTGTTATGTTCACTGTTTATTGCAACATTTATCATTGCCTGTTCTTTAGCACCCTGCACTCTTCTGACCGTACCAAGTTGTTTTTTTGATAGTAGATTTCATGATTTTTCGTCTTTCTGTAATATCATTGTGACAGCTTTAGTTGTCAATTTATATAAGTTTGAAATGCATGTTATAGATCAGAATTCCGATCAATTCAAAACTTCGTGTTTGGGTATGAGGTATGTGATCCTAGAGTAGAACCAGCTTTTTAACTCTTTGTTTTCAAGGCACATTGATTTTACTGTTTCATATAATATTGGGAGCAATTTTGTGATTTTTTGATGAATAGGTTGTATATACCATCGCATCCAGCAGCTTTCCAGTTAGGCAGGTAATTGATGATCATAATAAACTCTTTTTTCAGAGATAAAAAATTTGGGGTGTGTTTTCCAGCGCGCGATTGCGCAGGTAAGTATCAAAGTTTAATATTTCCGTGCTTTTTGTCCACATATTTGACCAGAAATTTACAATATTTTCCTAATCTGCCTTTATTTCCGGTTTTACTGTATCTGTCAATGCTCTATAAAATTGTCTCCTGTTGAATTTGAACTGGGTGTTTGTTTATGTAAATTATTTTCGTTTTCCATATTACTCTATCTGTTTATTTATTATCCTTATCCTATCGTTATTTTTAGTAATCACTTCAAAAACATCTTTTTTTTGTCAAGTATCTTATTATGTTGTCTCATGATTTTTCTTAGAAATCTTGTCTCACTTTCTGGGAGTTTACCAGAGCTACTTACGTATGATTTGAGAGTTGTGTTAATTTGATCGAACTTTTTTATTTTTTCCTCCTTTATTGTTTGTAAATAAATGCATATTTAAATATATCTTGTAATCCAATTTTATATCTGAAAAAACCTTGATTTGGGAGACGTTAAACAGAAATTTCAGCTTAAATATTTCTATGCAGCACTAAAACATGATTTTAATTAATACTCAAATAAGAGGATAAAAAATTCAAATCAAATATTTAAAACGTTATTTATTATTGTTAATACTAAAATAAAATTACTTTTAGTTTGAATTTTTTCTGTTTCGGAAAAATATCATTAGGGCAAATTGTTTGTTACTTTAAATTTTATTGGTTATTTGCTTCTAAAAAAAGACATTATATGTCGAAATATTATAGTATTTTTTTTCATTTGCCTTCTTGGCTTTCAAAAAATAGGTAAACTTAACACGTTTTTATGTTAGCAACACAATAATTTGCTTGATTATTTAGTTTTATGGCATATTAATTCACTTTTCTGCGTATTTATAGATTTAACCAATGAGTTATATGTTTAGAAAACACCAAAATTTGATTTTAAGATGTGTTTAATCGTAAAGCACAATAAGAGCCACGATTTATTAATCTCAAATCCCGAGCATAAGATTTACTGCAAAACGAATAAAAGATAACTAATTAGTAATGCAAATTTTCTTGCCTTTCACAGTTCAATTCACCTTCGAATTTCCAACACAAAATTTCTAATCTAGAACGATTAAACAAACCAAGAATTTATCGTTTTTTTTAATTATAAAATATTCGTTTAATAGAACTTTATCAGTTTATGCAGTGTTTTAATTTTTATTTATTCTTTAGTTGCTACTTTAAAATTTTGAATAAAATGCTATACTAGAATCTTAATTACAGCATAAAAATTTTGTTGTGTCTTTTATAAATTTTAATTTCAATATTTTCTGGTTTATTTATTTTGCTGTAGTAAGATATATTTATATGCATCAGAAAACAAAAAAACCAACAAATTTGCTTCTATTCTTAAGGATCATGATTCTATTTTTTCAGATGCAGCTTTGCAAGAAACCCAAATTGAAACTCATGATAAAAATCCAGATAAATGGAATTAAATTAAAAAAATAGCAAAGCTGTAACCAAGCTAGAAAAGTAAAATTATGAAAAACTAACATAAATTCGGTTTTTTAATATAGAAATCAGTAAACATTGTGTTTTTTTTGACAATGAATATTATATTTATTGATGTAAGCAGATAAAATGTATATTATATTTGCATATATTTTAAAATATTTAAATTATAGATACATGAAGAAAAGAAGTCTTTTATACTACCAATATTTTTTAAAATGCAATTTTGTATTTTATTTACACTAAGGCAGAGGAACGTATAATTTAAAAATAAACGACAGTAAACATATGACGCAAAAATACGCAAAATTCATGTTCAAATAGCTAGAAAAAAAGCAAATAATATATTTTCGAGGCTTATACAACAAAACATTTTCAATCTAAACCAAATTTGGTAAGTAAAAAAAACGCACAAATTTTACCACCGAGTATTATATAAGATGCAAATTTGATTTATGTGATAAGAAAAAGTATTTAGTATTCATATGGATTGATTTAGTCTTAAACTTTTATCAAACGTTAATTTAAAGAAAAATTTGGCAAAAAAAAACAATTTTTTGCATAAAATTATTATGTCCGATAGACACATTTCTTTATATTTACCATAAAAATTTAGGCTTCTCTTTTGTTTTATTCTTAAAATATACGTAATTAGAATAGTGTCAGTTTTTATCTAGTAAGTGTTTTCACATGCATGCAATATACGATTATATTAATTTTGTAAACTTAACCATTATTAGATTTAATTTCTGTATCTATGGTGTATAATTACCGATTTTTATATTTTGCATCAGTTTTAATAAGGTACTAAAATTAGTTTAAATTATAATAATTTTATATATATCATATTTTTATTTATGTACTTAAATCCTATCTTTAGTCTGTATAAAATTAATATTTTAGCCCGATATATATTAAATCTTTTATTTTATTATAAAAAAAATATACTTTGAGATTTCATTATAAATATATAAAAACGCAGGTCCTTATGCAAATCAAAACCTAAGCATTAAATACAAAAAATAAATCGAGCGAATTTGGCACCAATGAACAATTTATGTTTTAAAAATTTTGACAGTAAATATTCTATGTATTCTCTTAAGCAAAAAACTATATAGAAAGACTGTTTATGAAACATTATTTGGTTCTTTTTTTTCGTTCCCCCTATTTTTTCGTAAACAATTCTAACCTTGCATACAACCGATGAAAAAAAAATATTTGGTATTTAACAGAGATTTTATGTATAATCAATTCAAATATTTCTTAAACAAAAAAACATATGACATACATGCAGTTTATATACAACAGAACCTCTCATTTAAAAAAATTACGTATATGCTTTTGAGTTAAGCCATGATGAAGTTGTTTGTATTTTTTAACTAAATAATTTAACTAGTATTTTCAGAATTTCTCTAGTAGATGATTATAAAACAGGGGCTTAAAGCGAGAAAGTAAAAGACCTGTTGGCTATGCATACAAGTTACATAATAAAAAGGAATTATTTAAGTTTTAACCTAATTTTCATGATTTTTTTATAAGTAACGTGTAAAGATGGGTTTATTTTATAAATAAATGAAAATCTCTGTTAGTGGGCTCTTTTGACAAAAAAAATTTAATTATTTTATCTGGTCTTGAAAATTTTTATGTCCCTTTTCAAGATTCGGAAATATCGATTTCTTCTTTTATTCGCAATATTTGAATTGGCATAAATAGTTTTGATTGCATGAGATTGTATTCTACCAAAAAAAAGGGGTCATAAATATCCTTTTTGCCACAAAATAGTCCGTATTTTTTTTGTATCAAATAAAAGTAATTTTATAATGGCTATTATAATTCAAATTTGAAGGAAAATAATCTTTAACTAAATATTATAAGTATCTGATTAGTAGATGACCTATAATTTAAATATCTTCTTGATCAATAAAAGATAAATAGATTATGGCTGTTATTTTTAGTACCATGCTTTTTTATATAGCAGTTTATTTTTTAAGGCGTCTTTTATCATATGTTATTCCTTACGAAAAAAAATAAAACTATAATTTATAAACTAAGGCTTAGATTAAAATATACAGTTCTAGTATCATCTTACTGCAATAATATTTATTGGATCAAGGATATTATTAATTCGCTTCTATTTTTAAATGATCAAAAAAGATGTTTTATGAATCATATTGTCTAATATAGGGGTAAAAATACCAAAAAAAATATTATAAACTAAAAGGAATGAATTCTAAGTTAAAATATAAGAAACATATATTTATTTTCTCTAATTTTCATATGTTCGAAATTCAATTTTTTTTTCTAGAAATTCGTTAAAGGCGAGTCTATGATAGATACAAAACGAATACTATTGAAAAAAAATTGTTTAGTTAGAAAATTACCTGCAATATGCAGCAAAAATTGAATCATATGTAGCTCTATAAACTACTTTTATCGTGATTTTTATAGCCAGATGGTATAAGAAATTCATAAATACATACGCGAAAAAAACGCCAAATATAAAAATACTATTGAGCTATATTTACATCTGAATATTCATTTTGATATTTACTGTATTCATGATTTTTTTAGCGTGGGCAGGTCGGAAAAACGTAATTTAATATTTTTCCCGCTTGAAAAACACAAATGAAAATCATGATCGTCCCTAGGAAAGTTTCTAAACAATTTTAATCCGAAAAAAATGCAAATATATCGATTCACAATCAGATTCGGTTTTTCTCGCATATTTATAGATATTTTTAAAAAAAAGTAGACCAAATATTTTAGTTAACAAAAATAGTAAGGTTTAGCAATCTGAAAATTTCAATATTATTTACTGTTGAAATATATCAAATGTATAAAACAAACATCTGAAATTTCTTTGTGAAAATAACAGATCAATTATACAAGTTGGATAGGAATAGTCCCAATATTAAGAAAATACTGGTTTTTTTATTGTTTATAGCATACATTTACCCTTATTTTTCGCAATGATTCGGTCTAAAATTACTATCTTACGGAACATCACAGAATAATTTAGAGATGATATAAAATAGTTGTAAATTGGCTATATTAAAATAAAAATACAGTTATTAAAATTTTTACGGGCTTTTTTATGATTAATTTTTTTAATTATTGCGGAATTCTATATAATTATCGCCGATATTCTAAATTTTAGAAAAACTCTTAAGCTTTTAAAAAAATTCTATTGAAATTTTAAATATTAGCAATATTTATTAATTTATAAAAGAATGTAATTTTTATGATTTTTTCATGGGTTTCTTTTATGGTCCTTTTCCTTCGCCATTTTAGAGTTTTTAAAGTGTTAATACTGTATGAATTTATTCTTTAATGATTTTACATTATAAATTCTTCCTGTAACAACGGCTTTTATTGATATTAGGTATAAACAGAATCTGATATATTTAGAAAACACTATATAGGATAAGTATTTAAAATTATACGGCCTATAAATTTTTTATTTTTTCTAGAGCAATTTTTTTATGTTAATTTGATTTTAGAAACATGTAGTTGCTTTTTGCTTTATTTATGAGCTTTTGACTAATCAGGCCTTAAGATTTGAAATCGCTTAGTTTCTGTTTTTTGCTGTTAACTTCTTCGGTATTCCCAGCATCATCTAACGGAGTAATAATATCAGCATTACTTTTACATTCATCTAATTTTCTTTTTCTATTTGATATTTCATCTGTTTTACATATTTGTTTTTCCTCATCATAATTTACCATATAAACCGAATCCCTAGTAAAATCGTCAGCAATTTTATGGTCCAAAATTACAGAATAAACGCCTTTTCTGTCCAATACACATTCTTTAGTCTTGCTTCCAAGTGAATAATCAGGAGAAACCGACTTTTGTGTTGTATTTTTATCTGTGCTATCAGCAATTTCAATATCCGCAAGAGAAATTTTGGGATTCTCTTTGCTAAAATAAGTTGATTCTGACAATTCGATAAGTGCGTTAGCACAGTTAATTTCTGTAAAAGTGCATGTAATTGGTACTAAAAATAGTTTTTGCATAAATAAATACATTTTCACATTCATCTTCATGATTTACTTAGAGTTACGAATAATATTAAAATTAAATATGCAAAAGTGGACCGGAACGGCTAATTATATGTTCCCGATAAGACACAGCAATATGTATAAATAGTAAACGATAATACTCTTTTATAGAAAAAAATAAATAATCGATTTCTAAAATTTCTATATTTTTATCGTTAAAACGGTATTCGAAATAATAAGAATCCATCAAATAAGATTATTGTAAATTTTTTTATTAGTATTACTTTTTCAAGATTGTAAAAGTCTAGAACTGATTTTTGGTCTGCAGAATATCAATATATTCCGATCTACTTTGAATATTATTTGTGTTAATTTCGTGACAAAGTCTTTCAACTATCACTCATTACTTCAAGTAAAACATTTTTTTAGACTATTTTGATATCAAAATTTAATAACACGTCATGACTATCTTGTCTATATATTAAAGGAAAAATTATATGTTGATTTCAAATAATAAAAAAATACTTTAGAAAATAATAGTTATTTATTTTCTATGGCAAATTATTGTCTTTTATATTTAAAAAATAGAATAATTGGAAAAAATCAGTGATTTATGCTTAATTATAGACCACAAAATTATCTTAAGACGAAAGACATCTGTATTTATATTGAAAATATAATCCCATAAGATTTTATCATCCTTTTTCTATCATTACAAATAGAAGGTATTTTTAGAAGGATCTTTTTCAATTTTAAAAAATTATTGAAATAAAAAAACCAGCAACTGCACATTTATATGATATTGTTTAATTAATACAGTTACAGTTTCGGTAAATGCCTTTGAGCCAAATAAAGCAATGTGATAAAAATGATATTCATCTGTGCTATATTTAGAATAAATCAAAATATATGACATGTATTGCACATTTCAAGCAAATTCGAGGTAAAAAAGCGAAAATTCCAATTTATTTCAAATAAAATCCAATTTGCAAAAATATATGATGGTATAATATCATCATGATAATATTTTAGCGATATGTACAAATAATTTAAGTTTTATTAATAGATGTTTTTTAAAGTGAGAAACAACTTGCATTTTTAAAGCCTTTAACTTTGTTTATTTACATTATGATATTTATCTGTTAAAGACTAAATATTCTTTTTCCATCTATTAATAAGCAAATTAAATCAATAAAGGTGTCTTTCAAAATATTACTTACATAATATACCACATTGAGAAAATCAAGAAAATAAAGTGTTTTTATAGCAATAAAAAAATATATTGAGGTAATTGAAGCTTTTAAAAGGTAAATACAAAATACAAATTTGCTTCATGAATTTTTTACTGGCGGTCATAGAAAAATAATGAAAAGTGCATATCCCATTATATTTTTATAGATTAAATAGCAGTTTTTCGTTTATATTCACAAAAAAGTGGCGCCGTTTTATATTCTTAATTCCTATAAAGACTAATTAATAAAGATTTTTATATAGAACATTATAATTAAGTAAAAGCCGTGAGAATATATATAAAACCAAGAATGGAATAGTATTCATTTTTTATGATAGAATTTCAGTCTATATTTAATATCCTATTAAAATAAATTTCTAATAAGAAAAATATCTTCAAATTCAAATATCACTTATTTTTATATATTCACAGTTCAAATTATTATTAGAGGGGTTTTCTCTTTTTTGCAGCTATTTTTTCATGCCCGAAATTTTATATTATAAATAGGTTTGGCACGGAAAATACTGTGAATTACAGCCGTTCAATCTGCAATATGTTTTATAATCAAATATACCAGATGAAAACCAATAATTTATATTTGTAATATTGCATCAAGTAGATAAACGCAAATATTTTAAAGTTTTGGAACTCGGTATCTTATAAAATAATGTATTTTTTTATTAATCTATTTGTGTAAAATGTTTTTACGAATAAATTTCGCTTTTGAAATACGTAAAACCTTTCTCTCAGAATGATGCCAAAATTTATAAATTTATTGACTTTAGAAAATATGATACTTTATAATAAAATTATTTTTTACAAATACAAAAAAGTAAAATTTTAGAATAACTCTATAGCAATATAAATTTATTTTCGGGATATAAACGACATAAGTTTACATCGATATAAACACAACATCTGTATAGATTTATTCATTTTCGAATTATTATAAAAATTTAAAGCCAATTATTAATTAGTTTTTATGTGAAAAAATACACATACAGATTATAATACTTGACGAGAATAATATATGTGGATTAAATTGAATTTTAGTTACTATTGGTAAATTTTGAATAATAAAAATATAGAAATTTTGTAGTTTTTAAACATCCTATCTCTTTGTCTAAAAAGTTAAATGAACATCTTATTGTGTCAGAGTACAATACATGTAATTTTTGTACGATGAAAAACGACAATAGGTAATATTTGAAGTCAATGATAATTGTTAATATTTTTCAACGATTTGTGTTTAAGATACCGCATTTCAACACCTGATTTATGCAAATTTTAATTAAATTCACAGAAACGTTTTTTTACGGCTATTATAAATATATCGTGATAAAATATTTAGATTGTATTTGCGATATGAATAGACCTTAAATTTTATTACAGAAAAAATGGTTCTAGATATAGCCCGCTTGTTGAAGATAAGTAAATGACCTAAGAAATCGAGATTTAGTTCCTCGACATTTTGTGTATATTGTATACGTAGATGAGTAATTAAATTATAATTGGTTGTGAATTTTTTTTCCATTGGATGTGGTCTTTTACCAAACAACTAATATATAAATATGTATATTGTTAAATATATAATTTCGTGTTTATACGGTTATATTTTTATTTATAAAAAACAAACTTTTTTTTCGACGGCAATTTATTTGCAAAATTATACTTATCGGGTATTGTTTATGCACCAGCGGTAAAGGATTTAATATCATTAAAGCTATATTTGCTGTTAAAAGTTTGTTTATCAGTTGAATCAAATACTCTATCATAAATAAAATCAAATGTATTTATTAGCAAACAAGGTGTTTTGACGCAGAAAAAATGATAGATTCATACAAAGTTATTTCGTTTGAATGAAAGTTGAATAAAAAAATATCTTTATGTAAATTAAAACCTAATTTATCCGGGCATACAGAAAATAAACTGCAGATTTATAAGTATGTAATCGTATATTAAAATCATCTATAATATAGAATAAAATAAATTCGAATTTCCCAAAAAGTAAAAAAATATTTGTAAGATGCTATTTAATAAATGGTTTTTTATACAATAAATTTAATATACTAAGTCGAACTACATATTGGTCTATAACATGAGATGAAGTGCTGTATAAGGTTTCAAAATTTACTTAGACTGCACTTAATTCAATATAATATTATGAATCTTGCTATTTTATCATCGATAATCTTTATTTATGTTTTTATTTTATTAGTTGAATTAATAAGATTGTAGTGTGTATCTTCTTTCTTGTGATCAGATAAATTCAATTCTAATGGATGCTTCTATCTTAGCATCCTGTTATATTAACTATATCATGTTTATTTACATCAGAAAATTCATTTTCGGATTATTATACAGCAAAAAAATTGCACTTACGTAGTATACATGAATTTCAGATTGTACATTTACTATTTCATTTTATTTAGAAGAAAATGAAGTAAAAGTCTCACATAGAATAATCGTCTAAGCTTTGAAGAATTGCGATATATATGGGCTTATTTTTCAAATAGTCTTAATATTTATATGTGTTGATTATCGATGATTTTGTAAAAAAAGCGCTTTTGCTTGTGTTAAAAAATAAATCACTTAATTTATTTTGTATTTTTTAAATATACCATGGAATCTAAAACAATTTTATAGGGTATTAAAACTAGCAAGCACAATGGGTCAAAAAAATTAGAATTCCAAAACGATATTTTGTTTGCTTATTAGACAATATTAGAAAGATTTATTGCATATATGATCTTGTATACATATAATTATGTACTGTACATTTTATTTTATCACATAATAACTTTTAAAATGCCCCAGCAGAAGTTTTATTCTCACATTTCGTTTCTAGAAATATATTCGATTAGTATTTTAAATCAAAATGCATTGTGTATATGCGAAACTAGTTTAAATCTTTTTTTAAAAATAATAATTCATGGTGGGTATTTAAGGCATAGATTAAAGGCTTAATAGGGGGAAATATATATTAATAAGTTATTTTCTTACAAAAAATCCAGAATAAATTACAAAAAAAGTAGAAACAAAATTTAATTCACCGATTTTGAGGACAAAAATATTAATAAGATTTCTTAAATTTTTATTGTAATGCATATGAATAATATCTTAAATTAAACCATAATCCTATAAATCGAACATATTTCTAAAAATTTAAAAGCAAATTTAACACTTTAAATATACTAACTTATGATCTCAGTCTCTAGAATTTCTAGAGGCAAGGAAAACAAAAAAACAACCACCTGCAAG
Organism: Rhyacophila brunnea; assembly: GCF_057557595.1. Classification (NCBI taxonomy): domain Eukaryota; kingdom Metazoa; phylum Arthropoda; class Insecta; order Trichoptera; family Rhyacophilidae; genus Rhyacophila; species Rhyacophila brunnea. The sequence continues at coordinate 440,199 of NW_028233352.1, forward strand.
AATTATAGTGCTCGTTTTTTATGCACCCATAATACAAAGCGGTTTCATTTACTGATATTTCACCTTAAGCTGCTAGAAAAGAGAAATTCACCGCTTATCTGCAAGAGATTTGTCTAAAGGGAGTGTTTTTAGGCAAGATACTTACTTGTATCAAATAAGTCACAAGAAACCTAGTGAAGAAAGCTAAAGACTCTCCACAAGGAGGATTTTTTATTTTTTTCTTTTTCCGTGTATCTTCAAAACATTGCACAGATATGAAAAATCCTTAATTTTTTCATTCCTCGGCTTTATGCAAGAGAAACTTCTATTATAAGTATCAAGTAAATGTTTCTATTAATAGTTCTTAAATATTAATTTAAGATAATTATATTAGATTTTGTATCCTTTGCAAGCTATTTATCAATAAAAGTTCTATTTCAATTTTTAATGTTTTATCCAATGCTTCTAATATTGTACATTCTGTAGTTTTTATAAACGATGGCCATGTTTTGCTTAGATAGATCTAGCATCTTATATTTTTTATAAAAATATAAAAAGATGTGACTGACACACTTGCATAAAAATTCCACAACTTTAGCTTTCTAATTTTTTATTATTACCTGACAGATTCTATGGACCTCTAGTTGTCGACCTAATCAACCATTCTTGCTAGATTCACACATGGTATAACATTTTATAGAAACTTTTTTCTTTGTCCCTGCAATTCTCACCTAAAGTTTAGAATTCATATTTCTCATCGACTCGTGGGCTGTTAAAGTTGCATTGCTTTTTATGATACACTTGAACGCATTTTCAAGTGCGCGTTCATGATCGTTATTTCATATAATATCAAAAAACAATTTTTTGTGAAAGGTTGTTCTTTATTGAAGCATTTTTTTAACAAACATGCATCTATAAGCTAATATAACTCTAATGTCGCATTAATATTCAGTTTATATTACATAATCTTTATTTATTACACACTAAAAATATTTATATTTCTTGCAAACGAAGTTTTTTGTCTATTTTGATTCTTACGTAGACATATTTTCCTAATATTGGAATAATACTTTCTCGTATTAAATTGTATCGATCATTATCTAATTATCATCCTAAATTGTATCTTATATTCCACATTCGCTTGGTTATATTTCATGTAGCTTCCTCTGCACTAAAGTTATATGTCATCTAGTTTTTCTACAAGTTCTTATTTTGTTGACGCCATATTAATGTACTATCAGTGTCTATATTACGCTTAGAACTTTAAAATACCTTCTACAGGTGTTTTTTGATCTGGAAACAATGGTGTTTTAATGTGGTTTATTTAAAATCAGAGGAAAAATTGACACCTTCGCATCGCACCTCTGCGTATTTATGGCCAGAACTCGTGTCATTGTATTTTTGAATTTAATTTCCGTGTTGGATATATTCTTTCTATGAATCTGCAAACTATAAAAAAAAATCAATTTATTTGATTACATATTGGAATTATTTTATAATAAATAATATTTATTATGGGTCAATTTTCTTTTTAACAATTAGATCTATTGAGACGTTATCAGTCATTGGGAGAATTTAGAAACTTATGGATACTTTTTTTGACACTTTTCTCATGATCTATCTATACCAACTGCTCTTCTTCACACAATATGATAAGTTCAAGTGTCTTTTAAAGAACCAACAAAGTTATATTTTATAAAAATAACTATATAAGAAATATAACATAACCTAATTAAAGTATATATATAAATAATATAAGCATTTATTTAAACCAGTATAGATAATATAAGCATTGATGTAAACCGGAATGTATAGTATAAACATTGGTGAAAACAATAAACTAAGAGAATATATAAAAATATAAACATTGGTGAAAACAATAAACAAAGAGAATATGATCAACTAGAATCAGACTTTTCAATAATCTACAAGTGTGAGACAAAGATTATATATATGTCATAGCATAAGATTGTAACACAATATCTTAAAAGGTAATTATAGAACGCGAAGGCACAAACCAAATTGACGCATGTATTTAAATTATAGGATTGAGAAAAACACTTGAATTAATACATCTTAAATGACTAGAGTATGGAAAATAGTGTAAGTTAATATAGCCAAAAGTAAAGATATGATCTTTCCACGATAAAAATTACACTACGCACAACGAGGAAAAAAAATTGGAGACCAAAATAATCTGTTGCCGATAAATAAGGGTCAATATACGATATTGAGTTTTAATACCATGGCCCTTTTAATTTTTAGCCTTAATCTTTATTCTAATGCTGTTTTTTTTGTAGAAATTAATATCAGAACTTAAATTTTTATGAACATTTTCATACAAAACAGCTTTTCCAACGTCAGAGCTTGGACAAGAAAAATCAGAACAACAAACATGAAGGTGCAATGAATAATAGGTCGGATGGTAGTGAAAAAACATATATACGTTTTCATCTTTCATTCCAAAATAGTAATTCAATACTAGAAGAGCCTTTTCACGTGCTTTCTCAAGTAAAACGATGTTATCGATATCACGGATGGTATATAAATTTTCATTTTTGAAAAATACAAGTATGTAAAGTTCGGCAGTTGTTTTACCGTTCCATTGGTAATTTGGGATGATTACAAAGTCATCGTCGTTATAGAATATGATTTCTTTGATTTTTTCATCTTCTCCTTTTTTATTCTTTATTACAAGTTCGTTTTGCAGCATTTTTATTTTTTCTTGGTCGATTTCAGTATTTTTGAGGTAGATTTCATTTAAATTTGCATCACTAGCTTTTTCATCATTAGAAATATTGACTGATTCATTTTTTTTGACTAATGCAACACCGATATTCGTAGAATCATCTTTGAAACTGGAAATGCTGACATTTCCACAATTATCAATTATGTTTCTTATCCAATTTCCTCTCGTCTTTTCAATAGTCTTAATTTCTTTGATTTTAGTACAATAATCTTCATAGCTTTCATTCTCAAAAATGAAGCAATCTCTTCTATGCTTCTTCAATTCCTCTTTTGTTGCTGGATAAATCACACTTAAACCATAATTTACGGGCGAAAAAACATTATGACAAGCGTAAATATCATTTTGAAGGGTTATATTGGTTTTTATAGCATCTTTAATCAAATTAGTCACGGAATCTTTGGTAAGTGCTGGTGGCGCAAATGTTATTATTGCATGCTCATCTCTTATTTTTGCCACCACTTTGTATTTTCCATCAAAATGATATTCGTGTATTATTTCCATTTCGCTTATAAGCTCTTGTAATGAATATTCATTGTGTCCAACCATCTTTGCTATGGGTAAATGAATTAATGCAATATAAAGTTTTTGCATAATTTAATTAATTGCATGTACTAAATTAAGTACAATTTTTTTAATTTATTTTAAAATCAGTGATAGCGAAGTCGAATGATTTAATTGTATGTTAAAATTAAACAGAAATTTTTTAATATATGTAAATTTTTAATACAGTTTAAAATTTGTTAGACTGAAGATGAATGATTTAATTGTATGTTAAAATTAAACAGAAATTTTTTGTTATATGTAAATTTTTAATACAGTTTAAAATTTTTTAGACGGAAGATGAATGATTTAATTGTATGTTAAAATTAAACATAAATTTTTTGTTATATGTAAATCTTGTTAGACTGAAGTTTATATTTTAATTATGTATGAACATAATTAAGCATAAATTTTTAATACAGTTTAAAATTTGTTAGACTGAAGATGAATGATTTAATTGCATGTTAAAATTAAACAGAAATTTTTTAATATATGTAAATCTTGTTAGACTGAAGTTTGTATTTTAATTATGTATGTACTAATCTAAGCACAAATTTTTAATACAGGTTAAAATTTGTTAGGCTGAAGATGAATGGATTTATTGTATGTTTGAACTAAAGAATAAATTTTATAAGATATATTATAATTTTTTATACTGAAGTTTTAATTTTACTTATGCATGAACATAATTAAGCATAAATTTTTTCAAGAATTATTCGATTCTATATTTTTTAATATGATACATCAAATCAATGATAAAAAGGGTTTAATATGCCGAAGCAACATCAAATGATTGGAACCATTTTAAATATTAAACAATAATGAATCAATAGGTCATTGATTAGGTTAAAATAAGAGAAGATGCGCTCGAAGCACTGATAGTACAAGGACTTCAAACAAATCAGTCAATTACAAAACTATATATGTGTGATATACAGCCCAATCTTTATAACATGTACAATTAAAGCGTTATTTATTAAATTCTTAAAACAATATCTTAAACAACAAGAATTGAAAAATCGAATCGAACATTTATTAGGGGAAAGTTCGAAATCTCTTAAAAATAACAAATATGTACAACATTTAATAAATTTCTTTATTTTTTCCATTATTTGTAAAATTTAAATAATTAAATAATATGATGAAGTGTTTCCTAATAATTTGAAATATATATTTTTTTATATCGATTTCATTCCATGCTTCCATAAAATGTCTTTTGTGTTGCTAAACTAAGCCTGTGATGTGAATTAATATAAAAAAATATACAACTAAATTGAATATTCTCAAAGACCCGAATAGTTTGAGCCATGTTTTAAGTGAAAAATATAAATATTTTTTGATCTTATTAGTTTCCAACAAATATAACTTAATCAAAGTGTTCCTTCATGTTTGTTTAAGTGGATTTCTCGTTTGCAATCTTTTTTTTTGACAATAATTTTTACTCAATAAATAGAATATTAAATTTTATTTCTATTTAATAGAAAAATTCTTTATTTATCAAGAAATATAATAATGAGAAATTCTTGAATTCAATATTATTAAATTCATGGACGGCATAATTTGATCAACATACATATTTTGTTTTAATATTGAAAAATTCACTATTCAATTATAAACTATGTTTGGTATAATTCGATCAACTTACATATTTTGTTTTAATAATGACAAGTTCTTAAATTAAAATTATAAATTTTGGATGGCATAGTTCTATCAACACTTTTAAATATTCTTTGTTTTTAATTGCAGAACAAAATAACACAAACTCACAAAATTTACAAGAAAGAGCTATAATTTCAGGCCAAATCAAGGCCTATATTCAAACCATAGTGCACGAAAAATTGCTTAAACTAAAATTTCTCGAAAAAAGGGGAGGGGATGAGCATTGAACATAAATGAGACAGTTAAAAGTATAGGTAAAAAGTGCGCATGTGAATTATTTAGCCTTGCTTGAAGATGTGTTCAAAATTTTACATTAAAAAATAACCATAATTAAGCAAATTTTATAGATCTCCATGTATTTCAGTTACTGCAGTATAAAAATATATAAATTAACTTAGTCTAGATAGTTTCATCCATTACTATACATATGGTAAAAAAATATATGAATAGAGTTATCAGAAGCATTGCATGTTTATCATATACCAAAAAAATTCAATTAAATAAATTATATACAAAAATATTGTAGGATATTGTCCAAATTACCATATAGAATATCATATAACCTAATTGCTTTTGCAACTTACATTGAAGGAATCATTATAATAGAGGTAGACACCAGAAATATTATTCTTTTGTGAAGAAGATTGTAAGCATGATGATGTGAAAAGAAGTAAAGCCAAATCTGTTCAAAAGAGCAATTTTAATTTTGTTGAAAAATCAAATTAATGAAAAAAGTAAAAAATTTTATAAAATTATATTTTTATATTAACGTATTTATAACAGTTTTATATAACTAAAGCGCTTAAAATACAGAAAAAGAGACGAATTTGAACAAAATACATGATAAAAATACGTTCATTGTTAAGAAAATACAATGAATTTACATAAGATAGTAAGATTTTTGAAAAGATGATAATATATAAAATATTAAGATGGTATCTTGCGATTATATAAAAGAAAATTTTGCAAATTCAATATTATGCACGTTTTACTTCTAAATGAATTTCATAAAAAGTCTATTTAAAATGCGATAAACATACTTTCAAAAGGATCTAAAATGTTTTTTAAACTTTAAAAAATTTCCAAATGAACCATCCTAGAGAATCATATTGTTTTATTATCTAATGTGTGATTATAGTTGCAAGAAATTTGTTTCTGGAGAAATATTTATTTCTATTACTTGAAAATTGTCTAAACATTACGAGATTTTCATAGGAATCTTTGACTTTGATTGTACTTATCACACACAAAAGATATTTTTATAGTATTTCTGGTTTTCAAATCCATCTATTTTGATGATAAATTAAGAATAACATACTTCAAAGGATATATCTTAATTTTTAAAACTGTATTTATGTTTATTAATATTTAATTATGCTAAAATAAATAATATCTAAAGTAATAAAAATCAACAATTTTACTTATTAGAATGATTCTGTTCACAAATATAAGTTTTTTTCAACTTTTTTTATGTCACTAAATATGTTTATAATCATATATTTTTCAAATGTGTACAAATAATGTTGCATATAAGATTTTATAAACTTTTTGCCCTTCTTTAATGAAAACCGTGTATATTCTTCCTTAAAAAGTAAAAAAAATATAAAAATAACCGTAGGCCAATTACTATATTATGCAAACGTTTAATAAAAATGTCTTGTTTTTTGCCTTCCTCAACACTTCTCGTTCTTATTTATGTTAGAATCCATTGTATTGACCAGATTTAAATTATTACCTTATAATCTATGTATTGTACACTTATACAACCAAAAATATTTTTTTAAGCAAGTGCTAATCGCATATAATTTTTTATTTTCTTCACAAGTATAAGTTTATCTATTAAATTACAGAATTTTATATTATTAAGATTGTGTTAAGCCCATATAAGTTTTTATTTTCTTCACAAGTCTGGGTTTATCTATTACATTACGAATTTTATATTATCAATATTGTGTTAAGCCCATATAATTTTTTATTTTCTTCACAAGTATAGGATTATCTATTAAATTACAGAATTTTATAGTATTAAGATTGTGTTAAGCCCATATAAGTTTTTATTTTCTTTACAAGTCTTGGTTTATCTATTAAATTACCAAATTTTCTATTATTAAGCTTGCTTTAAGCAAATATAAGTTTTGATTTTATTTGTAAATATTTTATTAGGTGCGTTTTTAATCTCAATATGATCAATACGGTATTTAGCACCTCAAGACAAGATATTATTTGTATTGGAATTTTGAAGCTTTATTGATGCAAAATTTGCGGATTGATTCTAAAAGCAAGATTTTTATGATATAAAAGTTACAAAATAGATATAATGCATATATATTACAAGACAAACATACACACGTATACAAATTACATAGTCTATAAAATCAAAACGGTGTGAAATACTAACAAAGGATTTGTAAAATTTTCCACTAATATATAAACAAAAATACACAGCTTATCTTTTTACTCAATGAAATCAGCAATTCACAATGCTAATTAATGTATGCATAATTGATAGAAAATTTGAACGATTGACTTGATGCGTAAAAGTGCACATGCGGTAGAAATAAACTTCGATACGAATGAAAATATTTTTGAAGACTATTAGACAGATGCAGAAAAAGATTTTTGACTATTTTAAAAAAGAAGGTGTTCGAAATTTATAAACAGCTTAAGAAAAACGTTTGACCAAAAAATAATTTAATGCTGATTTTTTTTTTATTTTATGGTTTTTTATTCTTTATAAATATCTACTTCTTGAGATTACCAACAGGTATATTATATTTTATAGTGTTTAAAAATATAAAGAAATTATAATAGTTTGTTTTATTTTAAAATGATGCTTATAGGAAAAAATATACTGGATTTTAAAATGAAATTCTTATAAATTCAAATAGCAAAAAGTTAAATATTTTCAAAGTGAAAATTTTTGTAAATGATTTTAAAATATACAAAATTTATATAAAATTCAAATAGCAAAAAGTTAAATATTTTTAAAGTAAAAATTTTTGTAAATGATTTTAAAATATACGATATCTCATATTAAACTTGTAATTATAATAAAAATCACCTATAAGTGAGAAATTATATTGATTTTGGGTATTTTAAATAGAAGACCTATATTTTTGCAACATACTTTAGTAGTTAATACCAGACAGAGAACCGGCATTCAGCAAAAAAAACTTAAATTATGTCATGATAACCAAGTTGAAACTAAAACTCTGAATTCAGCTTAAATAAATTAAAATAAAAATAGTTAATGAATTCGATTGAATTTTCAGATGCTTAATGCGCCCTCATGATTTTCCGAATCCCTTTGTTACAAATTCTGGATGTTCTCTTTGCTCTCATTTATCGGATTAATGCATTTTTTTTTGTATTTTCTGTGCTATTTAGATCATGAAAAATGTAAATGACATAAATCTAATTTTATTCTTATATAAAATGATATATTGAGTAATCTTTTCTTCTCTTTACTTGAGCTGGCATTGCTTAGCAAGCATATTCGTAATTAATGACATGGAGAATCTCTTTCTATCTACCAAGGTAAAGATAAACACTTTATATATTACAAAAAAAGAGAATACTTATTTATATAAAAATAAAAAAGTGAAATATTATCTAAATTTACTAAAATTTGGTACTCTTAACACGGGAATCATCACATCTTTAGCAATAAAATCATCCAAAGACTTAAATATAAATCGACTAACCCCGACATCGACCGAACAAGGCCCCAAAACTACAAGTGTAGTATCAAGTGCATGCAAACACGAATCCAATTTAAACCTTTCACCCCCAGATATAACTAATCTCATAACTTCAAAACGATTACCAAACTTAGATTTGAATTTCTCAGTAATACGATCCATAAATTTTTTTATCTTAGATCTTATCGCAGATTGTTCATATAAATACAAATTGTTGTAGAATAACATCGCCCATGGATCGTTTATGATATACAAATGTTCTGGAAGTAGAAATATCAAAACTACTTGATGCACCGATGGGTTAACTATTTCATACATGGCCCAATCTACTTGTGGTATCTCGTCTGATATTTTTTGAAAAACTAGTGCTATTGTTTTCATTAAGATATTTTTTATTTGGGCCATTATATTCGTAATTTCTATTCTCCTTTTTTTTGCTTAGATCATCATTTTTTTTTGATTTGATTGTTTGTGATATAATGAATCGTTTTTAACAATAAAGGAGTATTTTTTTATTATCTATATAAATCTATTTGGTTGGTCATTTCTTTATAATATGTGATCAAAACAAAGATTTGGTCATTTTTGCTTAGATAATAATTCAGATATTTACTTTAAAAAAAATATCAAGTTGTTCATCATGTAAAAAATGCCTTTTTATCAATGGTTACAGCAGTATAAATATAAATTACTATGGCTATCTCATTCGTTTAAAATGTTTTTTTCGAATATAAATGATATTTACAGAAATCACTGTATCCTATTCGTTCAAATTGTATTTTATTCCATTTTCAATATTTTTTTTAGAATTCAGAGTATTTTAGCAAAGAATTATAAAGGGTGATTAAAGCGTCATGTTTTTTTAGATAAACAAATTATCACACTAAACCATATATAATTATACATGATATAATTTTTAAGTTTTGGATTTAAATAAATTAAAATAGAAGTAAGCTTTAAAAACCTTCACGTAAAATTTGAGAATTGTGAAACGACACATAAAGATCTAAGTTTTAGAAAAATTTAATGTGTAGAAAAAAACAGAAATCCCAAAAAATATAATTCGTAAATGCATTATATATGCTTCAATCATAAAATTGCAAAAAATCATGTTCCAGCATTTTAAATTTCTTAAAAAAATAATAACATACTTTTTTTTATTGGTACGGCATATAATAAAAATATAAATCCCTAAGCACGAATAAAAAGAAAAGCTAGGTATTTCTAACGAAATCAGCATAGATTACGTTGATATGTCAAAAAAATGTGCATATTAGTTTAATAACATGAAGATAAGAACATTTAAACTTTTATGAAAAAGCAGTAAATTTTCGTAATATAGTTTGCATTATTGTTGGTTTTTACAGAATTTCTATATTTTTATAGCTGATTACATGAGGGAATTCATAAATTAAAAACTTCTACCACATCCAACCATTAAGTGCTATAGATCCAAAAAAAGCTAGATTTAGGCAATATAAATGCCTGGCTTCATAGATCATGTCATAGCAGCAGTTTTTTTTTTAGATGTAATTTGCGGGTAATTTATTTATGTATTATTTTTAGCCTCATGCAAATTATATTTATATAAATCATAAGATTTTATATGCAGGATGATACCAAAATTTAACAAGTAATCTTATACATCAAAGCTTCTCGATTTGGTATTTTATTTGTTTATATAAAGGTTTTCAGATACAAAAAAAATGCTGATCAAATAATTTAGCTGTAAATATTTGTGTAAATAATAACCTTTATAATTATATATGAAACCGAAATTACGACACATTTGAGCATGCAAAAAATATTAATATTATAATTGTCAAATTTTTTAGGATTTTTGACGGTTAATGCTCTAATTATTAAATATAAAATTGTGTGATTCAAATAAAAATCCGTATTTTTGAGAAAAAGAAATTAAACAACATCAAAAATTATATTTTAATAAATGAAAAGTTACAATAATCAAATAAACAAGACATAACACAATAAAATAGACTTAATTTTCTTTCAGATTTTTTTTTTAATTTTACGTTGGTTTTATAAATTGCTTATTTATCACACAACAGTTATTAAGCATTATAAATAAATATTTATTATCTTTGGTTAAATTTTGTAATTTTTTCATGTGTGATATAGGAATTTTTTTTGTTTAAATTGCGCCACGCAAGACATATATTACTTTATTAGTATTTTAAATTTTGATTCTAAAATTTTTTTTTAGAATCATATTTATGTGGACTAATTTTTCGATATAAAGTCTTTTTTTTGTAAAAAATTGACACCTTTCTGTTTAAAATTATTTCTTATTAACAATTATACATTCTTTTGGCCTATTTTATACATCCATTAATACATGATAGATTAATTGAAATTAGAGAATATATGAATTTTTTATCATTATTTTGGAATGATTTGTTCTTTGTTTCTTGAGTATTTTTCTTCCTTTGATACATCTAAATCAATTTTCTGCACTTAATTTTTTAAAAAATCGATAATAAAGAAATATCATATATTTGAATTATTTTATTTTTCTATAATTTTTTCAACTGTAAAATATATATTTTGACAAACTGATAATTTGACATGGAATTATTCAAAAAATGGCAATCAATTTTCATATTCGTACTATATGTCAAGTTATATTCATCGAGAATTTTTTTAACCCTAAAAATAGCACAAAAAATCAAAAAAAATATTGATGAATGGGTTAGTTGTTAAATTACCCTATAAAAACATATTAATAGTTAAAATATACAAAATAAAATTTATATATAAAAAAGGTAAATGGTCTTTATAATGAGTGACATGATATCTTTTTAATAAAAAATAAAATATTTACAACGGATAATAAAATTCATGTTAAAATAAATTATTTATTAAAAATAAAATTTAGGAGAAATTCGAAAATACCAGAAATTTATATATACAGAGAGGTTCACAATATATTATTTATAATCAATATTAACCTAGTTTTATTTTGAATTGAATAGAATTACATAATTTTGATTGTGTAACTTAGAATATGAAAAATTTAAAATGAAAATACATTTTTTTCACGTTTATATGCGCAATTGAACTCAATTTTAACTTTTAATTATATATATATAAAAACAGAAACACTTGTGAACCCTATCAATAATGTTCAACATGTTCTATATTTTAGAAAAAAGAAACTACCTCCGTGCATTTGCTCTCGTTTTTGTTAATTAAAGCCGTTATTTTGCGCAATGCAAAAACTTTCAATAATTTAATGCGATAAATCACTTTTAAAATACAATTGTATTGACATTAAAATATTTTTAGCGATTTTGAATTATAATTTACAATATTACCTTTCAATTCCTTCATATCTGCTCTTATAAATAAATACATTGCACAAATATACATTTGTAAAAATTTTCTATAGTTTTCGCATCGATTGTGTTTTGAACTCTAAAATAAAGATTTTCAAGACCATATATATATAAAATTATACATTTCATTTTATCTAGCTAGATTTCACAGATCTTATTAAAGTTAGTCAATTTTAATTGGTAAAAAATATTTTATATATCATTCCATGCAATCGAGTTTGAAACAATTGTATTGACCAGTCTATTTTACAATCTAAAAAAGATAACCTATTTACAATTTCATGTAGTTGGATTTATAAAAAATGGCATAAAATTTGTTATTAATAATATAAAAAAATGTTTTTGCACTCGAGTTTTTACTAATAATATTCGACTAGTCTATTTTAGTATATAGAAAAATAACTTATATACCATTCGTTGTAGTTGAATTAGGGGGAAATTGTAGTAAAATTAGTCATATTTAATTTATGTACCATTCCATGCAGTCGAATTTGAAACTATTGTATTTAAAAAGTCTATTTTATATCTAGAAAAATATTTTATAAACAATCTGATGTAGTTGGATTTGTGAACAATAGCATGAATTTAGTATTTTAAAAATATTTTATAAACTATTCGATGTAGTTGGATTTGTGAACAATAACATGAACTTAGTATTTTAAAAATATTTTATATGCTATTCGATGTAGTTGGATTTGTGAACAATAGCATGACTTAGTCATTTTAAAAATCTTGATAATATTTTATCTTGCGGAGGTGTAAACAAATCATCCTAAGCAAAAAGTACAAATAAATGTTTAAAATGAATTTAATATACGATTTACCACATGAAATTTCGTATAAATGTATTTGAATCTTATTTTATTCAAAAATAGAGACAAGGATAGATTATCACAATATGATTTTGTGTATGGTCGCATGGAAATTTAAAATACCCCATAAAGCAATGATTGCCGCTTTCAAAATTGAAAATTCTGCAATAATTCCGAAAAGACATAGCAGTGAAGCAGCAGGATGTGATATTCACGCTAATTTAGGAGGAATTATAAATCCCAAATCACGTGGAACAGTTAGAACAGGAATATCGCTTAAAGTTCCAGAAGGCTATGTTGGGTTAATATATGGCAGATCCGGTTTATCCAACAAATATCTTCTTGAAGTTTTTAATACATGTATTGTTCCCGGAAATGATAATGAAGAAGTCGTTGTTGAATTCTTAAATCATGGAAATGTTCCTTTTGAATATACAGATGGTGAAAGAATTGCCCAATTGGTCTTTGTTAAAATTGATGAGAATATTAATATTGTGAGTGGTTAATAAAATTATGGTTTTTAATTCAATAAAATTATTTTTTATAAACTTGTAAATAATCATTTATTAACACTAAAAACAAATTAATTAATATTTTTGTTATTGGATGCTAGTAATCAATATACATCGATATAAAATTTAGATCACATAGAGTCGTTCTATTTAAATCATTTATAGTATGTGAAACTCTGATAAAGGCACAACTGTCATCTTTCTTTTCACTTTTAATAATTTATCATTTCAATTACTCATCTTGTATAGATGTTTACTTTATCCACCAGATTCAAAATAAAACTTTAAATTAGGCTATTAATTCGAATATTTTTTATATTGCTACAATTTAAGATATAAACAAATTAGAGTCTTAATTTCCCATTTAATTTACTTAGTTAATATTTGAGGATGCTAGTTGTTTGAAAAAAAACGAATTCGAAGCGAAGAGCTTAACTCTTTAGACTTAAACAAAGCTGATTTTTGACCCACTCATCCAAATAAATAATTTTAGATATACAATATTATGAAATGTATTTATGTGATATTTGGTTTTTGTCCTCTAAAATTTGTTTAAGTAAATTTGTATATTGCTCTACAGAACATATTTCACAATACTCATTTCAGTCTCATCATCTTTAAAATCCTTCTCTATAGATATTATCATTAAAGACTTATCATTTAAATTTTTTACACTATGTTTTTTCATAGAATTCTTAATATTAGATTATTGACCAATTGTATTTACTAACCAAACCAAACCATGTTATGTGTATGATACTATTCGTGCTCTGAATGTTTAAATAAGGGGTGCTTATTTACCAGTAAATTATGCTTTCTTATCTTAATGTCTATAGATGAGTCAGGTTAAAATACCTTTATATTCTTAATTTTTTTTGTGTAGTTGAATTTTTATCTTTATCATAGACAAAAATACCTGGTTTGTCTTGCCATTAAAATATTAAAAAATATACTAAAAGTGATTTGGTTGGTTTTTATCATATATTAGCATATTCCTTCAAAAATATAAAATTAGTTCAAATTGAAAAACAAGTCATAGTAAGTCTTCCTTTAAGTATTATATAAAATCATTACATTCCATAAGAGCTTACAAAAAAAACACTTTAAAAAATAAAAAAAGCTACAGTATTCTATTTTTCGATTATAGTCGTATTTTTAGAAACAAAAAGCTTTTTACAATAAAAGTTCATGATATTATCCGTTAAAAAATCCATGAAAAGACATAATGTTATCTCATATAAAAAATGTTACCCATAAAATATATCAATAGAATTTATTGGGCATGTTAGATGGTATTAGGCAATAAAAATGTAATTTTAAAAAGCTATAATAATTTTTATTATTACAAAATTCATGACAAAAATCCAAATTAATTTAATTAAATTTTGAAAAGTTATAATAATTTTTATTATTACAAAACTCGAAAGAAATATACAAATTGATTTAATTAAAAATTGGATTTTATAAAACAGGTTTTGATGCAATAACTAGTTTTTAATGGGTTAATAACAGCAAAAAACCCCGATCGTACCAAGACAACAACTCAATCTTTCTTACTATATAAAATTTACCATAGAAATAAAATAAATCTATATAATTATGAAAAAATAACTTGAAATAATACCGTCCTTTATAATAAATATTATGCAATCTTCAAATTTATACTATAAAGCCATGAAACATAGAAACATTGAGTAGGGGTTCGATAATTATAATATTTTACATATAAATTCCGTATTTGTCACATTATATGCTATTTATGAAACTTTTTAGATGAAAAATCGGTATTTATAACATTATATGATATTCTACTTAATATTTCACACAAAGAATTGAGCTTTTAACATTATATAATATTTTGGAGAATATTTCACATTAAAAATTATATTTCAACATTATTTATTCTGATAGAAATTCACAAACGTATAGATTTTCTCATATTTAATTATATAAATAAAGTCATATAAAATAGGTCATAAATATGCTATTTAGACCGTTAGGAGGTATATTATCGCCTTTACAGGTAAAACATATATAAAGTTATAATAATTTATGTATACCCTTAGATTCTGTATTATTTTAAAGGAAATTAGCAAAATAATTCTTAGTATTCGATAAACAAATTTCAAAAAAAATATATACTGGCAGCAAATAATAGGCATTTTGATAAATTTTTTTTATTGCGTCAGATTTGTAAAGAGTTTGATAAACTGCACAGATCAACAAAAATTACAATAAAGAACTAAAATACATTATAAATATAGGAAAGGTTAGCGTGATAGATGTGAGTTTAAAAATCTTTACCATAATTTATATAAAATAAAAAAATGTAAAGTAATAGCATATTAAAAAATCAATGAATATATATGATATCTTTACATAATACGTATTTTGTACTATTCAATTAAAAATTTACGAAAAAAGCATAGCTACACAATACCTTAAACATTTTAAATATTCATTTATCAAAGTCGATATTAATCATAAACTTGATCAAAATCATATTCATCATAAGACATGGCATAATTTTACAATAATGTGTAGATAATATTAGTAATAACAATTCTAATAACATAAATATATATGTTCATCCGTATCTAATTTCCCCTGATTATTCCATATAATTTTCATATAATTCCACCAAAAAAGAGCTATTGCAATATTATTTAGTTATTTACAAAATTTTCAATTTTTTTTAGCCTACTTAAATATTCTCGTACTACAAAATGCATATGATTCCTCTCAAATACTCGTAAAAATTTAATTTTGTATAGTTATTATTCAATGCAGCAATTATTGAATACTTATTTTTAAGAGCCAGCAGAAAATATTTTGAAAAATCACAAAAAAGCTACTGATAAAGATAAAGTGTTATGAAAGTACCAATATTTTATAAAAAAACAACTTTCGACCCTTTAATTTTGCATTAACACCATAATGGTTTTTTTAAAATTACATATGTGCGTATTTTTCTATGACCGAAAGACAACAAATTATAGGGTAATTTTTTTTTCTCTTTAACGGCCTATGTAATTTTGAAAAATATTATGATAGTTATTTTGTGTATAATTAAAGGAGATAAAGAGAAAGTTGACTTTTATCCATTTATATGGATAAATACTGAAAAATCCACAATGTATGATTAAAAAGATGAAATGATCCTAAAGATAAATAACTAGGTGTGAAATAACAAAATAATATATAACGCATGCTAGATATAAAAAATAAATGTAAATAACACAGATATTTCTATAAAAACGATATAAGCTCTTAAATTAAAAAATCCAAATTTATACCATATAACTGTAATAGATATGTGTAAATAAAAAGTTTAAACTATACTTATTCTTTCCCATTAGTTTTATATTAATATAATCATATTTAGCAGAAAAATATTATATAAGGCGATTTATATTTAGGTAAATAATCCAAGATACACAACTTTGTAAACCAATTACAAGCGAAAGAAATAGATATTGGTAATTATTTATTGTTATTTAAATATTAAATATGAGAAAGACATAAGTATAACGTATGATATCTGGTTTGATCCATCTGTTGCATAGAAACAAATAAAACACAATCCAAGCAATAAATATTATCACAGAAAATTTAAAACAAAAAAACAAGCATTAAATGCTTTATAGTCTAGAACAGTTTTTTTTCGGTAAATAAAAGACACATAAAAAGCCCATACAAAATACGAACATCAATTAGCCGATAATCTCAAATAAAACAAAGTCGAAAAGATTTCGTGAACATACAAAATTATCATTTGTGCATAAAAAAAGGCTCCAAATAAAAATATAAATCTGAAAAATATTCATATGATGATGTTAGAATCTTAAATTACTCTTTTATTGAAAAAAGAATAGAGATTGAATAAAAAGAATTTATTAATAGCATACAATAATATTTAACTAAATTTTATACATATAAACAAAAATTAAATTGGAATACATATATAAAAATATGTTATAAGCTGGAATCTTAAAAACGCGTTTTTTTAGTAATTCGTTTTTATTATTTTAAAAAAAAAAGCGGCCAAATTTATGCAGATGCATATTTTCGATACTAATTAATGTACGCGAAGATGTTTTAACCACTAGATTCTAATATATATCTTCAATAGAATTCTATAAATATATCGAAAGCTATTATTTTATAAATATCTATAGTATCACCTTTGTGCTATAAATCTATGATATGATATCAATAAAAATTAATAGGATTTTCGAATTTTTAAAAATATTATGGGATTCTGTTCTTAATTTATTAAACAGAGTATATGTAAAGAATTTAGAACCACTAGATTATCGGAGTATAATTTAACATTTAGCCGTTTTCAATGAGATCACAAAATAAAAAGCCACATATTTACATTTTTAGACATTTCAGAAATCAAAAAATCGATCATCAAATAAAACAGAGAAATTAATGCACTTTAAACACTAAATACTAAATAATTCTTCATATCAATTATACACAAAGAAGAAAATTGTTTTATACGAAGATTAAATTGTGGATTTCTATCAATATTTACACAGAAAATATAAAAATGATATATTGCGGATATTCATATTTACGAATATTTTGATACTAGGATAAAAATTAATGTATATTTTTTTTCTAAATTTAACAGAAAATAGCTATAAGATTTACGCCACAACGATTATTATTTCCAAATTGAAAGGTAATTTTTATGAGATTAAAAATTTTTATATAGAAAACTGTTTCGTCAAAAAAAAACCCTTTAAAACAAGTCACGGAGAATTCCTTTTATTTACTCAAATTTTTATTCGCTTCTTCATCTTTAGTATCCGAAGCAACGAGCTTGCTAGCCGGATTCGAACTTGATAGGTTATTCTGAACGCTAAATTGGATTTTCGGGTTAACAAGCAAATTACCAAACGAAGGAATCATATGAGCATAGTCATTTGATTCATTTTTACGAATAACAATGTTCGAGTCAAAATTAATGTTAGCTGCAAATCCACCTGTTACATCATCAGAAAGACACGGAGCCCTCAAATCCTCTTCGATTTTTTTAGATCTCGATTTCATTTCAAATTTAGTATCCACATTTTCAGGATCCATAAAATTAAACTGCACATATCCTCGGCAAAAAATTCTTTTCAAGTCTTTTTCTTCGGTTTCCTGCGCTTCGCCTTCTGCTTTAGCACCATCCAGTTCCTCGTTATCGGGGGTTAGAGTAGAAGAATTTGAACTTTCTGGAGATGCCTGGTTATCTTGTGGGGAAGCTAAATTTACCTTTTCATCTTCTTTTACACACATCACAGATAACATTAGAAAATATAAATTAAACATAAAAATACAAAATCGAATAGCTTATATAGCTCGAAATATATTAAATACTTGAAATGGTAATGCATGTGATCATAATTATTATTAAATTTTTATTTTTTTTACTTCTATATTTGTATGTTTTTTTCATGCTTTATATTATTATCATTTAGCTAATATAATAAATTTTATGACTCAAAGAAAACAGTTTTAGAAAACAATATCTTAAATGAATAAAGCTGACTCAATATGAGGATATTTATGTGTGATGAATAAGAATTCTCAATATATTTGTAAAAAATATTTCTTTTCAACTAGGTGACGATTGAAATGTGTTTCTAGCTTCAAGTAAACTTTTATTGCGATCAAAAAAAATTAAGTATGCAATTTTGTGCAAATACTTTTATATACATAAATAACTCGCATTATTAGCGGATTCAAAATAATAAAAAATTTAAGCAATTTTATTTGTTTTGTAAAGATATCTTTTTGCTTTATTTACATTATAAAACTATTAATTTACACCTGCTTGTATATAAGTGCACTTACAAGCCGCAAATAATTAAATATATAGTTTATTGTTTTTTTCTGGGCACATTTTATATTTAGTGATTTAGTCTGTGTTTTTTTCGGTTAGAAAATATATGTATTGCTAAATCTATATACATCTCTGTCACTTTTTTGTAAACATGAAAATTATTATCATTTATATTTAAACAATTTAAAATGTTATCGCGAAGTGTATATCGCAGATCGTTTTATTAAAATAAATAAATATATTTAGGTGTTTTTTTTGTTGTTATTATTATTTTTTAGTCTTTTAATTTTATAAACTATAGAAAACGGGAATTTTCTTAACACAATATGCTACAACCTTGGAGTTTAAATCATTTGAAAAATTGATAGACTAATTATCTTCATCTATAAACAATACATACATAGAAGATTGCATTTCTAAATGATAAACTATGATTTTAAAAAATATTTTTTAATACATAGAAGAGGTCGTAAACATACATGTATTATTGTTATAATTTTTTATAAAGACGCAACAGAATTGTAAAAGTAATATTTGCACAGCACACAACAGTGTTTTATATAGAGGACTAGTTTAAAGACAAAATTAAAAATATTTAATTATCTTAATATTCTCGGATTTACATACCTTTTTTTGATCTCGATTCATTTTCTGATCTATCTTTTAAAATTTTGGCTAAAAAATACAAATCTAGCCCCAAATATATAAATATGCATAATTTCGTATAATCTCGAAAATAAACTTCCCAACTCTAAAAGCAAGGAAATTTATATATAATTTTTAGTAGCTCGCGATAATAGACATGAATTATGTCTATAATAATTGTATACTTATAAATTAAATATAAAATTGCCTTTTAAATAACTTTAAAAGAGATTAAATGCATTTTCTATCGCTACAACTACAATAATTTTTTTACCGCAAAATACAGAAAGTATAGGTAGAACCTTTTTACGAAATTTAAAAAAAAAACCCAATAAGAATAAAATTAATGATGGCACTTCCTTATTTGCATATGATGGCAATTTAATTAAATTTGTGTTTTTTACTGCAATTTGCATTTATTGAGGCTTCCTCAAATATGTCATTTTTATTTTAAAGTATCTTAATCTTACACATAAGGAACGTTTTTTTAATTTACTTAGGATGGGGAGGGTCACAAAATATCATATAAAATATGTTAAGGGGTTAAAAATCCCGGACGAAGTATAAGCATGCATGCAAGCTCTCACACACCGTAAGACACTAGAACTCATCATATTTGAGAGAAGAAGAGCAGTTTATGAATATAGATCGGGGTAAAGTCTCAAAAGATGCATCAAAGAGTTGTGCATTATTCCTAACACGTTGACCACGTTTAAGTAGATAAGATAGATAAAAAGAAAATTTACCTATAAAAAAATATCTTAATATTTAATTTATATGTTTTATTCTACGCATAAAAACGTTTTTATGAATCGGCCGTCGATCTTAAAATTAAAGTAATATTGACCATCAAAATTTTACAATGTTTATGCTATATTAAAATGTTTTATAATATTTTCACATTTATTCTGTGCATAAACGCCGCGTTATATTCCTAACCAGATTACATAGACAAAAATAAATCTATTCTTATAAATTTCCAAATAATAGTCTATTTTAAAAAAAAACATACCATTTTATAAATCATCTTTATAAAAAGAATAAATTATTTCCCTTGTTTAAAAATATGATTTTTGGTGGGTAATATTTATAAATGAAAGGTTAAACATTTAAATATTTCAATATATACAATGCTTGTACAAACACAAAATTCACAAATATATAGATTTACATCAATTCCTATATTTTAGAATTTAGCTTTTATTTATTGATATTTAATCTTTTTATGATTATTTTATTAACATGTTTTTATGCATCTTATTATTGATATACGGTTAATTTTATTATGATCCGAAAATTTTTATATGAAATTCATACATATCTAGGAATTCCTTAAATTTTCGCCATAATTTTTTTAACTTTGTTTTTAATTATCCACAATTATCAGTTTAATCCGTATGTTCGTTTTGATAGAGCTATACAAACATTCTTTTATGATAATAGCTATCGGATTCAATAAGATTTTATGCATAGCAATCGAAAAATACATATATATTTATTTTGTAATGGAATGAAATCCAATGTGTTTTTTTTGCTTAACTGCAAATTTAGTTATAATTTAAAATATACTACACACACTTTCTGTGATATTACGCATGATTATAAAGTATTTTATTATCATTAATGAATTACAATAACAAAAGTACAAATGATGCTGTAAAAAAAACAATCTAAATCACATATGTTATACATCAATGCAGTTTCATTTTAAATTGAACCTTAAAATAGTTTATTTATTTTTTTAAAACGTAAATACATTAAAAACCGCGTTTTTATTCCAATAAATTTATCTAGTGTTACCTAAAAATACGTTTAAAAATAATACAGGTAAGGCAAGTGTAAGTAAAAAGATATAATTAATGGATAAAAATAATTTTTACAATATTATAAGAAAAGTGCAAAAATGCATTGTTTTGGTATAGAGGGATATTATATCCATGGTTTTACCCGTCTAACCTGAGATTAAAAAGAGATTAAACTAAAATTTTTAGTTGTTAGTATAACTGAGCAATAAAACTATGATTAATTAGATAGATAAGCCATATAAAAAAGATGCCAACCCATATTTATGTGCATAAATGTAAATTCTAGATCATTTCTGGGGTTTTTTAAGTTTTAAAACTGCAATTAAGATTCTGATATGCTCAAAAATTTTCAGGTCATGGGAATGCGATGAGAAAAAATTTAAAATTTCCCGATACAATTCTATTTAAAATTATAATTCACACAATAAATTTTTTTAAAAATCTTTAAAATAATTTTATTATTTAACCTGTAAATTAAAAAAAATCCAAGAAGAGTGTATAGCATAAATAAAAGAGAAGAAAAATGCAATCTGAATTTTAAAATTGTTTCAAATGTTAAACTATAAACTATGTATATATCATTGAATACCAATATATACTGTATGCTGAATGAATCACTTATATTATAAACCTCTTTTTCCGTACGAAAAAAATTGAACAAATAATATAAAAGTTTAAATATCTAAATTTTTATTGAATAATCCGGAATAATCATCTAAAGTAGGTTTAAAAAAAGTTACATTTTTTTTCAATACCTTAACCCCAAAAAATCCTAGTTTCGTTCCATATATCTGTTCCTTCGATTAAATTATTAGATTTTTAACCGCAGCATTTTTTCATTACTCAAATTTCTTATATAAAGAAAATAGGTTAAAAACGGTCGCTTAACCAACAATATAGCTTAAGTCTGGAAAGAAGCAATTTATACGGAATAAAAAAATATATTTTTAACTTCTACAAATTACAGTTGTGAGATTTTATAATTTAAGAAGATCAATAAACATTTCAAAATACGCCATAAGAACCATATTTATTGATAAAGATAAAAGCTTAATTTTGATCAAACCATTTATGTTCGTTTTTAGGCATAGAATGCTCATGTAATACATGTAATAAAAATATCAACCATAATTTTGATATATAACAGATATATAATTCTTGTAGTTTCAACCGAGCTTTTTATATTATTTCTTATTTGTTTGATAAAAAATAAATTTAAAGAATGCCAATTTATTCTAAACAAACTAAGATATTATTTTGTAGCCCACTAAATTGTCATTATTTTGCGCTGCAAATATTCAAAGGCTTACAAAAAAAATAATGAAATAATAGTTTGCCAAGGAGGTTATTTTCAATTTTTATTCATTTGAAAGTATATTTAGTTTCACAAATAATATATACGAGGAATCTAGGATGAAATAAATGCATGATTTATATTTAAAAATTTAAATATGACAATAATTTTATGTTTTAATATCTTTAATCTAAACACAATACGAGGATTCATAAAAAAGTATATGTTTTTAAATGTGTCCTTTTAATATATAATTCATAGAGAACGATCATATAAATCTGGGGTTTTAAAATATTATTTCTGGTCACTAAGCATGTATGTACATGGTGGAAGTCACCTTCAAAAATTAGTTTATTAATGGAATAATGCAGGAAGATGATTTTTCTATCGAGGATAGGAATTAGATAATCTATATAAACCAACACTTGATAAAGATTGAAATAAACGGTCTTAACATTATTAAGATTACACCAGAAGTTAATTAAATTATTATCGAGCTGTTCAACTAGCTCTTCGAAATACAACCATTAAATAGCATTCTATTGTAAATAACACATGGAAATCGAATTTTCCATTCAAAAAGTCAAATTTTATGAATTTGGATATCAGAAATAATCTTTAGTTTAAAATTTGTGATTCTTTGTTGTTTAAACCCATTAACAGGGTAAAATTAATTATGAAATTTGAAAAAAATCTTCTTTTTTTACGTATATCCTGCAATTTTTTTTCTTACTAGCGTTATTGAATGACGTCTTTTATTCATATACAAAGCTATCGATGTCAATTATAGCCACCCGAATGAAGTTAACACATCAAATTATAGATAAGGTTTTTTAGTCACATTATAATAAATATTTAGAATTGTATTTCTTATATTCTATTGAAATTTAATCTGAATTTACTTTGCGAAGGTACGTAGTAATTATAATTTTATCTTTTTAGCATTTTCACATAGGAATTAGGATTTTTGTTCACGTTATTATTTTTCATTGCAGGATATTTATAGATCATAATTATTTTTTGTACGCACTAATGTTTTAGTGTAGTTATTATCGATAAGATATGCATGAATATATGATTTTGCATCATAGAAAATTAAATAAATTTATAAATAACTTTTTGCTTATAATGTTGAATAAAAATTTATTCGAATTCCTGGTCAACGCATAATATATTAGTGTTGCCGGAGTTTATTTTTAATCGAGTCCTTTTTTCGATATCAAGACTAGATCATTTTTCCGTTTTGTGATTTAATTCAAACTACTTAAGATTCGTTTCCTAATTCATAAGTAAAAATGCATTTTATCACGATTCTAATGTTGAACAGGAACATTGATACTAACTACAGATACTCGAGTGTCATATTCTTATATAGGAGTTATAATTTCTGAAAATTATAGGTATTCGGATTTTATTTTTTACAAGAATATAAATTTCTTCGCCATTGTCACTTATAAGTAAACATATCACGGTAAGAATCAACACATTATTATATTTTTTTCGTGATGTAAGGTACTTCAGTTTTTTAAATCATAATAAACTACCATTAAAATTCATGATGTAGCATCAGACGAGCTTTCATTTACTTTTTTTTTGATATAATATATCTTGACTTTTTTCTTTGACGCATAATAAAGAAGCAAATATTGTAAAAATAACTTTAACTAATCGTAAGACTGATACAGGCATCTCATTAATGAAAATAAATATTTATAAAAACAAAAATTTAGATTTGATAATAGCTATTTAGATTTTATCCGAATACTCATTTTTACTTAAATTTTGTTATTTTTATTTTAATTTAAAAGCTTTTTTAGCTGTTTAAATTTGTTCAATATATTAGATTTGTCTAATAAAACTTATTTGTACATCATTTTTATTTTATTGCTCGCTACATATTATTTTTTCGATAAAATTATGAGAAAATAACATTTTTAAATTGATATAAGATTATAAAAAAAGGAAATATTGATCATAAAGTCAGTTTCCAAACAATTTTCTCATGACTTAAAAATAAAAGTGATAAATTTAAGAAAGTAGACATAATTAAAAAAATTACTTTTCTTTCATAAATTTTTTTAAAAATCGAAGATAATTGTGACAAACCTATGGTCAATCTCTTTCTAATTTTTTGAGTTTGTTTTATATATTTTATTATAAGATTATTCAAAATTTTTATTTAAAATGTAGAGTTAAAAACGAAATCCAATCCAATCAAATAGAATAGATATATAGGCTAAAGAACATATAGTTTTTATAAAATCTCTAAACTTTTACAAAATTAAAAATCTACGTGATAAATACATGGTAAAACTATCGGATTGTGTATCATAGCTAAAAAAAAGTGGGTTTTTGTGGTATATTAAGGGGAAGTATTATATATTTTGATAGAATATTTATTACTAATGAGGGAGATTCCTTTTTGCACTTTATATTATTTTTCACTGTTAAGAACGACATCTTCAGAATATTCACTTTTTTGTACTTTTTTTCAAGTGCAAAATCAGCTCATACCATACGGCTTTCGTCACTTGCAAGATTATACATTTTGAAATCCAAGGAATGCTCCTCAATGTTCGCTTTAATACTTTCCAGCTTATATATTTTTGATAGAATACAATTATTAAAAATATAATCATGAATCTATCGGTAGTAATAGCATTTCTATTTACTGAAATAAAATATATGATAAAAAACCGAAAATTCTTATAAATATTTAAACAGTAAACATTTCCAATAAAGCATTTCTATTATAAGCATAAACAAAATAAATATCCATCACTAATAAATTATTTTAATACCAATCTAAGCTTATTTATATATAAAAGTTCTCTGATTATATGAAACTTTATATCCTACTATCGTAGGAAATTTTTATTATGTCTTAAGATTTATATTGATTCGAATAGTTTTCAAAGACGAAATCACACTTTTAAATAAAAAAAAATACTCCATTTCTTAATGCAAATTAATACCATCAGAAGAATATTTTTACAACAGGTGAGTTGAATTTTCCCATTGATTATTTTCATGCGCAATGAAACTTGTCGAGGCTCGCTCTTTTCAAGATACAATTATTTTCATGGACGTAAAGCTAATCCATCTTTTTTTAATATACATCTGAAAATAATATTGGGATCGAAAAATTTATTTCATATGCAAGTATTCATCAACCAATAAATACACTTTAATTTAAGTCCTTACTCAAATCTTAGTAAATTGTAATAATGGGATTTATATTTCTATAAAATAAAATTCACCAGAAAATATAAACCATATATGTATATTTTCCATACTATCGAGTGTCTGTCTTGGCATTAAGTTCCATTTAGGATTAGTTATGAGGAGCTCATATCTATAAATTTTATGATATAAATTCGAAAATTCTTTATGAATATGGAGTAGACATAAGTGCGCCTATTAATGTGTTAAAAATTTAGTATTGCTGTCTTTAAATTTTAAATTTGATACAGATTCTCTTTTCCACATATATCACACGAATAAATACGCCATAGCATGCAAAATACTAGATAAAATATGGATTTGTGTATTTTTTTATTGAAATATATAATTATCGGAGGCACTTTATAGGCATTTGAAACAAAAATTTACCTTTTATACTCTTAAATGCTGTTTTTCGTTTTTTATTTTATATGGGTATTTCAATTCCGCATATAAATATATCTAGACTTTAATCAACGGAATTGAAATTGGATTCTTTACGTGAAATTTATATAAAAACAAATAGTAGTTAACACTTGGTATTTAATAGATATTTCTTAAGAACCTACAATAATTTTTATACGTCGTGCGGAATTAAAAAAAAATAAATAGTAGGAGAAACACACTAAATACTTTATTGTATTCATTACTCTAAAACAGGAAATATAAAAACATTTGATCACGGTACAGAAAAAAAACAAACTTTAAATTAGGATATCATAATATGAACATAATTCGAATTTTAATTGACTAATTAGTGATCACCAGATTTATGATGACTAAATTAAAATGATCAAACTGAGTAAAATCACACACATTAAATTATAGATACTGTAAAAAAAGAATATCATATCTGGAGAGAAATAAAGCTTCTACCTATACCTCAAGGCGGAAAAACAAGGTTTTTCGGAAATGTATTCACCAATAAAACAATTAAATTGTAAAATTCTATAAAAGGTTTTGAACACTAAAGCTTATAATTATTTTTTAGTGTTCATATTCACCAAATATATCGATTTTCAATCAATGTAGATCAAATATTTTAATAAATGGCGAAATATACGATTATCAAATTTATTAATTTTTATTTTTAAAAGTGTTTTAGAAATGTCAAATAGTTCACTGTGATAAGCTTATAACATAACAAATGATAATATGAAATCACTTATTGTACCATATAATTTATTAGTTTGGAAATACTACAATTTTTTCTTATTCAACTAATAAAAGAAGCGAAGCTACTCTATAAAAATGTATAAGTGTCAAATAAAACTGTAAAAATTAAAAAACCACAAAAAAAATCATAATAACGTCTTTAAAATACATATTTGCACTGTTCCTACTTTGTATATTATTAAATTATATTACCAGTTTTTTGGGAAATTATTGCTTATTAACAAAACATGACATAATATATTATGTATTCAAAAATAAAAATAAAAATTACTATTTCGCGGAAATAAATAAATATTTATGATCTAAAATTGCAAAAAAACTTTAAGAATAGGTAAAGTTCAATTTATTATTTAGATTAATTTGTTTTTTAATTCTCATAAGGTTGTTTTCGGCATTCTAAACAGTCGAATTAAAACATTTTTGACCATATTTGCATATAAAAAACAGTTAAATAACTATGATTTTGATGCAAGACTATTCAACGTGAAAAACTGAAGAAGCAATATCGATTTTAAGAGCATACATTTTAATATAAAATTGAGAACTATAATTATTTTCAGGATTTAAATGAGCTTAGATATACTTGATAAAGAAAAAATATTCAAGTAAATATTTTAGAGTCGAAAAAATATTAAGTACCCGATTTCAAACTATTACGACACCATAGTCAATAATTATAAACAAAGTAAAAGCTGAATTAAAACACCATGATCTTCGAGATAAATTAAACATAATTTATAGATATCCAACATCTAAAAAACTAGAAACCTGGCCACAACGTGTGCTTAAACAGTTTTTTTGTGGATTCTAGGCTAATCTTTATTTTTTTACAAGCTAACATATGTTTAAATGGGTCATTAAAATCCTTTACTTTTAGAACCTATATGCCTTTATTTTATTTATAAACATTTCTAACTACATCTATAGGAAATTTTATTCTTTACTGCCAGCTCATCTTTAAACAGATATAAGCTTGGACTGGAAATCAAGGAATGCTATAAATCAGAATAAAAGAAATTTTATTTTAGTAATAAGATTTATATAATCATTTCAGAATACAAAAGAAAATAAGAATTTGTTTATTTATGTTCGAGAGTCGCATATAGATCTATAAAATATTATATTTATCACTAAAAAAAGAAAAAATATTTGCGCTGTATTTTTCTCTTTTAGTTTATCATATAACATATATAAACCACAATATATAGGGATTAATATTTTACTCTATGGATTTTATGCAGTTATAAAGCCATAACATAAATAATTATTTTGTGGTTTTGCAGTGTTTAAAAAAACTAATAGTAGGCATCTGAAAATAAATGAAGTGGTTTCTTTAATTGTATTTTATCTTAAATAAACATCGTGGCAAGAAAATCCATTTCGAAATAAAATTTGTTTATTCTCGTAACCTGGGTGTCTTTTTTTATTTAAATGTCGATTAGACACGTAAAATCTAATAAATATTATGATAATACATACGTATATGCACGATATTTTTAAGGAATTTCATATAAATATATTATCTACATTGTCATAACAGATTTTCTCTATTATTTAGGGTCTTCGTGTGAATGTCCCAAGACTTGAAACACTACATGTAATGATTAAAAAGTAACTCGCATTTATTCTTTATATAATTAAACGGGCCTAGTTGTACCAAGGTAGAGTAGAAATTCAAAGAGGTTCCTTCACCCATGGTGATGTATTTTTGGCAGACAATTTAGAAATAATCAATTTTTAAATATATATTTTCATTCATTAGGACATAAAAAGTATTTGGTAATTTAAAATATGATGTAATATTTTATAGCAAAAAAGTTATGGTATTTTAGACAAATAAAATATAAAAAGGTGAACACATAATTAAAAAAAATATAAATATGGAAATTAGTTCTTAATTAAATTTACCAAGCATAACAAAATATATAAAACAGAAAAAAGTTATTAAAAAAACTATTTTTGTGAAGCTGTATGTACTACGAACATTTGAATGTGTAGGATTAATTTGTTTCGCATCTAATAAAATAAGGCAGTGAAATTAAATAGAAAATAAAGAGAAAGAGTCTATAAAAAACCCAAAATGAATGTCACAAATTATGTGATACAATTATTTTTTAATAATTCTAGTGATAAAAAGAATGTGCAATCAAAGAAAAAATCGAAGAAAGCTAAAATACATAAACTTAATATAAATATTAACAGAAGGAGCCGTTAATATGTTGATCAGAATGAAAATTAAATTATAATATTTTACGTTTGAAATACGTTTATGCATAAAGCATATTTTCTCAGAGATTTCATTTTATTTTATAAATTTTAAATATATTTTTTCACTATTTTGTGCACATAATTGTATTCAAAATTGCTTATTAAAACTTTAAATTACAGTATAGCATATAAAAAATATTTTTTCAAATAAATTTATACCACCTATAAAATTAAATTTATCCCTTTTTGCTTTTTTTTCGGTTATTTTATTCTTAGTTTGTACTCTTTCGTCCTTAAAAAGATTAACGGTCTTAAACTGGCCTCACGTTGGTTGGGTCATCGCTACGAGGAAATATATTAACGATACCAATAATACCTTTGATTTTTTAATAAAGCGTTATTAAATCGAGTAATTTTTTTACAGCGGGTCGATATAACAGTGTTTGCTATAACCTTTGCTGCTAGGAGGAATTAATAAGGCATTAAAATGATATAAACTTAATTTAGTGGGGATAATTTGAACCATTAATCATAAAAATTGAGACTCTAGGTTAAATTTATAACCACTTGTCTAAAGAAACAATTTATCATAATGTCCAGATAAACATATTGTAATACGCATAAAAAATACAATATTTAGTGGAAAAACAAGCTAGAGCTATTTTAAATATTAATCTAGTGAGTTGTTTAATATTATACTTAAAAATCGAATTGTGACTCTAAAAGAGATAGCAAAAACAGGGCCATGAACTATTAATTTGATATAGATAGGTTAAAATGTAAATATAAGAGAATTTGACTTTTCCTAAAAAATAATTTATATATATGAACTGATGATTAAAAAAGCGACATTGAATTTAAGTGTTCTCTTTAAGTGCTATTTATATACTAAAATCCTGCGAAATATAAATTAATCTATGAATATTAGTTCATTCGTAAAGTTGTGCGGATTAAATTCCAAATATTTTAGATAACATTCTTGGAATGAAATGAAGCGGGACAAAAAAATTCTACCAATCAAGTGGGCATCGCAATAAAGTCGGCATAATATCTATTCTTTATTTCGAAAAAAGAAAAGAAAAAAAAGTAAGTTTTTGAGTTTCAAAAATCCACAGCGAAAATTTTTGCTATATTTTATATTATTTTTTCCTTTTTGGCACAAAAAATAAGAATAAATAAATTAAAGAAAGATTAACCGTAATTATAGTACAGGTATATCCTACGCCCAATTTACTTCTGGATTTTAGTAGGAATATATCTTTTAATTTATGATAATTAGCAGAGCATATAAAATGATTATATAAAAATATTGGCATTAATATCTTTGTTTCATATATAGAAGCGGCATCATATTAGACAATAAAATTACATATAATTTTTTATGTATGCGGAAATATGCATTTATTGCATGCATAAATTACGTTAATAATCATATATAATTTTTTTATTAAAACAGATCATTTTATTTTTTATCAAAGCATCATCCAAGATTTATCGTTGATAAATAAATGACAGCAAATTTATGGACACTATTATAATTTATCAAGATTTTTATCAACCACCTAAACTCAAACTATTGAAATATTCAGCTTATCTAAATCTACGTTCTTCGTGTGAATTCTAATAACTGGATTTGACATCAAGCCTAAATCAATCTCTTTAGATTCAATATATACGGATATTTCGTTTTTCGTATCTGTTTGTTTTTCTTGGTCTCTTAATTTATCATCCAACTTCATTTTATTGGAATCCAGATTGACAATATATTCCATAAATTTGCTTAATTCATGTCCATAGTCATCTATTTTAACAAAATTATATTCAGGCGCCATCTCTGGTTTTTTATCATCCGTATAAACACTCGCTTTATTCAAAGATAAACTTCGCATTCCATTTGCTTCCGAAGAAATTATATTTTCATTTTTAATCTGCAGTTTTTCATATTCTATCTTTTCCGATTTTCTTAGACAGCAAAAAAAATATTTTAAAAATTTAAGCATATTTAATTAAGTTAAAACTAATTTATAGCTTATGTTAATTATTAATCACTTTTGATTTTATGATATATTATAAAAAATTTTTCTATATTATGATCTTTTTCAGATTTTCAATATTTTGAGGCATTAAAATTGCCACCATAGACAGCATCTTTGATAATAGACAAGTTTAAGAATATTCTTAGAGTACAGAATATATAAGATAATGCAGGGCTAATAATACACCGAAAAATTTATCTAGGATACCATTTCGAAATATACTAATACGATTGCTAAATATATCTTTAATAAAATAAGATTAAGTTTTAAATTAAATTAATATTTTGTAAAATCTAATTTTCCAGGATGTAGAAACCGTAATTTTATTTTATGTATTTCAAGAAAATTCCCATATGAAAATTTATAAAAAATTTAATGTGATATTATAACAAATAATATTAAAAGATTTAATTACATACTTGCAAGCTAAAAAACACATATCTTCAAACACTAATTATATTTTTTATGATAAAGATTCATAAAAATCATATATAAAACAATAAAATTTTCAGAAATATAATTACTTGATAAATTTTATAGTAGAAACGAAATTTTCTTTTTGAACATTAAAAATAGCAAAGTGTTATTTTTGTGATGACGTGTTCATTATGTTGATCTTATTTATAAATTACGATCATTTTTAAAATTTAAAAAAAAAAATCAGATAAGAGTTTTATATTCTATAGATATACTAAGTATTGATATTTATACACATATAAAATACTTTAAATATTATATTTAGAACAACTTCTATTGGATTTGTATATTTATAAATATTTTGTTATATTATTGGATAAAATAATTATTTATGTAAAAATTTCATGACCGTAAATTGTGTTCTGTGGTTTTTCAATCATATTCAACTTGTCTACATTCAGAAGATGCATTTAAAGATTTTATTGAAAAATTCATTCTAATTAACCAAAAAAGCAAAGTTTCCAAAATTATTATCATTTCAACTATTTTTTACATTCAAATAATAATATAAAATCCTTTTTATTTGTTTCAAATGCTTTATTTTCTACATTCTTAGATCTTCGCAAAAGAAGGTTAAAAATTTGGCATAAAAAAGCTTCTACTCTAGATCAAGATCTTTAAGTTCGATAAATTTCATTTATGGCAGAAACAGATTTGTGACGGAACTTTGAAGGCATATATTTTTGAGTAAAAATTTTAACTACTATACACATATAGTCTTCATATGGGATTAAACGCCATTGACACAGATTCATCATATAATCATCCTTATTTCCATAGTAAATTCGCACACTTAATTTCACCACAGTCTATAGTATTATGCTGCTATATTTTCTTATTTTTATTATAAAACACTTCATTCGAATTATCTTGGGTAAATTTACGAGAAAGAAATATATAGTTGCAAATATTTCACATAAAATTATAACAAAAAGTGATTTTCATTTTATTCTATCATAATATACAATTAATTCAATAATAATGGATTTTTATTGTAGCATCGATGATATAACTCTGAATAAATGCATATTAATTTGATACTATTACCTAAAAATCGCTCGAAAAACGTTTGTAACGATTAGTGTATGTTCAAGATACTATTACCTTGTAAATCAAAATTTGTTTTTTGAATTTTAATTCGATTATTAGTTTTTTAAAATATGTTTCTTTTAATAGTCAAACCTTTTTTTAAGACTTATAAATCTTTCTAACGTGTAGAGAGTTTATAAGCCTTATCTGAATTTAGGAGGCTTAAGTTATAAAGAGCCATATAAATCTTAGAAATAGCATCTTTTTGGATCAAGTTATATAGATATTTTGTAAATTTACGCCTATTTATGCCGTTCTAAAATTTAAAGTTAAACAAAAACAGATTCTATCATTATCATGCTAAATTATAACATTTTATTACAATTACATTATTCACTGTTATATTAGATCTAGTATTTATAGAAGTAGCCTGCTAGCTTTATCATGATATAAGTAAATACACACATATATGCTTATAATTTAATGAATTTGAATAAAAAATTTATTAGCAAACAATTGACGAATTCAAGAATTACAGATATTAAGTAAAAAATATGCTTTTTATATTTCCATACAATAAAATTTACACTACATGTTTTTCTTAAAAAAAAGAAGATATTGGGCCTAAAATAGTCTTAATTTCAAATTTTTTTCGTCTGGGTCGATTATTTGACAGAATATTTTAAAATCATTTGAATTTTTCAACGTTAAATTTCTTCATAAAAAAGAATGAAATATATCATGATATTTTGGATTATCTTATGCATTAAATATATTTTTCCCCAGTAACTCGGTTTTAATTAAAAGCTGATCCATCTCACAATTTCTTTCATAATAATTTAATCAAAACATAAAAATAATTTTCAAGTAATTAATATCGTGAAAATAATGTTTGACAAAATATCGGGTTTAGCAACAATACAAACCATATAAAATACCATTTTAAAAGCAAATTATTATTACAATAAAAAATCATATAAACTATCCTAATTCCAATTTATTTCTTATTATACCCAATATTTTTAAAACCACATATAATGTGTAAATATTATATCTTATTTTATGTATTACAAGTAAGGTGTGTAATAATAAAAAGATTGATGGATATTTACACAAATTCACGAAAAGTAATTCTTTTATTTTGTTCGATTATAATTAAATAGTGAGTTTATATAATTCAAATTATTTTATTGATGTGTATAAATAACTAAATGCAAAATTTTTATAGCATAAATTTAGATTAAATGTAATCTTCTAAAAATTATATTCATACGTATCAACCAAGTACTCAATAAATAATATAAATTTTCTAAAGGTCATTTTCATTTTTTTTAAATAGTGTATATATTATTTATTGCACAAATAATTGATATTTATTAAATATAAGTGATAAGTATTTTTATATTTCATTTTCATACAAATAAGCTAATACTTTATAATAAGTATATATAGACAATGCAACATTTCTATGTTTTTTTAGTGAAAGCTAAATATGTTAAAAAGAGTTATATTTCAAATAAAAAGTAATTTATAAGATTTGGATAATATTATTTTCCAAAATCATTATTTAATAGAAATCCTCCTTTTCAATTTTTTATGCAACTATCTGCATTTATAATTGATTCAAAAGACCGATAAAAATTCATTGCGATAATTATATTAAGATTTAGTATAACTGCACATTTTTTTGGATTTTAAATCGATTAAAGAACATTAATGCAAAATGAGCGACGAAAAATATCTAAGACTATTGATTTATTGCCATAAATGCTTTTATAAAGATAATATTACCAGCGAAATAAATTTCTATATTGGAGAATGTATGCATGTTCTTTGCAAGAATTGTTTTAATGATGCTCAATGTTGTTCAGTTTGCAATGAAAATTCATCATTCATAATATTAAATCAAGAATTCAAGCATAAGTTACTAAGAAATCCATCCGAATCGTTTAACGAGCCAATAGAATCTTGCATGTTTCAGCTATCATCAGCATTGAATTTAATTATATACCAAAAATCAGAGGTTTCCAAGCTCAAGTCTCTATTGCGTAGAACTAAAGAAGAGCTAGATAGGATTCGTGCCGTCAAAAGAAGAGATACTAAAATCATAAATGAAAAAAATAATAGACTCTTTGACTTTAAAAATATAAAAACAGATGATAATAGAGATAAGAATAACAACCAAATAAAAAGGACAATAGACAAGATATACTATGAGACTAAAAATCCCGAAAATGAATTTATAAGACAAAAAAAGCGCGAAGTTGAAAATATAAATAATCCCAATTCTATAGTGTCTGATCAAAATTCATTGAGAAATATTCCTAAAGAAACAGCAAAAGCAAAAAGTCATTTCTTGATGAATATTACGAATAGAGAGGGCAAGAAATATTTCAATCATCACGATCCAAAGCGTCATTCTTTGTCATCTTCAAAGAGTTCTAGAATCACTGTTGCGCCAAAAGAGTCACAATTTAAATATCTCTTTAGAAGACAGGATGGTTTTTAGCAAAAAACAAATGTTAAAAATGGTTAAAGTTATTTGTGAAATGTACTTAAATTTTTACATTAAAAATTGATAAAACTGCCTTTATACCATATATTAAAAACAATATAGAATGACTTTTATATTTGCATATGATTTGATAATTATATGAAAAGATTTAAACTTTCAAAATGTTTATAAGATCATTTTAAATAATTAAAGATATAAATAGGAATTTAAATGATATCTTAAGTTTCCATCAAAGATTCTTCTATTACATTGAATTTTTATTTTTCTCAATTTCACTTTTTCATTTTTCTAAAAAGTATAGAAGACAAAAAAAATATCTGAAAAAACAACATTAACTATAAGTTGATGGAATATGATACATTATGTAGCTACAGTATGCGACATAAAAACCAAATGATCAGCCTAGAGTACAAATAATAACTTTTGGAATTTTTAATACGAAGCAACAACACAATTGGTTTCCTGGAACATTATCACGCAATATAAAATTTTTTGATATTAA
Source organism: Rhyacophila brunnea (assembly GCF_057557595.1). NCBI lineage: Eukaryota > Metazoa > Arthropoda > Insecta > Trichoptera > Rhyacophilidae > Rhyacophila > Rhyacophila brunnea. The sequence continues at coordinate 476,258 of NW_028233352.1, forward strand.
TTTTATAAATTCGAAGCGATGATTTAAGCATTCTTATTATTTCTAATGTATTTTAAATGTTTATGGTTACATTTTTATGTAAAATTCCATATTAATTTGGATAATTTGGCATTTTTTTTTAAAAATACCAAATGTGTTGTTTTTCATGGCATTCAAATTCATTGTAATCGTATTTAAAATTTTGTTCAATCGAGCATATAATTATACAGTATTTAAAGATTTCAGGCAAAAAATTCATAATTTACAGGATTGAATATATATTAAAAATATTTATAACAAAGGATATATTCCATGAAGTCAATAATGCAAGTTAAAACTCTTAAAAAATCGAAATGACAAAAAAAATATGTAAATTTGAAATTTAACATACTTTTTCGATAAAATTTCAAATAACATGATTAAAATAAATAAAAATTGAACAATTTTATTTCAATTTTAATTTTTTAATTTATAATATAAGCCTTCTTCAGTTACTAACTATACTATGCCTTACTATTTTATTTATTTATTTATTTTTTAATTTTCTTGTTATCAATTTTATCTATTTAGACTTTCAGCTTATTAGGAATAATAAACAAAACTTGATGCATCCATTGACACCTTCCCCTGATCTATCTTCAGTAACTGTATTTATTCTCTAAAATGAGATGAGTTCAAGTGTCTTGCGGAATGTGAGAACTTGCATGTATGCTTCCACTTCGTCCAGGATTTTATATACCTTAACATATTTTTTATGACTAACTATAATATATGTGAAATTTCGTATGAAGTTATCTGGTAAATTGATCGTTCACATTAAAAACTTAATTATTAGCCTATAAAAATAAAATATAAGTAATATATTCTATATTTGTGTTTATATATGTAAGCATTCATAATAAAAGTATGATTAAAAATAAATAAATAGAAAGAATTTTTCTACGCGCATATCAGATCCTCGTTCCTGGAAGATATCACAATCATACCACACCATGTGGCTAAAATTATATACTTGCGCCGAGAAATCAATTAAAAATGAATAATCTGCATATTAAAGTGTTTTTTATATTAAAAAAATTTATTTTACTGTAAAACAGCTTAAACATATTCTCTACATACACAGAAGAGCGATAAAAATTTACATTTCGGAATTTAAAAGAACCTTCCGTGAAATCCTGTATTAAAGACATAAATATGTATTTTATATCGCATTTTTACTAATGAAGAGATCTAAATAGCATCATATAATCTGTCTAAAGAGCATTCTGACGCCATGATTATATAAGATATAATAAATAAAAAGAAATTTATATCTTCAATAAATAAAATCAATGTTTAGATAAAATATTTGTATTACATAGCCATTAAATCTTATAAAAGTCTACCAAAAATGTGCGCTATTTTCTAAACTAGATCATTGGTTTATATAAACTAAAAAAAAAGTAATATTTTTTTAATATTAAAGCAAATGTGTTTTAATTTTTTTGCGTTTTCATAGATATTATATGAATAATATATGCTCCTATTATTCGAAAAAAACATAAAATAGCATATTAATCATTTAAGAGATGGATGAAATTACTAGGAATCTTCTTTGTAAAATAATAATTGCAAATTCTAAATATATGATATATATAAAAAAGTTTAGTAAAGTATTATCTTTTGGCTTTTCCACTTTAATTATAATATGAATGTTTCTCTAATACTTTGTAATTCTGGGTTTTATTTAGCTTTCATCTGTAATTTTGAATTCTATTATTTAAATTGAATTTCATTTTGATTAAATAAACTCGATTATAGCATTTAGATGTTCATGTACATAAATTTGGTTCAATCAATAAATTAAACAAAAATATTTTCTATTAGAAAATCTTATTCAAATGATAATATGAAATTTTCATTTATTTATATTCAAATTTATAGATCTATAAATATAAACATTATATATTCGTTTTATATAGTAAAAATCACCTTTTTTAGCAAAAACAATATAAAATTTAATTTTATTAGGATTTTCACATATTTTTTTTAACAACTTTTAATGTATAAAATTTGAATGAATTTTTCATTACGTTTTTATTGAACCGCATTATTGCTAAGATAAAAATCCAGTGCATTAGTGCTTGATATTCCTAGTGACGTATCTAAAAAAACAGTTCGAATTGATATATTACTTCTTTTATTTATTTGTGATTACGCTATATTATTAGTCTCGCCCAGAAGTTCCTAAGTCTAATTTTATATTTATTATCCATTTATTACTTTTCTCGACAGTCTTTTCGTTTTTTACTTTTTATCTTCTTTAAATGAGCATTGAAATATTTTCATTCATAGAGAACTAAATTAAAATAGAAGTGTAGGTTTTTTAAATCAACTAATCTTATTTAATGTATAGATATGATACGTAAACTGTGTCGAAATAATTATAAAAACGATATTATTGTAGATTTAATCAAAACTTGATTTGAATAGGAAAAAAACTATATGAAAATTGAAAAATATTTTACTGATAAAATATCATATTGAACTAGTAATATTCAATTCTAAACAAAAAACCTATATTAAATATATTCAAGCACAATTTATTTCTCTTATTCACATGCTAAATTTCAAAAATAAAAAATCTATAAAATTTTATTAAGATTATAACACATAATTTTACCTATGATATAAAAAGTAGACTTATAATTTTCTAATAATTCTAAAATTTTGACTAAAATTTTAACACAATCTTATTATATGGTGATATGGAAATATTTATATCTGTGCGGTAAATAAAAAGGGGAATTTTGGTGTATGGCATGAATATTTTTAAGTTGAACGCACAATTAGCGCATTCTAGACATTGCTATAATCAAACTTCAAAAACATCATTATTTGGATTAAAAATCTTTTTAATTCCATGAGCTTACTAAATGCTACATTTTTTATATCTATTTAAACAAAGGTTGTTTTTTTCGTGCTTTAACTCAATTTTTATCGGTTATTGAAATACATTTAGATTTGTGCCTAATAGTTATAAATTAGCCTGTTCACCATCAGCTAGTTTTTATAGGAGACTAAAAAGTAAAAATTTAGATTCTAGAGTCGCTTAATATTTATATTAAATTTTAAAAAATAGTTTTAATGCTATGAATACATATCTTGAGATGGGTAACTTATGTGGCTCTAATATTTGCGAGAATTTATAAACTTCAATGAAATTACGGAAAAAAAATTATAATAGCCAATTAAATATCATTTATCAGTTACAAATATGCAGCATTCTTTTTGATTAAATGACATAGTAAAATCGCACAATATAAAATTATCAGATTCCTGTACAAATACCATGAAAATAATAAAGGACTAACATTCTTATAAAAAATTTTTATAGAATTCCAATAAAACCATCACAACTAACTAAAACTATGCAAATTAAAGCATATTCGGATACTAAGAACTCAAAAATACATAAAAAAGAGAAAAATAATCGAACGAAAAAAAAATAGTATTTAAATTACAAGAAACAATTAGATACAAGATTCAAGGCATTCTTTGGTTGGAATCACCAGACTTGTTGTTATCCGCATCGATTTTTTAGTATAAATATATTTTATTTCTAAAGATTTTTACATGCTATATACTGCAGCAGATGAATAATTTTAGCACAAAAATTCTTATAATTAGAAATCAATTTGACCTTTTAATTATATATCTTATCTAGAAGATTTTTGTGATTTGTTTTAATTTAAAAACTTTATATTTTTTCATTTGATTATGCGAAAAACACAATGTCATATGTCCTTTATTACTAATAGTAAAATAATTTAGCTTAGAAGTCGAACAAAGGACAATTATGCATAATTTGTGGATTACACAACTAAAAAACTCTTAAAAGCATTGTTATCATATAATTAAATTAAAAAACTCATGCTTTTTATATAGAAAGAATTTTGTGATATTTAATATCGCGACTCACATATAAGATATATTATGATTTCCGCAAAAGATTATAAAAAACAGTTTTTTATTTAAAAATATAGACATGAAAACCTTTTTTCATATTTAGATAATTTTCTCACAAAATGATTTATTTAATTTAATGTTCTGTGCTTGGTTTACATATAATTGCATTTTTTTTGGGGTTAGACTACCTTAGTTTAGAACAACTGTAGATTTCTCTAACGAAAAGTTTAATTATATATATCATATAAATCATCTGTAAAATCACACATCAAAAACATAATTTTTATAGGCTATATTATTCAAGTATTATTTTATTTTTTTTTGTGTATTCTGAAGTTGGCTTCCAAACCTTATATTTACTAGTTGCATCGAAAAGATTATATTTCATCACATATAAAAAATATTTTCAGATACAAAGCCCGAATGTGTTAAATTTAAGTTTAATTCATTTAAGATTAATAACCCAAATGCATTAAAATCGAAGTCTTTGCTCTTTTTTTCATATTTTTTTATGTGTTTTTATTTCAAATTAATTCTAAAATAATTTTCAAAATTTTATTTATTATTCTTGAAACAGAAAGAAATAAACGATAAAAAACAATTTTAATAGTTTGATTTCTATTCCCTCTTTAAAAAAATGATTCCGACCTTCCAAAATTTCTATTTTTTGCTTTAAAAGTATATTAAAGAGATGTCTGTAAAACAGTTCAAGATATATAGTGTAATAATTTTTCTTGTCTGTCATGCAAATCTTCTAATTTATATTTTAAATCGCCTTTGAACCCAGAAAAATAAATTTTTATGCGAGCTTGCTTATAATATAATCTAAGTCAAACTTATATAATTCCCGCCATATCTACATACAAAAAAGCGAAGACGGCCTAAATTTAAATTTTTATAAATATATTTATAACATCTCAATGTGAATTCCTTTGAAATCGCGAGATTTTTGTCTTGAAAATTTTTTTCTACTGTAATATCATAGATCTAAAGTGATGATTAACTTTTTTATAGTTATTTAAATTTAAAAATATTTATCGTATAACAGTAAAGAATTTCAGCCTATCAAGCTAAATAGAACTTTTTTATTGTGGTGATTTCTAAATAAATTATAAATTTTTGAAAATAAATATTATCATCATATTAGATGACGAACGACAAAAATCCATATGAATTTAAAAAATTATAAACTATGTGCGCAATATATAAATTGTATATTCAACACCAAAACCTTTATATACTCTATTATGAGCTATATAAGCCATTTTTATATAACTATACTATGTAAACACCTTTATGATTCTAAAATAAATCTTTAAAATTTTAGCAGATTAAAATAAGTTCTTTTTATAATAAGTATAAGCAATAAAATAGAAAATAAACTCTAGTAACAAAAAACTTCGATTATTAAGTAACTTTCTGACTATTTTTTAAATTGTATAAAGAAACAGAATATAAAATTATTTGCTCAAAATTGTTTATTTACGGTATAATGCCATTTCGATTTTAAAAAAAATATTTATTTACTTAAATAAACAAAAACTATAACAAAATTACACAAGAATATTATTTTAAAGGCGCTATAGAAATGGTTTTAGGATCTACCGAAAATACAAAGATTTATTTCGTGTTTTAAAAAAAAATTATGAGCTGCTTTATCGTTTTATTTTATTTTTTTCGTCCTCATATTTTTTTCTATCTCTATATAAAATGTACCAATTTATCTAAATAAATAAATTTAAACATATATTTTCATATGAAATATATGATTGTTTAACTTTTTCAGTATAAAATTTTCTAGATTCGGTGGCGTTTCAACATGAATCGAAGCATATTGATATATTTAAATTAGATTCATCTGGCATCGTTCTATGATAAAATAATAAAAAATGGGCCTTGCGTATAAAAAAGGGAAAAAATAGATTTTTCAGACTAATAGACGATCATTTCATATTTTTGTATGGTTTATACGTCTATTTTGCACATATATGTAGTTACACAGTGATTTAACTTTAGAACATTTTAAAAGAAACACATATAAAAAAAAGGAATTTTATTATGAAAAAATTTAACTTGAGCATTATATCTTTTTTATATTTACAACATTGCCAGCAATAGAAGTAGATTTAAAACGCCTATAATATCAATTATATGTATATCATTTTTTTAAGCTCCATTTTTATCAGATTATATGTAATTTTTTTGGAATTGGTGAATTAAACTCACAAGTACAACAGAATGTTTAAAATCAATTCCTGGTTATTTAAAATATTCTCTTTCACGCAGAAATCTCATCTAGTAAAACGATAAACTAAGCTAAAGAAATGTAGGAAATTATTTATCATGTGTTAAATCATAATTAAACTAGGATTTTATTTTCTACAAGGAAAATTATTATTTCCAGTGTTCATTAAAATATAAGGATCACCAAAATTTTATTGTTAAACAATTTTTTTTTGTCTATGGTATAAAATAATTACTATTTATTAAAATGAGATAATACAGAGATGAATCAGCTTTTTTTATAATGAACGTAAAGAATAAAAAGAAGCATGTGAATCTTTATAGACATAAAATGATATATTATTAGAAATCTAATAAATCACACATATTTATTTGTAATAATACGATTGAATTTTATCTACAACATAAGCTTATATATTTATTTTAAGGTTATATTTCTTTAAAATTTTTTGTTTGCTTGCGTCTAACTTATGATTGCCTTACACGGCAATTCGCTGTATATATTCCATACAAAACTATCTAACATCTATTCATTGTACATTTTTGAGTCTAAACAATATTTTTAAGATCTTCATAAATCTATTGTTTTGCATGTATTTTCTTTCTTTCGCATCCTATATCCATATTCTAGAGCATATGGAGAAAAAAGGGTTTTTTTTTTGCATGTATATTTTCTATGCAATAAACTAGGATTATACTATTATAAACGTGAAAAAATGTAAAAAAGCTTACAAATTAATACAGTAAATAAAATTTATGCGTCAAAATTTGTATTACCCATAATGTTTAAAACTTTGATTTTTATATTTGTTTATTAAGTAATTATTTGATTTTAAATCTGCATTTTATATTATTTCTAATGAAAAATAATAAAAATCAATATACTTACATGCAATTTTGTACACATATATCATAATGCAGTAAATTTATCAACCGTGTTATTTAGAAACATTTACTTAAATATTTTTTTGCGTCTTCGATATATGGTTTATAAAAATCAAAAATTGTCACAATAATAAAAATGTATGTATCCAAAATCATCACAATATTGTATTTACAATTGATGTGTTATAAAAATTAGCTTTTACTTATAAATATAGTATAGAAATGCAATAATTCTATGATCAACATCGCAGTTTTGATTTTAATTTATCGTATATAGTTTTATATTATATATAAACGTCCAACAATCATGTAAATCATATAACTTTTTTGATCTGATTGTTGTTGATAATCCACGCCAATTATTATAACTTTTAAAATTTCGTATAAATTTATAATTATAAATTTCCAAAAATTCAACATGTTACATAACGATATACACTACAATTTCATAACAATTCTGTTTAGAAAATAAATTTATGCAAAACAAATTATATGCATTTTATTATTTTGTGCGTAAAACTTTGTATTTCTCATAAGAAACGACTTACTTTTATACTTAGATTATTTAATGCTCTTAAAAGAATTTTCTGTACATTCTCTATACTTTTACTGTAATTTTGCAAGATAAATACGATCATATTAAGTTGAGCTGCTTGATCTTATATGGATTTCCAGCATACTAATATTCGAAAGGCGATATTTTGAGATCTATTGAATTCGATGACATATCAACCTATTTGCATTTTAAAAACTAGTTATAACATTAAAAAGTTGATTTTTTATTTGTTTATAAGTTTTATTTTTTTTCATTTTGAAAGAAGTGTAGAATTTAAAAAAAACCTCATAGATATGATTAATCGTATAAAAAGATGCTTATAATCATTCAAGTCTGTATTTATGAATTTCAAGATGTAATGGTACTTTTATCGCAGCGAACAAATAATGCTTATAGCATATTTACAACACGACAAACAAGCTAAACTTTATTTCCTGTTCGCCTTCAAGAACACATAAACAAGAAACTTAAGATATATTTCAGTGTATATCTATAATTTTGGATAATTTAGCTTTATATTCTTTGTTTTTATTATTGTCATACTATAGGTTTAAGCAAGCATCAACATTTAAAATGTATTAATGCATTTTATATATTTTTTATACAAAAGCAATACAAAATCCTATATCAATATTCAAAAAATGATTAGTAATATATTCATTATTATCAATATTCAAACAATGATTAGTAATATATTCATTATAATCATTTTTCAAAAAATGATCAGTAATATATTCATTATAATCAATTTTCATTGTATTTTTTGTGAAATTGATCAACTACTGTGTGTTTATATTTTTCATCTAATTTACATATTCTATATTTTTTACAACTTACAAATAAAATATTATAATTATATTGTTGTAAAAAAATTATATTTTCTAAAATAACAGTGCATAAAGAAAGGCAAATCTAGAAAATGTTAGGATATGGTTACATATCTAGTTTCTAAAATTAATAAGATCGTTATGAAAATATATGCTGTATTATAATAAAACAAAAAGAATATCAGATTTACATTTTATAAAATTTTTCGCACACTATTAGAGTTATTAATAGACTTCTATATCCCAAGCTATATTTTAAAAGTTAAAAAGGTTTCATAGTTAATAATATTGCTAAATAATCAAAAGGTGTTTTATATAGATTTCTAATGACTTCGCAATACGGAATGTAAAAAATCAGTTGAAAAATATATTAAATAAATTTATACTTGGTTTATCAATATGCTATTCGTGCACTAAAATCAAAAAACATTGGCCAAGCTTAGTTGAAAAAAAATATAAACCCCTTCTCAGTCTTGTTTCTTAGTACTAAAAATATGTACATACCATAACGAAAATCAAAGTCTAATGGATAAATTTTTTATAACAAATAACTTATCATGTAAATATAATAGATAATTTATTATTATGAAATACAAGAAATGTTCGTATAATTCATTAAGAGATATTATTTAAACGTTTTATTTGTTTCTATTTTTTTAAGACCTATTTCAAAAGAATAACATTTATGCTACAATTTTAAGGGATTTCATTACACAATAAAATACTCGAATTTTATAATATAAATTCATTTTTTCCAAATACTAGCAGGTGCGTTGCAGGCAAATAATATACAATAAAAGGCGATTTTAATTATTTTATTGCGAAAAAATTGGGTAAAAAACCAAAATGTAACACGTCAAAATATTATTCTAAAATATGTCTATAGTGGACGCTTATATAATTTTTGGATTTCAAAATATTTTTTAATGAATTCAGAAGTGGTTTAGCGAGGTTAAAATCAAAGTTCACACATCTATAAAATCAAATTATAATTAATACAATAAATGAATAGTAAAAATTGTAATAGAAACGCTACAAATGACATTATAAACTTTGTAAAAGAATACAAATAAATTATATTTTTGGCTTTTTAACATATCTTTTATCTATAGATATTTATACTGCAACATTTTCATCTTTTTAACAAAGATTTCGAAAATTTATCAAATATTTCATATATAATTTTTTAATGATCATATAAATATAATCTAAAACAAAAAAAATAGGATTTTTTTTATTTCTAAGGTTTTAAAACGTATTATTATTGGTTATAAACAATGTTTACTGCGCTCGGGTAGTATATAATCTTTATAATCAGATCAATATGTTATTTATGTAACTGAAATACTTCTGAATTGTTAAATGATCATGCAGAAAATGACTTAGATAAAAAAATTTTATTAAATTTTTTAAAAAATGTGACGTTTTAGTGCATGTATTCCTGCAAAACTTGTACATAATCCGAGTCAAATTTTTTATAAGTAAGGTGAACATGTTAGAAACTGTAGTATGTCTCACACATGTTTATTTGATATAAAACATCAAACTGTGTTTCTTTTAAAATACATTTTTCCAAAATACTGAATACTTTAAACATTCTATATCACTTTGGTGCGCAAAAATGTATATTATACCAATATAATTTCTGTTTTTGCTTTTAAATTATATAATCATTTATATTTACTCCTTGTTCTTTTATAATATATATATTTATTTAACAATTTGAATATATATTTCTACAGTTGAAGCATTATTTATATGAAAATAATTTTGTTCTAGTATTTTATATTATAAATTTCTTTCGTACATAAACGTTTTAATATGTCATATATCATAGCTTCATAAAATTTTAATACTCGTAAAATTTTATAACACAAATAATATATGTAATGATTCATTTCGACTCATATATAATCATAAAAAATTATTTACATGCAGAGGATTTACTAATTAAAAAACGTAAAATTCGAAAAATGCAAAATACAAATACAATGTCATTTAGTATTAATAGAAAATGACTGAACAAATCTATTATATGGCGACATTTGTAATATATGAAAGCATAAATTAATTTGAACATATCACTTAAATCAGATCAAAGATAAGATAAAAACATCCTATTAACATATGTAAAATTAAGTGATTATATTGATATACACTAATTGTTCAGATTAAAAATTTCAATAATGATAGTTGTATATTTTATTTAAATATTTCCATACTTATTGTCCTTATATATTAATAATTTAATATTGTATGTGTCAATATAAAAAAAGTGCTTATTTTATTGTTTTATATTAGCATGTAAATATATTTTCTTCTTATTGTTTTTATTTATTTATTTTTTGGTCCCCCCCAGTCATCATTATTGAAGTCTAGAATTTTAGGGATCAAGAGTATGCTACCAAACTGCCGCAAGAAGCTTTTAATTCCAAAATCCAACGATTCTAATTTTTTCAAATCTTGTTGCATCGCTATTAAAGACAAGATCAAAATTCTGATTATTATATAAGCTAAATTTATTTGACTGTCAGGTTTCTCTGCACCAAAGCTTTCGTGATCAGTTAGTTTGATTTCTTTTGAGTTTTCATAATATGATTTACCTTCATTCCCTGGTGGTTGTAATTTCTTTGTTCTTTTTTTAAAATAGAAAATCTCCAGTTCATGGCTTTCAAAAAAGGGTAAAGACGACGGATCTTTTAAAGCCTTTAATTTTTCTAGTACGTTCAAAAGTATTTGCTTGACCCTTTCACGTTTTTTTTTTGAATTAAATTCCTGTAGTTTCATACCATTTATCTTTACTTCTGTTTCGGGTTGACTTTTTTTTAAACTAGCACGTAAAATGTTTTTCATTTCTCTGTATATGTTTTTGAGCAATTGTTCTTGATAAAACATCCATAGTAGATTTATCATTGTATTTTTTTTTAGATCACGTGCAATTATTTTAGTATCCACCATTTTGTAAAATTCTATCTTACCTTTACTGTTTGAATCACACAGTTTCAATGGATTGCTTTTAATATCCTCTGCTTGTGCATTTATTCGATCACTAAAAAAACCTTGATTTATTGCAAACCCATATTTTATGCTTGCTTTAATCCTATCCAACAAGATCACCATTTTATATATCTCATCTGATTCTAATATTTTTTTATTAGTCACATTTTTCCATTCTTCTTCTTGAATGTCCTTGCGTAATGTTTTAAAAAATGAAACTATTTCTATCATATTGCTCAAATCCATATCAGATTTCAGAGGGCCTGATTCTTCTTTTTTTATTGTGTTCATAACATTTATTTCCTCTTCATCATTTTTCTTAAGCAAGCAATGACCCATTGAATTTGATTTCATAACCTTCAATGCTTCACTGGTAGTAAAATTTGAGATTACAAATATGATATGAAAGAATATATTCATTTTATAAAATATCAAAAAAGAAATATATTTATACTGATTGTGATAATTTTTGATACGCAGAACGTTTTAGATTTTAATTTGTGTATAAATTAAAAAAGATTCATCTAGATCGCATAAATGATATTATGTGGAGGGCACCATATTATAAATGTCTCATATAAAACGAACTATATATATTCAGACTTTTGCTATATTATCTTTTAAAAGCAAAACCTCAAAGTTTTAGAATATTATATTTTCTCTAAAGGAGAAGTGTGATTACATTATAAAATAAAATTGATTTTAGATATACTTTACTATTGTATAAAATCGATAATTGCATTATTAAATAATAAAAATGCTAAACTTAGAAATATTAAAACAATTTTATACAAAAAAAGATATTTTTTAATCGAAATCTAGAAAAGGGTATCTAATATTAAATGTTAAAAAAAATTACAAATATTTTAATTTATGAGCTAAATTTCTTTCGCAGCTTTTTATCGTTGTTCGAGCAAAACTTCACAATACTACATATAACAGAATTGGCAATTCTTCTTTTCATCTCATCATTTTACAATCTTTTTCGATGTATCTTCTTCACTCAAGATTTATTAGTTTAAGTGTCTTCTACAATCCTATTGTTTATGCGGATGCTTTCGCTTTTGTTGGCATTTATTACATCTTCAGATTCGACTTTTGGTATTTTAACACCAAGTAAACAATTATTTATATTTATTTTGTTCGTTTTATTTCTTGATTTAAAAATGATTATTATAGATTTTTGGTGTGAAAAACTATAAAATTGTCCATATATACAGTATAATTTGACATAAAAATTAAAAGGTTTCTTTCAATAGCTCAAATATATAATAAATTTCTTTTTATCTCGATTGTTTTTCGGGTTACCAGTACACCTATCTAAACAACAGCTAGAGTTTTATAAATGTAGAAAGTGCATTAATATAAGCTATATAAAACGTTTATGGCTTTACTTTCTATTTTCGTGATTGCTATTATCAATCCTTTAAGGCTTGGTAATCACATAAAATTAAATCTAAGTTAAAAATACTTGGCTAACAAATAATTAATGTCGATATAACAAATTTAAACAAAGAATGATTTCTATTACCGTATTCACAGACAACAAAAAAATTAAAGCGGGGTTTACATACTTTTGATATACTTATAACTATCTATACAAAAGGTAAGCATATAATTTTTCTGTGCAATGAAATATGAGATTTTCACTTATTGTATAAACTTTATTCTTTCTATAAAGGCACTTCATATGATACTATCGATTAGATCTTCTTCAATAACTTCCTTCAATAAAATACATATCCTTCCAGTTTACTATAAATTCATAGTATGAATAAAGTAAAAAATATTCTATGTAACAAATAGTTTTTTTCGAAGGCTGTTAGCCTGGTGTGTACACACTATTCCATGCTGAAACAAATTGTATAATCTTTGTCTTAGCATGCAAATAATGCAAAATCGATGGGCTAGCTGATCATATAGAATTGGTTTCTTGTCTATAGATTTTTTTTATTATCACAACTTGTTACAAGATTTCTTTCAATATGATACATTTTTTCGTTTTTTATCGTATATATAAGTAAAGGCCTGTTACTATAAAACTGTATAAAGTTTTGTATCGTATCTAGAATTTTCATGCAGAAAGTAAATAAATATACATTTTTACTGAATAATTGAATATTCTGTGTTACATTAAAGATATTTTCTTCACTAGCATGAAGTAATGGGGTCTTACTTTTTCATTCTGTCTCTTACTGTAATCGTATACTAACAGTTTTATATGTGCAAGACTTTTAAAAATTCATTACTCTGTGTATTTTTATTTTCTACTTAAAAAATATGCATCCTTTATATATGAAAAAAAATCAGGATTAATCGCCAAATATATACCCATACTATATTCACGCAATATAACGTTCAAAATATAACTTTGAGTTATCAAAGCTATAAAAAAATTTTTTATGCGGAGTTTTATGGTTGTAAGTTGAAGAGATGTCTTTTTTTGTTACCACCTAGACTTTAGGTAAAACTTTGAGTATTTTGTTACATTTTAAAAAAATTTCAAGTCGATTAGGCCAGGTGTAGTTGCGCTTTTCTATTATTTAAAGTAGCTCTTCATGGTTATTTTTCTTCTTCTTATGATAATGATTTTTTCAAGTGGATCAGTATTTTTTCAGATCATAACACTTTTTTTTCTAATATACGTCGAGATTTGTTTCTTATCTAATATATAACATTTTCTTTTTGTTCAAAGACCTATTTATTTAAGAAAGGGTTCTTATTATTATAACAGAAATTAGTAATACAAAGTCTTTGTTTTCACTTACCCAAAAGAACATTGCGATACGGCATAATAATTCATAGCAGTGATTACTAAGTACTCTGTAGTCTAGTTTTACATTTAATTTGTAAAATTCTATAAATTATTTCTAGGTTATAAAATTAGTCCATATTAGTCTCGAGTATCGGTTCTTATATATTCCAATGTGTATTTGGTCGTATTTTTCTGATAGTAATGTTACTTTTACTTTGATGTATACAATATATGTTTCTTATTTTTTTGTGTAAGTTCCTATTCTTATATTATAAATTTAATGTCTGCTTCTGTGTCTTATTTTCAAGTTTGCACGTCTTTATGTAGAACCTCTTGTGATTCTGCAAAAAAATATTGTTGTTTCCAAATGTAGGAAATTTATCTTTGATAGATACTGCTGTGCAAAGGAAGTTTAAAATTTGACTATAGTTTTTGTACGCAGCACAAAAATGTGTGGTTAAAACCTTTAAAGATGGCATTTATTTTCCAATTAATGACATATATTTGCCTTCATGGTTTAGTATTGACATTTTATATCTGTCATTTTTAAGTATAGAGAGAAATATAAATGTTCATTTTTATATACATAGCTAAATAAACAGCTAAGTAAGTATCCTAATCATATGAGTTACAAGTTTTCTTAAATTCTAACCACTACACGTGAAATTCGTGAATATACTTTTTTCACTGCAAATATATCATCGTCACCTCTTAGCTCGTAAATTTAAAGGATAAAAAATATAATAGACAATGTAATTTTATATTCATGTTGCTTAGTACTACCAATGTTATTATCAAAGAGATTACCTTATTATGGTTACCATTTATCTAGTAAGCCTGAATTTAAATTATTTAAGGATTTTTTGTTATGATTTTTTTTATTAGTATTACCGTAAAATATATTTACTTCCTCTATTTAAACGTATCATTTACTCCATCTCGTATTATGTTGCTTTCAATTGGCCATTTTCTTATGAAACATTGTTAAATTCTGTCATAAGCAGCTGCGTTTGTGTTAAAAAACAAATCGAATTGATTGATAGTAAAGTTATGTGTTGCCTAGTAGCTTTGGATTTTTCTCACAGGCGTTTAATTTTGCAAATAAATATCAAATTTTCATGTTTTGGCATTAATTCTTGGCCGAATCTTGATTTATTTATATTCGGCTTTTTTAAATATTGTGAAATTCATGTGCGATTTTTGGGGATCTTTATGTACTCGTTTTAGCATGTTTTTAATTTGAGTTATTTTTTCTCTCATAAAAAAATTGCTTTATTTGTTTACGGAGTGTTATTTTCTGTTTTTATAATGCACATTTTATGTTTCAATTAAAAAGCAAGTATTTTTAGCTTTCTTATTTGTTTTCAATCACCCCCTAAGGCTTTTTTATTATTTTTCGTCGTATTTTATAAGTATATTTTTGATACGGGTAATTTTTATAAAACATTTATGAATATCATTACAATATCTAAGGGATCCTTTGAGGCCATTTTTCGCATTCTTTATAGAAGCTTTATGATCTGGGCGTAAACAGCTTATATCTATTTGTAATTATCTGTGGTAAATCTTGCAGATTTCTGTGGTTAAGAGAACTCTAGTAATATTTTGTGTGTTTATTTTACGTCAAAAAATCTTGTTACCGCAATTATACTTAGACTGTAGTTGTTTTGTTATTTAGTCTTTGTATTTTTCTTTCCTTCTTTAACCTATTATCAGATACCCATATCAACCTAATAAATTTTATAAATAACGAAGATTTTAGATAACTTTATATTTTTTGCAGATTTTATAGTACAGTTATTCCATCGATTTGAATTGTTTTAAATATCAGCTGATTGATATTATAGTACATTTATTTTGAGCCATAAAAAAGCTAAATATCACATTCAACAATTCGATTTCCTTCAAATCATAAAAAATACAAAAATTTTAGATTATTGTGACTTATTCAGTAAAACCTTAAAATATCTAATGATAGTCTTGATTTTTATTATTTTTTATCCATCAGCATCCGATTTCTGAGTTTATAATAAATATTTTGTGATTTTATGATTTTTTAAAACAAAGATAAAATTGACTCAATATTTATAAATACAATAAAACAAAAAAATATATCATATAGAGTTCCTTTATTTATTTGTCGCACCCCAGTCGTTAAATCCGATGCCAAGAATAGGAGTAGCCAGATGTTTCCTGTGAATCTTCAATGAGGTTTTGCATTCCATTTTTAAACACTCATATTTTCTTTCATTGTTCAAATCCGTTGTTGACCGGATCTTAGTTTCTTTAAGAGCATCCTCTATAGTTATTTTGATGTCTGGAGATTCATTACAAAATTTGCCATGATCAGCTAATAAAACTATTTTTGAGGTTTTAAATATTGATTTTTCCTTATTCGACTGATTTTTCAGATACCTGTGTGGATTCTTTTTCCTTGATTTTTTTAGTAGATCAAAAATAAACAGTTGAAAGTTATCAAAAAAAGGCAAAGACGTAGGGTCTTTTATAGCCTTTGATTTTTTGTATAATATCAAAGATAATTTCTTAAACTTTGTATGGTTTAGATCCACCGAATAATCTACCCGCTTTATTTTATTTCTCTTAACTACTGTTTCGGAATTGAATTTTTTCATATAAGTAGTTGAAACCATGATCATTAACTTATAAAGGTTTTTGAATTTAGTATTGTCAAAAATTGTATACACTAAATTTCCTCTTTTATCTCTAAATATTGTTTTATAATATTTTTTCCTGTCAACTGTATTATTAATCTCTTGTATTCCTATTATTATAGAATTTTTCGATTTTACAGTGTGTAATGAATTTCCATTTCTTTTATCTTTTTTCTTTCGATCCATAATAAAATCTTGATAAAAATTCGATCCCTCATATTTAAAGCTTCCGTTTAATCCTTCTATTACGCCATTTGTTTTAGAGATCATATCAGATTCTGATATTTTCTTTTTGCGTAAATCCATCCCCTCTTTTGTTTTTGAACATTCATTCTTGTAATTGTTAATAAAAATCCCTTTACCCGATTTATCATCTGAATTTCGGTGATCTAATATTTCATAGAAGGATCCTATTTCTTTCTCCTTGTTAACTTTACAATAAGATGATAGATCATCAAATTCTATCTGATTCCTCGTTTTCATAATATATATTGTCCTCTCTTCATTGTTCATCGGCAAGCAATCACACGTTTTGTTTGATTTCACCCTCTCTTTACTAATAGTAAAATATAGGATTGCACTTTTCACATAAAAGAATGCATTCATTATATCAAATCTATAAAATTCTGTATTTATATCAGATTGTAAAAATTTGAAACAAATAACGTTTTAGACTGAAATTAATTTATAAATTTGGAAAATTCATCTAGATCTGATTCTATATATTTTTGTTCAAGTTAATAAATTTATAATGTCGCTTTGGCAAAAAAATATTTCTATTTTCATTTTGATATTTTTATAATAGCAATATTATAAAATTTCTAAAATATTAAATTGTTTTGAAACAAAAAGATATTTATTATATAAAAAGAACTTTATTTTAGATATGCTTATATACAATATAAATTGAAAATTTTTCATATAAAAAGTGAATTTTTTGAATTCTGTCAAAAAAATGGCTTATGATTTTTTAAAAAAAGAATACATATATTATTAAAATATGTATATTTTTTTTAGAACAATGATATTTGCTTCGAAAAAATTTTTATTGCATCTATATATTTATAAAAGCTTATTTCACACGAAAGCTGGGTTATATGTTGTTTATATGATACAGTCCTAAATGATATAGAAGCATAAATGTTTTACAGCTTTTTCGTATTCACTATCTATCTATCTTCTACTTACTTAAGTCATTCTTTCATATATTAAATGTTTCTTAAATCAAAATATTATTATATTTACGTATAGAATGCTAGAAGCCTTGTATCTACTACCAAGTAGATACGAATTATCAATGTTAATATAGAACACAATACAATGATCGGATTCTTAAAGATATTTTTCGATAATACACAGTTTTTTGTTTATATAACTGTCACTTTTATGGGCCAAAAATTATCAGAATATTAGTATTTAATATTCATTTTTATTTTTTCATTGAAAAAAATAGTATATTGCTTTATGCAATAAAAAAAGCATACGTATATTACAATCAGAAAGCATGAACTCATTTAAAATCATATATTTTTGAAAAAATCATGTGCAATATAAATAAAAATATAAAGCACAAAATAAAAAAAGAATCATCGTAATCTAACAATGCTAATAGGCATTTGTATTTATGTACTAGGCTTATAGTAAACTCTAGGTTTTCTTCTTATAGCCTAATAAAAGTATATATTAGATTTTGGATTTTAAATGCCATAATAAGATAAAAAATACCATTGGTAAGCTTATTCTGTTGAAATTCTTATTTTTCTGAAATTAAGAAAAGCTCACTCGAATAACCCTGGAAGAGCCTTTCTAAAATTTCATAATTAAAAAGGTTTTTTTTTTATTAAAACGAACACAAAGTTTGCAGAAAAGAATATCTTACTATAAAATTTCATGTATAAAAGCTAAGATAATATTGATTTCTTTTTTATAAAATTTTTAAATTTTTAATCTAGGTATTTCTATTTATTTAGCACCATTTTTGCCTTCCACACTGTTTGAATCAAACTTTGTGTTGGCATCTATCTAGTTTTTTTATAATTTACAAACTATCGTTTTCAAGCTCACTATATACGTTTGATATGTTACCTTGGAATTTGAGTGGAAAGTGGTGTAATATTCACATTTGTATTGGAATTTCTTTATAGTACATATCTTCCCTATATATATCACAAGCCGATCTTTAATCAAGTATTATTTTATAAATTCCAATGCATCATACATATTTGCTAGTATACCTATTTAATTTTTTCATGCAAGTTTCTTCTCATAAATAGCAATAATTACATGTGCATTTTATAGTATCTCGCTGGCTTTTTTATGTATATTGTCTTCTTAGAATTTAAAACCATTTGCACTCCTTATTTTTCGAAACACCAGCACTTTCAACCATGTTTATGATCGGCGTCTTCAACATAGAGATTAAAAATAATCAAAAATTTGGACGTTAATTATGTATTAAAAATACTTTTATTATATATTATGCAGATTTTTATCTGAATTTATGTTTACTACATCTATTTAAGATCTGAAGTATATCTATTTTAGTCATTCGTCATATTTTTTGCATGGTAATTCCTTTTTTTTAATGTTTATTTTATTTTTATGCTTCTGTTGACAAATAAATTACCCAATTTACATAATTCTTAAATTTGGTTGTTAAAAAAAGCAAAAAAAAATAGATTAACAACGAGATGGTAAATAAATTTAAGGAAAATATAAACAAAACTAAAAACATTTCTACTGTAATTCAAAAGCAATTCAAATTAATTTATAAAGTGGGTCTTCAACTGAACTAAACTTAAAAACGCATTATATATAATAAATAGTGAGAACATTGCAAAAAAAATACACTAAATAATTTTTTATCTTGAATTAGCGTTTAGATAATTAAGCGATTTTGCTTGCTTAGAAAGAGTTTTAATCCTATTATTAAATACTTTAGAAAATCATAATCATATGTTTAAAATGTAAGTCTGACTTTTTATTTGCTTCCAGTAATATTCGACTCTTTCCAATTTTGATCTTTTTGGGAAATACATGCATAAAAAATGCTACATTGAGTTTTTATATGGTTTATAGCTAGAAAAATATGCAAAAAATAAAAAAATATTTTTATTTTAAAGTTTGCGCACAGAAAATACGTTTTTTTATGGCATAAAAATTGTAAAAACAATCCGTCCAATTGTATAAATGTACTTATTTGAATAATAAATTTCAAGGTTTTTTGACTCTATTTTCAAGCAAGCTATCCCACACTTTTGGTTATACAGTATAGTTTAATCTGCATATTCATTTTTTACGGCAAATTAACATATAAAATATAATATTTTCACTTAAGTTTTTTGCTTATTATATGTACATTATAAGGTCTTTTTTATGCAAAAATCTATATTTTTTTATAATTTAATGGCAAACATATGTTTTAATATTAATTTCAATACATAAATACCCTTGTTATGAATTAGCTAAAATATTAATAAAACTATTTATTTCAATGTATAAATATGAATGAATTTGTGCAATGAATAACTTTATGGAAATTTTCAAAATCAAACGCGTAAAACTAGATGTGTATTTTTGACAGCACAAAAATATTATAATACGCAGTGATAATTTAGCAAATATTTAATGCTCTATGGGGTTTAATTATAATTTGATTCATTTATTATAATTTACAATTGTAAATTTATGATTTAATTTCTTTTAATTTAAGTATCTAAAGTAATTTTCATATTTTCGTTATTCGCTATATGCTTTAAAACGTCAATATTTATTTGGTTCACCTTTTATTCACACACATTTTTTTCATTAACTACCTTTTTTTCTTTACTATATAATAGATTCCATATTATATGCATCAATTTTATATAAAATTTGCTCTATAAATTATCACCCTTCAAAAAACCTAATAATATTTAATTATGTTAAAAAAAAATTATAAAATGACAGTTAACTACTAAATATAAGAATATTAGTGCAGTACATATTTTTCTATTTATCTCGTATTTTGCAGCTTATTATATTTTTAAATCAAGAATAGGTCAGAAAAAATCTTTTTACATACTAAAACTTTTATGTTAAACCTTTTAAAGTCTGTTTTGCGTCTTAAATTACATTAACAAAAATAATTTTGTTTTTTTTCTTAATTTATCCGTAATTATTTTATGCTTCTTTTCTTGTAAGATCGACTTTAAAAGATAAATAAATCATTAGTCACATAGAGTCTTTTCTCAATTTACACAAGATCATGGATCTATTGTCATCTTAACTTTAATACCTATTAGAACAAAAAAAAGAATTTATAACTTAAACTGGTTTTATTGACAGAAAAAATATAAGTTTAACCATAAGAATATTTTATTTACATCTTAACGCATTGTTAGATGTGAATTAAAATGATTACAATATATATTCCAACTTTTACCTGATTTTAAGGTTGTTATTTTGCGTTTTTTCTTCAAGTATGACGTGATATATTTACCATTGGAACATCATATTTTTTTTCTTGGATATTTTCTCATCTATTAAATCTACGTTAATATTAATTTTTTTTTCAAAGTCCACAAATTTCAACTTTGTGCTCAATTACATAGACATCATATATACCACGATAATTATTATGAGTTCCATTTTACTCTCATGTCTATTACTATTTATGCATAATTTTATATTTATGATAATGTAAAATTTAGTTTTTGGATATTTATCTACTCTTATAAAAATCTATGAAAATATAATTGCGGGTAGTTGCGTTAGGAGTGAAAAGGTATTAATTTGTTATTCGAATATATAAATATGTGTTTTTTTGCTTGAATCTACTATACACCTACACTCTAGACAAATTGTAATTTATTTGTAAAAAAAGAATATTATTGTACCGATAAACAACCAAATATGTCAATTTTACAGTTTTTAGGCGAGGGAAGCTTAAAAAGAACTGCACTGTATTGTTTTTATCAAAAATGTATCGTATAACCCTGTTGAAATTCAATTTATACAGGTCAAGGTATTTTTTGAAAAAAATTTATAGGTGGTCTTATATTGTGACAGATAAATTATATATTTTTTATAATTTAAGATCTAGCTTTTAGGCTCATCCGTCTTTATTGGACTATACTATATTTTTTTATTCCGGGTATTCTTCTTCAAATTCAATTATGTTAGAAATTGTGTTATGCAAAGCCATATGTCACGATAATTTTAAGTGAATTTTTTTTTGTATATATTTTCGATAATTATATATATCATTTTTATTATGGGTGGTATGGTTGAGTGGTTTACAAGTCGGACCCCAGTGTGAGGGGTCGCGGGTTCCACTTCCACCCACCCCACTAATTTCAAAAACGAATTTACTCTAAAGAAAAATACCCAAGGGGGCGGTCAGTGAACAAGAAAATATAAACCATATAGTATTGACAAGCCATGAGAAATAAGAGATTGCTGTGTAAGCCGTTGAACTGTGCCTCCAGAATGATAAAAACCCACACCTTGAAGCAAAGATATAGGTAAGTGTAGAGTGTGGTTGTAGCTCTTAGCGATGAACAGTGGACAGAATCTCATTCCCTCCACATAATGACTGCCGCCTATGAGAAAAGGCCCAATCTACGGTGATTGCGGGTGACAATGAGTGCTGGGGGAGTTCCACAGAGAGACGCATCAGTTAAGCAATAGTTCCTATTAATATAAAGCGAACTTCCTAAAAGTAATAGACGTAAAACATAAATAAATAAAGTAAATTCGATTAGAATTTTTTCATTTTTATTATTAAATAACTTAAATAACTTAAATTTTCAGTAAAGTTTAAAAATTTAAAGTGAAAACCGTCTTTATAAATCATGTAACTTCATTCTATTTTATGTGATGGCTAAAATAAGATAAAGCCCAAATTAGTCCAGTATAAGTATATCGAAACTTTTCTAAATTTTTACTTATGTTGTAATGCATTTCTTTATCTATAAACTATACAAAAATACACATATTACTTCTATTATTTTTTCGTGCTATATCATAATCTCTGAGCCATATCTTTCATTCTAAGATACATAGAAATCATATTTAAGCTATAACTAATATATTTAAAAATTCTTAAACCAACGTAATATAGTCAATATGTAAATTGGACTCGATATTAAAACTATTGATGCCTTGAATTATATCTAGAATAATAAAATAGAAAATAGATATGTGAAGAAAACTCTTTTTGTACATGCGCATGATTCGTATTTTTTTTATCACGTGATATGATACATTTTCTAGGATGACTAAAAAATTTATTTATTTTTTATAAAAATTTTAAGCTAGTATTTTGTAATTCTAAATGCATTAATATTTAGATTTATAGAATAGACTACTTGTAAAATACCATACATGATATATAATCTTTTTTTTAACGCCGAGAAATATAAATTTCGATGATAAGATATTAAAATGGATTTTATTTTCTTGATGATTCAAATATATATACTTAAAACGTTCTCAGATAAATTAAGTATCCTTATAATAGTAAAAATTAATCTTTTTTGACAAAAAATCCAGCTTAATTTGAAATAAGTGTAATTCCAATATTTTAACTTGCTTCCCATTAAAAAAATTATACTTTTTGACTTTTCGCTTCTATAATACCATTTTAGCATTTTATTAATGATAAAACTTAAAATTTTTATAAAAAAAAATTGGGTGAAGGCGCCTAGAGTGAGAAAATTTATACCTTTAACCTATATTAATTTAGATGTATAAAAAAACTGGCATTTAGCATTCTTTCTTAGCTAAATAATATAATTAAAATGATAAAATCTAATATAAGAGACCAGTATCTCTTGGTAAATTTATATAAGATGAAATCAAATATAAGTTATAACTATCCTACTTTTATTTTATATAAAATGAAATCACATTAAATTTAAGCAATAAGTATATTTAAATAAATATATAGATCAAATACAATCTAATTAACAAATATTTCATGTATAATATATATTTTTAAAAGCAAAAACGCATGAAAATATGTCCACATTAAGTTTTTCTAACTATATCGTCAGATGTTCTAACTTTTTAAATACCGAACAATAGGACATTAATCATCTTGCAATAAAGTGTTTTAGAAAAGACTTAATAAATATACAATACATATAAATACCGTTAAAATTATAATCTTAGAACATTAATCATAACTTTATGGATTTTAAATATTAACTTTTAGTTTATTTTCTCAGTTTCCCCATCATCTTTCTAATCAAAAGGTATTTATAATGGTTAATTTATCATAAATATTGTCAGATATACATTATATTTGTATTTAGTCTTCCAATTAAAAACATTCATAATGTATATAAAACATGCTTGTGCATCTAATATCATATTCTTTTACTTTAAAATGTGCTATAATTTAAATAAAAAATTTTTATAACCTATTCCAGCCATGAATGGTATTATAATTGTTAAATATTTTTTATTTTTTACTAAATCAAATTTATATGTATCTACAGAAGAAATATTAACATTAGGTTTGCTTTATTCTAAATGATTTTTTCTCTGAGCCCTTAATTATTATCGAAAAAAAAATTATTTTTATGAATGTATATATATATTCTGAATATTATTATTCAGACATCATAAAAAATATTTGAACGACTCAATTAAAATTTTTTTCTTTTTATAGTATTTATTTCCAAAAAAATGTATAAATCATGGTAATATATTATTAAATATATTAATATCATGTAGATCAATTGACTATTTTTTTATCGTACAAAATATTTTATCGATCCGGATTCTCATCAATTTTTCCAATATACCATTTGTTTGTAAATTTTTTTTATGCATCATAGTAAACGATTATAGATGCGGATTTATATCTTAAGTTTGCTATTATATTTTATTATATTTATGAAAGTATAATATGCAACACCAAACACAATTATTGATACGAATTAGTATCATAGTTACATATTTTTTCTTATTATATTTAAGAAAAAAAAATTTAAATATAAAAAACAATCGTGGATGCGAAATATTATCTGCTTCTAAAATTTTTGTTTTTTTATTTTTATAAATAAAGATCTGGTTGACATAGAAAATATTTATAGCGATTAAAAAGTAGCGATTGTCGGAGGTCTAGATATTTGAATTTAATTCTTTCACTATAATTAAATTATTGCGTATTATACTCACGTGAGTACATTTATAAATAGCAAACAAGTAATTATTTTAGCTATCTACATGAAAAGAAACACTCTTAGGTTATTCCATTGTAAATAATACCTTTTAGTTTATAAAGCATACTTGATTGTACCGTTGAAACATATTTAATCAATTTTAGGATGCAAGTGCTAGTTATAAAATCTAAAATTGGTATTCAGAGGATGTTTAATCGTAGCGGTAACCCGTCGGTGTGGTCAAATTTAAACTGTTTATCTTTTTTTATTATACTTGAATTTTATTTTTCTAAAAAAAATATTAACATTATAGAAATATTTATATAATTAATATTCATTACATCTTCAAAACTGATGTCTAAAGAAGAGTTTTTTTACTTATTTAATACTTGTGATTTCTAGATTAGACTCTTTATTTTTCAAAAAAGTATAAGAAAAAAAGATGTTTAAGAAATCTAGGCTATTATTAAGAAAAGAAATATTAAGAAACACTGGGCATATATTAAATGGTTATAATTTTTCTTATATCTGAAGAGTTTAATAAAATTATAAAACTATTGATTAAAGATGTAATGCTATTGATCCTTTAGAAAATAATATTGGAAAATAATCAAATGCTAATTAAAAAAGAAGAAAAATGTCTAAATTAAATATATTCACACTAAAAAACTTGAATATCCTAGGAACTTCATATTTTTTTTATTTAAGTAGAATATGAACCATTGGATCTTAAACCTGATATTAAAAAATATAATGAAGATAGATACTAATATATTAGTGAAGTTGGGAAATAAAGAAACTATTTTTTTATTTTATTTTTTGTTAATACTATCATATTTATTTAGAATAAAAAATTATATACGTTTAAATTATATCAGCCCTTTTTGAATATCGAAAAAAAAATTTCGCATAAAGGCTTGATATCTTGCGATAACAATAAGTGAATTTTTTTCAAGAAAATAAAACAGTTGTATTTTAATAATCAAAGTTAAAATTTTTATCACTCCGTCTTTGTTTTTCTTCTACTGATCAAGAGTGTATACATAATGATTTCATAAATTACTATTACATGTTTTTCTTCTACTGATCATAAGTATATGCATAATGATTTCAAAAATTACTATTCCATGTATTGATATATCTGGAAATATGTCAATTCTTTGAATTTCTTTTATATTTTCTAAAAATGAATATGGCCAGATTTTTAGTGATTTTGCAATATGCCTACAGAACAAGTATTAAATGAAAGAAAAACAAGCCTCAAAAATGACGTGTAAATTAGAATTATTCAATAATCGCATTTCTTTATTCCAAAAAAGAATAGGAATGGAAAAGCAGTACATACATATTTGTTAATATATTTAGACCACAATTTTTTTAAACACTTTTGATTGGATATTTATTTATGAAGTAACTTTCTTTTTATCGATTTTATCTATTTAGACGTAATCAGCGTGTTGGGAATATCGCACAACTCCTTAATACATCTTTTATCCCCTGCCCTGATCTATATCCATTAAATTGCTCTTCTTCTCTAAATGAGATGAGTTCAAGTGTCTTGCGGTGTGAGAGTGCTTGCATGTATGCTTCCACTTCATCCAGGATTTTCAACTTCTTAACATATTTTTTATGACTAACTATATTATATGTGACATTTCGTATGAAGTCATCTGCTAATGACGACCGTTCACGTAATAAAATCTTAATTTTTAGCCTATAAAAATAAAACATAAGTATAATATTCTAAATTTGTGTTTAGTATTGTAAGAATTCATATTAAAGTATGATTAAAGATAAATAGAAAGAAAGAATTTTTCTATGTGCATATCAGACCCTCGTTCCTTGTAAAATATCACAATCATACCACACTATGTGGCTTAAATTATATACGTGCACCGAGAAATCAATTAAAAAAGTATAATTAGCATATTAAAGTGTTTTTTATATTAAGAAGATTTATTTTACTGTATAACAGCTTAAACATATTCTCTGCATACTCAGAGGGGCGATAAAAGTTCACATTTCGGAATTTAAAAGACCCTTCCGTGAAATCCTGCTTTAAAGACATAAATATGTATTTTAGACCGCATTTTTACTAATGAAGAGATGTAAAAGCATCATATAATCTTTCTAAAGAGCAACCTGACGTTATGTTTATATAAGATATAATAGATAGAAAGTAAATTTACCCTCAATAAATAAAATAAAGGCTCAAAAAATATATTTGTATTCCGTAGCCAACAAATCTTATAAAAGTCGATAAAATATGTGCGCTCCTCTTTTTTTAACTAGAATATTGCTTTATAAAAACTTAAAAAAGTAAAAATTTTTAATATTTTAATATTTTAACAAGGGTATTAATTTGCGTTTTCATGGATATAATATGGATAATTTTATGCGGTTTTTTCTTGAGAAAAACAAAAAATAGCATATTTATAATATAAGAGATGGATTAAAATACGAGTATTCTTCTTTGTAAAATATTAATTTATATTTCTGAACATTGGATTATAAAAAAAGGTTTAATAACTGATTAGCTGCCGACTTCTCACTTTAATTATATTATGAATATATTTTTAAAAAAAATTTTCATTCCGTATTCGATTTAGCTTGCAATACTTATCGGTTCTTTTATTATAATTGGATTATATTTTGAAATAGAAATGTGATTATAGCATTAAGATCTCCATTTACATAAATTTAGATCCTTCATTAAATTACAAAAAAAACATATTAAAACTTGAAATTTAAATGATTTTATAAATAATCATGGATGTCTATAGAAATTTATACATCTTAAAATATCTATATAACATATATAATTTGTTCATTAATTAAAATTCCTCTTTTTTAGTTAAAAAAAATTTAATTTGCATTTTTTAGGATCTTTAAATATTATCTATTACAAGCTTGAAATGTATAAAATTCCAAAAGATTTTTTATAAACTTTTTTCCGTAATATAGTTCTATTTCCACAAGAAAAATCAAGTGCATTAGTTTTCGATATTCCTAGTGAATATCATAAAATAACGGTACAAATATATATATATTCATTTGTACCTTTTATATATTATTAGTCTCGCCCAGAAATCTTAAGTCTATTTTTATATTATATATCAATATATTTCTTTTCGTCTTTTACCTTTAATCTTCTTTGTATGAGCATATAAATATTTTCATTCATAGAGGAAAAAATTTAAATGGATATATAGGTTTCAATAAATCAAATAATCTTATTTGATGTGAAAATAAGATAAATACGTTGTGCCTAAATAATTGTAAAAACGATACAATTTTAGATTATATCAAAACTTGATTTCAGTATGAAAAAAACTATATGCAGATTTCAAATATTTTCAATTCAAATATGATATTAAAATAGCAATATTCAATTCTAAAAGAATACATACATTAAATGTATTAAATCACAATTTATTTTTCTTTTTCACATGATAGTTTCCATTGCTGAAAAACTATGTAAGATGTTTATGCAGATTCTAAGCTATAATTTACATTATAAAAGAAAAATTGGACTTATAATTTTCTAAAATTATAAAAATTAGACTTATAGTTTTCTAATAATAATAAAGATTAGACTTAAATCGTAACACAATCTTATTATAATGAGATGAAAATATTGATACCTTTGCGGTAAATCAAAAAGAAAATTTTGGTGTATGTCATGAATATTTTTAAGTTGAACGCATAACTAGCGCATTTTATACATTGCTATAATAAAACTTCAAAGTTATCATTATTAAGTATAAATCCTTTAAATTTCATGAGCTTACTTAATGCAACATTTTAGTTATCTATTTAAACAAAGGTTGTTTTTTATATGTTTTACGGTTATTGAAATACATTATAATTTATGAGTTATAGTTATAAATTAGCCTGTTCACCATCAGCTAGTTTTTATAGGAGACTACAACGTAACTATTGAAATTCTAGAGTCGCTTAATATATAATAAATTTTAAAAAATAGTTTTAATGCTATGAATACATATCTTGAGATGGGACCTTATGTGGCTCTAATATTTGCAGGAAAATTTCAACTTTAATGAAATTACATAAAAAAAAGTCATATCAATTGATTAGCTATCATTTATAAAATTACAAATATGCAGCATTTTTTTTGATTAAATGTCATAGTAAAATCGCACAAACCTAAATTATCAGATTTCTGTACAAAACACATATAAATAATTAAGGACTAATAATTCGCGTAAAAACTTTTTATAAAATTCCAAAAAAGCAAATAATATTAAAACCATCACAACTAACTAAAACCATGCAGTTTTAAGCCTGATTGGATACTAAGAACTCAAAACACATAAAAAAGAGAGAAATAATCGACCGAAAAGAAAATAGTCTACAAATTACAACTAACGATAAGCTATAAAATTCAAGGCATTCTTTGGTTAAAATAACCAGACTTGTTGTTATCCGCACCGATTTTTTTTCATAAATATATGTTATTGCCAAAGATTTTTACATTTTATATACTGCTGCAGATGAATCATTTAAGCACATAAATTCTCGTAAATAGAAAATTATTTGACTTTTTAATTAAATATATTATCTAGAAAATTCCTGTGATTATTTAAATTTGAAAATTTTATATTTTATTATGTGAACAAAACAATGTTTTATGTCCTTTATGACTAATAGTAAACCATTTTAACCAAGAATTCGAACGAAAGACATTTTTTATATTTTGCGGATTTAACAACTAAAAAAACCCACAAAAATCTTTTTTCTTATATTATTGAACAATCAATCACATTTTTTATACTTTTACACTATTGTGATATATTATATCGCATCTCTCATATAAGATATATTATGATTTCCGCAAAAGATTATAAAAAACAGTTTTTTAATGAATAATCTAGAAATGCAAACCTTTTTATAATATTTAGATTCTTTTATCTTAAAATGATCTGTTTATTATATGTTCTGTGTCTGGTTTACATAGAAATTGCGTTATTTTGTAGGTTTTAGACTACTTTAGTTCAAAAAAACTAATGATTGCTCAAACAAAAAGTTTGATAATATTAGATATTAAAATCATCTGTAAAATCGCATATCCAAAATATAATTTTTAAGGCAATATTATTAAGTTTTATAAGATTTTTAGCGTTTTGTGTATTCTGCAGATGGTATTTTAAACCTTTACTTTACTAGTTGCATCGAAAAGATTATATTTCATCAGAAATAAAAAAATTATTTTTTGATACAAAGCCTCAATGTTTTAAATTGAAGATTGAATTATCGAAGATGAATAACCCAAAAATAATTATAACTAAAATCTTTGCTCCTTTTTTTCATAATTTTTTTTGTGTTTTTTTTTCATATTAATTTTAAAATTTTTTGAAAATTTTATTTATTATTATTGAAACAGGTAGAAATAAACGATAAAAAACAATTTTAATAGTTTGATTTCTATGACCGTATAAAAAAATGATTCCGGCGTTCTAAAATTCTTATTTTTTTTTGCTTAAAAAGTATATTAAAGAGATGTATGAAAAACAATTCAAGATTTCCAGTGTAATAATTTTTCATGTTTGTCAAGCACCTCTTCTAATTTATGCTTCGAATATATATTTTAAATTGCTTTTGAATTCAGAAAAATATAATTTTTATGCGAGATTGCTTATTTTATAATCCAAGTCAAATTTATATAATACCTGCCATATTTATATAGAAAAAAGCGAAGACAGCCGAAAGTCATAGTTTTTTAAATATATTTATAACATCTCACTGCGAATTTCTTATGAAATCGCGAAGATTTTTGGCTTGAAAATTTTTCAATACTGCAATAGTATAGATTTAAAGTGATGATAAACTTTTTTATAGTTATTTGTATTTAAAAATATTTGGCGTATAACAGTAATGACTTTCAGCCTACCAAGCTAAATAGAACTTTTTTATTGAGGCGATTTCTAAATAAATTATAAATTTTTGAAAAAAAATATTAGTATCATATTAGAAGACGAACGACAAAAATCCATATGAATTTAAAAAATTAGAAACTATGTGCGCAATATATAAATTGTATATTCAACACCTTTATATACTCTATTATGAGCTATATAAGCCATTTTTATATAACTATACTATGTAAACACCTTTATGATTCTAAAATAAATCTTTAAAATTTTAGCAGATTACAATAAGTTATTTTTATAATAAGTATGAGCAATTAAATAGAAAATAAACTCTAGTAACAAAAAAGTTCGATTATTAAGTAACTTCTTGACTATTTTTAAAATTGTAAAAAGAAACTGAATATAAAATTATTTGCTCAAAATTCTTTATTTACGGTATAATGTCATTTCGATTGTAAAAAAAATATTTATCTGCTTAAATAAACAAAAAAATATAACAATTTACACAAGAATATTATTTTAAAGGCGCATTATAAATAGTTTAAGGATCTACCGAAAATACAAAGTTTGATTTTGTTTTTTAGAAAAAAATATTCTGAACTGCTTTATCGTTTTATTTTATTTTTTTCGACCTCATATTTTTTTCTATCTCCATATAAAATGTACCAATTTATCTAAATAAATAAATTAAAACATATATTTTCATATGAAATATATGATTGTATAAAATTTTCTAGATTCGGTGGCGTTGTAACATGAATCGAAGCATATTGATATATTTAAATTAGATTCATATGGCATCGTTCTATGATAAAATAATAAAAAATGAGCGTTTTCGTATAAAAAAGGAAAAAATGGATTTTTCAGACTAATCGACGATCAATTTATAATTTTGTATGATTTATACGTTTATTTTGCACATGTAAGGAGTTACACTGTGATGTAACTTGAAACATTATAAAAGAAAAACATATAAAAAAAAGGAATTTAGTTATGAAAAAATTTATCTTGAGCATTATTTCTTTGTATATTTACAACATTGCCAGCTATAGAAGTTGATTTAACACGCCTATAATATCAATTATATGTATATTATTATTTTTGTGATCCTCTTTTATCAAGATTATATGTAATTTTTTTGGAATTGATGATTTAAAAATCTTAAGTTGCCCAGAATGTTTAAAATCCATTCCTGATTAATTTAATATATTTTCTTTCACACAGAAATCTTATCTAGTAGAACGATAAACTAAGCTAAAAAAATGTAGGAAATAATATATCGTGTGTTATATCATAATTAAACTGGGATTTCATTTTCTACATGGATAATTATTATTTCCAGTGTTCATTAAAATATAAGGATCTCCAAAATTTTATGGTTAAACAATTTTTTTTGTCTATGATATAAAATAATTACTATCTATTAAAATGATGTGATACAGAGATGAATCTGATTTTTTAATAATTAACGTAAAGAATAAAAAGAAGCATGTGAATCTTTATAGACATGGAATGATATATTATTAGAAATCTAATAAATCACCATTTTTAATTGATATAATACGATCGAATGTTATCTACCATGACAGCTTATATATTTATTTTAAGGTTATATTTCTTATAAATTTTTTTTTTCCTTGCGTCTAACTCATGATTGCTCTACACGGCAATTTGCTGTTATATTTTATACAAAACCATCGAATATCTAATCATTGTACATTTTCACGTCTAAGATTTTTATTTATAAGATCTATCATAAATCTATTGTTTTGCATATGTATTCTTTCTTTCGAATCTCATATCCATAATCTAGAGCATATACAATAAAAAGTAGTGTTTATGCATATATTTGCTATGCATAAAACCAAGATTAATCTATTATATGCATAATCAAATGTAAAACGGCTATAAATTAATACAGTAAATTTATATTTTTGCGTCAAAATTTGCATTACCCATAATGATCAAAAATTTGATATTTATATTTGTTTATTAGGTAATTATTTGATTTTAAATCAGTATTTTCTATTATTTCTAAATGGAAGATAATAAAAAGCTCTTATACTTTTATCGAATTTTGTACACATATAACATAATGTAGTAAATTTATCGCCCGTGTTATTTAGAGTATTTACTTGGATATTTTTTTGCGTCTTCGATATATGGTTTATAAAAAGAGCTGAAACATAAAAATCAACAATTTTCACAATAATCTAAATGTATGTAGTCAAATTTATTACAATATTGTATTTACAAATGATGTGTTATAAAAATTAGCTTTCACTTTTACACATAGATTTGAAGTGAAATAATTCTATAATCAACATGGCAGTTTTTATTTGTATATATCGTAGAAAGTTTTGTCTTGAATAAAAAAGTCCGACAAAAATGTAAATCATCTTATAATTATTTTGATATGCTTTGTTGTTGATAATTCACGCCATTTATTATGACTCATAAAATTTCTTATGAATTAATAATTTCAAAAATTCAACATTTTAACATAACGATATACACTACAATTTCAAAACAATTCTGTTTAGAAAATAAATTTATGACACAACAAATTATGTGCGTATTATTCTTTTCTGCTTAAAACTTTGTATTTCTCATAAGAAACGACATACTTGTATACTTAGATATTTTATTGCTCTAAATAGCTTTTTCTGTACATTCTCCTTACTTTTACTGTAATTTTGCGATATTAATACGATCATATTAAGTCAAGCTGCTTGATCTTTAATGGATTTCCAGCATACGGATATTCGAAAAGCGATATTTTGAGATCTAGTGAATTTGATGTCATATAAACCTATTTTTATTTTAAAAAACTAGTTATAACATTAAAAGGTTAATTTTTCATTTACATATAAATTTTATTTTTTTTTCATTTTGAAAAAGTGTAGACTTTAATAAAACGTTAAGATATGATCATATCGTCTAAAAAGATGCTTATAATCATCCAAGTCTGTATTTATGAATTTCAAGATGTAATGGTACTTCTATTGATTTAAATAAGTAATGCTTATAGCATATCAACAATACGACAAACAAGCTAAACTTTATTTCCCTGTTCGCCTTCAAGAACAAATAAACAAGAAACTTCAGAAATATTTCAGTGTATATCTATAATTTTGGATAATTTAGCCTTATATTCTTTTTGTCTTCTTTGTTTTTATTATTGTCATACTATAGGTTTAAGCAAGCATCAACATTTAAAATTGTATAAATGCATTTTATTTATTTTTTATACAAAAGCTATACAAAATCCTCTATCAATATTCAAAAACGAATTGGTGATATATTCATTATAATCAATTTCATTGTATTTTTTTGTAAAATTGATCAACTACTGTGTGTTTATATGTTTCATCTAATTTAAATATTCTATATTTTTTACAACTTACAAATAAAATATTATAATTATATTGTTGTAAAAAAATTATATTTTCTAAAATAACAGTGCATAAAGAAAGGCAAATCTAGAAAATGTTAGGATATGGTTACATATCTAGTTTCTAAAATTAATAAGATCGTTATGAAAATATATGCTGTATTATAATAAAACAAAAAGAATATCAGATTTACATTTTATAAAATTTTTCGCACACTATTAGAGTTATTAATAGACTTCTATATCCCAAGCTATATTTTAAAAGTTAAAAAGGTTTCATAGTTAATAATATTGCTAAATAATCAAAAGGTGTTTTATATAGATTTCTAATGACTTCGCAATACGGAATGTAAAAAATCAGTTGAAAAATATATTAAATAAATTTATACTTGGTTTATCAATATGCTATTCGTGCACTAAAATCAAAAAACATTGGCCAAGCTTAGTTGAAAAAAATATAAACCCCTTTCTTAGTTTTGTTCCTTAGTACTAAAAATATGTACATACCATAACGAAAATCAAAGTCTAATGGATAAATTTTTTATTGCAAATAACTTATCATGTAAATATAATATATAATTTATTATTATGAAATACAAGAAATGTTCGTATAATTTATTAAGAGATATTATTTAAAAGTTTATTTGTTTCTATTTTTTTAAGACCTATTTCAAAAGAATAACATTTATGCTACAATTTTAAGGGATTTCATTACACAATAAAATACTCGAGTTTTATAATATAAATTCATTTTTTCCAAATACTTGCAGGTGCGTTGCAGGCAAATAATATACAATAAAAGGCGATTTATATTATTTTATTGCGAAAAAATTGGGTAAAAAACCAAAGAGTATCACGTCAAAATATTATTCTGAAATATGTCTATAGTAGGCGCTTTTATAATTTTTGGATATCAAAATATTTTTTAATGAATTCAGAAGTGGTTTAGCGAGGTTAAAATCAAATTTCACACATCTAGAAAATCAAATTATAAGTATATATAATAAATGAATAGTAAAAATTAAAATAGAAACGCTACAAATGACACTATAAAATTTGTAAAAGGATACAAATAAAATATATTTTTGGCTTTTTAACATATATTTTATCTATAGATATTTATACTGCAATATTTTCATCTTTTTAAAGAGATTTCGAAAATTTATCAAATATTTTAAATATAATTTTTTAATGATTATATAAATATAATCTAATACATAAAAAGAACATTTTTTGTATTTTAAAGGTTTTAAAATAAATTATTCTGGTATATAAACAATGTTTACTGCGCTCAGGTAGCATTAATCTTT
Source organism: Rhyacophila brunnea (assembly GCF_057557595.1). Classification (NCBI taxonomy): domain Eukaryota; kingdom Metazoa; phylum Arthropoda; class Insecta; order Trichoptera; family Rhyacophilidae; genus Rhyacophila; species Rhyacophila brunnea. Next base: position 511,869 of record NW_028233352.1, read on the forward strand.
ATAATCAGATTTATATGTTATTTATGTAACTGAAATACTTCTGAATTGTTAAATGATCATGCAGAAAATGACTTAGATAAAAAAAATTTATTACATTTTTTAAAAAATGTGACGTGGTAGTGCATGTAAGGCTGCAAAACTTGTACATAATCCGAGTCAAATTTTTTATAAGTAAGGTGAACATGTTAGAAACTGTAGTATGTCTCACACATGTTTATTTGATATAAAGTATCAAACTGTGTTTCTTTTAAAATACCTTTTTTAAAAATACTGAATACTTTAAACATTCTATATCACTTTGGTGCGCAAAAATGTATATTATACCAATATAATTTTTGTTTTTGCTTTTATATTTAAAAATCATATTTATTTTACACCTTTTCTTTTATAATTTATATGGTTATTTATCAATTTGAATATATTTCTACAGTTGAAGCATTATTTATATGAATTTATTTTGTTCTAGTATTTTATATTATAAATTTCTTTCGTACATAAACGTTTTTTTATGTCATATATCATAGCTTCATAAAATTTCTAAGCCTCTAAAATTTATAACACAAATAATATATGTAATGATTCATTTCAAAAAATATATAATCATAAAAAATTATTTACATGCAGAGGATTTACTAAATAAAAAACGTAAAATTCGAAAAATGCAAAATACAAATACAATGTCATTTAGTATTAATAGAAAATGACTGAAAAAATCTATTATATGTCGACATTTGTAATATATGAAAGCATAAATTAATTTGAACATATCACTTAAATCAGATCAAAGACAAGATTAAAACATCCTAAAAACATATGTAAAATTAAGTGTTTATATTGATATACACTAATTGTTCAGATTAAAAATTTCATTAATGATAGTTGTATATTTAATTCTAATATTTCCATACTTATTGTCCTTATATATTAATAATTTAATATTGTATGTGTCAATATAAAAAAAGTGCTTATTTTATTGTTTTATATTAGCATGTAAATATATTTTCTTCTTATTGTTTTTTTTTTATTTATTTTTTGGTCCCCCCCAGTCATCATTATTGAAGTCTAGAATTTTAGGAATCAAGAGTATGCTACCAAACTGCCGCAAGAAGCTTTTAATTCGCTAATCCAACGATTCTAATTTTTTCAAATCTTGTTGCATCGCTATTAAAGACAGGATCAAAATTCTGATTATTATGTAAGCTAGATTTATTTGACTGTCAGGTTCCTCGGCACTAAATCTTTCGTGATCAGTTAGTTTGATTTCTTTTGAGTTTTCATAATCTGATTTACCTTCGTTCCCTGGTGGTTGTAATTTCTTTGTTCTTTTTTTAAAATAGAAAATCTCCAGTTCATGGCTTTCAAAAAAGGGTAAAGAAGACGGATCTTTTATAGCATTTAATTTTTCTAGTACGTTCAAAAGAATTTGCTTGACCCTTTCACGTTTTCTTTTTGAATTAAATTCCTGTATTTTCATACCATTTATCTTTACTTCTGTTTCGAATTGACTTTTTTTTTCAATAGCACGTAAAATGTTTTTCATTTCTCTGTATATGTTTTTGAGCAATTGTTCTTGATAAAACATCCACAGTAGATTAATCATTGTATTTTTTTTTAGATCACGTGCAATTATTTTAGTATCCACCATTTTGTAAAATTCTATCTTACCTTTACTGTTTGAATCACACAGTTTCAAAGGATTTCTTCTACTATCCTTTGCTTGTGCATTTATTCGATCACTAAAAAAATCCTGATTTATTGCAAACCCGAATTTTAGGGTTGCTTTAATTCTATCCAACAATATCACTATTGTATATATCTCATCTGATTCTAATATTTTTTTATTAGCCACATTTTTCCATTCTTCTTCTTGAATGTCTTTGCGACATGTTTTAAAAAATGAAACTATTTCTATCATATTGCTCAAATCTATATCAGATTTCAGAGGGCCTGATTCTTCTTTTTTTATTGTGTTCATAACATTTTTTTCCTCTTCATCATTTTTCTTAAGCATGCAATGACCCATTGAATTTGATTTCATAACCTTCAATGCTTCACTGGTAGTAAAATTTGAGATTACAAATATGACATGAAAGAATATATTCATTATATAAAATATCAAAAAAGAAATATATTTATACTGATTGTGATAATTTTTGATACGCAGAACGTTTTAGATTTTAATTTGTGTATAAATTAAAAAAGATTCATCTAGATCGCATAAATGATATTATGTAGAGGGCACCATATTATAAATGTCTCATATAAAACGAACTATATATATTCAGACTTTTGCTATATTATCTTCTAAAAGCAAAACCTCAAAGTTTTAGAATATTAAATTTTCTCTAAAGGAGAAGTGTGATTACATTATAAAATAAAATTGATTTTAGATATACTTTACTATTGTATAAAATCGATAATTGCATTATTAAATAATAAAAACGCTAAACTTAGAAATATTAAAAATAATTTATACAAAAAAAGATATTTTTTAGTCGAAATCTGTAAAATGGTATCTAATATATAATGTTAAAAAAAATTACAAATATTTAAATTTATGTTTTTAGTTTGATTCACAGTTTGTTATCGTTGTTCGAGCAAAACTTCACAATACTACATATAACAGAATTATCAGTTCTTCTTTTCATCTCATCATTTTACAATCTTTTTCGATGTATCTTCTTCACTCAAGACTTATTAGTTTAAGTGTCTTCTACAATCCTTTTGTTTTTGCGAATGCTTTCGCTTTTGTTGGCATTTATTACATCTTCAGATACGACTTTTGGTATTTTAACACCAAGTAAACAATTATTTATATTTATTTTTATCGTTTTATTTCTTGATTGAAAGTTGATTATTATAGATTTTTTATATGATAAACTATGTAATTGTAACAAAATTGCGAATCTGTACATTATAAAATCGACATAAAAATTATAAGGTTGCTTTCAGCTTTCAATAGCTCAAATAAATTATAAATTTCTTTTTATCTCTATTGTTTTTCCGGGTTACTAGTAAACCTATCTAAACAACAGCTAGAGTTTTATAAATTTAGAAAGTATATTAATATAAGCTATATTGCACGTTTATGGCTTTACTTTCCATTTTCGTGTGTGCTATTATCAATCCTTTAAGGCTTGGTAATCACATAAAATTAAATCTAAGTTAAAAATACTTGGCTAACAAATAATATATGTCAATATAACAAATTTAAACAAAGAATGATTTCTATAACCGTATTCACAGACAACAAAAAAATTAAAGCGGGGTTTACATACTTTTGATATACTTATAACTATCTATGCAAAAGATAAGCATATAAGTTTTTTGTGCAATTAAATATGAGATTTTCACTTATTTTATAAACTTTATTCTTTCTAAAAAGGCACTTCATATGATACTATCGATTAGATCTTCTTCAATAACTTCCTTCAATGAAATACATATCCTTCCAGTTTACTATAAATTCATAGTATGAATAAAGTGAAAAATATTCTATGTAACAAATAGTTTTTTTCGAAGGCTGTTAGCCTGGTGTGTACACACTATTCCATGGCGAAACAAATTGTATAATCTTTGTCTTAGCATGCAAAAAATGCAAAATCGATGGGCTAGCTGATCATATAGAATAGGTTTCTTGTCTACATATTTTTTTTATTATCACAACTTGTTACAAGGTTTCTTTCAATATGATACATTTTTTCGTTTTTATCGTATATATAAGTAAAGGCCTGTTACTATAAAACTGTATAAATTTTTGTATCGAATCTAGAATTTTTATACAGAAAGTAAATCAAAATACATTTTTACTGAATAATTGAATGTTCTGTGTTACATATAAGATATTTTCTTCACTAGCATGAAGTAATGGGGTCTTACTTTTTCATTCCGTCTCTTCGTGTAATCGTACACTAACAGTTTTTTAATAGTTTTATATGTGCAAGATTTTTAAAAATTTATCACTGTGTGTATTTTTATTTTCTACTTAAGAAATATGCATCCTCAAATATGAAACAAAGTCAGGATTAATCGCCAAATATATACTCATACTATATTCACGCAATATAACGTTAAAAATGAAACTTTAAGCAATCAAAGCTATAAAAAAAAATTTGATTTGGAGTTTTATGGTTGTAAGTTGAAGAGATGCCATTTTTGTTACCACTTAGACTTTAGGTAAAACTTTGAGTATTTTGTTACATTTTAAAAGATTTTCAAGTCGATTAGGCCAGGTGTAGTTGCGCTTTTCTATTATTCAAAGTAGCTCTTCACGGTTATTTTTCTTCTTCTTATAATAAGAATTTTTTCAAGTGGATCAGCATTTTTTCAGATCATAACACTTTTTTTCTAATATACGTCGGTGTTTGTTTCTTATCGAATATATAACATTTTCTTTTTGTTCAAAGACCTATTTATTTAAGAAAGGGTTCTTATGATTATAACAGAAATTAGTAATACAAAGTCTTTGTTTTTACTTACCCAAAAGAACATTGCGATACGGCATAATAATTCATAGAAGTGATTACTAAGTACTCTGTAGTCTAGTTTTACATTTAATTTGTAAAATTCCATAAATTATTTCTAGGTTATAAAATTAGTCGATGTTAGTCTCGAGTATCGGTTCTTATATATTCCAATGTGTATTTGGTCGTGTTTTTCTGGCAGTAATGTTACTTTTACTTTGATGTATCTAATATATGTTTCTTATTTTTTCGTGTAAGTTCCTATTCTTATATTATAAATTAAATGTCTGCTTCTGTGTCTTATTTTCAAGTTTGCGCGTCTTTATGTAGAACCTCTTGTTATTCTGCATAAAAATATTGTTGTTTCCAAATGTAGGAAATTTATCCTTGATAGATACTGTTGTGCAAAGGAAGTTTAAAATTTGACTATAGTTTTTTTACGCAGCACAAAAATGTGTGGTTAAAACCTTTAAAGATGGCATTTATTTTCCAATTAACGTCATATATTTGCCTTCATGATATAGTATTGAAATTTTATATCTGTCATTTTTAAGTATAGAAAGAAATTTAAATGTTCATTTTTATATACATAGCTTCATAAACAGCTAAGTAAGTATCCATATCATATGAGTAACAAGTTTTCTTATATTCTAACCACTACACGTAAATCAGTGAACATACTTTTTTCACTGCAAATATATCATCGTCGCCTCTTAGCTCGTAAATTTAAAGGATAAAAAATATAATAGACAATGTACTTTTATATTCATGTTGCTTAGTACTACAATGTTATTATCAAGAAGATTACCTTATTATGGTTACCATTTATCCAGTAAGCCTGAATTTATAACATTTATAGGATTTTTTGTTGTGATTTTTTTATTAGTATTACCGTAAAATATATTTACTTCCTCTATTTAAACGTATCATTTACACCATCTCGTATAATGTTGCTTTAAATTGGCCATTTTCTTATGAAACATTGTTAAATTCTGTCATAAGCAGCAGCGTTTGTGTTAAAAAAAAATCGAATTGATTGATAGTGAAGTTATGTGTTGCCCAGTAGCTTTGGCTTTTTCTCACAGGTGTTTAATTTTGCAAATAAATATCAAATTTTCATGTTTCGGCATAATTCTTGGCCGAATCTTGATTTATATATATTCGGCTTTTTTAAATATTGTGAAATTTATGTGCGATTTTTGGAGATCTTATGTGCTCGTTTTAGCATGTTTTTAATTTGAGTTATTTTTCTCTCATAAAAAAATTGCTTTTTTTGTTTACGGAGTGCCTTTTTTTGTTTTTATAATGCACATTCTATGTTTTAATTAATAAGAAAGTATTTTTAGCTTTCTTTATTGTTTTCGATCACCCCTAAGGCTTTTTTATTATTTTTCGTCGTATTTTATAAGTATTTTTTTGAGATGGGTAATTTTTATAAAACATTTATGAATATCATTACAATATCTAAGAAATCCTTTGAGGCCATTTTTCGCATTCTTTATAGAAGCTTTATGATCTGGGCGTAAACAGCTTATATCTATTTGTAATTATCTGTGGTAAATCTTGCAGATTTCTGTGGTTAAAGGAACTCTAGTAATATTTTGTGTGATTATTCTACGTCAAAAAATCTTGTTACTGGAATTATACTTAGACATGATTTGTTTTGTTATTTAGTCTTTGTATTTTTCTTTCCTTCTTTAACCTATTATCAGATACCCATATCAAAAAAAAATTATATTAATAAGGTGAATAAAAATGTACTTATATTATCCAAATTTAAAAGTACACTTATTCAATCGATTTTAATTGTTTTGAATATTAGCTGATTGATATTATAGTACATTTATTTTGAGCCATAAAAAAGCTAAATATCACATTCAACAATTCGATTTCCTTCAAATCATAAAAAATACAAAAATTCAGAAAATTGAGACTTATTCAGTAAAACCATTAAAATATATATGATAGTCTTGATTTTTATTATTTATTATCCATCAGCATCCGATTTCTGTGTTTATAAATAATATTTTGTGATGTTATGATTTTGTAAAACAAAGATAAAATTGACACAATATTTATAAATACAATAAAACAAAAAAATATATCATATAGAGTTCTTTTATTTATTTGTCGCACCCCAGTCGTTAAATCCGATGCCAAGAATAGGAGTAGCCAGATGTTTCCTATGAATTTTCCATGAGGTTTTGCATTCCATTTTTGAACACCCATATTTTCTTTCATTGTTCAAATCAGTTGTTGACCGGATCTTAGTTCTTTTAAGAGCATCCTCTAAAGTTATTTTGATGTCAGGAGGTTCATTACCAAATTTGCCATGATCAGTTAGTTTAACTTTTTTTGAGGTTTTTAAGATTGATTTTTTTAGTAGATCAAAAATACTCAGTTGGTAGTTATCAAAAAAAGGCAAAGAATTAGGGTCTCTTATAGCCTTTGATTTTTTGTAATATACCAAAAATAATTTCTTGTACTTTGATTGGTTTAGATCCACCGAATTTTCTACCCGCTTTATTTTATTTCTCTTAACTCCTGTTTTGAAGAGGAGGTTTTTCATATAAGTAGTTGAAACCATGATCATTAACTTATAAAGGTTTTTGAATTTAGTATTGTCAAAAATTGTATACACTAAATTTCCTCTTTTATCTCTAAATATTGTTTTATAATATTTTTTCCTGTCAACTGTATTATTAATCTCTTGTATTCCTATTATTATAGAATTTTTCGATTTTACAGTGTGTAATGAATTTCCATTTCTTTTATCTTTTTTCTTTCGATCCATAATAAAATCTTGATAAAAATTCGATCCCTCATATTTAAAGCTTCCGTTTAATCCTTCTATTACGCCATTTGTTTTAGAGATCATATCAGATTCTGATATTTTCTTTTTGCATAAATCAATCCCCTCTTTTATTTTTGAACATTCATTCTTGTAATTGTTAATAAAAATCCCTTTAACCGATTTATCATCTGAATTTCGGTGATCATCTAATATTTCACAGAAGGATCCTATTTCTTTCTCCTTGTGAACTTTACAATAAGATGATAGATCATCAAATTCTATCTGATTCCTCGTGTTCATCATATATATTGTCCTCTCTTCATTGTTCATCGGCAAACAATCACACGTTTTGTTTGGCCTCACCCTCTCTTTACTGATAGTAAAATATAAGATTGCACTTATCACATAAAAGAATGTATTCATTATATCAAATATAAGAAAGTTCTGTATTTATATCAGATTGTAAAAATTTGAAACAAATAACGTTTTAGACTGAAATTAATATATAAATTTGGAAAATTCATCTAGATCTGATTCTATAGATTTTTGTTCAAGTTAATAAATTTATAATGTCGCTTTGGCAAAAAAATATTTCTATTTTCATTTTGATATTTTTATAAAAGCAAAATTATAAAATTTCTAAAATATTAAATTGTTTTGAAACAAAAAGATATCTATTATATAAAAAGAACTTTATTTTAGATATGCTATATACAATATAAATTGAAAATTTTTGATATAAAAAAGTAAATTTCTTGAATTCTGTCAAAAAAATAGCTTATGATTGAAAAAAAAAGAATACATATATTATTAAAATATGTATATTTTTTTTTAGAACAATGATATTTGCTTCGAAAATTTTTTATTGCATCTATATATTTATAAAAAGCCTTATTACACACGAAAGCTGGGTTATATGTTGTTTATATGATACAGTCCTAAATGATATAGAAGCATAAATGTTTTACAGCTTTTTCGTATTCACTCTCTATCTTCTACTTACTTAAGTCATACTTTCATATATTAAATGTTTCTTAAATCAAAATATTATTATATTTACGTATTGAATGCTAGAAGCCTTGTATCTACTACCAAGTAGATACGAATTATCAATGTTAATATAGAACACAATACAATGATCGGATTCTTAAAGATACTTTTCGATAATACACAGTTTTTTGTTTATATAGCTGTCACTTTTATTAGCCAAAAATTATCAGAATATTAGTATTTAATATTCATTTTTATTTTTTCATTATAAAAAAGGTAATTGCTTTATGCAATAAAAAAAAGCAAACGTATATTACAATCAGAAAGCATCAACTCATTTAAAATCATATATTTTTGAAAAAATTATGGGCAATATAAATAAAAATATAAAGACCGATACACTAAAAATCATTTTAATCTAACAATGCTAATAGGCATTTGTATTTGAGTACTAGGCTTATAGTAAACCCTAGGTTTTCTTCTTATAGCCTAATAAAAGTATATATTAGATTTTGGATATAAAATGCCATAATAAGATACAAAATACCATTGGTAAGCTTATTCTGTTATAATTCTTACTTTTCTGAAATTAAGAAAAGCTCACTCGGAATAACCTTGGAAGAGCCTTTCTAAAATTTCATAATTTAAAGGTTTTTTTTGATTAAAACGAACACAAAGTTTGCGAAAAGAATATCTTACTATAAAATTTCATGTATAAAATCAAAGATAATATTGATTTCTTTTTTATAAAATTTTTAAATTTTTAATCTTGGTATATCTATTTATTTAGCATCATTTTTGCCTTCCACACTGTTTGAATCAAACTTTGTGTTGGCATCTATCTAGTTTTTTTATAAATTACAAACTATCGTTTTCAAGCTCACTATATACGTTTGATATGTTACCTTGGAATTTGAGTGGAAAGTGGTGTAATATTCACATTTGTATTGGAATTTCTTTATAGTACATATCTTCCCTATATATATCACAAGCCGATCTTTAATCAAGTATTATTTTATAAATTTCAATGCATCATACATATTTGCTAGTATACCTATTGAATTTTTTGCATGCAAGTTTCTTCTCATAAACAGCAATAATTACATGTGCATTTTAAAGTATCTCGCAGGCTTTTTTATGTATATAATCTTCTTAGAATTTAAAACCATTTGCAATTCTTTTTTTTCGCAATACCAGCAGTTTCAACCTTGTTTATGGTCGGCGTCTTCAAAATGAAGATTAAAAAATATCAAAAATTTGGATTTTAATTATATGTTGAGCAGATTTTTATCTGAATTTTTTTTTACTACATCTATTTAGGATCTGAAGTATATCTATTTAAGTCATTCGTCAATATTTTTGCATGGCAATTCCTTTTTTTTAATGTTTATTTTATTTTTATGCTTCTGTTGACTAATAACTTACCCAATTTACAAAATTCTTAAATTTAGTTTTTAAAAAAATGCAAAAAAGAATAGATGAACAACGAGATGGTAAATAAATTTAAGGAAAATATATACAAAACTAAAAAAATTTCTACTGTAATTCAAAAGCAATTCAAATAGATTTATAATGTGGGTCTTCAACTGAACTAAACTTAAAAACGCATTTTATATAATAAATAGTGAGAACATTGCAAAAAAAATACGCTAAATAATTTTTTATCTTGAATATGCGTTTAGTTAATTAAGCGATTTTTCTTGCTGAGAAAGAGTTTTAATAAAATACTTAAATACTTTAGAAAATCATAATCATATGTTTAAAATGTAAGTCTGCCTTTTTATTTGCTTCCAGTAATTATCGACTCTTTCCAATTTTGATCTTTTTGGGAAATACATGCATAAAAAATGTTACATTGAGTTTTTATATGGTTTATAGCTAGAAAAATATGCAAAAAATATAAAAAATATTTTTATTTTAAAGTTTGCGCACAAAAATATTATAATTTCCAAAAATACGTTTTTTATGGCATAAAAATATTAAAAACAATCCGTCCAATTGTATAAATGTACTTATTTGAATAATAAATTTCAAGGTTTTTTGACTCTATTTTCAAGCAAGTTACCCACACTTTTGGTTATACAGTATAGTTTAATCTACATATTCATTTTTTTTAGCAAATTTACATATAAATAATAATATTTTCACTTAAGCTTTCTGCATAGTATATGTACATTATAAGGTCGTTTTTATGCTGAAATCTAAATTTTTATATAATTTAATGGCAAACATATGTTTTGATATTAATTTTAATACATAAACATCCTTGTTATGAATTAGCTAAAATATTAATAAAACTATTTATTTCAATGGATAAATATGAATGAATTTGTGCAATGAAAAACTTTATGCAAATTTTCAAAATTAAACGCGCAAAACTAGATGTGTATTATAGAAAACACAAAAATATTTTGAATACGCAGTGATAATTTAGCAAATATTTAATGCTCTATTTATTTTAATTATAATTTGATTCATTTATTCTTTTTTACAATTGTAAAATTATGATTTAATTTCTTTTAATTTAATTATCTAAAGTAATTTTCATATTTTCGTTATTCGCTATATGCTTTAAAACTTCAATATTTATTTGGTTCACCTTTTATTCACACACATTTTTTTCATTAACTACCTTTTTATCTTTAAATTAAATCACAGACAGCGTGATTTTTTTCTGTACTAAATATCAAGTTCCATATTATACGCATCACTTTATATAAAATTTGCTCTATAAATTATCATCCTTCAAAAAACATAGGAATATTACGTTTTTAAAAAAAATTTATATAATGACAGTTAACTACTAAATATAAAAATATAAGTGCACTACATATTTTTCTATTTATCTCGTATTTTGCAGCTTATTATATTTTTAAACCAAGAATAAGTCAGAAAAAATCTTTTTACATGCTAAAACTTTTATGTTAAACCTTTTAAAGTCTGTTTTGCGTCTTAAATAACATTAACAAAAATAATTTTGTTTTTTTTCTTAATTTTACCGCTATTATTTTATGCTTCTTTTCTTGTAAGATCGACTTTTAAAGGATAAATAAAAAATTAGTCACATAGCATTTTTTCTCAATTTACACAAGATCATGGATCTATTGTCATCTTAACTTTAGTACCTATTAGAACGAAAAAAAGCAATTTATAACTTAAACTGGTTTTATTAACAGAATAAATATAAGTTAAACCATAAGAATATTAACATCTTAACGCACTGTTAGATGTGAATTAAAATGATTACAATATATATTCCAACTTTTACCTGATTTTAAGGTTGTTATTTTGCGTTTTTTCTTCAAGTATGACGTGATATATTTACCATTGGAACATCATTTTTTTTTTCTTGGATATTATCACATCTATTAAATCTACGTTAATATTAATTTATTTTTCAAAGTCCACAAATTTCAACTTTGTGCTTAATTACATAGACATCATAAATACCACGATAATTATTATGAGTTCCATTTTACTCTTATGTCTATTACTATTTATGCATAATTTTATATTTATGATAATGTAGAATTTAGTTTTTGGATATTTATCTACTCTTAAAAAAATCGATGAAAAAATAATTGCGGGTAGTTGCGTTAGGAGTGAAAAAGTATTAATTTGTTGTTGGAATATATAAATATGTGTTTTTTGCTTGAATCTACTATACTCCTACACTCTAGACAAATTGCAATTTATTTGTAAAAAAAGAATATTATTGTACCGATAAACAACCAAATATGTCAATTTTACAGTTTTTAGGCAAGGTTAGCTTTAAAAGAACTGCACTGTGTTGTTTTTATCATTTATGTGTCGTATAACCTTGTTGAAATTCGATTTATACAGGTCAAGGTATTTTTTGAAAAAAAATTTATGGGTGGTATTATATTGTGACAGATAAATTATATATTTTTTAAAAATAAGATCTAGCTTTTAGGCTCATCGGTCTTTATTGGACTATACTATATTTTTTTATTCCGGGTTTTCTTCTTCAGATGCAATTATGTTAAAAATTTTAGGCTCATCGGTCTTTATTGGACTATAATATATTTTTTTATTCCGGGCATTCTTCTTCAGATTTAATTATGTTAGAAATTTTAGGCTCATCGGTCTTTATTGAATTATACTATATTTTTTTATTTCGGGTATTCTTCTTCAGATTCAATTATGTAGGAAATTTTAAGCTCATCGGTCTTTATTGGATTATACTATATTTTTTTATTCCGGGCATCCTTCTTCAAATTCAATTATGTTATAAATTGTGTTATGCAAAGCCATATGTCACGATTATTTTAAATGAATTTTTTTTGTATATATTTTCGATAATTATATATATCATTTTTATTATAGGTGGTATGGTTGAGTGGTTTACAAGTTGGACCCCAAGGTGAGGGGTCGCGGGTTCCACTTCTACCCACCCCACTAATATCCGAAACGAATTTACTCTAAAGAAAAATACCCAAGTGGGCGGCCAGTGAACAAGAAAAGATAAACCATAAAGACTTGACAAGTCATGAGAAATAGGATGTTGCTGTGTAAGCCGTTGAACTGTGCCTCCAGAATGAAAAAACCCTACACCGTGAAGCAAGGATATAGGTAAGTGTGGTTGTAGCTTGTAACTCTTAGCGATTAACAGTAGACATAATCCTTTGACCACCCTATAATGACTACCGCCTATGAGAAATGGCAGAATCCGAGTGAATTCGGGTGACAAGATATGCTGGGGGAGTTCCACAGGGAGAAGCATCAGTAAAGCAATAGTTCCTATTAGTATAAAGCGAACTTCTTAAAAGACGAAGACGTAAAACATAAATAAATAAAGTAAATTCAAGTAGAATTTTAATATTTTCTTTATTAAATAACTTAAATTTTCTTTAAAGTTTAAAAATTTAAAGGTGAAAACTGTCTTTATAAATCATCTAACTTCATTCTATTTTATGGGATAGCTAAATTAAGATAAAGCCCCAAATTAGTCCAGTATAAGTATATCACAACCTTTCTAAATTTTTACTTATGTTGTAATGCATTTCTTTATCTATAAACTATACAAAAATACACATATTACGTCTATTATTTTTTCGTGCTATATCATAATCTCTGAGCCATATCTTTCATTCTAAGATACATGAAAATGAATTTAAGCTATGACGTATATATTTAAAAATTCTTAAACCAACGTAATATAGTCAGTATGTAAATTGGACTCGATATTAAAACTATTGATGCCTTGAATTATATCTAGAATGTATAAAATAGAAAATAGATATGTGAAGAAAACTCTTTTTGTACATGCTCATGATTCGTATTTTTTTTATCACGTGATATGATACATTTTCTAGGATGAATAAATAATTTATTTATTTTTTATAAAAATTTTAAGCTAGTATTTTGTAATTCACAATGCATTAATATACAGTTTTATAGAATAGACTACTTGTAAAATACCATACATGATTTATAATCTTTTTTTTAACGCCGAGAAATATAAATTTCGATGTTAGAAATAAAAATGGATTTTATTTTCTTGATGATTCAAATATATATACTTAAAACGTTCTCGATAAATTAAGTATCCTTATAATAGTAAAAATTAATCTTTTTTAACAAAAAATCCTGCTTAATTTAGAAATAAGTGTAATTCCAATATTTTAACTTGCTTCCCATTAAAAAAATTATACTTTTTGACTTTTCGCTTCTATAATACCATTTATAGCATTTTATTAATGATAAAACTTAAAATTTTTATAAAAAAAAATTGGGTGAAGGCGCCTAGAGTGAGAAAATTTATACCTTTAACCTATATTAATTTAGATGTATAAAAAAACTGGCATTTAGCATTCTTTCTTAGCTAAATAATATAATTAAAATGATAAAATCTAATATAAGAGACCAGTATCTCTTGGTAAATTTATATAAGATGAAATCAAATATAAGTTATAACTATCCTACTTTTATTTTATATAAAATGAAATCACATTAATATAAGCAATAAGTATATTTTGATAAATATATAGATCAAAAAAAATCTAATTAACAAATATTTCATGTATACTATATATTTTTAAAAGCAACGACGCATGAAAATATGTCCACATTAAGTTTTTCTAACTATATCGTCAGATGTTCTAACTTTTTAAATACCGAACAATAGGACATTAATCATCTTGCAATAAAGTGTTTTAGAAAAGACTTTATAAATATACAATACATATAAATACAGTTAAAATTCTAATCTTAGAACATTAATCATAACTTTATGGATTTTAAATATTAACTTTTATTTTATTTTCTCAGTTTCCCAATCATCTTTATAATCAGAAGGTATTTATAATGGTTAATTTATCATAAATATTGTCAGATATACATTATATTTGTATTTAGTCTTCCAATTAAAAACATTCATAATGTATTTAAAACATGCTTGTGCATCTAATATCATATTCTTTTACTATAAAATGTGCTATAATTTAAATAAAAAATTTTTATAACCTATTCCAGCCATGAATGGTATTATAATTGTTAAATATTTTTTTTTTTTACTCAATCAAATTTATATGTATCTACAGAAGAAATATTAACATTAGGTTTGCTTTATTCTAAATGATTTTTTCTCTGAGCCCTTAATATTATCGAAAAAAAAATTATTTTTATGAATGTATATATATATTCTGAATATTATTATTCAGACATCATAAAAAATATTTGAACGACTCAGTTAAAATTTTTTTCTTTTTATAGTATTTATTTAAAAAAAAATGTATAAATCATGGTAATATATTATTAAATATATTAATATCATGTAGATCAATTGACTATTTTTTTATCGTACAAAATATTTTATCGATCCGGATTCTCATCAATTTTTCCAATATACCATTTGTTTGTAAAATTTTTTTATGCATCATAGTAAACGATTATAGATGCGGATTTATATCTTAAGTTTGCTATTATATTTATGAAAGTATAATATGCAACACCAAACACAATTATTGATACGAATTAGTATCATAGTTACATATTTTATCTTATTATATTTAAGAAAAAAAAATTTAAATATAAAAAACAATCGTGGATGCGAAATATTATCTGCTTCTATAATTTTTGTATTTTTATTTTTAAAAATGAAAATCTGGTTGACATAGAAAATATTTATCACGATTAAAAAGTAGCGATTGTCGGAGGTCTAGATATTCGAATTTAATTCTTTCACTATAATTAAATTATTGCGTATTATACTCACGTGAGTACATTTATAAATAGCAAACAAGTAATTATTTCAGCTATCTACATGAAAAGAAACACTCTTAGGTTATTCCATTGTAAATAATACCTTTTAGTTTATAAAGCATACTTGACTGTACCGTTGAAACATTTTTAATCAATTTTAGGATGCAAGTGCTAGTTATTGAATCAAAAATTGGTATTCAGAGGATGTTTCATCGTAGAGGTAACCCGATCGGTGTGGTCAAATTTAAACTGTTTATCTTTTTTTATTATACTTGAATTTTATTTTTCTAAAAAAAATATTAACATTATAGAAATATTTATATAATTAATATTCATTACATCTTCAAAACTAATGTCTAAAGAAGAGTTTTTTTACTTATTTAATACTTGTGATTTCTAGATTGGACTCTTTATTTTTCAAAAAAGTATAAGAAAAAAATATGTTTAAGAAATCTAGGCTATTATTAAGAAAAGAAATATTAAGAAACACTGGGCATATATTAAATGGTTATAATTTTTCTTATATCTGAAGAGTTTAATAAAATTATAAAACTATTGATTAAAGATGTAATGCTATTGATCCTTTAGAAAATAATATTGGAAAATAATTAAATGCTAATTAAAAAAGAAGAAAAATGTCTAAATTAAATACTTTTACACTAAAAAACTTGAATTCCTAGGAACTTCATATTTTTTTTATTTAAGTAGAATATGAACCATTGGATCTTAAACCTGATATTAAAAAATAAAATGAAGATAGATACTAATATATTAGTGCCTTTGGGAAATAAAGAAACTATTTTTTTATTTTATTTTTTGTTAATAGTATTATATTTATTTAGAATAAAAAATTATATACGTTTAAATTATATCAGCCCACTTTGAAATCAAAAAAAAAATTTCGCATAAAATCTTGATATCTTGCGATAACAACAGGTGAATTTTTTTCAAGAAAATAAAACAGTTGTATTTTAATAATCAAAGTTAAAATTTTTATCACTCCGTCTTTGTTTTTCTTCTACTGATCAAGAGTGTATACATAATGATTTCATAAATTACTATTCCATGTTTTTCTTCTACTGATCATAACTATATGCATAATGATTTCAAAAATTACTATTCCATGTATTGATATATCTGGAAATATGTCAATTCTTTGAATTTCTTTTATATTTTCTAAAAATGAATATGGCCAGATTTTTAGTGATTTTGCAATATGCCTACAGAACAAGTATTAAATGAAAGAAAAACAAGCCTCAAAAATGACGTGTAAATTAGAATTATTCAATAATCGCATTTCTTTATTCCAAAAAAGAATAGGAATGGAAAAGCAGTACATACATATTTGTTAATATATTTAGACCACAATTTTTATAAACACTTTTGATTGGATATTTATTTATGAAGTAATTTTCTTTTTATCGATTTTATCTATTTAGACGTAATCAGCGTGTTGGGAATATCGCACAACTCCTTAATACATCTTTTATCCCCTGCCCTGATCTATATCCATTAAATTGCTCTTCTTCTCTAAATGAGATGAGTTCAAGTGTCTTGCGGTGTGAGAGTGCTTGCATGTATGCTTCCACTTCATCCAGGATTTTCAACTTCTTAACATATTTTTTATGACTAACTATATTATATGTGACATTTCGTATGAAGTCATCTGCTAATGACGACCGTTCACGTAATAAAATCTTAATTTTTAGCCTATAAAAATAAAACATAAGTATAATATTCTAAATTTGTGTTTAGTATTGTAAGAATTCATATTAAAGTATGATTAAAGATAAATAGAAAGAAAGAATTTTTCTATGTGCATATCAGACCCTCGTTCCTTGTAAAATATCACAATCATACCACACTATGTGGCTTAAATTATATACGTGCACCGAGAAATCAATTAAAAAAGTATAATTAGCATATTAAAGTGTTTTTTATATTAAGAAGATTTATTTTACTGTATAACAGCTTAAACATATTCTCTGCATACTCAGAGGGGCGATAAAAGTTCACATTTCGGAATTTAAAAGACCCTTCCGTGAAATCCTGCTTTAAAGACATAAATATGTATTTTAGACCGCATTTTTACTAATGAAGAGATGTAAAAGCATCATATAATCTTTCTAAAGAGTTACCTGACGTATGTTTATATAAGATATAATAGATAGAAAGTAAATTTACCCTCAATAAATAAAATAAAGGCTCAAAAAAGATATTTGTATTCCTTAGCCATTAAATCTTATAAAAGTTGATAAAATATGTGCGCTCCTCTTTTTTTAACTAGAATATTGCTTTATATAAACTTAAAAAAGTAAAAATTTTTAATATTTTAATATTTTAACAAGGGTATTAATTTGCGTTTTCATGGATATAATATGGATAATTTTATGCGGTTTTTTCTTGAGAAAAACAAAAAATAGCATATTTATAATATAAGAGATGGATTAAAATACGAGTATTCTTCTTTGTAAAATATTAATTTATATTTCTGAACATTGGATTATAAAAAAAGGTTTAATAACTGATTAGCTGCCGACTTCTCACTTTAATTATATTATGAATATATTTTTAAAAAAAATTTTCATTCCGTATTCGATTTAGCTTGCAATACTTATCGGTTCTTTTATTATAATTGGATTATATTTTGAAATAGAAATGTGATTATAGCATTAAGATCTCCATTTACATAAATTTAGATCCTTCATTAAATTACAAAAAAAACATATTAAAACTTGAAATTCAAATGATTTTATAAATAATCATGGATGTCTATAGAAATTTATACATCTTAAAATATCTATATAACATATATAATTTGTTCATTAATTAAAATTCCTCTTTTTTAGTTAAAAAAAATTTAATTTGCATTTTTTAGGATCTTTAAATATTATCTATTACAAGCTTGAAATGTATAAAATTCCAAAAGATTTTTTATAAACTTTTTTCCGTAATATAGTTCTATTTCCACAAGAAAAATCAAGTGCATTAGTTTTCGATATTCCTAGTGAATATCATAAAATAACGGTACAAATATATATATATTCATTTGTACCTTTTATATATTATTAGTCTCGCCCAGAAATCTTAAGTCTATTTTTATATTATATATCAATTTATTTCTTTTCGTCTTTTACCTTTAATCTTCTTTGTATGAGCATATAAATATTTTCATTCATAGAGGAAAAAATTGAAATGGATATATAGGTTTCAATAAATCAAATAATCTTATTTGATGTGAAAATAAGATAAATACGTTGTGCCTAAATAAATGTAAAAACGATACAATTTTAGATTATATCAAAACTTGATTTCAGTATGAAAAAAAATATATGCAGATATCAAATATTTTCAATTCAAATATGATATTAAAATAGTAATATTCAATTCTAAAAGAATACATACATTAAATGTATATAATCACAATTTATTTTTCTTTTTCACATGATAGTTTCCATTGCTGAAAAACTTGTAAGATTTTTATGCAGATTCTAAGCTATAATTTACATGTTAAAAGAAAAATTGGGCTTATAATTTTCTAAAATTATAAAAATTAGACTTAAGGTTTTCTAATAATAATAAAGATTAGACTTAAATCGTAACACAATCTTATTATAATGAGATGAAAATATTGATACCTTTGCGGTAAATCAAAAAGAAAATTTTGGTGTATGTCATGAATATTTTTAAGTTGAACGCATAACTAGCGCATTTTATACATTGCTATAATAAAACTTCAAAGTTATCAGCATTTAGATTAAAAATCTTTTTAATTTCATGAGCTTACTTAATGCAACATTTTATATATCTATTTAAACAAAGGTTGTTTTTTATATGTTTTACGGTTATTGAAATACATTATAATTTATGAGTTATAGTTATAAATTAGCCTGTTCACCATCAGCTAGTTTTTATAGGAGACATCAACGTCACTATTGAAATTCTAGAGTCGCTTAATATATAATAAATTTTAAAAAATAGTTTTAATGCTATGAATACATATCTTGAGATGGGACCTTATGTGGCTCTAATATTTGCAGGAAAATTTCGACTTTAATGAAATTACATAAAAAAAAGTCATATCAATTGATTAGCTATCATTTATAAAATTACAAATATGCAGCATTTTTTTTGATTAAATGTCATAGTAAAATCGCACAAACTAAAATTATTAGATTTCTGTACTAAACACATATAAATAATTAAGGACTAATAATTCGCGTAAAAACTTTTTATAAAATTCGAAAAAAGCAAAAAATATTAAAACCATCACAACTAACTAAAACCATGCAGTTTTAAGCCTGATTGGATACTAAGAACTCAAAACACATAAAAAAGAGAGAAATAATCGACCGAAAAAAAAAATAGTCTTTAAATTACAAGAAACAATTAGCTATAAAATTCAAGGCATTCTTTGGTTAAAATAACCAGACTTGTTGTTATCCGCACCGATTTTTTTTCATAAATATATGTTATTCCCAAAGATTTTTACATTTTATATACTGCTGCAGATGAAACATTTAAGCACATAAATTCATTTAAATAGAAAAGCATTTGTCTTTTTAATTAAATATATTATCTAGAAAATTCCTGTGATTTATTTAAATTTGCAAATTTTATATTTTATTATGTGAACAAAACAATGTTTTTTGTCCTTTATGACTAATGGTAAACCATTTTAACCAAGAATTCGAACGAAAGACATTTTTTATATTTTGCGGATTTAACAACTAAAAAAACCCACAAAAATCTTTTTTCTTATATTATTAAACAATCAATCACATTTTTTATACTTTTACACTATTGTGATATATTATATCGCATCTCTCATATAAGATATATTATGATTTCCGCAAAAGATTATAAAAAACAGTTTTTTAATGAATAATCTAGAAATGCAAACCTTTTTATAATATTTAGATTCTTTTATCTTAAAATGATCTGTTTATTATATGTTCTGTGTCTGGTTTACATAGAAATTGCGTTATTTTGTAGGTTTTAGACTACTTTAGTTCAAAAAAACTAATGATTGCTCAAACAAAAAGTTTGATGATATTAGATATTAAAATCATCTGTAAAATCGCATATCCAAAATAAAATTTTTAAGGCAATATTATTAAGTTTTATAAGATTTTTAGCGTTTTGTGTATTCTGCAGATGGCATTTTAAACCTTTACTTTACTAGTTGCATCGAAAAGATTATATTTCATCAGAAATAAAAAAATTATTTTTTGATACAAAGCCTCAATGTGTTAAATTCAAGATTAAATCTTCGAAGATGAATAACCCAAAAATAATTATAACTAAAATCTTTGCTCCTTTTTTTCATGATTTTTTTTGTGTTTTTATTTCATATTAATTTATAAATTTTTTGAAAATTTTATTTATTATTATTGAAACAGGTAGAAATAAACGATAAAAAACAATTTTAATAGTTTGATTTCTATGACCGTATAAAAAAATGATTCCGGCGTTCTAAAATTCTTATTTTTTTTTGCTTTTAAAGTATATTAAAGAGATGTATGAAAAACAATTTAAGATTTTCTGTGTAATAATTTTTCATGTTTGTCAAGCACCTCTTCTAATTTATGCTTCGAATATATATTTTAAATTGCTTTTGAATCCAGAAAAATATAATTTTTATGCGAGATTGCTTATTTTATAATCCAAGTCAAATTTATATAATGCCTGCCAGATTGGTATAGAAAAAAGCGAAGACAGCCGAAAGTCATAGTTTTTTAAATATATTTATAACATCTCACTGCGAATTTCTTATGAAATCGCGAAGATTTTTGGCTTGAAAATTTTTCAATACTGTAATAGTATAGATTTAAAGTGATGATAAACTTTTTTATAGTTATTTGTATTTAAAAATATTTGGCGTATAACAGTAATGACTTTCAGCCTACCAAGCTAAATAGAACTTTTTTATTGAGGCGATTTCTAAATAAATTATAAATTTTTGAAAAAAAATATTAGTATCATATTAGAAGACGAACGACAAAAATCCATATGAATTTAAAAAATTAGAAACTATGTGCGCAATATATAAATTGTATATTCAACACCTTTATATACTCTATTATGAGCTATATAAGCCATTTTTATATAACTATACTATGTAAACACCTTTATGATTCTATCATAAATCTTTAAAATTTTAGCAGATTACAATAAGTTATTTTTATAATAAGTATGAGCAATTAAATAGAAAATAAACTCTAGTAACAAAAAAGTTCGATTTTTAAGTAACTTCTTGACTATTTTTAAAGTTATAAAAAGAAACTGAATATAAAATTATTTGCTCAAAATTCTTTATTTACGGTATAATGTCATTTCGATTGTAAAAAAAATATTTATCTGCTTAAATAAACAAAAAATATAACAATTTACACAAGAATATTATTTTAAAGGCGCATTATAAATAGTTTAAGGATCTACCGAAAATACAAAGTTTGATTTTGTTTTTTAGAAAAAAATATTCTGAACTGCTTTATCGTTTTATTTTATTTTTTTCGTCCACATATTTTTTTCTATCTCCATATAAAATGTACCAATTTATCTAAATAAATAAATTAAAACATATATTTTCATATGAAATATATGATTGCATAAAATTTTCTAGATTCGGTGGCGTTGTAACATGAATCGAAGCATATTGATATATTTAAATTAGATTCATCTGGCATCGTTCTATGATAAAATAATAAAAAATGAGCGTTTTCGTATAAAAAAGGAAAAGATTCATTTTTCAGACCTATCGACGATCATTTGATATTTTTGTATGATTTATACGTTTATTTTGCACATGTATGGAGTTACACTGTGATGTAACTTGAAACATTATAAAAGAAAAACATATAAAAAAAAGGAATTTAGTTATGAAAAAATTTATCTTGAGCATTATATCTTTTTATTTTTACAACATTGCCAGCAAAAGAAGTTGATTTAACACGCCTATAATATCAATTATATGTATATTATTATTTTTGAGATCCACTTTATCAAGATTATATGTAATTTTTTTGGAATTGATGATTTAAAAATCTTAAGTTAAACAGAATGTTTAAAATCCATTCCTGATTAATTTAATATATTCTCTTTCACACAGAAATCTTATCTAGTAAAACGATAAACTAAGCTAAAAAAATGTAGGAAATAATATATCGTGTGTTATATCATAATTAAACTGGGATTTCATTTTCTACATGGATAATTATTATTCCCAGTGTTCATTAAAATATAAGGATCTCCAAAACTTTATGGTTAAACAATTTTTTTCGTCTATGATATAAAATAATTACTATCTATTAAAATGATGTGATACAGAGATGAATCTGATTTTTTAATAATTAACGTAAAGAATAAAAAGAAGCATGTGAATCTTTATAGAAATGGAATGATATATTATTAGAAATCTAATAAATCACCATTTTTAATTGATATAATACGATCGAATGTTATCTACCATGACAGCTTATATATTTATTTTAAGGTTATATTTCTTATAAAATTTTTTGTTTACTTGCGTCTAACTCATGATTGCTCTACACGGCAATTTGCTGTTATGTTTTATACAAAACCATCTAATATCTAATCATTGTACATTTTCACGTCTAAGATTTTTATTTATAAGATCTATCATAAATCTATTGTTTTGCATATGTATTCTTTCTTTCGAATCTCATATCCGTAATCTAGAGCATATACAATAAAAAGTGGTGTTTATGCATATATATTTGCTATGCATAAAACTAAGATTAGTATTTTTTATTTAACGGCTATATTTATAGTCGTAATTTTTGTTTTTGTTCTCAGGCACAGCTTGCTTGATTCTCTGTAAACAAAGCGTATTTATACTTTCGGCTATCTTCTCCTCTCCATAGTCTTCTTCAATATCCCTCCTTCTTTTGAGACCTATTAATTCAAGGGTTTTATTCAATCCCAAGGTTTGAATATATGCCTCAACCTGGTTAGTGACATCTAGTTTTTTTAGGTACCTTCTATGATATCGTGTCACACACCATCCCATGTTATAACATATGAAAAATATTTTTGTCTTGCATTTGTATGATAATGACAGTTCAGATGCTAGCAGGTCATATTTTTCAATTTTTCGTTTTTAACTATGTTTATATTATCAATACTTTTTGCGCCAATTTTGATCAGAGTGATGCAGTTCTTCTTTTTGTCATATACAAAAAATTCAGGTCTTTCATAAGATAACTTTAAGTCTGTTTATATTCTTGTATCAACTTTTTATCTCTGCGAATTCGTTTTCCATTATTTCTTGTACAGAGTGTCTGCGGATTTTCGGGTTTTTTTAAAATTGTATTTTCTTGCCAACATAAAGTGAAGACATCTTACAATCTCGTTGTGTCTTCTTGTATAGTCATGACTAAGCATTTTTTTACATCTGCTTGCTAAGTGGTCGACAGTTTAAATTGAGTCGTTACAGTGCGGGCACCTTGATCTTTCTCAAAAGAATACGTTTCTATCCTAAAAAAAGCAGAATCTCGCTTCTTATAATGGTCTGATATTTCCATATTGTAGCCACTTCGAGGATCCTAATATTTCAAGCGTTAAATTTTTATGAACATCGTTGAGTTTTTGATGTAGTGTTTTTTGTTTTATTTTACACAATAAACTCTCTTATTGTTTTAATTCAAGCGGAGGAAGGTCTATGTCAACGAGACCATATTTTGTTCTGAGAAATTTATTTATTACGGATAGATGTGTTGCGTTTTCATTTTCAAATTTAAATATTGCGGCTTTTCTGGGTGATTGTCTTTTTTCTTGTTTTAGAGTTTTATATAGTAGGTAGAGTATTCTTTCGGATTTAAACTCAATATTTTTCAATCCCCGTCCTAGTTCATTTCTTATAAGATAAATCTTTTTTTATTGGCTGGTTGTAAGTGTATTCCATTTTCTATTAGTATTCGCTCGATTTAATCATCTAGCTTTCTAAAATCTTCTGGTTCTAGCTTTAATAAACCCACATAGTAGTTTATCAGTGATATTGCATATTCATTAATCGCCTTTATATTGTTTTCACCATTTTGTTGTGTTTTGTATATGCTTTTAACTCTTTCTAGCATTTTTTTTTCTAATTTTATCCATCGTTTCGGGTTTAGTTCACGATTTGAAATCTTCCAGTACCCCGAGATATTTATATCCATCTTTTCCTCCTATAATGTGGCATTATCTTTGCAATTTATATTATAGTAGCTGATTTGGATAAGTTAATTTCCATTCCGATACATCCGAAGAATTTTGTTGCTTCATTGGACATTAGTTTTAAGTTACTTTCTTCTTTCGACAAAATCTTTAAATCGTCAATGAAAAGGAAGTGATTGGTTGTAAATGCCTTCTTATCAAGGTTGATGGATATAGATGGAAACTTTTCATTTAATCGGCGGCTTAGCATATCCATACAAAGAACAAACAATAGTGGAGATAGGCTATTCTGAGTGTATAATCACCTTTTCAATTTTTTTCTTTAAGATTTCTTCATTGTTTAATCTTAGATAACTTCTAGTTTTTTGTTAACACGGATATAAAGGCAATCATCTATTCTTGAATGTTAAGATTTTTTAAGCAGGACAGAAGATACTCGTGGTCGATTGAGTCAAACGCTTTTTTTATATCTCACCATGTTACGTGTAATTCATTATTATGTTCACTGTTAATTGCAACGTTTATCATGGCTTGTTCTTTAGCTCCCTGTACTCTTCTAACTGTACCAAGTTGGTTTTCTGATAGTAGGTTTCGGGATTCGACGTCTTTCTGTAGTATCATTGTGACAGCTTTAGTTGTCAATTTATATAAGTTTGAAATACATGTTATAGGTCTAAATTACGATCCATTTAAAACTTCTTTTTTAAGTATGAGGTATGTGATAATAGAGTAGAACAAACTTTTTACCTCTTTGTTTTCCAGGCATATTAATTTTACTGTTTCTTATAATATTGGATGTAATTTTGTGATTTTTTGATGAAGAAGTTGTATATACCATCGCATCCAGCAGCTTTCCAGTTAGGCAGGTAGTTGATGATCTGGAAAAATTCTGTTTCAGAGATAAAAACCATTTGTGGTGTGTTTTCCAGCGCGTTTTTGCGCAGGTAAGTATCGAAGTTTAAAATTTCCGTGCTTTAGTCCACATATTTGACCAGAAATTCACAATATTTTCCTTATCTGCCTTAATTTCTGTTTTTACCGTATCTGTTAATGCTCTATAAAATTGTCTTCTGTTGACTTCGAACTGGGTGTTTGTTTTTGTTAATTCTTTTCTTTTTTCATATTGCTCTATCTGTTTATTTATTAATCTTATTTTATCGTTATTTTTAGTAATCACTTCAAGGACATCATTTTTTTTGTCAAGTATCTTGTTATTTTGTCATAAGACTTTTCTAGGAAATCTTGCCATACTTTCTGGGAGTTTTACTGTGTTTCTTACGTAGGATTTGAGGGTTGTGTTAATTTGATCATATCTTTTTAATTTTTCCTACTTTATTAGTACGTAGGATTTGAGGGTTGTGTTAATTTGATCATATCTTTTTATTTTTTCCTACTTTATTAGTACGTAGGATTTGAGGGTTGTGTTAATTTGATCATATCTTTTTATTTTTTCCTCCTTTATTAGTACGTAGTTTAATACTTCCTGGAAAGATTTTAATGTTAACTCTTCGTAACTCTTTTGGACAGCTTGCAAGATATTTTCTATATCGCACATGTTTTGAGGGCGGTGGTTGGTGATGTGCGCATCAACCGCTAAATTCAGACCTTCAATTTTATCGCTTTTAACTTTAGCATATGGTATTTTTCTTGTTCTAGGGTGTTTTGTGATGTCCGTATTTTCTAAGTCCGTCAGTACTCTGAGAAATGTTTTTTATGCATCTGTCGAGGTTAATGCAATGGTTAAGTGTTTTATAGTCTTCCTCTTGATCGCTTTGTTTTCTTCTTTTCCTTTCTATTTCTTTGAACTTCCGGACTTGTCTTCTTTTCGCATCATTATCTTTTAGAATGTTTGATGATTACCCTTAAATTTCAGTCATGCTTATATCACAGTTGAAAATATCATTGTGACTCATTAGGAACTCTTGCCAGCCAGATCTCGGCATTCTTCCGAATCGTTTTAGGATCGAGGTATAAGCCTCTTGAATTCATTGCTCTTTCTCGCCGGGTGTATTCTTGCAGATGGCTATATGAATAAGAAGAGCCCTGGTATGAATGCGTGTGGTCGTGTGAGTTTCAGGCAATTTGTCGGTTGAGATTATTGTTGCAGGATCGGTTTTTGAATGTTCATCTTTGTAGTTCTCCTCTCCTGTTTTTTCTTTATTCCCCATTTTAAACTAAGATTATACTATTATATACGTAAACAAATGTAAAACGGCTATAAATTAATACAGTAAATTCAATTTTTGCGTCAAAATTTGCATTACCCATAATGATCAAAAATTTGATATTCATATTTGTTTATTAGGTAATTATTTGATTTTAAATCAGCATTTTCTATTATTTCTAAATGGAAGATAATAAAAAGCTCTTATACTTTTATCGAATTTTGTACACATATAACATAATTTAGTGAATTTATCGCCAGTGTTATTTAGAAGTATTTACTTGGATATTTTTTTGCGTCTTCGATATATGGTTTATAAAAAGAGCTGAAACATAAAAATAAACAATTTTCACAATAATTAAATG
Organism: Rhyacophila brunnea; assembly: GCF_057557595.1. Lineage (NCBI taxonomy): Eukaryota > Metazoa > Arthropoda > Insecta > Trichoptera > Rhyacophilidae > Rhyacophila > Rhyacophila brunnea. The sequence continues at coordinate 539,046 of NW_028233352.1, forward strand.
TATGTAGTCAAATTTAATACAATATTGAATTTAAAAATGATGTGTTATAAAAATTAGCTTTCACTTTTAAACATAGATTTGAAGTGAAATAATTCTATAATCAACATGGCAGTTTTTATTTGTATTTATCGTAGAAAGTTTGTCTTGAATAAAAAAGTCTGACAAAAATGTAAATCATCTTATAATTATTTTGATATGCTTTATTGTTGATAATTCACGCCATTTATTATGACTCATAAAATTTCTTATGAATTAATAATTTCAAAAATTCAACATTTTAACATAACGATATACATTATAATTTCATAACAATTCTGTTTAGAAAATAAATTTATGACACAACAAATTATATGCGTATTATTCTTTTCTGCGTAAAACTTTGTATTTCTCATAAGAAATGACATACTTTTATACTTAGATATTTTATTGCTCTAAATAGCTTTTTCTGTACATTCTCCTTACTTTTACTGTAATTTTGCGATATTAATACGATCATATTAAGTTAAGCTGCTTGATCTTTAATGGATTTCCAGCATACGGATATTCGAAAAGCGATATTTTGAGATCTAGTGAATTTGATGTCATATAAACCTATTTGTATTGCAAAAAACTAGTTATAACATTAAAAGGTTAATTTTTCATTTACATATAAATTTTATTTTTTTTTCATTTTGAAAAAGTGTAGACTTTAATAAAACGTTAAGATATGATCATATCGTCTAAAAAGATGCTTATAATCATCCAAGTCTGTATTTATGAATTTCAAGATGTAATGGTACTTCTATTGATTTAAATAAGTAATGCTTATAGCATATCAACAACACGACAAACAAGCTAAACTTTATTTCCCTGTTCGCCTTCAAGAACAAATAAACAAGAAACTTAAGAAATATTTCAGTGTATATCTATAATTTTGGATAATTTAGCCTTATATTCTTTTTGTCTTCTTTGTTTTTATTATTGTCATACTATAGGTTTAAGCAAGCATCAACATTTAAAATTGTATTAATGCATTTTATTTATTTTTTATACAAAAGCTATACAAAATCCTATATCAATATTCAAAAACGAATTGGTGATATATTCATTATAATCAATTTCATTGTATTTTTTTGTAAAATTGATCAACTACTGTGTGTTTATATGTTTCATCTAATTTAAATATTCTATATTTTTTACAACTTACAAATAAAATATTATAATTATAATGTTATAAAAAAAAATATATTTTCTCAAATAACAGTGCATAAAGAAAGTGAAATCTAGGAAAATGTTAGGATATGGTTACATATCTAGTTTCTAAAATTAATAAGATCGTTATGAAAATATATGCTGTATTATAATAAAACAAAAAGAATTTCAGATTTACATTTTATAAATTTTTTAGCACGATATTCGAGTTATTAATAGACTTCTAAATTCCAAGCTATATTTTAAAGGTTAAAAAGGTTTCATAGTTAATAATAATGCTAAATAATCAAAAGGTGTTTTATATAGATTTCTAATGACTTCGCAATACGGAACGTAATAAATCGGTTGAAAAATATTTTCAATAAAATTATGTTTGGTTTATCAATATGCTATTCGTGCACTAAAATCAAAAAACATTGGCCAAGCTTAGTTGAAAAAAATATAAACCCCTTTCGTAGTTTTGTTCCTTAGTACTAATAATATGTACATACCATAACGAAAATCAAAGTCTAATGGATAAATTTTTTATTGCAAATAACTTATCATGTAAATATAATATATAATTTATTATTATGAAATACAAGAAATGTTCGTATAATTTATTAAGAGATATTATTTAAAAGTTTTATTTGTTTCTATTTTTTTAAGACCTATTTCAAAAGAATAACATTTATGCTACAATTTTAAGGGATTTCATTACACAATAAAATACTCGAGTTTTATAATATAAATTCATTTTTTCCAAATACCTGCAGGTGCGTTGCAGGCAAATAATATACAATAAAAGGCGATTTATATTATTTTATTGCGAAAAAATTGGGTAAAAAACCAAAGAGTATCACGTCAAAATATTATTCTGAAATATGTCTATAGTGGACGCTTATATAATTTTTGGATATCAAAATATTTTTTAATGAATTCAGAAGTGGTTTAGAGAGGTTAAAATCAAATTTCACACATCTAGAAAATCAAATTATAAGTATATATAATAAATGAATAGTAAAAATTAAAATAGAAACGCTACAAATGACACTATAAAATTTGTAAAAGGATACAAATAAATTATATTTTTGGCTTTTTAACATATATTTTATCTATAGATATTTATACTGCAATATTTTCATCTTTTTAAAGAGATTTCGAAAATTTATCAAATAATTCATTTAATTTACATTGAATATATGAATATTATCTAAAAAAAAAGAGTTTTATATAAAAAGGTTTTAAGACAAAGCATTCTCGGTTATACTCAATGTATACTGTGCTCGGGTAGAATATAATTGTTATAATTAGATTTAAACATTATTTATTAAACAGTAATATTTCTGAATTGTTAGATTACCATACAGAAAACGACCTAGATAAAAAAATTTTATTACATTTTTTTTAACATTTATAGATTTTAGTTTTTGTATTCTTGCAAAACATTAACATAATCCGATTTCAATTTTTTAAATATACGTCGAAAATTATGAGATCTGGGGTATATCATAGACGTGATTTATTTCATATACACTAACAAACTACGTTTCTAAAAAAAAATACCGTTATCTAAAATTCTTAATACTTTAAGACATTATTGAATAGTTTTATGCGCAAAAATATGTAGTATACCAATAAAATTTTTGTTTTTGCTGTTGAATTTATGTGTAATATATTTTACTCCTTGTTCTTTTACAAATTGAATATATAATTCTATATTTGAAGCATTATTTATATGAATTTATTTTTTTTCTAGTATTTTATATTATAAATTTCTTTCGTGCATAAACGTTTTTTTATGTCATATATCATAGCTTCATAAAATTTCTAAGCCTCTAAAATTTATAACACAAATAATATATGTAATGATTCATTTCAAAAAATATATAATCATAAAAAAATTATTTACATGCAGAGGATTTACTAATTAAAAAACGTAAAATTCGAAAAATGCAAAATACAAATACAATGTCATTTAGTATTAATAGAAAATGACTGAAAAAATCTATTATATGTCGACATTTGTAATATATGAAAGCATAAATTAATTTGAACATATCACTTAAATCAGATCAAAGACAAGATTAAAACATCCTAAAAACATATGTAAAATTAAGTGTTTATATTAATATACACTAATTGTTCAGATTAAAAATTTCATTAATGATAGTTGTATATTTAATTCTAATATTTCCATACTTATTGTCCTTATATATTAATAATTTAATATTGTATGTGTCAATATAAAAAAAGTGCTTATTTTATTGTTTTATATTAGCATGATAATATATTTTCTTCTTATTGTTTTTTTTTATTTATTTTTTGGTCCCCCCCAGTCATCATTATTGAAGTCTAGAATTTTAGGAATCAAGAGTATGCTACCAAACTGCCGCAAGAAGCTTTTAATTCTAAAATCCAACGATTCTAATTTTTTCAAATCTTGTTGCATCGCTATTAAAGACAGGATCAAAATTCTGATTATTATGTAAGCTAGATTTATTTGACTATCAGGTTCCTCGGCACTAAATCTTTCGTGATCAGTTAGTTTGATTTTTTTTGAGGTTTCATAATCTGATTTACCTTCGTTCCCTGGTGGTTGTAATTTCTTTGTTCTTTTTTTAAAATAGAAAATCTCCAGTTCATGGCTTTCAAAAAAGGGTAAAGAAGACGGATCTTTTATAGCCTTTAATTTTTCTAGTACGTTCAAAAGAATTTGCTTGACCCTTTCACGTTTTCTTTTTGAATTAAATTCCTGTATTTTCATACCATTTATCTTTACTTCTGTTTCGAATTGACTTTTTTTTTCAATAGCCCGTAAAATGTTTTTCATTTCTCTGTATATGTTTTTGAGCAATTGTTCTTGATAAAACATCCACAGTAGATTAATCATTGTATTTTTTTTTAGATCACGTGCAATTATTTTAGTATCCACCATTTTGTAAAATTCTATCTTACCTTTACTGTTTGAATCACACAGTTTCAAAGGATTTCTTCTACTATCCTTTGCTTGTGCATTTATTCGATCACTAAAAAAATCCTGATTTATTGCAAACCCGAATTTTAGGGTTGCTTTAATTCTATCCAACAATATCACTATTGTATATATCTCATCTGATTCTAATATTTTTTTATTAGCCACATTTTTCCATTCTTCTTCTTGAATGTCTTTGCGACATGTTTTAAAAAATGAAACTATTTCTATCATATTGCTCAAATCTATATCAGATTTCAGAGGGCCTGATTCTTCTTTTTTTATTGTGTTCATAACATTTTTTTCCTCTTCATCATTTTTCTTAAGCATGCAATGACCCATTGAATTTGATTTCATAACCTTCAATGCTTCACTGGTAGTAAAATTTGAGATTACAAATATGACATGAAAGAATATATTCATTTTATAAAATATCAAAAAAGAAATACATTTATACTGATTGTGATAATTTTTGATACGCAGAACGTTTTAGATTTTAATTTGTGTATAAATTAAAAAATGATTCATCTAGATCGCATAAATGATATTATGTGGAGGGCACCATATTATAAATGTCTCATATAAAACGATTTATATATATTCAGACTTTTGCTATATTATCTTCTAAAAGCAAAACCTCAAAGTTATAGAATATAAAATTTTCTCTAAAGGAGAAGTGTGATTACATTATAAAAAAATTGATTTTAGATATACTTTACTATTGTATAAAATCGATAATTGCATTATTAAATAATAAAAATGCTAAACTTAGAAATATTAAAAATAATTTATACAAAAAAAGATATTTTTTAGTCGAAATCTGTAAAATGGTATCTAATATTAAATGTTAAAAAAAATTACAAATATTTTAATTTATTTTTTTAGTTTGATTCACAGTTTTTTATCGTTGTTCGAGCAAAACTTCACATTACTACATATAACAGAATTTGCAATTCTTCTTTTCATCTCATCATTTTACAATCTTTTTCGATGTATCTTCTTCACTCAAGACTTATTAGTTTAAGTGTCTTCTACAATCCTATTGTTTTTGCGAATGCTTTCGCTTTTGTTGGCATTTATTACATCTTCAGATACGACTTTTGGTATTTTAACACCAAGTAAACAATTATTTATATTTATTTTTATCGTTTTATTTCTGGATTGAAAGTTGATTATTATAGATTTTTTATATGATAAACTATGTAATTGTAACAAAATTGCGAATCTATACATTATAAAATCGACATAAAAATTATAAGGTTGCTTTCAGCTTTCAATAGCTCAAATAAATTATAAATTTCTTTTTATCTCGATTGTTTTTCCGGGTTACAAGTAAACCTATCTAAACAACAGCTAGAGTTTTATAAATTTAGAAAGTATATTAATATAAGCTATATTGCACGTTTATGGCTTTACTTTCCATTTTCGTGTGTGCTATTATCAATCCTTTAAGGCTTGGTAATCACATAAAATTAAATCTAAGTTAAAAATACTTGGCTAACAAATAATATATGTCAATATAACAAATTCTAACAAAGAATGATTTCTATAACCGTATTCACAGACAACAAAAAAATTAAAGCGGGGTTTACATACTTTTGATATACTTATAACTATCTATACAAAAGATAAGCATATAAGTTTTTTGTGCAATGAGATATGAGATTTCCACTTATTGTACGAACTTTATTCTTTCTGAAAAGGCACTTCATATGATACTATCGATTAGATCTTCTTCAATAACTTCCCTCAATAAAATACATATCCTTCCAGTTTTTTATAAATCATAGTATAAATAAAGTATAAATATTCTACGTAACAAATAGTTTTTTTCGAAGGCTGTTAGCCTGGTGTGTACACACTATTCCATGGCGAAACAAATTGCATAATCTTTGTCTTAGCATGCAAATAATGCATAATCGATGGGCTAGCTGATCATATAGAATTGGTTTCTTGTCTATATATTTTTTTTATTATCACAACTTGTTACAAGGTATTTTTCAATATGATACAATTTTTCGTTTTTTATCGTATATATAAGTAAAGGCCTGTTACTATAAAACTGTATAAATTTTTGTATCGAATCTAGAATTTTTATACAGAAAGTAAATCAATATACATTTTTACTGAATAATTGAATGTTCTGTGTTACATATAAGATATTTTCTTCACTAGCATGAAGTAATGGGGTCTTACTTTTTCATTCCGTCTCTTCGTGTAATCATATACTAACAGTTTTTGAATAGTTTTATACGTGCAAGACTTTTAAAAATTCATCACTGTGTGTATTTTTATTTTCTACATAAGAAATATGCATCCTTTATATATGAAACAAAGTCAGGATTTAACGCCAAATATATACTCATACTATATTCACGCAATATAACGTTCAAAATAAAACTTTGTGTTAATAAAGCTATAAAAAAAATTTTATGTGGAGTTTTATGGTTGATGGTTGAAGAGATATCTTTTTTTGTTACCACCTAGACTTTAGGTAAAACTTTGAGTATTTTGTTACATTTTAAAAAATTTTTAAGTCGATTAGGCCAGGTATAGTCGCGCTTTTCCATTATTCAAAGTAGCTCTTCACGGTTATTTTTCTTCTTCTTATAATAATGAATGTTTCAAGTGGATCAGCTTTATTTTAGATCATAACACTTTTTTTCTAATATACGTCGGTGTTTGTTTCTTATCGAATATATCACATTTTCTTTTTGTTCAAAGACCTATTTATTTAAGAAAGGGTTCTTATGATTATAACAGAAATTAGTAATACAAAGTCTTTGTTTTCACTTACCCAAAAGAACATTGCGATACGGCATAATAATTCATAGCAGTGATTACTAAGTACTCTGTAGTCTAGTTTTACATTTAATTTGTAAAATTCCATAAATTATTTCTAGGTTATAAAATTAGTCCATATTAGTCTCGAGTATCGGTTCTTATATATTCCAATGTGTATTTGGTCGTATTTTTCTGGCAGTAATGTTACTTTTACTTTGATGTATACAATATATGTTTCTTATTTTTTTGTGTAAGTTCCTATTCTTATATTATAAATTTAATGTCTGCTTCTGTGTCTTATTTTCAAGTTTGCGCGTCTTTATGTAGAACCTCTTGTGATTTTGCATAAAAATATTGTTGTTTCCAAATGTAGGAAATTTATCTTTGATAGATACTGTTGTGCAAAGGAAGTTTAAAATTTGACTATAGTTTTTGTACGCAGCACAAAAATGTGTGGTTAAAACCATTAACGATGGCCTTTCTTTTCCAATGTATGTCATATATTTGCCTTAATGGTTTAGTATTGACATTTTATATCTGTCATTTTTAAGTATAGTGAGAAATATAAATGTTCATTTTTATATACATAGCTTCATAAACAGCTAGTAAGTATCCTAATCACATAAGTAACAAGTTTTCTTAAATTCTAACCACTACACGTGAAATCAGTGAACATACTTTTTTCACTGCAAATATATCATCGTCGCCTCTTAGCTCGTAAATTTAAAGGATAAAAAATATAATAGACAATGTACTTTTATATTCATGTTGCTTAGTACTACAATGTTATTATCAAGAAGATTACCTCATTATGGTTACCATTTATCACGTAAGCCTGAATTTAAATCATTTAAGGATTTTTTGTTGTGATTTTTTATATTAGTATTACCGTAAAATATATTTACTTCCTCTATTTAAACGTATCATTTACACCATCTCGTAAAATGTTGCTTTAATTTGGACATTTTCTTATGAAACATTGTTTAATTCTGTCATAAGCAGCAGCGTTTGTGTTAAAAAAAAATCGAATTGATTAGTAGTGAAGTTATGTGTTGCCCAGTAGCTTTGGCTTTTTCTCACAGGTGTTTAATTTTGCAAATAAATATCAAATTTTCATGTTTCGGCATAATTCTTGGCCGAATCTTGATTTATATATATTCGGCTTTTTTAAATATTGTGAAATTTATGTGCGATTTTTAAAGATCTTTATGTGCTCGTTTACGCATGTTTTTAATTTGAGTTATTTTTCTCTCATAAAAAAATTGCTTTTTTTGTTTACGGAGTGCCTTTTTTTGTTTTTATAATGCACATTTTATGTTTCAATGAATAAGAAAGTATTTTTAGCTTTCTTATTTGTTTTAAATCACCCCCTAAGGCTTTTTTATTATTTTTCGTCGTATTTTATAAGTATATTTTTGATACGGGTAATTTTTATAAAACATTTATGAATATCATTACAATATCTAAGGGATCCTTTGAGGCCATTTTTTAGCATTCTTTATAGAAGCTTTATGATCTGGGCGTAAACAGCTTATATCTATTTGTAATTATCTGTGGTAAATCTTGCAGATTTCTGTGGTTAAGAGAACTCTAGTAATATTTTGTGTGATTATTTTACGTCAAAAAATCTTGTTACTGCAATTATACTTAGACATGATTTGTTTTGTTATTTAGTCTTTGTATTTTTCTTTCCTTCTTTAACCTATTATCAGATACCCATATCAAAAAAAAATTATATTAATGCGGTGAATTTTAATGTACTTATATTATCCAAATTTAAAAGTACACTTATTCAATCGATTTTAATTGTTTTGAATATCAGCTGATTGATATTATAGTACATTTATTTTGAGCCATAAAAAAGCTAAATATCACATTCAACAATTCGATTTCCTTCAAATCATAAAAAATACAAAAATTCAGAAAATTGAGACTTATTCAGTAAAACCATTAAAATATATATGATAGTCTTGATTTTTATTATTTATTATCCATCAGCATCCGATTTCTGTGTTTATAATAAATATTTTGTGATGTTATGATTTTGTAAAACAAAGATAAAATTGACTCAATAGTTATAAATACAATAAAACAAAAAAATATATCATATAGAGTTCTTTTATTTATTTGTCGCACCCCAGTCGTTAAATCCGATGCCAAGAATAGGAGTAGCCAGATGTTTCCTATGAATCTTCCATGAGGTTTTGCATTCCATTTTTGAACACCCATATTTTCTTTCATTGTTCAAATCCGTTGTTGACCGGATATTAGTTCTTTTAAGAGCATCCTCTAAAGTTATTTTGATGTCTGGAGATTCATTACAAAATTTGCCATGATCAGCTAATAAAACTATTTTTGAGGTTTTAAAGATTGATTTTTCCTTATTCGACTGATTTTTCAGATACCTGTGTGGATTCTTTTTCCTTGATTTTTTTAGTAGATCAAAAATAAACAGTTGAAAGTTATCAAAAAACGGCAAAGACGTAGGGTCTTTTATAGCCTTTGATTTTTTGTATAATATCAAAAATAATTTCTTGTACTTTGATTGGTTTAGATCCACCGAATTTTCTACCCGCTTTATTTTATTTCTCTTAACTCCTGTTTTGAAGAGGAATTTTTTCATATAAGTAGTTGAAACCATGATCATTAACTTATAAAGGTTCTTGAATTTAGTATTGTCAAAAATTGTATACACTAAATTTCCTCTTTTATCTCTAAATATTGTTTTATAATATTTTTTCCTGTCAACTGTATTATTAATCTCTTGTATTCCTATTATTATAGAATTTTTCGATTTTACAGTGTGTAATGAATTTTCACTATCTTGTTTATCTTTTTTCTTTCGATCCATAATAAAATCTTGATAAAAATTCGAGCCCTCATATTTAAAGCTTCCGTTTAATCCTTCTATTACGCCATTTGTTTTAGAGATCATATCAGATTCTGATATTTTCTTTTTGCATAAATCCATCCCCTCTTTTATTTTTGAACATTCATTCTTGTAATTGTTAATAAAAATCCCTTTAACCGATTTATCATCTGAATTTCGGTGATCATCTAATATTTCATAGAAGGATCCTATTTCTTTCTCCTTGTGAACTTTACAATAAGATGATAGATCATCAAATTCTATCTGATTCCTCGTGTTCATCATATATATTGTCCTCTCTTCATTGTTCATCGGCAAACAATCACACGTTTTGTTTGGCCTCACCCTCTCTTTACTGATAGTAAAATATAAGATTGCACTTATCACATAAAAGAATGTATTCATTATATCAAATATAAGAAAGTTCTGTATTTATATCAGATTGTAAAAATTTGAAACAAATAACGTTTTAGACTGAAATTAATTATAAATTTGGAAAATTCATCTAGATCAGATTCTATATATTTTTGTTCAAGTTAATAAATTTATAATGTCGCTTTGGCAAAAAAATATTTCTATTTTCATTTTGATATTTTTATAAAAGCAAAATTATAAAATTTCTAAAATATTAAATTGTTTTGAAACAAAAAGATACTTATTAGTTAAAAAGAACTTTATTTTAGATATGCTTATATACAATATAAATTTAAAATTTTAAATATAAAAAGTAAATTTCTGAATTCTGTCAAAAAAATAGCTTATGATTGAAAAAAAAAGAATACATATATTATTAAAATATGTATATTTTTTTTCGAACAATGATATTTGCTTCGAAAATTTTTTTATTGCATCTATATATTTATAAAAAGCTTATTTCACACGAAAGCTGGGTTATATGTTGTTTATATGATACAGTCTAAAATGATATAGAAGCATAAATGTTTTACAGCTTTTTCATATTCACTCTCTATCCTCTACTTACTTAAGTCATACTTTCATATATTAAATGTTTCTTAAATCAAAATATTATTATATTTACGTATTGAATGCTAGAAGCCTTGTATCTACTACCAAGTAGATACGAATTATCAATGTTAATATAGAACACAATACAATGATCGGATTCTTAAAGATACTTTTCGATAATACACAGTTTTTTGTTTATTTAGCTGTCACTTTTATTAGCCAAAAATTATCAGAATATTAGTATTTAATATTCATTTTTATTTTTTCATGATAAAAAAGGTAATTGCTTTATGCAATAAAAAAAAGCATACGTATATTACAATCAGAAAGCATGAACTCATTTAAAATCATATATTTTTGAAAAAATTATGGGCAATATAAATAAAAATATAAAGACCGATACACTAAAAATCATTTTAATCTAACAATGCTAATAGGCATTTGTATTTGAGTACTAGGCTTATAGTAAACCCTAGGTTTTCTTCTTATAGCCTAATAAAAGTATATATTAGATTTTGGTTTTTAAATGCCACTATTAGATACAAAATACCATTGGTAAGCTTATTCTGTTGAAATTCTTATTTTTCTGAAATTAAGAAAAGCTCACTCGGAATAACCTTGGAAGAGCCTTTCTAAAATTTCATAATTTAAAGGTTTTTTTGATTAAAACGAACACAAAGTTTGCAGAAAAGAATATCTTACTATAAAATTTCATGTATAAAATCTAAGATAATATTGATTTCTTTTTTATAAAATTTTGAAATTTTTAATCTAGGTATATCTATTTATTAAGCATCATTTTTGCCTTCCACACTGTTTGAATCAAACTTTGTGTTGGCATCTATCTAGTTTTTTTATAATTTACAAACCATCGTTTTCAAGCTCACTATATACGTTTGATATGTTACCTTGGAATTTGAGTGGAAAGTGGTGTAATATTCACATTTGTATTGGAATTTCTTTACAGTACATATCTTCCCTACCTATATCACAAGCCGATCTTTAATCAAGTATTATTTTATAAATTCCAATGCATCATACATATTTGCTAGTATACCTATTGAATTTTTTGCATGCAAGTTTCTTCTCATAAACAGCAATAATTACATGTGCATTTTAAAGTATCTCGCAGGCTTTTTTATGTATATAATCTTCTTAGAATTTAAAACCATTTGCAATCCTTATTTTTCGAAACACCAGCACTTTCAACCTTGTTTATGATCGGCGTCTTCAAAATGAAGATTAAAAATAATCAAAAATTTGGATTTTTATTATATGTTATGCAGATTTTTATCTGAATTTTTTTTTACCACATCTATTTAGGATCTGTAGTATATCTATTTAAGTCATTCGTCAATATTTTTGCATGGCAATTCCTTTTTTTCTATGTTTATTTTATTTTTATGCTTCTGTTGACTAATAAATTACCCAATTTACAAAATTCTTAAATTTTGTTGTTAAAAAAAGCAAAAAAGAATAGATTAACAACGAGATGGTAAATAAATTTAAGGAAAATATATACAAAACTAAAAAAATTTCTACTGTAATTCAAAAGCAATTCAAATTAATTTAAAATGTGGGTCTTCAACTGAACTAAACTTAAAAACGCATTTTAAATAATAATTAGTGAGTGCATTGCAAAAAAAAATACGCTAAATAATTTTTTATCTTGAATTAGCGTTTAGATAATTAAGCGATTTTTCTTGCTGAGAAAGAGTTTTAATAAAATACTTAAATACTTTAGAAAATCATAATCATATGTTTAAAATGTAAGTCTGACTTTTTATTTGCTTCCAGTAATTATCGACTCTTTCCAATTATGATCTTTTTGGGAAATACATGCATAAAAAATGTTACATTGAGTTTTTATATGGTTTATAGCTAGAAAAATATGCAAAAAATCTAAAAAATATTTTTATTTGACGGTTTGCGTACAAAAATATTATAATTTCCGAAAATATGTTTTTTAAGTCATAAAAATTGTAAAAACAATCCGTCCAATTGTATAAATGTACTTATTTGAATAATATATTTCAAGGTTTTTTGACTCTATTTTCAAGCAAGTTACCCACACTTTTGGTTATACAGTATAGTTTAATCTACATATTCATTTTTTTTAGCAAATTAACATATAAAATATAATATTTTCACTTAAGCTTATTGCATAGTATATGTACATTATAAGGTCGTTTTTATGCTGAAATCTAAATTTTTTTATAATTTCATGGCAAACATATATTTTGATATTAATTTTAATACATAAACATCCTTGTTATGAATTAGCTAAAATATTAATAAAACTATTTATTTCAATGTATAAATATGAATGAATTTGTGCAATGAAAAACTTTATGGAAATTTTCAAAATTAAACGCGCAAAACTAGATGTGTATTTAAGACAGCACAAAAATATTTTGAATACGCAGTGATAATTTAGCAAATATTTAATGCTCTATGGGGTTTAATTATAATTTGATTCATTTATTCTTTTTTACAATTGTAAAATTATGATTTAATTTCTTTTAATTTAAGTATCTAAAGTAATTTTCATATTTTCGTTATTCGCTATATGCTTTAAAACTTCAATATTTATTTGGTTCACCTTTTATTCACAAACATTTTTTTCATTAACTACCTTTTTATCTTTAAATTAAATCACAGACAGCGTGATTTTTTTCTTTACTAAATATCAAGTTCCATATTATACGCATCACTTTATATAAAATTTGCTCTATAAATTATCATCCTTCAAAAAACATAGGAATATTACGTTTTTAAAAAAAATTTATATAATGACAGTTAACTACTAAATATAAAAATATAAGTGCACTACATATTTTTCTGTTTATCTCGTATTTTGCAGCTTATTATATTTTTAAACCAAGGATAGATCAGAAAAAATATTTTTACGCACTAAAGCTTTTTATCTAACCTTTTAAAGACTGTTTTGCGTCTTAAATTACATTAAAAAAAATAATTTTGTTTTTTTCTTAATTAATCCGTAATTATTTTATTACTTCTTTTCTTGTAAGATCGACTTTTAAAAGATAAATAAATCATTAGTCACATAGATTCTTTTATCAATTTACACAAGATCATGGATCTATTGTCATCTTAACTTTAATACCTATTTTGTAAAAAAAAAATTATTTCTTAAACAGATTTTATTTACAGAATAAATATTAGTTTAACAATAAGAATAAAAACGTCTTAAGGCATTGTTAGATGTGAATTGAAAAGATTACAGTATATATTCAAACTTTTTCTCAATTGTGTGGTCGATATTTGCGTTTTTTCTTCAAGCATGACGTGATTAATTTACCATTGGCACATCATATCTATTTTCTTGGATTCTATCTCATCTATTAAATCTTTGTTAATATTAATTTTTTTTCTAAGTCCTCAAATTTCAAGTTTGTGCTTAATTACATAGACATCATAAATACCACGATAATTATTATGAGTTCCATTTTACTCCCATGTCTATTACTATTTATGCATAATTTTATATTTATGATAGTGTAGAATTTAGTTTTTGGATATTTATCTACTCTTAAAAAAATCGATGAAAATATAATTGCGGGTATTTGCGTAGGAGTGAAAAAGTATTAATTTGATGTTGGAATATATAAATATGTGTTTTTTGCTTGAATCTACTATACTCCTACACTCTAGACAAATTGCAATTTATTTGTAAAAAATGATAATTATTGCCGATAAACAACTAAATTATGCAATTTTACGGTTAATAGGCTTATCAAAGCCATATAAAAACTGCATTGTGTGGTTTTCATCATATTGGTGTCGTATAACCTTGTTGAAAATCGATTTATACAGGTCAAGGTATTTTTTGAAAAAAATTTATGGGTGGTATTATATTGTGACAGATAAATTATATATTTTTTCTTAATAAGATCTAGCTTTTAGGCTCATCGGTCTTTATTGGACTATACTATATTTTTTTATTTCGGGCATTCTTCCTCAAATCTAATTATGTTATAAATTGTGTTATGCAAAGCCATATGTCACGATTATTTTAAATGAATTTTTTTTTGTATATATTTTCGATAATTATATATATCATTTTTATTATGGGTGGTATGGTTGAGTGGTTTACAAGTTGGACCCCAAGGTGAGGGGTCGCGGGTTCCACTTCTACCCACCCACTAATTTCCGAAACGAATTTACTCTAAAGAAAAATACCCAAGTGGGCGGCCAGTGAACAAGAAAAGATAAACCATAAAGACTTGACAAGTCATGAGAAATAGGAGGTTGCTGTGTAAGCCGTTGAACTGTGCCTCCAGAATGAAAAAACCCTACACCGTGAAGCAAGGATATAGGTAAGTGTGGTTGTAGCTTGTAACTCTTAGCGATTAACAGTGGACATAATCCTTTGACCACCTCATAATGACTGCCGCCTATGAGAAATGGCAGAATTCGAGTGAATTCGGGTGACAAGATATGCTGGGGGAGTTCCACATGGAGAAGCATCAGTAAAGCAATAGTTCCTATTAGTATAAAGCGAACTTCCTATAAGTAGAAGACGAAAAACATAAATAAATAAAGTAAATTCAATTAGAATTTTAATATTTTCTTTATTAAATAACTTAAATTATCTTTAAAGTTGAAAAATTTAAAGTGAAAACCGTCTTTATAAATCATCTAACTTCATTCTATTTTATGGGATGGCTAAAATAAGATAAAGCCCAAAATTAGTCCAGTATAAGTATATCGCAACTTTTCTAAATTTTTATTTATGTTGTAATGCATTTCTTTATCTATAAACTATACACTAATACACATATTACTTCTATTATTTTTTCGTGCTATATCATTATCTCTGAGCCATATCTTTCATTCGAAGATACATGAAAATGAATTTAAGCTATGACGTATATATTTAAAAATTCTTAAACCAACGTAATATAGTCAGTATGTAAATTGGAAACGATATTAAAACTATTGATGCCTTGAATTATATCTAGAATGTATAAAATAGAAAATAGATATGTGAAGAAAACTCTTTTTGTACATGCTCAGGATTCGTATTTTTTTTATCACGTGATATGATACATTTTCTAGGATGTATAAATAATTTATTTATTTTTTATAAAAATTTTAAGCTAGTATTTTGTAATTCTAAATGCATTAATATTTAGATTTATAGAATAGACTACTTGTAAAATACCATACATGATATATAATCTTTTTTTTAACGCCGAGAAATATAAATTTCGATGATAAGATATTAAAATGGATTTTATTTTCTTGATGATTCAAATATATATACTTAAAACGTTCTCAGATAAATTAAGTATCCTTATAATAGTAAAAATTAATCTTTTTTGACAAAAAATCCTGCTTAATTTAGAAATAAGTGTAATACCAATATTTTAACTTGCTTCCCATACAAAAAATTATACTTTTTGACTTTTCGCTCCTATAATACCATTTATAGCATTTTATTAATGATAAAACTTAAAATTTTTATAAAAAAAAATTGGGTGAAGGCGCCTAGAGTGAGAAAATTTATACCTTAAACCTATATTAATTTGAATGTATATGAAAAAACAGGCATTTAGCATTCTTTCTTAGCTAAGCAATATATTTAAAAGAATAAAATCGAATATAAGTAACCAGTATCTCTTGGTAAATACATATAAGATGAAATCAAATATAAATTATAACTATTCGATTTTTATTATATAAAATGAAATCACATTAATATAAGCAATACGTATATTTTGATAAATATATAGATCAAAAAAAATCTAATTAACAAATATTTCATGTATACTATATATTTTTAAAAGCAAAAACGCGTGAAAATATGTCCACATTAAGTTTTTCTAACTATATCGTCAGATGTTCTAACTTTTTAAATACCGAACAATAGGACATTAATCATCTTGCAATAAAGTGTTTTAGAAAAGACTTAATAAATATACAATACATATAAATACCGTTAAAATTATAATCTTGGAACATTAATCATAACTTTATGGATTTTAAATATTAACTTTTAGTTTATTTTCTCAGTTTCCCCATCATCTTTCTAATCAAAAGGTATTTATAATGGTTAATTTATCATAAATATTGTCAGATATACATTATATTTGTATTTAGTCTTCCAATTAAAAACATTCATAATGTATATAAAACATGCTTGTGCATCTAATATCATATTCTTTTACTATAAAATGTGCTATAATTTAAATAAAAAATTTTTATAACCTATTCCAGCCATGAATGGTATTATAATTGTTAAATATTTTTTTTTTTTACTCAATCAAATTTATATGTATCTACAGAAGAAATATTAACATTAGGTTTGCTTTATTCTAAATGATTTTTTCTCTGAGCCCTTAATTATTATCGAAAAAAAAATTATTTTTATGAATGTATATATATATTTTGAATATATTATTTAGTCATCATAAAAAATATTTGAACGACTCAGTCAAAATTTTTTTCTTTTTATAGTATTTATTTACAAAAAAATGTATAAATCATGGTAATATATTATTAAAATATATTAATATCATGTAGATCAATTAGCTATTTTTTTATTGTACAAAATATTTTATCGATCCGGATTCTCATCAATTTTTCCAATATACAATTTGTTTGTAAATTTTTTTTATGCATCATAGTAAACGATTATAGATGCGGATTTATATCTTAAGTTTGCTATTATATTTTATTATATTTATGAAAGTATAATATGCAACACCAAACACAATTATTGATACGAATTAGTATCTAAGTTGCATATTTTAATTTATTATATTTAAGAAAAAAAAATTTAAATATAAAAAACAATCGTGGATGCGAAATATTATCTGCTTCTAAAATTTTTGTTTTTTTATTTTTAAAAATGAAAATCTGGTTGACATAGAAAATATTTATCACGATTAAAAAGTAGCGATTGTCGGAGGTCTAGATATTCGAATTTAATTCTTTCACTATAATTAAATTATTGCGTATTATACTCACGTGAGTACATTTATAAATAGCAAACAAGTAATTATTTTAGCTATCTACATGAAAAGAAACACTCTTAGGTTATTCCATTGTAAATAATACCTTTTAGTTTATAAAGCATACTTGATTGTAGCGTTGAAACATATTTAATCAATTTTAGGATGCAAGTGCTAGTTATAAAATCTAAAATTGGTATTAAGAGGATGTTTAATCGTAGCGGTAACCCGTCGGTGTGGTCAAATTTAAACTGTTTATTTTTTTTTATTATACTTGAATTTTATTTTTCTAAAAAAAATATTAACATTATAGAAATATTTATATAATTAATATTCATTACATCTTCAAAACTGATGTCCTAAGAAGAGTTTTTTTACTTATTTAATACTTGTGATTTCTAGATTAGACTCTTTATTTTTCAAAAAAGTATAAGAAAAAAAGATGTTTAAGAAATCTAGGCTATTATTAAGAAAAGAAATATTAAGAAACACTGGGCATATATTAAATGGTTATAATTTTTCTTATATCTGAAGAGTTTAATAAAATTATAAAACTATTGATTAAAGATGTAATGCTATTGATCCTTTAGAAAATAATATTGGAAAATAATCAAATGCTAATTAAAAAAGAAGAAAAATGTCTAAATTAAATATATTCACACTAAAAAACTTGAATATCCTAGGAACTTCATATTTTTTTTATTTAAGTAGAATATGAACCATTGGATCTTAAACCTGATATTAAAAAATATAATGAAGATAGATACTAATATATTAGTGAAGTTGGGAAATAAAGAAACTATTTTTTTATTTTATTTTTTGTTAATACTATCATATTTATTTAGAATAAAAAATTATATACGTTTAAATTATATCAGCCCTTTTTGAATATCGAAAAAAAAATTTCGCATAAAATCTTGATATCTTGCGATAACAACAGGTGAATTTTTTTCAAGAAAATAAAACAGTTGTATTTTAATAATCAAAGTTAAAATTTTTATCACTCCGTCTTTGTTTTTCTTCTACTGATCAAGAGTGTATACATAATGATTTCATAAATTACTATTCCATGTTTTTCTTCTACTGATCATAAGTATATGCATAATGATTTCAAAAATTACTATTCCATGTATTGATATATCTGGAAATATGTCAATTCTTTGAATTTCTTTTATATTTTCTAAAAATGAATATGGCCAGATTTTTAGTGATTTTGCAATATGCCTACAGAACAAGTATTAAATGAAAGAAAAACAAGCCTCAAAAATGACGTGTAAATTAGAATTATTCAATAATCGCATTTCTTTATTCCAAAAAAGAATAGGAATGGAAAAGCAGTACATACATATTTGTTAATATATTTAGACCTCAATTTTTATAAACACTTTTGATTGGATATTTATTTATGAAGTAATTTTCTTTTTATCGATTTTATCTATTTAGACGTAATCAGCGTGTTGGGAATATCGCACAACTCCTTAATACATCTTTTATCCCCTGCCCTGATCTATATCCATTAAATTGCTCTTCTTCTCTAAATGAGATGAGTTCAAGTGTCTTGCGGTGTGAGAGTGCTTGCATGTATGCTTCCACTTCATCCAGGATTTTCAACTTCTTAACATATTTTTTATGACTAACTATATTATATTTGACATTTCGTATGAAGTCATCTGCTAATGACGACCGTTCACGTAATAAAATCTTAATTTTTAGCCTATAAAAATAAAACATAAGTAAAATATTCTAAATTTGTGTTATGTATTGTAAGAATTCATATTAAAGTATGATTAAAGATAAATAGAAAGAAAGAATTTTTCTATGTGCATATCAGACCCTCGTTCCTTGTAAAATATCACAATCATACCACACTATGTGGCTTAAATTATATACGTGCACCGAGAAATCAATTAAAAAAGTATAATTAGCATATTAAAGTGTTTTTTATATTAAGAAGATTTATTTTACTGTATAACAGCTTAAACATATTCTCTGCATACTCAGAGGGGCGATAAAAGTTCACATTTCGGAATTTAAAAGACCCTTCCGTGAAATCCTGCTTTAAAGACATAAATATGTATTTTAGACCGCATTTTTACTAATGAAGAGATGTAAAAGCATCATATAATCTTTCTAAAGAGCAACCTGACGTTGTGTTTATATAAGATATAATAGATAGAAAGTAAATTTACCCTCAATAAATAAAATAAAGGCTCAAAAAAGATATTTGTATTCCTTAGCCATTAAATCTTATAAAAGTCGATAAAATATGTGCGCTCCTCTTTTTTTAACTAGAATATTGCTTTATAAAAACTTAAAAAAGTTAAAAATATTTAATATTTTAATATTTTAACAAGGGTATTAATTTGCGTTTTCATGGATATAATATGGATAATTTTATGCGGTTTTTTCTTGAGAAAAACAAAAAATAGCATATTTATAATTCAAGAGATGGATTAAAATACGAGTATTCTTCTTTGTAAAATATTAATTTATATTTCTGAACATTGGATTATAAAAAAAGGTTTAATAACTGATTAGCTGCCGACTTCTCACTTATATTATATTATGAATATATTTTTAAAAAAAAATTTCATTCCGGATTCGATTTAGCTTGCAATACTAATTGGTTCTTTTATTATAATTGGATTATATTTTGAAATAGAAATGTGATTATAGCATTAAGATCTCCATTTACATAAATTTAGATCCTTCATTAAATTACAAAAAAAAATATATTAAAACTTGAAATTTAAATGATTTTATAAATAATCATTTATGTCTATAGAAATTTATACATCTTAAAATATCTATATAACATATATAATTTGTTCATTAATTAAAATTCCTCTTTTTTAGTTAAAAAAAATTTAATTTGCATTTTTTAGGATCTTTAAATGATATCTGTTACAGCTTGTAATGTATAAAATTCCAAAAGATTTTTTATAAACTTTTTTCCGTAATATAGTTCTATTTCCACAAGAAAAATCAAGTGCATTAGTTTTCGATATTCCTAGTGAATATCTAAAAATAACTGTACGAATATATATATTCATTTGTACCTTTTATATATTATTAGTCTCGCCCAGAAATCTTAAGTCTATTTTTATATTATATATCAATTTATTTCTTTTCGTCTTTTACCTTTAATCTTCTTTGTATGAGCATATAAATATTTTCATTCATAGAGGAAAAAATTGAAATGGATATATAGGTTTCAATAAATCAAATAATCTTATTTGATGTGAAAATAAGATAAATACGTTGTGCCTAAATAATTGTAAAAACGATACAATTTTAGATTATATCAAAACTTGATTTCAGTATGAAAAAAACTATATGCAGATTTCAAATATTTTCAAAGCAAATATGATATTAAAATAGTAATATTCAATTCTAAAAGAATACATACATTAAATGTATTAAATCACAATTTATTTTTCTTTTTCACATGATAGTTTCCATTGCTGAAAAACTATGTAAGATGTTTATGCAGATTCTAAGCTATAATTTACATTATAAAAGAAAAATTGGACTTATAATTTTCTAAAATTATAAAGATTAGACTTATAGTTTTCTAATAAAAATAAAGATTAGACTTAAATCGTAAACTATCTTATTATAATGAGATATAAATATTGATACCTTTGCGGTAAATCAAAAAGAAAATTTTGGTGTATGTCATGAATATTTTTAAGTTGAACGCATAACTAGCGCATTTTATACATTGCTATAATAAAACTTCAAAGTTATCAGCATTATGATTAAAAATCCTTTTAATTTCATGAGCTTACTTAATGCAACATTTTATATATCTATTTAAACAAAGGTTGTTTTTTATATGTTTTACGGTTATTGAAATACATTATAATTTATGAGTTATAGTTATAAATTAGCCTGTTCACCATCAGCTAGTTTTTATAGGAGACTACAACGTAACTATTGAAATTCTAGAGTCGCTTAATATATAATAAATTTTAAAAAATAGTTTTAATGCTATGAATACATATCTTGAGATGGGACCTTATGTGGCTCTAATATTTGCAGGAAAATTTCAACTTTAATGAAATTACATAAAAAAAGTCATATCAATTGATTAGCTATCATTTATTAAATTACAAATATGCAGCATTTTTTTTGATTAAATGTCATAGTAAAATCGCACAAACCTAAATTATCAGATTTCTGTACAAAACACATATAAATAATTAAGGACTAATAATTCGCGTAAAAACTTTTTATAAAATTCCAAAAAAGCAAATAATATTAAAACCATCACAACTAACTAAAACCATGCAGTTTTAAGCCTGATTGGATACTAAGAACTCAAAACACAAACAAAAGAGAGAAATAATCGACCGAAAAAAAAAATAGTCTTTAAATTACAAGAAACAATTAGCTATAAAATTCAAGGCATTCTTTGGTTAAAATAACCAGACTTGTTGTTATCCGCACCGATTTTTTTTCATAAATATATGTTATTGCCAAAGATTTTTACATTTTATATACTGCTGCAGATGAAACATTTAAGCACATAAATTCATGTAAATAGAAAAGCATTTGTCTTTTTAATTAAATATATTATCTAGAAAATTCCTGTGATTTATTTAAATTTGCAAATTTTATATTTTATTATGTGAACAAAACAATGTTTTATGTCCTTTATGACTAATAGTAAACCATTTTAACCAAGAATTCGAACGAAAGACATTTTTTATATTTTGCGGATTTAACAACTAAAAAAACCCACAAAAAAAATTTTCTAATATTATTGAACAATCAATCACATTTTTTATATATGTACACTATTGTGATATTTTATATCGCATCTCTCATATAAGATATATTATGATTTCAGCAAAAGATTATAAAAAACAGTTTTTTAATGAATAATCTAGAAATGCAAACCTTTTTATAATATTTAGATTCTTTTATCTTAAAATGATCTGTTTATTATATGTTCTGTGTCTGGTTTACATAGAAATTGCGTTATTTTGTAGGTTTTAGACTACTTTAGTTCAAAAAAACTAATGATTGCTCAAACAAAAAGTTTGATAATATTAGATATTAAAATCATCTGTAAAATCGCATATCCAAAATATAATTTTTAAGGCAATATCTTCAAGTTTTATAAGATTTTTAGCGTTTTGTGTATTCTGCAGATGGCATTTTAAACCTTTACTTTACTAGTTGCATCGAAAAGATTATATTTCATCAGAAATAAAAAAATTATTTTTTGATACAAAGCCTCAATGTTTTAAATTGAAGATTGAATCTTCGAAGATGAATAACCCAAAAATAATTATAACTAAAATCTTTGCTCCTTTTTTTCATAATTTTTTTTGTGTTTTTATTTCATATTAATTTTAAAATTTTTTGAAAATTTTATTTATTATTCTTGAAACAGGTAGAAATAAACGATAAAAAACAATTTAAATAGTTTGATTTCTATGACCGTATAAAAAAATGATTCCGGCGTTCAAAATTCTTATTTTTTTTTGCTTTTAAAGTATATTAAAGAGATGTATGAAAAACAATTCAAGATTTTCTGTGTAATAATTTTTCATGTTTGTCAAGTACCTCTTCTAATTTATGCTTCGAATGTATATTTTAAATTGCTTTTGAATCCAGAAAAATATAATTTTTATGCGAGATTGCTTATTTTATAATCCAAGTCAAATTTATATAATACCTGCCATATTTATATAGAAAAAAGCGAAGAAAGCCGAAAGTCATAGTTTTTTAAATATATTTATAACATCTCACTGCGAATTTCTTATGAAATCGCGAAGATTTTTGTCTTGAAAATTTTTCAATACTGCAATAGTATAGATTTAAAGTGATGATAAACTTTTTTATAGTTATTTGTATGTAAAAATATTTGGCGTATAACAGTAATGACTTTCAGCCTACCAAGCTAAATAGAACTTTTTTATTGAGGCGATTTCTAAATAAATTATAAATTTTTGAAAATAAATATTAGTATCATATTAGAAGACGAACGACAAAAATCCATATGAATTTAAAAAATTAGAAACTATGTGCGCAATATATAAATTGTATATTCAACACCTTTATATACTCTATTATGAGCTATATAAGCCATTTTTATATAACTATACTATGTAAACACCTTTATGATTCTAAAATAAATCTTTAAAATTTTAGCAGATTACAATAAGTTATTTTTATAATAAGTATGAGCAATTAAATAGAAAATAAACTCTAGTAACAAAAAAGTTCGATTATTAAGTAACTTCTTGACTATTTTTAAAATTGTAAAAAGAAACTGAATATAAAATTATTTGCTCAAAATTCTTTATTTACGGTATAATGTCATTTCGATTGTAAAAAAAATATTTATCTGCTTAAATAAACAAAAAATATAACAATTTACACAAGAATATTATTTTAAAGGCGCATTATAAATAGTTTAAGGATCTACCGAAAATACAAAGTTTGATTTTGTTTTTTAGAAAAAAATATTCTGAACTGCTTTATCGTTTTATTTTATTTTTTTCGACCTCATATTTTTTTCTATCTCCATATAAAATGTACCAATTTATCTAAATAAATAAATTAAAACATATATTTTCATATGAAATATATGATTGTATAAAATTTTCTAGATTCGGTGGCGTTGTAACATGAATCGAAGCATATTGATATATTTAAATTAGATTCATATGGCATCGTTCTATGATAAAATAATAAAAAATGAGCGTTTTCGTATAAAAAAGGAAAAAATGGATTTTTCAGACTAATCGACGATCATTTTATAATTTTGTATGATTTATACGTTTATTTTGCACATGTAAGGAGTTACACTGTGATGTAACTTGAAACATTATAAAAGAAAAACATATAAAAAAAAGGAATTTAGTTATGAAAAAATTTATCTTGAGCATTATTTCTTTGTATATTTACAACATTGCCAGCTATAGAAGTTGATTTAACACGCCTATAATATCAATTATATGTATATTATTATTTTTGTGATCCTCTTTTATCAAGATTATATGTAATTTTTTTGGAATTGATGATTTAAAAATCTTAAGTTAAACAGAATGTTTAAAATCCATTCCTGATTAATTTAATATATTTTCTTTCACACAGAAATCTTATCTAGTAGAACGATAAACTAAGCTAAAAAAATGTAGGAAATAATATATCGTGTGTTATATCATAATTAAACTGGGATTTCATTTTCTACATGGATAATTATTATTTCCAGTGTTCATTAAAATATAAGGATCTCCAAAATTTTATGGTTAAACAATTTTTTTCGTCTATGATATAAAATAATTACTATCTATTAAAATGATGTGATACAGAGATGAATCTGATTTTTTAATAATTAACGTAAAGAATAAAAAGAAGCATGTGAATCTTTATAGAAATGGAATGATATATTATTAGAAATCTAATAAATCACCATTTTTAATTATTATAATACGCTCGAATGTTATCTACCATGACAGCTTATATATTTATTTTAAGGTTATATTTCTTATAAAATTTTTTGTTTACTTGCGTCTAACTCATGATTGCTCTACACGGCAATTTGCTGTTATATTTTATACAAAACCATCTAATATCTAATCATTGTACATTTTACGTCTAAGATTTTTATTTATAAGATCTATCATAAATCTATTGTTTTGCATATGTATTCTTTCTTTCGAATCTCATATCCATAATCTAGAGCATATACAATAAAAAGTGGTGTTTATGCATATATTTGCTATGCATAAAACCAAGATTATACTATTATATACATAAACAAATGTAAAACGGCTATAAATTAATACAGTAAATTTAATTTTTGCGTCAAAATTTGCATTACCCATAATGATCAAAAATTTGATATTTATATTTGTTTATTAGGTAATTATTTGATTTTAAATCTGTATTTTCTATTATTTCTAAATGGAAGATAATAAAAAGCTCTTATACTTTTATCGAATTTTGTACACATATAACATAATGTAGTAAATTTATCGCCCGTGTTATTTAGAGTATTTACTTGGATATTTTTTTGCGTCTACGATATATGGTTTATAAAAAGAGCTGAAACATAAAAATAAACAATTTTCACAATAATATAAATGTATGTAGTCAAATTTATTACAATATTGTATTTACAAATGATGTGTTATAAAAATTAGCTTTCACTTTTAAACATAGATTTGAAGTGAAATAATTCTATAATCAACATGGCAGTTTTTATTTGTATTTATCGTAGAAAGTTTTGTCTTGAATAAAAAAGTCTGACAAAAATGTAAATCATCTTATAATTATTTTGATATGCTTTGTTGTTGATAATTCACGTTATTTATTATGACTCATAAAATTTCTTATGAATTAATAATTTCAAAAATTCAACATTTCTACATAACGATATTAACTACAATTTCAAAACAATTCTGTTTAGAAAATCAATTTATGACACAACAAATTATGTGCGCATTATTCTTTTCTGCTTAAAACTTTGTATTTCTCATAAGAAACGACATACTTTTATACTTAGATATTTTATTGCTCTTAATAGCTTTTTCTGTACATTCTCCTTACTTTTACTGTAATTTTGCGATATTAATACGATCATATTAAGTTAAGCTGCTTGATCTTTAATGGATTTCCAGCATACTAATATTCGAAAAGCGATATTTTGAGATCTAGTGAATTTGATGTCATATAAACCTATTTGTATTTTAAAAAACTAGTTATAACATTAAAAGGTTAATTTTTCATTTACATATAAATTTTTTTTTTTTTTCATTTTGAAAAAGTGTAGACTTTAATAAAACGTTAAGATATGATCATATCGTCTAAAAAGATGCTTATAATCATCCAAGTCTGTATTTATGAATTTCAAGATGTAATGGTACTTCTATTGATTTAAATAAGTAATGCTTATAGCATATCAACAATACGACAAACAAGCTAAACTTTATTTCCCTGTTCGCCTTCAAGAACACATAAACAAGAAACTTAAGATATATTTCAGTGTATATCTATAATTTTGGATAATTTAGCCTTATATTCTTTTTGTCTTCTTTGTTTTTATTATTGTCATACTATAGGTTTAAGCAAGCATCAACATTTAAAATTGTATATATGCATTTTATTTATTTTTTATACAAAAGCTATACAAAATCCTATTTCAATATTCAAAAACGAATTGGTGATATATTCATTATAATCAATTTCATTGTATTTTTTTGTAAAATTGATCAACTACTGTGTGTTTATATGTTTCATCTAATTTAAATATTCTATATTTTTTACAACTTACAAATAAAATATTATAATTATAATGTTATAAAAAAAATATATTTTCGTAAATAACAGTGCATAAAGAAAGTGAAATCTAGGAAAATGTTAGGATATGGTTACATATCTAGTTTCTAAAATTAATAAGATCGTTATGAAAATATATGCTGTATTATAATAAAACAAAAAGAATTTCAGATTTACATTTTATAAATTTTTTAGCACACTATTCGAGTTATTAATATACTTCTAAATTCCAAGCTATATTTTAAAGGTTAAAAAGGTTTCATAGTTAATAATATTGCTAAATAATCAAAAGGTGTTTTATATAGATTTCTAATGACTTCGCAATACGGAACGTAATAAATCGGTTGAAAAATATATTCAATAAATTTATGTTTGGTTTATCAATATGCTATTCGTGCACTAAAATCAAAAAACATTGGCCAAGCTTAGTTGAAAAAAATATAAACCCCTTTCTTAGTTTTGTTCCTTAGTACTAAAAATATGTACATACCATAACGAAAATCAAAGTCTAATGGATAAATTTTTTATTGCAAATAACTTATCATGTAAATATAATAAATAATTTATTATTATGAAATACAAGAAATGTTCGTATAATTTATTAAGAGATATTATTTAAAAGTTTTATTTGTTTCTATTTTTTTAAGACCTATTTCAAAAGAATAACATTTATGCTACAATTTTAAGGGATTTCATTACACAATAAAATACTCGAGTTTTATAATATAAATTCATTTTTTCCAAATACTTGCAGGTGCGTTGCAGGCAAATAATATACAGTAAAAGGCGATTTATATTATTTTATTGCGAAAAAATTGGGTAAAAAACCAAAGAGTATCACGTCAAAATATTATTCTAAAATATGTCTATAGTGGACGCTTATATAATTTTTGGATATCAAAATATTTTTTAATAAATTCTGAAGTGGTTTAGCGAGGTTAAAATCAAATTTCACACATCTAGAAAATCAAATTATAAGTATATATAATAAATGAATAGTAAGAATTGCAATAGAAACGCTTTAAATGACACTATAAAATTTGTAAAAGGATACAAATAAATTATATTTTTGGCTTTTTAACATATATTTTATCTATAGATATTTATACTGCAATATTTTCATCTTTTTAAAGAGATTTCGAAAATTTATCAAATATTTTATATATAATTTTTTAATGATTATATAAATATAATCTAATACATAAAAAGAACATTATTTCTATTTTAAAGGTTTTAAAATAAATTATTCTGGTATATAAACAATGTTTACTGCGCTCAGGTAGCATTAATCTTTATAATCAGATTTATATGTTATTTATGTAACTGAAATACTTCTGAATTGTTAAATGATCATGCAGAAAATGACTTAGATAAAAAAAATTTATTACATTTTTTAAAAAATATGACGTGGTAGTGCATGTAAGGCTGCAAAACTTGTACATAATCCGAGTCAAATTTTTTATAAGTAAGGTGAACATGTTAGAAACTGTAGTATGTCTCACACATGTTTATTTGATATAAAGTATCAAACTGTGTTTCTTTTAAAATACCTTTTTTAAAAATACTGAATACTTTAAACATTCTATATCACTTTAGTGCGTATAAATGTATATTATACCAATATAATTTTTTTTTTTGCTTTTATATTTAAAAATCATATTTATTTTACACCTTTTCTAATATAATTTATATGGTTATTTATCAATTTGAATATATAATTCTATATTTGAAGCATTATTTATATGAATTTATTTTTTTTCTAGTATTTTATATTATAAATTTCTTTCGTGCATAAACGTTTTTTTATGTCATATATCATAGCTTCATAAAATTTCTAAGCCTCTAAAATTTATAACACAAATAATATATGTAATGATTCATTTCAAAAAATATATAATCATAAAAAATTATTTACATGCAGAGGATTTACTAAATAAAAAACGTAAAATTCGAAAAATGCAAAATACAAATACAATGTCATTTAGTATTAATAGAAAATGACTGAAAAAATCTATTATATGTCGACATTTGTAATATATGAAAGCATAAATTAATTTGAACATATCATTTAAATCAGATCAAAGACAAGATTAAAACATCCTAAGAACATATGTAAAATTAAGTGTTTATATTGATATACACTAATTGTTCAGATTAAAAATTTCATTAATGATAGTTGTATATTTAATTCTAATATTTCCATACTTATTGTCCTTATATATTAATAATTTAATATTGTATGTGTCAATATAAAAAAGGTGCTTATTTTATTGTTTTATATTAGCATGTAAATATATTTTCTTCTTATTGTTTTTTTTTTATTTATTTTTTGGTCCCCCCCAGTCATCATTATTGAAGTCTAGAATTTTAGGAATCAAGAGTATGCTACCAAACTGCCGCAAGAAGCTTTTAATTCCAGAATCCAACGATTCTAATTTTTTCAAATCTTGTTGCATCGCTATTAAAGACAGGATCAAAATTCTGATTATTATGTAAGCTAGATTTATTTGACTGTCAGGTTCCTCGGCACTAAATCTTTCGTGATCAGTTAGTTTGATTTCTTTTGAGTTTTCATAATCTGATTTACCTTCGTTCCCTGGTGGTTGTAATTTCTTTGTTCTTTTTTTAAAATAGAAAATCTCCAGTTCATGGCTTTCAAAAAAGGGTAAAGAAGACGGATCTTTTATAGCCCTTAATTTTTCTAGTACGTTCAAAAGAATTTGCTTGACCCTTTCACGTTTTCTTTTTGAATTAAATTCCTGTATTTTCATACCATTTATCTTTACTTCTGTTTCGAATTGACTTTTTTTTTCAATAGCCCGTAAAATGTTTTTCATTTCTCTGTATATGTTTTTGAGCAATTGTTCTTGATAAAACATCCACAGTAGATTAATCATTGTATTTTTTTTTAGATCACGTGCAATTATTTTAGTATCCACCATTTTGTAAAATTCTATCTTACCTTTACTGTTTGAATCACACAGTTTCAAAGGATTTCTTCTACTATCCTTTGCTTGTGCATTTATTCGATCACTAAAAAAATCCTGATTTATTGCAAACCCGAATTTTAGGGTTGCTTTAATTCTATCCAACAATATCACTATTGTATATATCTCATCTGATTCTAATATTTTTTTATTAGCCACATTTTTCCATTCTTCTTCTTGAATGTCTTTGCGACATGTTTTAAAAAATGAAACTATTTCTATCATATTGCTCAAATCTATATCAGATTTCAGAGGGCCTGATTCTTCTTTTTTTATTGTGTTCATAACATTTTTTTCCTCTTCATCATTTTTCTTAAGCATGCAATGACCCATTGAATTTGATTTCATAACCTTCAATGCTTCACTGGTAGTAAAATTTGAGATTACAAATATGACATGAAAGAATATATTCATTTTATAAAATATCAAAAAAGAAATATATTTATACTGATTGTGATAATTTTTGATACGCAGAACGTTTTAGATTTTAATTTGTGTATAAATTAAAAAAGATTCATCTAGATCGCATAAATGATATTATGTGGAGGGCACTATATTATAAATGTCTCATATAAAACGAACTATATATATTCAGACTTTTGCTATATTATCTTCTAAAAGCAAAACCTCAAAGTTTTAGAATATTAAATTTTCTCTACAGGAGAAGTGTGATTACATTATAAAATAAAATTGATTTTAGATATACTTTACCATTGTATAAAATCGATAATTGCATTATTAAATAATAAAAACGCTAAACTTAGAAATATTAAAAATAATTTATACAAAAAAAGATATTTTTTAGTCGAAATCTGTAAAATGGTATCTAATATTAAATGTTAAAAAAAATTACAAATATTTTAATTTATGTTTTTAGTTTGATGTGCAGTTTGTTATCGTTGTTCGAGCAAAACTTCACAATACTACATATAACAGAATTATCAGTTCTTCTTTTCATCTCATCATTTTACAATCTTTTTCGATGTATCTTCTTCACTCAAGACTTATTAGTTTAAGTGTCTTCTACAATCCTTTTGTTTTTGCGAATGCTTTCGCTTTTGTTGGCATTTATTACATCTTCAGATACGACTTTTGGTATTTTAACACCAAGTAAACAATTATTTATATTTATTTTTATCGTTTTATTTCTTGATTGAAAGTTGATTATTATAGATTTTTTATATGATAAACTATGTAATTGTAACAAAATTGCGAATCTATACATTATAAAATCGACATAAAAATTATAAGGTTGCTTTCAGCTTTCAATAGCTCAAATAAATTATAAATTTCTTTTTATCTCGATTGTTTTTCCGGGTTACCAGTAAATCTATCTAAACAACAGCTAGAGTTTTATAAATTTAGAAAGTATATTAATATAAGCTATATTGCACGTTTATGGCTTTACTTTCCATTTTCGTGGGTGCTATTATCAATTCTTTAAGGCTTGGTAATCACATAAAATTTTATCTAAGTTAAAAATACTTGGCTAACAAATAATATATGTCAATAAAACAAATTACAACAAAGAATGATTTCTGCAACCGTATTCACAGACAACAAAAAAATTAAAGCGGGGTTTACATACTTTTGATATACTTATAACTATCTATAAAAAATGAAGCATATAAGTTTTTTGTGCAATGAAAACTGAGACTTTCACTTATTGTACGAACTTTATTCTTTCTGAAAAGGCACTTCATATGATACTATCGATTAGATCTTCTTCAATAACTTCCCTCAATAAAATACATATCCTTCCAGTTTTTGCTAAATCATAGTATAAATAAAGTATAAATATTCTATGTAACAAATAGTTTTTTTCGAAGGCTGTTAGCCTGGTGTGTACACACTATTCCATGGCGAAACAAATTGCATAATCTTTGTCTTAGCATGCAAATAATGCATAATCGATGGGCTAGCTGATCATATAGAATTGGTTTCTTGTCTATATATTTTTTTTATTATCACAACTTGTTACAAGGTATTTTTCAATATGATACAATTTTTCGTTTTTTATCGTATATATAAGTAAAGGCCTGTTACTATAAAACTGTATAAATTTTTGTATCGAATCTAGAATTTTTATACAGAAAGTAAATCAAAATACATTTTTACTGAATAATTGAATGTTCTGTGTTACATATAAGATATTTTCTTCACTAGCATGAAGTAATGGGGTCTTACTTTTTCATTCCGTCTCTTCGTGTAATCGTACACTAACAGTTTTTGAATAGTTTTATACG
Source organism: Rhyacophila brunnea (assembly GCF_057557595.1). NCBI lineage: Eukaryota > Metazoa > Arthropoda > Insecta > Trichoptera > Rhyacophilidae > Rhyacophila > Rhyacophila brunnea. The sequence goes on from NW_028233352.1 coordinate 571,322, forward strand.
TGCAAGACTTTTAAAAATTCATCACTGTGTGTATTTTTATTTTCTACATAAGAAATATGCATCCTTTATATATGAAACAAAGTCAGGATTTAACGCCAAATATATACTCATACTATATTCACGCAATATAACGTTCAAAATATAACTTTGTGTTAATAAAGCTATAAAAAAAATTTATTGTGGAGTTTTATGGTTGATGGTTGAAGAGATATCTTTTTTTGTTACCACCTAGACTTTAGGTAAAACTTTGAGTATTTTGTTACATTTTAAAAAATTTTTAAGTCGATTAGGCCAGGTATAGTCGCGCTTTTCCATTATTCAAAGTAGCTCTTCACGGTTATTTTTCTTCTTCTTATAATAATGAATGTTTCAAGTGGATCAGCTTTATTTTAGATCATAACACTTTTTTTCTAATATACGTCGGTGTTTGTTTCTTATCGAATATATCACATTTTCTTTTTGTTCAAAGACCTATTTATTTAAGAAAGGGTTCTTATGATTATAACAGAAATTAGTAATACAAAGTCTTTGTTTTCACTTACCCAAAAGAACATTGCGATACGGCATAATAATTCATAGCAGTGATTACTAAGTACTCTGTAGTCTAGTTTTACATTTAATTTGTAAAATTCCATAAATTATTTCTAGGTTATAAAATTAGTCCATATTAGTCTCGAGTATCGGTTCTTATATATTCCAATGTGTATTTGGTCGTATTTTTCTGGCAGTAATGTTACTTTTACTTTGATGTATACAATATATGTTTCTTATTTTTTTGTGTAAGTTCCTATTCTTATATTATAAATTTAATGTCTGCTTCTGTGTCTTATTTTCAAGTTTGCGCGTCTTTATGTAGAACCTCTTGTGATTTTGCATAAAAATATTGTTGTTTCCAAATGTAGGAAATTTATCTTTGATAGATACTGTTGTGCAAAGGAAGTTTAAAATTTGACTATAGTTTTTGTACGCAGCACAAAAATGTGTGGTTAAAACCATTAACGATGGCCTTTCTTTTCCAATGTATGTCATATATTTGCCTTAATGGTTTAGTATTGACATTTTATATCTGTCATTTTTAAGTATAGTGAGAAATATAAATGTTGATTTTTATATACATAGCTTCATAAACAGCTAGTAAGTATCCTAATCACATAAGTAACAAGTTTTCTTAAATTCTAACCACTACACGTGAAATCAGTGAACATACTTTTTTCACTGCAAATATATCATCGTCGCCTCTTAGCTCGTAAATTTAAAGGATAAAAATCATAATAGACAATGTACTTTTATATTCATGTTGCTTAGTACTACAATGTTATTATCAAGAAGATTACCTCATTATGGTTACCATTTATCACGTAAGCCTGAATTTAAATCATTTAAGGATTTTTTGTTGTGATTTTTTATATTAGTATTACCGTAAAATATATTTACTTCCTCTATTTAAACGTATCATTTACACCATCTCGTAAAATGTTGCTTTAATTTGGACATATTCTTATGAAACATTGTTAAATTCTGTCATAAGCAGCAGCGTTTGTGTTAAAAAAAAATCGAATTGATTAGTAGTGAAGTTATGTGTTGCCCAGTAGCTTTGGCTTTTTCTCACAGGTGTTTAATTTTGCAAATAAATATCAAATTTTCATGTTTCGGCATAATTCTTGGCCGAATCTTGATTTATATATATTCGGCTTTTTTAAATATTGTGAAATTTATGTGCGATTTTTAAAGATCTTTATGTGCTCGTTTACGCATGTTTTTAATTTGAGTTATTTTTCTCTCATAAAAAAATTACTTTTTTTGTTTACGGAGTGCCTTTTTTTGTTTTTATAATGCACATTTTATGTTTCAATGAATAAGAAAGTATTTTTAGCTTTCTTATTTGTTTTAAATCACCCCCTAAGGCTTTTTTATTATTTTTCGTCGTATTTTATAAGTATATTTTTGATACGGGTAATTTTTATAAAACATTTATGAATATCATTACAATATCTAAGGGATCCTTTGAGGCCATTTTTTAGCATTCTTTATAGAAGCTTTATGATCTGGGTGTAAACCATCTTAAATTTATTTATATTTATCCGTGGTAAATCTTGCAGATTTCTGTGGTTAAGAGAACTCTAGTAATATTTTGTGTGTTTATTTTACGTCAAAAAATCTTGTTACCGCAATTATACTTAGACTGTAGTTGTTTTGTTATTTAGTCTTTGTATTTTTCTTTCCTTCTATAACCTATTATCAGATACCCATATCAAAAAAAAATTATATTAATAAGGTGAATTTTAATTTACTTATATTATCCAAATTTAAAAGTACACTTATTCAATCGATTTTAATTGTTTTGAATATCAGCTGATTGATATTATAGTACATTTATTTTGAGCCATAAAAAAGCTAAATATCACATTCAACAATTCGATTTCCTTCAAATCATAAAAAATACAAAAATTCAGAAAATTGAGACTTATTCAGTAAAACCATTAAAATATATATGATAGTCTTGATTTTTATTATTTATTATCCATCAGCATCCGATTTCTGTGTTTATAAATAATATTTTGTGATGTTATGATTTTGTAAAACAAAGATAAAATTGACTCAATATTTATAAATACAATAAAACAAAAAAATATATCATATATTGTTCTTTTATTTATTTGTCGCACCCCAGTCGTTAAATCCGATGCCAAGAATAGGAGTAGCCAGATGTTTCCTATGAATTTTCCATGAGGTTTTGCATTCCATTTTTGAACACCCATATTTTCTTTCATTGTTCAAATCCGTTGTTGACCGGATATTAGTTCTTTTAAGAGCATCCTCTAAAGTTATTTTGATGTCTGGAGATTCATTACAAAATTTGCCATGATCAGCTAATAAAACTATTTTTGAGGTTTTAAAGATTGATTTTTCCTTATTCGACTGATTTTTCAGATACCTGTGTGGATTCTTTTTCCTTGATTTTTTTAGTAGATCAAAAATAAACAGTTGAAAGTTATCAAAAAACGGCAAAGACGTAGGGTCTTTTATAGCCTTTGATTTTTTGTATAATATCAAAGATAATTTCTTAAACTTTGTATGGTTTAGATCCACCGAATAATCTACCCGCTTTATTTTATTTCCCTTAACTCCTGTTTCGAAGAGGAATTTTTTCATATAAATAGTTGAAATCATGATTATTAACTTATGAAAGTTTTTAAACTTAGTATTGTCAAAAATTGTATACACTAAATTTCCTCTTTTATCCCTAAATATTGTTTTATAATATTTTTTCCTGTCAACTGTATTATTAATCTCTTGTATTCCTATTATTATATAATTTTTCGATTTTACAGTGTGTAATGAATTTTCACTATCTTGTTTATCTTTTTTCTTTCGATCCATAATAAAATCTTGATAAAAATTCGAACCCTCATATTTAAAGCTTCCGTTTAATCCTTTTATTACGCCTATTGTTTTAGAGATCATATCAGATTCTGATATTTTCTTTTTGCATAAATCCATCCCCTCTTTTATTTTTGAACATTCATTCTTGTAATTGTTAATAAAAATCCCTTTAACCGATTTATCATCTGAATTTCGGTGATCATCTAATATTTCATAGAAGGATCCTATTTTTTTCTCCTTGTTAACTTTACAATAAGATGATAGATCATCAAATTCTATCTGATTCCTCGTGTTCATCATATATATTGTCCTCTCTTCATTGTTCATCGGCAAACAATCACACGTTTTGTTTGGCCTCACCCTCTCTTTACTGATAGTAAAATATAAGATTGCACTTATCACATAAAAGAATGTATTCATTATATCAAATATAAGAAAGTTCTGTATTTATATCAGATTGTAAAAATTTGAAACAAATAACGTTTTAGACTGAAATTAATTTATAAATTTGGAAAATTCATCTAGATCAGATTCTATATATTTTTGTTCAAGTTAATAAATTTATAATGTCGCTTTGGCAAAAAAATATTTCTATTTTCATTTTGATATTTTTATAAAAGCAAAATTATAAAATTTCTAAAATATTAAATTGTTTTGAAACAAAAAGATACTTATTAGTTAAAAAGAACTTTATTTTAGATATGCTTATATACAATATAAATTTAAAATTTTAAATATAAAAAGTAAATTTCTTGAATTCTGTCAAAAAAATAGCTTATGATTGAGAAAAAGAATACATATATTATTAAAATATGTATATTTTTTTTTAGAACAATGACATTTGCTTCGAAAATTTTTTATTGCATCTATATATTTATAAAAAGCCTTATTACACACGAAAGCTGGGTTATATGTTGTTTATATGATACAGTCTAAAATGATATAGAAGCATAAATGTTTTACAGCTTTTTCATATTCACTCTCTATCCTCTACTTACTTAAGTCATACTTTCATATATTAAATGTTTCTTAAATCAAAATATTATTATATTTACGTATTGAATGCTAGAAGCCTTGTATCTACTACCAAGTAGATACGAATTATCAATGTTAATATAGAACACAATACAATGATCGGATTCTTAAAGATACTTTTCGATAATACACAGTTTTTTGTTTATTTAGCTGTCACTTTTATTAGCCAAAAATTATCAGAATATTAGTATTTAATATTCATTTTTATTTTTTCATTATAAAAAAGGTAATTGCTTTATGCAATAAAAAAAAGCATACGTATATTACAATCAGAAAGCATGAACTCATTTAAAATCATATATTTTTGAAAAAATTATGGGCAATATAAATAAAAATATAAAGACCGATACACTAAAAATCATTTTAATCTAACAATGCTAATAGGCATTTGTATTTGAGTACTAGGCTTATAGTAAACCCTAGGTTTTCTTCTTATAGCCTAATAAAAGTATATATTAGATTTTGGTTTTTAAATGCCACTATTAGATACAAAATACCATTGGTAAGCTTATTCTGTTGAAATTCTTATTTTTCTGAAATTAAGAAAAGCTCACTCGGAATAACCTTGGAAGAGCCTTTCTAAAATTTCATAATTTAAAGGTTTTTTTGATTAAAACGAACACAAAGTTTGCAGAAAAGAATATCTTACTATAAAATTTCATGTATAAAATCTAAGATAATATTGATTTCTTTTTTATAAAATTTTGAAATTTTTAATCTAGGTATATCTATTTATTAAGCATCATTTTTGCCTTCCACACTGTTTGAATCAAACTTTGTGTTGGCATCTATCTAGTTTTTTTATAATTTACAAACCATCGTTTTCAAGCTCACTATATACGTTTGATATGTTACCTTGGAATTTGAGTGGAAAGTGGTGTAATATTCACATTTGTATTGGAATTTCTTTACAGTACATATCTTCCCTACCTATATCACAAGCCGATCTTTAATCAAGTATTATTTTATAAATTCCAATGCATCATACATATTTGCTAGTATACCTATTGAATTTTTTGCATGCAAGTTTCTTCTCATAAACAGCAATAATTACATGTGCATTTTAAAGTATCTCGCAGGCTTTTTTATGTATATAATCTTCTTAGAATTTAAAACCATTTGCAATCCTTATTTTTCGAAACACCAGCACTTTCAACCTTGTTTATGATCGGCGTCTTCAAAATGAAGATTAAAAATAATCAAAAATTTGGATTTTTATTATATGTTATGCAGATTTTTATCTGAATTTTTTTTTACCACATCTATTTAGGATCTGTAGTATATCTATTTAAGTCATTCGTCAATATTTTTGCATGGCAATTCCTTTTTTTCTATGTTTATTTTATTTTTATGCTTCTGTTGACTAATAAATTACCCAATTTACAAAATTCTTAAATTTTGTTGTTAAAAAAAGCAAAAAAGAATAGATTAACAACGAGATGGTAAATAAATTTAAGGAAAATATATACAAAACTAAAAAAATTTCTACTGTAATTCAAAAGCAATTCAAATTAATTTAAAATGTGGGTCTTCAACTGAACTAAACTTAAAAACGCATTTTAAATAATAATTAGTGAGTGCATTGCAAAAAAAAATACGCTAAATAATTTTTTATCTTGAATTAGCGTTTAGATAATTAAGCGATTTTTCTTGCTGAGAAAGAGTTTTAATAAAATACTTAAATACTTTAGAAAATCATAATCATATGTTTAAAATGTAAGTCTGACTTTTTATTTGCTTCCAGTAATTATCGACTCTTTCCAATTATGATCTTTTTGGGAAATACATGCATAAAAAATGTTACATTGAGTTTTTATATGGTTTATAGCTAGAAAAATATGCAAAAAATCTAAAAAATATTTTTATTTGACGGTTTGCGTACAAAAATATTATAATTTCCGAAAATATGTTTTTTAAGTCATAAAAATTGTAAAAACAATCCGTCCAATTGTATAAATGTACTTATTTGAATAATATATTTCAAGGTTTTTTGACTCTATTTTCAAGCAAGTTACCCACACTTTTGGTTATACAGTATAGTTTAATCTACATATTCATTTTTTTTAGCAAATTAACATATAAAATATAATATTTTCACTTAAGCTTATTGCATAGTATATGTACATTATAAGGTCGTTTTTATGCTGAAATCTAAATTTTTTTATAATTTCATGGCAAACATATATTTTGATATTAATTTTAATACATAAACATCCTTGTTATGAATTAGCTAAAATATTAATAAAACTATTTATTTCAATGTATAAATATGAATGAATTTGTGCAATGAAAAACTTTATGGAAATTTTCAAAATTAAACGCGCAAAACTAGATGTGTATTTAAGACAGCACAAAAATATTTTGAATACGCAGTGATAATTTAGCAAATATTTAATGCTCTATGGGGTTTAATTATAATTTGATTCATTTATTCTTTTTTACAATTGTAAAATTATGATTTAATTTCTTTTAATTTAAGTATCTAAAGTAATTTTCATATTTTCGTTATTCGCTATATGCTTTAAAACTTCAATATTTATTTGGTTCACCTTTTATTCACAAACATTTTTTTCATTAACTACCTTTTTATCTTTAAATTAAATCACAGACAGCGTGATTTTTTTCTTTACTAAATATCAAGTTCCATATTATACGCATCACTTTATATAAAATTTGCTCTATAAATTATCATCCTTCAAAAAACATAGGAATATTACGTTTTTAAAAAAAATTTATATAATGACAGTTAACTACTAAATATAAAAATATAAGTGCACTACATATTTTTCTGTTTATCTCGTATTTTGCAGCTTATTATATTTTTAAACCAAGGATAGATCAGAAAAAATATTTTTACGCACTAAAGCTTTTTATCTAACCTTTTAAAGACTGTTTTGCGTCTTAAATTACATTAAAAAAAATAATTTTGTTTTTTTCTTAATTAATCCGTAATTATTTTATTACTTCTTTTCTTGTAAGATCGACTTTTAAAAGATAAATAAATCATTAGTCACATAGATTCTTTTATCAATTTACACAAGATCATGGATCTATTGTCATCTTAACTTTAATACCTATTTTGTAAAAAAAAAATTATTTCTTAAACAGATTTTATTTACAGAATAAATATTAGTTTAACAATAAGAATAAAAACGTCTTAAGGCATTGTTAGATGTGAATTGAAAAGATTACAGTATATATTCAAACTTTTTCTCAATTGTGTGGTCGATATTTGCGTTTTTTCTTCAAGCATGACGTGATTAATTTACCATTGGCACATCATATCTATTTTCTTGGATTCTATCTCATCTATTAAATCTTTGTTAATATTAATTTTTTTTCTAAGTCCTCAAATTTCAAGTTTGTGCTTAATTACATAGACATCATAAATACCACGATAATTATTATGAGTTCCATTTTACTCCCATGTCTATTACTATTTATGCATAATTTTATATTTATGATAGTGTAGAATTTAGTTTTTGGATATTTATCTACTCTTAAAAAAATCGATGAAAATATAATTGCGGGTATTTGCGTAGGAGTGAAAAAGTATTAATTTGATGTTGGAATATATAAATATGTGTTTTTTGCTTGAATCTACTATACTCCTACACTCTAGACAAATTGCAATTTATTTGTAAAAAATGATAATTATTGCCGATAAACAACTAAATTATGCAATTTTACGGTTAATAGGCTTATCAAAGCCATATAAAAACTGCATTGTGTGGTTTTCATCATATTGGTGTCGTATAACCTTGTTGAAAATCGATTTATACAGGTCAAGGTATTTTTTGAAAAAAATTTATGGGTGGTATTATATTGTGACAGATAAATTATATATTTTTTCTTAATAAGATCTAGCTTTTAGGCTCATCGGTCTTTATTGGACTATACTATATTTTTTTATTTCGGGCATTCTTCCTCAAATCTAATTATGTTATAAATTGTGTTATGCAAAGCCATATGTCACGATTATTTTAAATGAATTTTTTTTTGTATATATTTTCGATGATTATATATATCATTTTTATTATGGGTGGTATGGTTGAGTGGTTTACAAGTTGGACCCCAAGGTGAGGGGTCGCGGGTTCCACTTCTACCCACCCACTAATTTCCGAAACGAATTTACTCTAAAGAAAAATACCCAAGTGGGCGGCCAGTGAACAAGAAAAGATAAACCATAAAGACTTGACAAGTCATGAGAAATAGGAGGTTGCTGTGTAAGCCGTTGAACTGTGCCTCCAGAATGAAAAAACCCTACACCGTGAAGCAAGGATATAGGTAAGTGTGGTTGTAGCTTGTAACTCTTAGCGATTAACAGTGGACATAATCCTTTGACCACCTCATAATGACTGCCGCCTATGAGAAATGGCAGAATTCGAGTGAATTCGGGTGACAAGATATGCTGGGGGAGTTCCACATGGAGAAGCATCAGTAAAGCAATAGTTCCTATTAGTATAAAGCGAACTTCCTATAAGTAGAAGACGAAAAACATAAATAAATAAAGTAAATTCAATTAGAATTTTAATATTTTCTTTATTAAATAACTTAAATTTTCTTTAAAGTTTAAAAATTCAAAGTGAAAACCGTCTTTATAAATTATGTAACTTCTTTCTATTTTATGTCATGGCTAAAATAAGATAAAGCCCCAAATTAGTCCAGTATAAGTATATCGCAACTTTTCTAAATTTTTACTTATGTTGTAATGCATTTATTTATCTATAAACTATACAAAAATACATATATTACTTCTATTATTTTTTCGTGCTATATCATAATCTCTGAGCCATATCTTTCATTCTAAGATACATGAAAATCGAATTTAAGCTATCACTTATATATTTAAAAAATTTCAAACCAAATGAATATAGTCAGTATGTAAAGTGGACTCGATATTAAAACTTTTGATGCCATAAATTATACCTAGAATATTATAAAATAGAAAATAGATATGTGAAGAAAACTCTTTTTGATCATTCTGCATGATGCGTATTTATTTTTATCACGTGATATGATACATTTTCTGCGATGAATAAATAATTTATATATTTTTTATAAAAATTTTTGGTGAGTATTTTGCTGTTCTATATGCATCAATATCATGTGTTATAGTATAGATTGCTTGTAAAATACCATCCATGATATATAATCTTTTTTCAACACCGAGAAATATAAATTTCGATGAAAAAATATTAAAATGAATTTTATTTTATGAATGATCCAAATATATATACTTACAACGTTTTCAGATAAATTAAGTATACTTTTAATAGTAAAAATACTTTTTTTTGACAAAAAATCCTGCTTAATTTAGAAAATAGTGTAATGCCAATACTTTAACTTGCATACCATTCTAAAAAATATACTTTTTGCACCTATAATACCATTTATGGCATTTTATTAATGATAAAACTAAATATTTGTATAAAAAAATTGGGTGAAGGCGCCTAGTTCAAGAAAATTTATCCCTTAAACCTATATTAATTTAGATGTATAAGAAAAAACAGGCATTTAGCATTCTTTCTTAGCTAAATAATATAATTAAAAGAATAAAATCAAATATAAGTAACCAGTATCTCTTGGTAAATTTATATAAGATGAAATCAAATATAAGTTATAACTATCCTATTTTTATTTTATAAAAATGAAATCACATTAAATTTAAGCAATAAGTATATTTTGATAAATATATAGATCAAATACAATCTAATTAACAAATATTTCATGTATACTATATATTTTTAAAAGCAAAAACGCATGAAAATATGTCCACATTAAGTTTTTCTAAGTATATCGTCAGATGTTCTAACTTTTTAAATACCGAACAATAGGACATTAATCATCTTGCAATAAAGTGTTTTAGAAAAGACTTAATAAATGTAAAATATATATAAATACCGTTAAAATTCTAACTTGGAACATTAATCATAACTTTATGGATTTTAAATATTAACTTTTATTTTATTTTCTCAGTTTCCCAATCATCTTTATAATCAGAAGGTATTTATAATGGTTAATTTATCATAAATATTGTCAGATATACATTATATTTGTATTTAGTCTTCCAATTAAAAACATTCATAATGTATTTAAAACATGCTTGTGCATCTAATACCATATTCTTTTACTATAAAATGTGCTATAATTTAAATAAAAAATTTTTATAACCTATTCCAGCCATGAATGGTATTATAATTGTTAAATATTTTTTATTTTTTACTAAATCAAATTTATATGTATCTACAGAAGAAATATTAACATTAGGTTTGCTTTATTCTAAATGATTTTATCTCTGAGCCCTTAATATTATCGAAAAAAAAATTATTTTTATGAATGTATATATATATTCTGAATATTATTATTCAGACATCATAAAAAATATTTGAACGACTCAATTAAAATTTTTTTCTTTTTATAGTATTTATTTCCAAAAAAATGTATAAATCATGGTAATATATTATTAAATATATTAATATCATGTAGATCAATTGACTATTTTTTTATCGTACAAAATATTTTATCGATCCGGATTCTCATCAATTTTTCCAATATACCATTTGTTTGTAAAATTTTTTTATGCATCATAGTAAACGATTATAGATGCGGATTTATATCTTAAGCTTGCTATTATATTTTATTATATTTATGAAAGTATAATATGCAACACCAAACACAATTATTGATACGAATTAGTATCTAAGTTACATATTTTATCTTATTATTAATAAGAAAAAAAATTTTAAATATAAAAAACAATCGTGGATGCGAAATATTATCTGCTTCTATAATTTTTGTTTTTTTATTTTTAAAAATAAAAATCTGGTTGACATTGAAAATATTTATCACGATTAAAAAGTAGCGATTGTCGGAGGTCTAGATATTCGAATTTTATTCTTTCACTATAATTAAATTATTGCGTATTATACTCACGTGAGTACATTTATAAATAGCAAACAAGTAATTATTTCAGCTATCTACATGAAAAGAAACACTCTTAGGTTATTCCATTGTAAATAATACCTTTTAGTTTATAAAGCATACTTGATTGTACCGTTGAATCATTTTTAATCAATTTTAGGATGCAAGTGCTAGTTATAAAATCTAAAATTGATATTAAGAGGATGTTTAATCGTAGCGGAAACCCGTCGGTGTGGTCAAATTTAAACTGTTTATCTTTTTTTATTATACTTGAATTTTATTTTTCTAAAAAAAATATTAACATTATAGAAATATTTATATAATTAATATTCATTACATCTTCAAAACTGATGTCTAAAGAAGAGTTTTTTTACTTATTTAATGCTTTTGATTTCTAGATTAGACTCTTTATTTTTCAAAAAAGTATAAGAAAAAAATATGTTTAAGAAATCTAGGCTATTATTAAGAAAAGAAATATTAAGAAACACTGGGCATATATTAAATGGTTATAATTTTTCTTATATCTGAAGAGTTTAATAAAATTATAAAACTATTGATTAAAGATGTAATGCTATTGATCCTTTAGAAAAAAATATTGGAAAATAATTAAATGCTAATTAAAAAAGAAGAAAAATGTCTAAATTAAATACTTTTACACTAAAAAACTTGAATTCCTAGGAACTTCATATTTTTTTTATTTAAGTAGAATATGAACCATTGGATCTTAAACCTGATATTAAAAAATAAAATGAAGATAGATACTAATATATTAGTGCCTTTGGGAAATTATGAAACTATTTTTTTATTTTATTTTTTGTTAATACTATCATATTTATTTAGAATAAAAAATTATATACGTTTAAATTATATCAGCCCACTTTGAAATCAAAAAAAAAATTTCGCATAAAATCTTGATATCTTGCGATAACAACAGGTGAATTTTTTTCAAGAAAATAAAACAGTTGTATTTTAATAATCAAAGTTAAAATTTTTATCACTCCGTCTTTGTTTTTCTTCTACTGATCAAGAGTGTATACATAATGATTTCATAAATTACTATTCCATGTTTTTCTTCTACTGATCATAAGTATATGCATAATGATTTCAAAAATTACTATTCCATGTATTGATATATCTGGAAATATGTCAATTCTTTGAATTTCTTTTATATTTTCTAAAAATGAATATGGCCAGATTTTTAGTGATTTTGCAATATGCCTACAGAACAAGTATTAAATGAAAGAAAAACAAGCCTCAAAAATGACGTGTAAATTAGAATTATTCAATAATCGCATTTCTTTATTCCAAAAAAGAATAGGAATGGAAAAGCAGTACATACATATTTGTTAATATATTTAGACCACAATTTTTATAAACACTTTTGATTGGATATTTATTTATGAAGTAACTTTCTTTTTATCGATTTTATCTATTTAGACGTAATCAGCGTGTTGGGAATATCGCACAACTCCTTAATACATCTTTTATCCCCTGCCCTGATCTATATCCATTAAATTGCTCTTCTTCTCTAAATGAGATGAGTTCAAGTGTCTTGCGGTGTGAGAGTGCTTGCATGTATGCTTCCACTTCATCCAGGATTTTCAACTTCTTAACATATTTTTTATGACTAACTATATTATATTTGACATTTCGTATGAAGTCATCTGCTAATGACGACCGTTCACGTAATAAAATCTTAATTTTTAGCCTATAAAAATAAAACATAAGTAAAATATTCTAAATTTGTGTTATGTATTGTAAGAATTCATATTAAAGTATGATTAAAGATAAATAGAAAGAAAGAATTTTTCTATGTGCATATCAGACCCTCGTTCCTTGTAAAATATCACAATCATACCACACTATGTGGCTTAAATTATATACGTGCACCGAGAAATCAATTAAAAAAGTATAATTAGCATATTAAAGTGTTTTTTATATTAAGAAGATTTATTTTACTGTATAACAGCTTAAACATATTCTCTGCATACTCAGAGGGGCGATAAAAGTTCACATTTCGGAATTTAAAAGACCCTTCCGTGAAATCCTGCTTTAAAGACATAAATATGTATTTTAGACCGCATTTTTACTAATGAAGAGATGTAAAAGCATCATATAATCTTTCTAAAGAGCAACCTGACGTTATGTTTATATAAGATATAATAGATAGAAAGTAAATTTACCCTCAATAAATAAAATAAAGGCTCAAAAAATATATTTGTATTCCGTAGCCAACAAATCTTATAAAAGTCGATAAAATATGTGCGCTCCTCTTTTTTTAACTAGAATATTGCTTTATATAAACTTAAAAAAGTAAAAATTTTTAATATTTTAATATTTTAACAAGGGTATTAATTTGCGTTTTCATGGATATAATATGGATTAAAATGCGAGTATTCTTCTTTTTAAAATATTAATTTATATTTCTGAACATTGGATTATAAAAAAAGGTTTAATAACTGATTAGCTGCCGACTTCTCACTTTAATTATATTATGAATATATTTTTAAAAAAAATTTTCATTCCGGATTCGATTTAGCTTGCAATACTAAACGGTTCTAGTATTATAATTGGATTATATTTTGAAATAGAAATGTGATTATAGCATTAAGATCTCCATTTACATAAATTTAGATCCTTCATTAAATTACAAAAAAAAATATATTAAAACTTGAAATTTAAATGATTTTATAAATAATCATGGATGTCTATAGAAATTTATACATCTTAAAATATCTATATAACATATATAATTTGTTCATTAATTAAAATTCCTCTTTTTTAGTTAAAAAAAATTTAATTTGCATTTTTTAGGATCTTTAAATATTATCTATTACAAGCTTGAAATGTATAAAATTCCAAAAGATTTTTTATAAACTTTTTTCCGTAATATAGTTCTATTTCCACAAGAAAAATCAAGTGCATTAGTTTTCGATATTCCTAGTGAATATCTAAAAATAACGGTACGAATATATATATTCATTTATACCTTTTATATATTAGTAGTCTCGCCCAGAAATCTTAAGTCTATTTTTATATTATATATCAATTTATTTCTTTTCGTCTTTTACCTTTTATCTTCTTTTTATGAGCATATAATATTTTCATTCATAGAGGAAAAAATTGAAATGGATATATAGGTTTCAATAAATCAAATAATCTTATTTGATGTGAAAATAAGATAAATACGTTGTGCCTAAATAAATGTAAAAACGATACAATTTTAGATTATATCAAAACTTGATTTCAGTATGAAAAAAAATATATGCAGATATCAAATATTTTCAATTCAAATATGATATTAAATTAGTAATATTCAATTCTAAAAGAATACATACATTAAATGTATTAAATCACAATTTATTTTTCTTTTTCGCATGATAGTTTCCATTGCTGAAAAACTTGTAAGATTTTTATGCAGATTCTAAGCTACAATTTACATTATAAAAGAAAAATTGGTTTTATAATTTTCTAAAATTATAAAAATTAGACTTAAGGTTTTCTAATAATAATAAAGATAAGACTTAAATCGTAACACAATCTTATTATAATGAGATATAAATATTGATACCTTTGCGGTAAATCAAAAAGAAAATTTTGGTGTATGTCATGAATATTTTTAAGTTGAACGCATAACTAGCGCATTTTATACATTGCTATAATAAAACTTCAAAGTTATCATTATTTAGATATAAATCCTTTTAATTTCATGAGCTTACTTAATGCAACATTTTATATATCTATTTAAACAAAGGTTGTTTTTTATATGTTTTACGGTTATTGAAATACATTATAATTTATGAGTTATAGTTATAAATTAGCCTGTTCACCATCAGCTAGTTTTTATAGGAGACTACAACGTCACTATTGAAATTCTAGAGTCGCTTAATATATAATAAATTTTAAAAAATAGTTTTAATGCTATGAATACATATCTTGAGATGGGACCTTATGTGGCTCTAATATTTGCAGGAAAATTTCGACTTTAATGAAATTACATAAAAAAAAGTCATATCAATTGATTAGCTATCATTTATAAAATTACAAATATGCAGCATTTTTTTGATTAAATGTCATAGTAAAATCGCACAAACTAAAATTATTAGATTTCTGTACTAAACACATATAAATAATTAAGGACTAATAATTCGCGTAAAAAGCAAATTATAAAATTCCAAAAAAGCAAAAAATATTAAAACCATCACAACTAACTAAAACCATGCAGTTTTAAGCCTGATTGGATACTAAGAACTCAAAACACATAAAAAAGAGAGAAATAATCGACCGAAAAAAAAAATAGTCTTT
Source organism: Rhyacophila brunnea (assembly GCF_057557595.1). Classification (NCBI taxonomy): domain Eukaryota; kingdom Metazoa; phylum Arthropoda; class Insecta; order Trichoptera; family Rhyacophilidae; genus Rhyacophila; species Rhyacophila brunnea. The sequence continues at coordinate 586,970 of NW_028233352.1, forward strand.
AAATTACAAGAAACAATTAGCTATAAAATTCAAGGCATTCTTTGGTTAAAATAACCAGACTTGTTGTTATCCGCACCGATTTTTTTTCATAAATATATGTTATTCCCAAAGATTTTTACATTTTATATACTGCTGCAGATGAAACATTTAAGCACATAAATTCATGTAAATAGAAAAGCATTTGTCTTTTTAATTAAATATATTATCTAGAAAATTCCTGTGATTTATTTAAATTTGCAAATTTTATATTTTATTATGTGAACAAAACAATGTTTTATGTCCTTTATGACTAATGGTAAACCATTTTAACCAAGAATTCGAACGAAAGACATTTTTTATATTTTGCGGATTTAACAACTAAAAAAACCCACAAAAATCTTTTTTCTTATATTATTGAACAATCAATCACATTTTTTCTACTTTTACACTATTGTGATATATTATATCGCATCTCTCATATAAGATATATTATGATTTCCGCAAAAGATTATAAAAAACAGTTTTTTAATGAATAATCTAGAAATGCAAACCTTTTTATAATATTTAGATTCTTTTATCTTATCATGATCTGTTTATTATATGTTCTGTGTCTGGTTTACATAGAAATTGCGTTATTTTGTAGGTTTTAGACTACTTTAGTTCAAAAAAACTAATGATTGCTCAAACAAAAAGTTTGATGATATTAGATATTAAAATCATCTGTAAAATCGCATATCCAAAATATAATTTTTAAGGCAATATTATTAAGTTTTATAAGATTTTTAGCGTTTTGTGTATTCTGCAGATGGCATTTTAAACCTTTACTTTACTAGTTGCATCGAAAAGATTATATTTCATCAGAAATAAAAAAATTATTTTTTGATACAAAGCCTCAATGTGTTAAATTCAAGATTTAATTATCGAAGATGAATAACCCAAAAATAATTATAACTAAAATCTTTGCTCCTTTTTTTCATGATTTTTTTTGTGTTTTTATTTCATATTAATTTATAAATTTTTTGAAAATTTTATTTATTATTCTTGAAACAGGTAGAAATAAACGATAAAAAACAATTTAAATAGTTTGATTTCTATGACCGTATAAAAAAATGATTCCGGCGTTCTAAAATTCTTATTTTTTTTTGCTTTTAAAGTATATTAAAGAGATGTATGAAAAACAATTCAAGATTTTCAGTGTAATAATTTTTCATCTTTGTCAAGCACATCTTCTAATTTATGCTTCGAATATATATTTTAAATTGCTTTTGAATCCAGAAAAATATAATTATTATGCGAGATTGCTTATTTAATAATCCAAGTCAAATTTATAAGATACCTGCCATATTTATATAGAAAAAAGCGAAGACAGCCGAAAGTCATAGTTTTTTAAATATATTTATAACATCTCAATGCGAATTTCTTATGAAATCGCGAAGATTTTTGTCTTGAAAATTTTTCAATACTGCAATAGTATAGATTTAAAGTGATGATAATATTTTTTATAGATATTTGTATTTTAAAATATTTGGCGTATAACAGTAATGACTTTCAGCCTACCAAGCTAAATAGAACTTTTTTATTGAGGCGATTTCTAAATAAATTATAAATTTTTGAAAATAAATATTATCATTATATTAGAAGACGAACGACAAAAATCCATATGAATTTAAAAAATTAGAAACTATGTGCGCAATATATAAATTGTATATTCAACACCTTTATATACTCTATTATGAGCTATATTGGCCATTTTTATATAACTATACTATGTAAACACCTTTATGATTCTATCATAAATCTTTAAAATTTTAGCAGATTACAATAAGTTATTTTTATAATAAGTATGAGCAATTAAATAGAAAATAAACTCTAGTAACAAAAAAGTACGATTATTAAGTAACTTCTTGACCATTTTTAAAGTTATAAAAAGAAACTGAATATAAAATTATTTGCTCAAAATTGTTTATTTACGGTATAATGTCATTTCGATTTTAAAAAAAATATTTATCTGCTTAAATAAACAAAAAATATAACAATTTACACAAGAATATTAATTTAAAGGCGCATTATAAATAGTTTAAGGATCAGCCGAAAATACAAAGTTTGATTTTGTTTTTTAGAAAAAAATATTCTGAACTGCTTTATCGTTTTATTTTATTTTTTTCGTCCACATATTTTTTTCTATCTCCATATAAAATGTACCAATTTATCTAAATAAATAAATTAAAACATATATTTTCATATGAAATATATGATTGTATAAAATTTTCTAGATTCGGTGGCGTTGTAACATGAATCGAAGCATATTGATATATTTAAATTAGATTCATATGGCATCGTTCTATGATAAAATAATAAAAAATGAGCGTTTTCGTATAAAAAAGGAAAAAATGGATTTTTCAGACTAATCGACGAACATTTTATAATTTTGTATGATTTATACGTTTATTTTGCACATGTAAGGAGTTACACTGTGATGTAACTTGAAACATTATAAAAGAAAAACATATAAAAAAAAGGAATTTAGTTATGAAAAAATTTATCTTGAGCATTATTTCTTTGTATATTTACAACATTGCCAGCTATAGAAGTTGATTTAACACGCCTATAATATCAATTATATGTATATTATTATTTTTGTGATCCTCTTTTATCAAGATTATATGTAATTTTTTTGGAATTGATGATTTAAAAATCTTAAGTTAAACAGAATGTTTAAAATCCATTCCTGATTAATTTAATATATTTTCTTTCACACAGAAATCTTATCTAGTAGAACGATAAACTAAGCTAAAAAAATGTAGGAAATAATATATCGTGTGTTATATCATAATTAAACTGGGATTTCATTTTCTACATGGATAATTATTATTTCCAGTGTTCATTAAAATATAAGGATCTCCAAAATTTTATGGTTAAACAATTTTTTTTGTCTATGATATAAAATAATTACTATCTATTAAAATGATGTGATACAGAGATGAATCTGATTTTTTAATAATTAACGTAAAGAATAAAAAGAAGCATGTGAATCTTTATAGACATGGAATGATATATTATTAGAAATCTAATAAATCACCATTTTTAATTGATATAATACGATCGAATGTTATCTACCATGACAGCTTATATATTTATTTTAAGGTTATATTTCTTATAAAATTTTTTGTTTACTTGCGTCTAACTCATGATTGCTCTACACGGCAATTTGCTGTTATATTTTATACAAAACCATCTAATATCTAATCATTGTACATTTTCACGTCTAAGATTTTTATTTGTAAGATCTTTCATAAATCTATTGTTTTGCATATGTATTCTTTCTTTCGAATCTCATATCCATAATCTAGAGCATATACAATAAAAAGTGGTGTTTATGCATATATTTGCTATGCATAAAACCAAGATTATACTATTATATACATAAACAAATGTAAAACGGCTATAAATAGATACAGTAAATTTAATTTTTGCGTCAAAATTTGCATTACCCATAATGATCAAAAATTTGATATTTATATTTGTTTATTAGGTAATTATTTGATTTTAAATCAGTATTTTCTATTATTTCTAAATGGAAGATAATAAAAAGCTCTTATACTTTTATCGAATTTTGTACACATATAACATAATGTAGTAAATTTATCGCCCGTGTTATTTAGAGTATTTACTTGGATATTTTTTTGCGTCTTCGATATATGGTTTATAAAAAGAGCTGAAACATAAAAATCAACAATTTTCACAATAATATAAATGTATGTAGTCAAATTTATTACAATATTGTATTTACAAATGATGTGTTATAAAAATTAGCTTTCACTTTTAAACATAGATTTGAAGTGAAATAATTCTATAATCAACATGGCAGTTTTTATTTGTATTTATCGTAGAAAGTTTTGTCTTGAATAAAAAAGTCTGACAAAAATGTAAATCATCTTATAATTATTTTGATATGCTTTGTTGTTGATAATTCACGCCATTTATTATGACTCATAAAATTTCTTATGAATTAATAATTTCAAAAATTCAACATTTCTACATAACGATATACACTACAATTTCAAAACAATTCTGTTTAGAAAATCAATTTATGACACAACAAATTATGTGCGTATTATTCTTTTCTGCTTAAAACTTTGTATTTCTCATAAGAAACGACATACTTTTATACTTAGATATTTTATTGCTCTTAATAGCTTTTTCTGTACATTCTCCTTACTTTTACTGTAATTTTGCGATATTAATACGATCATATTAAGTTAAGCTGCTTGATCTTTAATGGATTTCCAGCATACTAATATTCGAAAAGCGATATTTTGAGATCTAGTGAATTTGATGTCATATAAACCTATTTGTATTTTAAAAAACTAGTTATAACATTAAAAGGTTAATTTTTCATTTACATATAAATTTTATTTTTTTTCATTTTGAAAAAGTGTAGACTTTAATAAAACGTTAAGATATGATTATAACGTCTAAAAAGATGCTTATAATCATCCAAGTCTGTATTTATGAATTTCAAGATGTAAAAGTACTTCTATTGATTTAAATAAGTAATGCTTATAGCATATCAACAATACGACAAACAAGCTAATCTTTTTTTCCCTGTTCGCCTTCAAGAACACATAAACAAGAAACTTAAGATATATTTCAGTGTATATCTATAATTTTGGATAATTTAGCTTTATATTCTTTTTGTCTTCTTTGTTTTTATTATTGTCATACTATAGGTTTAAGCAAGCATCAACATTTAAAATTGTATTAATGCATTTTATTTATTTTTTATACAAAAGCTATACAAAATCCTATATCAATATTCAAAAACGAATTGGTGATATATTCATTATAATCAATTTCATTGTATTTTTTTGTAAAATCTATCAACTACTGTGTGTTTATATGTTTCATCTAATTTAAATATTCTATATTTTTTACAACTTACAAATAAAATATTATAATTATAATGTTATAAAAAAAATATATTTTCTTAAATAACAGTGCATAAAGAAAGTGAAATCTAGGAAAATGTTAGGATATGGTTCCATATCTAGTTTCTAAAATTAATAAGATCGTTATGAAAATATATGCTGTATTATAATAAAACAAAAAGAATTTCAGATTTACATTTTATAAATTTTTTAGCACACTATTCGAGTTATTAATAGACTTCTAAATTCCAAGCTATATTTTAAAGGTTAAAAAGGTTTCATAGTTAATAATATTGCATAATAATCAAAAGGTGTTTTATATAGATTTCTAATGAATTCGCAATACGGAATGTAAAAAATCGGTTGAAAAATATATTAAATAAATTTATACTTGGTTTATCAATATGCTATTCGTGCACTAAAATCAAAAAACATTGGCCGAGCTTAGTTGAAAAAAAATATAAACCCCTTTCTCAGTCTTGTTCCTTAGTACTATAAATATGTACATACCATAACGAAAATCAAAGTCTAATGGATAAATTTTTTATTGCAAATAACTTATCATGTAAATATAATATATAATTTATTATTACCTAATACAAGAAATGTTCGTATAATTCATTAAGAGATATTATTTAAAAGTTTTATTTGTTTCTATTTTTTTAAGACCTATTTCAAAAGAATAACATTTATGCTAAAATTTTAAGGGATTTCATTACACAATAAAATACTCGAGTTTTATCATATAAATTCATTTTTTTCCAAATACTAGCAGGTGCATTGCAGGTAAATAATATATAATAAAAGGCGATTTATATTATTTTATTGCGAAAAAATTTGGTAAAAAACCAAAGAGTATCACGTCAAAATATTATTCTGAAATATGTCTATAGTAGGCGCTTATATAATTTTTGGATATCAAAATAATTTTTAATGAATTCAGAAGTGGTTTAGCGAGGTTAAAATCAAATTTCACACATCTAGAAAATCAAATTATAAGTATATATAATAAATGAATAGTAAGAATTAAAATAGAAACGCTACAAATGACACTATAAAATTTGTAAAAGAATACAAATAAATTATATTTTTGGCTTTTAATAAAATCTATTGATAATAGATTTTTAATACTTGAACATTTCCATCTATTATACGACAATTTTGAACTATAATTCTTATATTTCATGTAATTTCACATTGAATATATGAATATTATCTAAAAAAAATGAGTTTTATATTTAAAGGTTTTAAGACAAAGCATTCTCGGTTATACTCAATGTATACTGTGTTTGGGTAGAATATAATCTTTATAAAAAGATTTAAACATTATTTATTAAACAGAAATATTATAGAATTGTTAAATTACCATACAGAAAACGACCTAGATAAAAAAATTTTATTACGTTTTTTAAACATTTATAGATTTTAGTTTTTGTATTCTTGCAAAACATTAACATAATCCGATTTCAATTTTTTAAATATACGTCGAAAATTATGAAATCTGGGGTATATCATAGACGTGATTTATATCATATGCACTAACAAACTACGTTTCTAAAAAAAATACCGTTATCTAAAATTCTTAATACTTTAAGACATTATTGAATAGTTTTATGCGAAAAATATGTATTATACCAATTTAGTTTTTGTATTTGCTTATGAATTTATGTGTCATATATATTTTACTCCTTGTTATTTTACAAATTGAATATATAATTCTATATTTGAAGTATTATCTATATGAATTTATTTTTTTTCTAGTATTTTATATTATAAATTTCTTTCGTACATAAACGTTTTTTTATGTCATATATCATAGCTTCATCGAATTTCTAAGCCTCTAAAATTTATAACACAAATAATATATGTAATGATAAATTTCAAAAAATATATAATCATAAAAAATTATTTACATGCAGAGGATTTACTAAATAAAAAACGTAAAATTCGAAAAATGCAAAATACAAATACAATGTCATTTAGTATTAATAGAAAATAACTGAAAAAATCTATTATATGTCGACATTTGTAATATATGAAAGCATAAATTAATTTGAACATATCACTTAAATCAGATCAAAGACAAGATTAAAACATCCTAAAAACATATGTAAAATTAAGTGTTTATATTGATATACACTAATTGTTCGAATTAAAAATTTCAATAATGATAGTTGTATATTTAATTCTAATATTTCCATACTTATTGTCCTTATATATTAATAATTTAATATTGTATGTGTCAATATAAAAAAAGTGCTTATTTTATTGTTTTATATTAGCATGTAAATATATTTTCTTCTTATTGTTTTTTTTTTATTTATTTTTTGGTCCCCCCCAGTCATCATTATTGAAGTCTAGAATTTGAGGAATCAAGAGTATGCTACCAAACTGCCGCAAGAAGCTTTTAATTCTAAAATCCAACGATTCTAATTTTTTCAAATCTTGTTGCATCGCTATTAAAGACAGGATCAAAATTCTGATTATTATGTAAGCTAGATTTATTTGACTGTCAGGTTCCTCGGCACTAAATCTTTCGTGATCAGTTAGTTTGATTTCTTTTGAGTTTTCATAATCTGATTTACCTTCGTTCCCTGGTGGTTGTAATTTCTTTGTTCTTTTTTTAAAATAGAAAATCTCCAGTTCATGGCTTTCAAAAAAGGGTAAAGAAGGCTTATCTTTTATAGCCTTTAATTTTTCTAGTACGTTCAAAAGTATTTGCTTGACCCTTTCACGTTTTCTTTTTGAATTAAATTCCTGTAGTTTTATACCATTTATCTTTACTTCTGTTTCGAATTGACTTTTTTTTTCAATAGCACGTAAAATGTTTTTCATTTCTCTGTATATGTTTTTGAGCAATTGTTCTTGATAAAACATCCACAGTGGATTAATCATTGTATTTTTTTTTAGATCACGTGCAATTATTTTAGTATCCACCATTTTGTAAAATTCTATCTTACCTTTACTGTTTGAATCACACAGTTTCAAGGGATTTCTTCTACTATCCTTTGCTTGTGCATTTATTCGATCACTAAAAAAATCCTGATTTATTGCAAACCCATATTTTAGGGTTGCTTTAATTCTATCCAACAATATCACTATTGTATATAATCCATCTGATTCTAATATTTTTTTATTAGCCACATTTTTCCATTCTTCTTCTTGAATGTCTTTGCGACATGTTTTAAAAAATGAAACTATTTCTATCATATTGCTCAAATCTTTATCAGATTTCAGAGGGCCTGATTCTTCTTTTTTTATTGTGTTCATAACATTTTTTTCCTCTTCATCATTTTTCTTAAGCAAGCAATGACCCATTGAATTTGATTTCATAACCTTCAATGCTTCACTGGTAGTAAAATTTGAGATTTCAAATATGACATGAAAGAATATATTCATTTTATAAAATATCAAAAAAGAAATATATTTATACTGATTGTGATAATTTTTGATACGCAGAACGTTTTAGATTTTAATTTGTGTATAAATTAAAAAAGACTCATCTAGATCGCATAAATATTATTATGTAGAGGGCACCATATTATAAATGTCTCATATAAAACGAACTATATATATTCAGACTTTTGCTATATTATCTTCTAAAAGCAAAACCTCAAAGTTTTAGATTATATAATTTTTTCTAAAGGAGAAGTGTGATTACATTATAAAATAAAATTGATTTTAGATATACTTTACTATTGTATAAAATCGATAATTGCATTATTAAATAATAAAAATGCTAAACTTAGAAATATTAAAAATAGCTTATACAAAAAAAGATATTTTTTAGTCGAAATCTGTAAAATGGTATCTAATATTAAATGTTAAAAAAAATTACAAATATTTTAATTTATGTTTTTAGTTTGATGTGCAGTTTTTTATCGTTGTAAGAGCAAAACTATACAATACTACATATAACAGAATTGACAATTCTTCTTTTCATCTCATTATTTTACAATCTTTTTCGATGTATCTTCTTCACTCAAGACTTGTTATTTTACGTGTCTTCTACAATCCTATTGTTTTTGCGGATGCTTTCGCTTTTTTTGGCATTTATTACATCTTCAGATACGACTTTTGGTATTTTAACACCAAGTAAACAATTATTTATATTTATTTTTATCGTTAGATTTCTTGATTGAAAGTTGATTATTATAGATTTTTTATATGATAAACTATGTCATTGTTACAAAATTGCGAATCTGTACATTATAAAATCGACATAAAAATTATAAGGTTGCTTTCAGCTTTCAATAGCTCAAATAAATTATAAATTTCTTTTTATCTCGATTGTTTTTCCGGGTTACCAGTAAACCTATCTAAATTAAAGCTAGAGTTTTATAAATGTAGAAAGTGCATTAATATAAGCTATATTGCACGTTTATGGCTTTACTTTCTATTTTCGTGGGTGCTATTATCAATTCTTTAAGGCTTGGTAATCACATAAAATTTTATCTAAGTTAAAAATACTTGGCTAACAAATAATTAATGTCAATACAACAAATTTAAACGAAGAATGATTTCTATAACCGTATTCGGTGACATCAAAAAAATTAAAGCGGGGTTTACATACTTTTGATATACTTATAACTATCTATACAAAAGAAAAGATAATAAGTTTTTTGTGCAATTAAATATGAGATTTTCACTTATTTTATAAACTTTTTTCTTTCTATAAAGGCACTTCATATGATACTATCGATTAGATCTTCTTCAATAACTTCCTTCAATAAAATACATATCCTTCCAGTTTGAAGTAAATTCATAGTATGAATAAAGTGAAAAATATTCTATGTAACAAATAGTTTTTTTCGAAGGCTGTTAGCCTGGTGTGTACACACTATTCCATGCTGAAACAAATTGTATAATCTTTGTCTTAGCATGCAAATAATGCAAAATCGATAGGCTAGCTGATCATATAGAATTGGTTTCTTGTCTATATATTTTTTTTATTTTCACAACTTGTTACAAGGTTTCTTTCAATATGATACATTTTTTCGTTTTTTATCGTATATATAAGTAAAGGCCTGTTACTATAAAACTGTATAAAGTTTTGTATCGTATTTAGAATTTTCATACAGAAAGTAAATCAATATACATTTTTACTGAATAATTGAATGTTCTGTGTTACATTAAAGATATTTTCTTCACTAGCATGAAGTAATGGGGTCTTACTTTTATATTCCGTCTCTTCGTGTAATCGTACACTAACAGTTTTTTAATAGTTTTAGTTGTGCAAGATTTTTAAAAATTTATCACTGTGTGTATTTTTATTTTCTACTTAAGAAATATACATCCTCAAATATGAAACAAAGTCAGGATTAATCGCCAAATATATACTCATACTATATTCACGCAATATAACGTTCAAAATATAACTTTGTGTTATCAAAGCTATAAAAAAAAATTTGATGGGGAGTTTTATGGTTGTAAGTTGAAGAGATGCCATTTTTGTTACCACTTAGACTTTAGGTAAAACTTTGAGTATTTTGTTACATTTAAAAACATTTTCAAGTCGATTAGGCCAGGTGTAGTTGCGCTTTTCCATTATATAAAGTAGCTCTTCACGGTTATTTTTATTCTTCTTATAATAATGATTGTTTCAAGTGGATCAGCATTTTTTCAGATCATAACACTTTTTTTCTAATATACGTCGAGATTTGTTTCTTATCGAATATATAACATTTTCTTTTTGTTCAAAGACCTATTTATTTAAGAAAGGCTTCTTATGATTATAACAGAAATTAGTAATACAAAGTCTTTGTTTTCACTTACCCAAAAGAACATTGCGATACGGCATAATAATTCATAGCAGTGATTACTAAGTACTCTGTAGTCTAGTTTTACATTTATTTTGTAAAATTCCATAAATTATTTCTAGGTTATAAAATTAGTCCATATTAGTCTCGAGTATCGGTTCTTATATATTCCAATGTGTATTTGGTCGTGTTTTTCTGGCAGTAATGTTACTTTTACTTTGATGTATCTAATATATGTTTCTTATTTTTTCGTGTAAGTTCCTATTCTTATATTATAAATTAAATGTCTGCTTCTGTGTCTTATTTTCAAGTTTGCGCGTCTTTATGTAGAACCTCTTGTGATTTTGCAGAAAAATATTGTTGTTTCCAAATGTAGGAAATTTATCTTTGATAGATACTGCTGTGAAAGGAAGTTTAAAATTTGACTATAGTTTTTGTACACAGCACAAAAATGTGTGGTTTAAACTTTTAACGATGGCATTTGTTTTCCATTTAATGTCATATATTTGCCTTCATGATTTAGTATTGAAATTTTATATCTGTCATTTTTAAGTATAGAGAGAAATATAAATGTTCATTTTCATATACATAGCTTCATAAACAGCTAAGTAAGTATCCTAATCATATGAGTAACAAGTTTTCTTATATTCTAACCACTACACGTAAATCAGTGAACATACTTTTTTCACTGCAAATATATCATCGTCGCCTCTTAGCTCGTAAATTTAAAGGATAAAAAATATAATAGACAATGTACTTTTATATTCATGTTGCTTAGTACTACAATGTAATTATCAAGAAGATATCCTTATTATGGTTACCATTTATCCAGTAAGCCTGAATTTATATTATTTATAGGATTTTTTGTTGTGATTTTTTTTATTAGTATTACCGTAAAATATATTTACTTCCTCTATTTAAACGTATCATTTACACCATCTCGTATAATGTTGCTTTAAATTGGCCATTTTCTTATGAAACATTGTTAAATTCTGTCATAAGCAGCAGCGTTTGTAGTAAAAAACAAATCGAATTAATTGAAGGTAGAGTTGTGCGTTGCCTACTAGCTTTGATTTTTTCTCACAGGTGTTTAATTTTGCAAATAAATATCAAATTTTCATGTTTCGGCATAATTCTTGGCCGAATCTTGATTTATATATATTCGGCTTTTTTAAATATTGTGAAATTTATGTGCGATTTTTAAAGATCTTATGTGCTCGTTTACGCATGTTTTTAATTTGAGTTATTTTTCTCTCATAAAAAAATTGCTTTTTTTGTTTACGGAGTGCCTTTTTTTGTTTTTATAATGCACATTTTATGTTTTAATTAATAAGAAAGTATTTTTAGCTTTCTTTATTGTTTTCAATCACCCCCTATGGCTTTTTTATTATTTTCCGTCGTATTTTATAAGTATATTTTTGATACGGGTAATTTTTATAAAACATTTATGAATATCATTACAATATCTAAGGGATCCTTTGAGGCCATTTTTTCTCATTCTATATAGAAGCTTTATGATCTAGGTGTAAACCATCTTAAATTTATTTGTATTTATTCGTGGTAAATCTTGCAGATTTCCGTGGTCAAGATCACTCTAGTAATATTTTGTGTGTTATACTTACGTCAAAAAATTCCTTGTTGATAAGATTTTACTTTATCTGGATTTTATTTGTATGTTTAGTCTAGGAATTTTTCTTTCTTTTTCTTATACCTATTACCAGATACCCATATCGTAAAAAAATTATATTAATAAGGTGAATTTTAATGAACTTATATTATCCAAATTTAAAAGTACACTTATTCAATCGATTTTAATTGTTTTGAATATCAGCTGATTGATATTATAGTACATTTATTTTGAGCCATAAAAAAGCTAAATATCACATTCAACAATTCCATTTCCTTCAAATCATAAAAATACAAAAATTTTAGAAAATTGAGACTTATTCAGTAAAACCATTAAAATATATATGATAGTCTTGATTTTTATTATTTATTATCCATCAGCATCCGATTTCTGTCTTTATAATAAATATTTTGTGATGTTATGATTTTGTAAAACAAAGATAAAATTGACTCAATATTTATAAATACAATAAAACAAAAAAATATATCATATAGAGTTCTTTTATTTATTTGTCGCACCCCAGTCGTTAAATCTGATGCCAAGAATAGGAGTAGCCAGATGTTTCCTATGAATCTTCCATGAGGTTTTGCATTCCATTTTTGAACACCCATATTTTCTTTCATTGTTCAAATCCGTTGTTGACCGGATCTTAGTTCTTTTAAGAGCATCCTCTAAAGTTATTTTGATGTCAGGAGGTTCATTACCAAATTTGCCATGATCAGTTAGTTTAACTTTTTTTGAGGTTTTTAAGATTGATTTTTTTAGTAGATCAAAAATACTCAGTTGGTAGTTATCAAAAAAAGGCAAAGAATTAGGGTCTCTTATAGCCTTTGATTTTTTGTAATATACCAAAAATAATTTCTTGTACTTTGATTGGTTTAGATCCACCGAATTTTCTACCCGCTTTATTTTATTTCTCTTAACTCCTGTTTTGAAGAGGAAATTTTTCATAAGAATTGTTGAAATCATGATTATTAACTTATGAGAGTTTTCGAACTTAGTATTGTCATAAATCATATACAGCAAATTTCCTCTTTTATCTCTAAATATTGTTTTAGAATATTTTTTCCTGTCAACTGTATTATTAATCTCTTGTATTCCTATTATTATAGAATTTTTCGATTTTACAGTGTGTAATGAATTTTCACTATCTTGTTTATCTTTTTTCTTTCGATCCATAATAAAATCTTGATAAAAATTCGAGCCCTCATATTTAAAGCTTCCGTTTAATCTTTCTATTACGCCATTTGTTTTAGAGATCATATCAGATTATGATATTTTCTTTTTGCATAAATCAATCCCCTCTTTTATTTTTGAACATTCATTCTTGTAATTGTTAATAAAAATCCCTTTAACCGATTTATCATCTGAATTTCGGTGATCATCTAATATTTCACAGAAGGATCCTATTTCTTTCTCCTTGTGAACTTTACAATAAGATGATAGATCATCAAATTCTATCTGATTCCTCGTGTTCATCATATATATTGTCCTCTCTTCATTGTTCATCGGCAAACTATCACACGTTTTGTTTGATTCCACTTTCTCTTTACTGGTAGATACATATAAGATTGCACTTATCACATAAAAGAATGTATTCATTATATCAAATATAAGAAAGTTCTGTATTTATATCAGATTGTAAAAATTTGAAACAAATAACGTTTTAGACTGAAATTAATTTATAAATTTGGAAAATTCATCTTGATCTGATTCTATAGATTTTTGTTCAAGTTAATAAATTTATAATGTCGCTTTGGCAAAAAAATATTTCTATTTTCATTTTGATATTTTTATAAAAGCAAAATTATAAAATTTCTAAAATATTAAATTGTTTTGAAACAAAAAGATATTTATTAGTTAAAAAGAACTTTTCTTTTAGATATGCTTATATACAATATAAATTTAAAATTTTTGATATAAAAAAGTGAATTTTTTGAATTCTGTCAAAAAAATAGCTTATGATTGAAAAAAAAAGAATACATATATTATTCAAATATGTATATTTTTTTTCGAACAATGATATTTGCTTCGAAAATTTTTTTATTGCATCTATATATTTATAAAAAGCTTATTTCACACGAAAGCTGGGTTATATGTTGTTAATATGATACAGTCTAAAATGATATAGAAGCATAAATTATATACAGCTTTTTCATATTCACTCTCTATCCTCTACTTACTTAAGTCATACTTTCATACATTAAATGTTTCTTAAATCAAAATATTATTATATTTACGTATAGAATGCCTGAAGCCTTGTATCTACTATCAAGTAGATACGAATAATCAATGTTAATATAGAACGCAATACAATGATCGGATTCTTAAAGATATTTTTCAATAATACACAGTTTTTTGTTTATATAACTGTCACTTTTATTAGCCAAAAATTATCAGAATATTAGTATTTAATATTCATTTTTATTTTTTCATTATAAAAATAGTATATTGCCTTATGCAATAAAAAAAGCATACGTATATTACAATCAGAAAGCATGAACTCATTTAAAATCATATATTTTTGAAAAAATTATGGGCAATATAAATAAAAATATAAAGACCAATACACTAAAAATCATTTTAATCTAACAATGCTAATAGGCATTTGTATTTGAGTACTAGGCTTATAGTAAACCCTAATTTTTCTTCCTTATAGCCTAATAAAAGTATATATTAGATTTTGGATTTAAAATGCCATAATAAGATACAAAATACCATTGGTAAGCTTATTCTGTTGAAATTCTTATTTTTCTGAAATTAAGAAAAGCTCACTCGGAATAACCTTGGAAGAGCCTTTCTAAAATTTCATAATTTATAGGTTTTTTTTTATTAAAACGAACACAAAGTTTGCAGAAAAGAATATCTTACTATAAAATTTCATGTATAAAATCTAAGATAATATTGATTTCTTTTTTATAAAATTTTTAAATTTTTAATCTAGGTATATCTATTTATTAAGCACCATTTTTGCCTTCCACACTGTTTGAATCAAACTTTGTGTTGGCATCTATCTAGTTTTTTTATAATTTACAAACTATCGTTTTCAAGCTCACTATATACGTTTGATATGTTACCTTGGAATTTGAGTGGAAAGTGGTGTAATATTCACATTTGTATTGGAATTTCTTTACAGTACATATCTTCCCTACCTATATCACAAGCCGATCTTTAATCAAGTATTATTTTATAAATTCCAATGCATCATACATATTTGCTAGTATACCTATTGAATTTTTTGCATGCAAGTTTCTTCTCATAAACAGCAATAATTACATGTGCATTTTAAAGTATCTCGCAGGCTTTTTTATGTATATAATCTTCTTAGAATTTAAAACCATTTGCAATCCTTATTTTTCGAAACACCAGCACTTTCAACCTTGTTTATGATCGGCGTCTTCAAAATGAAGATTAAAAATAATCAAAAATTTGGATTTTAATTATATGTTATGCAGATTTTTATCTGAATTTTTTTTTACTACATCTATTTAGGATCTGTAGTATATCTATTTAAGTCATTCGTCAATATTTTTGCATGGCAATTCCTTTTTTTCTATGTTTATTTTATTTTTATGCTTCTGTTGACTAATAAATTACCCAATTTACAAAATTCTTTAATTTAGTTGTTAAAAAAAGCAAAAAAGAATAGATTAACAACGAGATGGTAAATAAATTTAAGGAAAATATATACAAAACTAAAAAAATTTCTACTGTAATTCAAAAGCAATTCAAATTTATTTAAAATGTGGATCTTCAACTGAACTAAACTTAAAAACGCATTTTATATAATAAATAGTGAGAACATTGCAAAAAAAATACACTAAATAATTTTTTATCTTGAATTAGCGTTTAGATAATTAAGCGATTTTTCTTGCTGAGAAAGAGTTTTAATAAAATACTTAAATACTTTAGAAAATCATAATCATATGTTTAAAATGTAAGTCTGACTTTTTATTTGCTTCCAGTAATTATCGACTCTTTCCAATTATGATCTTTTTGGGAAATACATGCATAAAAAATGTTACATTGAGTTTTTATATGGTTTATAGCTAGAAAAATATGCAAAAAATCTAAAAAATATTTTTATTTGACGGTTTGCGTACAAAAATATTATAATTTCCAAAAATACGTGATTTATGGCATAAAAATATTAAAAACAATCCGTCCAATTGTATAAATGTACTTATTTGAATAATAAATTTCAAGGTTTTTTGACTCTATTTTCAAGCAAGTTACCCACACTTTTGGTTATACAGTATAGTTTAATCTAAATATTCATTTTTTTTAGCAAATTTACATATAAAATATAATATTTTCACTTAAGCTTTCTGCATAGTATATGTACATTATAAGGTCGTTTTTATGCTGAAATCTAAATTTTTAATTATTTAATGGCAAACATATGTTTTGATATTAATTTTAATACATAAACATCGTTGTTATGAATTAGCTAAAATATTAATAAAACTATTTATTTCAATGGATAAATATGAATGAATTTGTGCAATGAAAAACTTTATGCAAATTTTCAAAATTAAACGCGCAAAACTAGATTTGTATTATAGAAAACACAAAAATATTTTGAATACGCAGTGATAATTTAGCAAATATTTAATGCTCTATTTATTTTAATTATAATTTGATTCATTTATTCTTTTTTACAATTGTAAAATTATGATTTAATTTCTTTTAATTTAATTATCTAAAGTAATTTTCATATTTTCGTTATTCGCTATATGCTTTAAAACTTCAATATTTATTTGGTTCACCTTTTATTCACACACATTTTATTCATTAACTACCTTTTTATCTTTAAATTAAATCACAGACAGCGTGATTTTTTTCTGTACTAAATATCAAGTTCAATATTATACGCATCAATTTATATAAAATTTGCTCTATAAATTATCATCCTTCAAAAAACATAGGAATATTACGTTTTTAAAAAAAATTTATATAATGACAGTTAACTACTAAATATAAAAATATAAGTGCACTACATATTTTTCTATTTATCTCGTATTTTGCAGCTTATTATATTTTTAAACCAAGAATAAGTCAGAAAAAATCTTTTTACATGCTAAAACTTTTATGCTAAACCTATTAAAGTCTGTTTTGCGTCTTAAATAACATTAACAAAAATAATTTTGTTTTTTTTCTTAATTTTACAGCTATTATTTTATGCTTCTTTTCTTGTAAGATCGACTTTTAAAGGATAAATAAAAAATTAGTCACATAGCATTTTTTCTCAATTTACACAAGATCATGGATCTATTGTCATCTTAACTTTAGTACCTATTAGAACGAAAAAAAGGAATTTATAACTAAAACTGGTTTTATTAACAGAATAAATATAAGTTAAACCATAAGAATATTAACATCTTAACGCACTGTTAGATGTGAATTAAAATGATTACAATATATATTCCAACTTTTACCTGATTTTAAGGTTGTTATTTTGCGTTTTTTCTTCAAGTATGACGTGATATATTTACCATTGGAACATCATTTTTTTTTTCTTGGATATTATCACATCTATTAAATTTACGTTAATATTAATTTATTTTTCAAAGTCCACAAATTTCAACTTTGTGCTTAATTACATAGACATCATAAATACCACGATAATTATTATGAGTTCCATTTTACTCTTATGTCTATTACTATTTATGCATAATTTTATATTTATGATAATGTAGAATTTAGTTTTTGGATATTTATCTACTCTTAAAAAAATCGATGAAAAAATAATTGCGGGTAGTTGCGTTAGGAGTGAAAAAGTATTAATTTGTTGTTGGAATATATAAATATGTGTTTTTTGCACGAATCTACTATACTCCTACACTCTAGACAAATTGCAATTTATTTGTAAAAAAAGAATATTATTGTACCGATAAACAACCAAATATGTCAATTTTACAGTTTTTAGGCAAGGGAAGCTTTAAAAGAACTGCACTTTGTTGTTTTTATCATTTACGTGTCGTATAAAGTTGTTGAAATTCGATTTATACAGGTCAAGGTATTTTTTGAAAAAAATTTATGGGTGGTATTATATTGTGACAGATAAATTATATATTTTTTTCAAATAAGATCTAGCTTTTAGGCTCATCGGTCTTTATTGGACTATACTATATTTTTTTATTCCGGGTATTCTTCTTCAGATTCAATTATGTTAGAAATTTTAGGCTCATCGGTCTTTATTGGACTATACTATATATTTTTATTCCGGGTATTCTTCTTCAGATTTAATTATGTTAGAAATTTTAGGCTCATCGGTCTTTATTGAATTATACTATATTTTTTTATTTCGGGTATTCTTCTTCAGATTCAATTATGTAGGAAATTTTAAGCTCATCGGTCTTTATTGGATTATACTATATTTTTTTATTCCGGGCATCCTTCTTCAAATTCAATTATGTTAGAAATTGTGTTATGCAAAGCCATATGTCACGATAATTTTAAATGAATTTTTTTTTGTATATATTTTCGATAATTATATATATCATTTTTATTATGGGTGGTATGGTTGAGTGGTTTACAAGTTGGACCCCAAGGTGAGGGGTCGCGGGTTCCACTTCTACCCACCCCACTAATTTCCGAAACGAATTTACTCTAAAGAAAAATACCCAAGTGGGCGGCCAGTGAACAAGAAAAGATAAACCATAAAGACTTGACAAGTCATGAGAAATAGGATGTTGCTGTGTAAGCCGTTGAACTGTGCCTCCAGAATGAAAAAACCCCACACCGTGAAGCAAGGATATAGGTAAGTGTGGTTGTAGCTTGTAACTCTTAGCAATTAACAGTAGACATAATCCTTTGACCACCCTATAATGACTACCGCCTATTTGAAATGGCAGAATCCGAGTGAATTCGGGTGACAAGATATGCTGGGGGAGTTCCACAGGGAGAAGCATCAGTAAAGCAATAGTTCCTATTAGTATAAAGCGAACTTCTTAAAAGACGAAGACGTAAAACATAAATAAATAAAGTAAATTCAAGTAGAATTTTAATATTTTCTTTATTAAATAACTTAAATTTAATTTAAAGTTTAAAAATTTAAAGGTGAAAACCGTCTATATAAATCATCTAACTTCATTCTATTTTATGGGATAGCTAAATTAAGATAAAGCCCCAAATTAGTCCAGTATAAGTATATCACAACCTTTCTAAATTTTTATTTATGTTGTAATGCATTTCTTTATCTATAAACTATACAAAAATACACATATTACTTCTATTATTTTTTCGTGCTATATCATGATCTCTGAAGATCTTTCATTCTAAGATACATGAAAATGAATTTAAGCTATGACGTATATATTTAAAAATTCTTAAACCAACGTAATATAGTCAGTATGTAAATTGGACTCGATATTAAAACTATTGATGCCTTGAATTATATCTAGAATGTATAAAATAGAAAATAGATATGTGAAGAAAACTCTTTTTGTACATGCTCATGATTCAATATTTTTTTATCACGTGATATGATACATTTTCTAGGATGTATAAATAATTTATTTATTTTTTATAAAAATTTTAAGCTAGTATTTTGTAATTCTAAATGCATTAATATTTAGATTTATAGAATAGACTACTTGTAAAATACCATACATGATATATAATCTTTTTTTTAACGCCGAGAAATATAAATTTCGATGATAAGATATTAAAATGGATTTTATTTTCTTGATGATTCAAATATATATACTTAAAACGTTCTCAGATAAATTAAGTATCCTTATAATAGTAAAAATTAATCTTTTTTGACAAAAAATCCTGCTTAATTTGAAATAAGTGTAATTCCAATATTTTAACTTGCTTCCCCTTAAAAAAATTATACTTTTTGACTTTTCGCTTCTATAATACCATTTTAGCATTTTATTAATGATAAAACTTAAAATTTTTATAAAAAAAAATTGGGTGAAGGCGCCTAGAGTGAGAAAATTTATACCTTAAACCTATATTAATTTGAATGTATATGAAAAAACAGGCATTTAGCATTCTTTCTTAGCTAAGCAATATATTTAAAAGAATAAAATCGAATATAAGTAACCAGTATCTCTTGGTAAATACATATAAGATGAAATCAAATATAAATTATAACTATTCGATTTTTATTATATAAAATGAAATCACATTAATATAAGCAATACGTATATTTTGATAAATATATAGATCAAAAAAAATCTAATTAACAAATATTTCATGTATACTATATATTTTTAAAAGCAAAAACGCGTGAAAATATGTCCACATTAAGTTTTTCTAACTATATCGTCAGATGTTCTAACTTTTTAAATACCGAACAATAGGACATTAATCATCTTGCAATAAAGTGTTTTAGAAAAGACTTAATAAATATACAATACATATAAATACAGTTAAAATTATAATCTTGGAACATCAATCATAACTTTATGGATTTTAAATTTTAACTTTTATTTTATTTTCTCAGTTTCCCAATCATCTTTTCAATCAGAAGGTATTTATAATGGTTAATTTATCATAAATATTGTCAGATATACATTATATTTGTATTTAGTCTTCCAATTAAAAACATTCATAATGTATATAAAACATGCTTGTGCATCTAATATCATATTCTTTTACTATAAAATGTGCTTATATTAAAATAAAAAATTTTTATAACCTATTCCAGCCATGAATGGTATTATAATTGTTCAATATTTAGTTTTTTTTACTAAATCAAATTTATATGTATCTACAGAAGAAATATTAACATTAGGTTTGCTTTATTCTAAATGATTTTTTCTCTGAGCCCTTAATATTATCGAAAAAAAAATTATTTTTATGAATGTATATATATATTTTGAATAATATTATTTAGTCATCATAAAAAATATTTGAACGACTCAGTCAAAATTTTTTTCTTTTTAAAGTATTTATTTACAAAAAAATGTATAAATCATGGTAATATATTATTAAAATATATTAATATCATGTAGATCAATTGACTATTTTTTTATCGTACAAAATATTTTATCGATCCGATTCTCATCAATTTTTCCAATATACCATTTGTTTGTAAAATTTTTTATATGCATCATAGTAAACGATTATAGATGCGGATTTATATCTTAAGTTTGCTATTATATTTTATTATATTTATGAAAGTATAATATGCAACACCAAACACAATTATTGATACGAATTAGTATCTAAGTTACATATTTTATCTTATTATATTTAAGAAAAAAAATTTAAATATAAAAAACAATCGCTGATGCGAAATATTATCTGCTTCTATAATTTTTGTTTTTTTATTTTTATAAAAATGAAAATCTGGTTGACATAGAAAAAATTTATCACGATTAAAAAGTAGCGATTGTCGGAGGTCTAGATATTCGAATTTAATTCTTTCACTATAATTAAATTATTGCGTATTATACTCACGTGAGTACATTTATAAATAGCAAACAAGTAATTATTTCAGCTATCTACATGAAAAGAAACACTCTTAGGTTATTCCATTGTAAATAATACCGTTTAGTGCATAAAGCATACTTGACTGTACCGTTGAAACATTTTTAATCAATTTTAGGATGCAAGTGCTAGTTATAAAATCTAAAATTGGTATTAAGAGGATGTTTAATCGTAGCGGTAACCCGTCGGTGTGGTCAAATTTAAACTGTTTATCTTTTTTTATTATACTTGAATTTTATTTTTCTAAAAAAAATATTAACATTATAGAAATATTTATATAATTAATATTCATTACATCTTCAAAACTGATGTCTAAAGAAGAGTTTTTTTACTTTTTTAATACTTGTGATTTCTAGATTGGACTCTTTTTTTTCAAAAAAGTATAAGAAAAAAGAATTTTTAAGAAATCTAGGCTATTATTAAGAAAAGAAATATTTAGAAACACTGGAAATATATTAAATGGTTATAATTTTTCTTATATCTGAAGAGTTTAATAAAATTATAAAACTATTGATTAAAGATGTAATGCTATTGATCCTTTAGAAAATAATATTGGAAAATAATCAAATGCTAATTAAAAAAGAAGAAAAATGTCTTTATTAAATATATTGGAACTAAAAAACTTGAATATCCTAGGAACTCTATATTTTTTTTATTTAAGTAGAATATTAACCATTGGATCTTAAACCTGATATTAAAAAATAAAATGAAGATAGATACTAATATATTAGTGCCTTTGGGAAATAATGAAACTATTTTTTTATTTTATTTTTTGTTAATACTATCATATTTATTTAGAATAAAAAATTATATACGTTTAAATTATATCAGCCCACTTTGAAATCAAAAAAAAAATTTCGCATAAAATCTTGATATCTTGCGATAACAACAGGTGAATTTTTTTCAAGAAAATAAAACAGTTGTATTTTAATAATCAAAGTTAAAATTTTTATCACTCCGTCTTTGTTTTTCTTCTACTGATCAAGAGTGTATACATAATGATTTCATAAATTACTATTCCATGTTTTTCTTCTACTGATCATAAGTATATGCATAATGATTTCAAAAATTACTATTCCATGTATTGATATATCTGGAAATATGTCAATTCTTTGAATTTCTTTTATATTTTCTAAAAATGAATATGGCCAGATTTTTAGTGATTTTGCAATATGCCTACAGAACAAGTATTAAATGAAAGAAAAACAAGCCTCAACAATGACGTGTAAATTAGAATTATTCAATAATCGCATTTCTTTATTCCAAAAAAGAATCGGGATGTAAAAGCAGTACATACATATTTGTTAATATATTTAGACCACAATTTTTATAAACACTTTTGATTGGATATTTATTTATGAAGTAATTTTCTTTTTATCGATTTTATCTATTTAGACGTAATCAGCGTGTTGGGAATATCGCACAACTCCTTAATACATCTTTTATCCCCTGCCCTGATCTATATCCGTTAAATTGCTCTTCTTCTCTAAATGAGATGAGTTCAAGTGTCTTGCGGTGTGAGAGTGCTTGCATGTATGCTTCCACTTCATCCAGGATTTTCAACTTCTTAACATATTTTCTATGACTAACTATATTATATGTGACATTTCGTATGAAGTCATCTGCTAATGACGACCGTTCACGTAATAAAATCTTAATTTTTAGCCTATAAAAATAAAACATAAGTAAAATATTCTAAATTTGTGTTTAGTATTGTAAGAATTCATATTAAAGTATGATTAAAGATAAATAGAAAGAAAGAATTTTTCTATGTGCATATCAGACCCTCGTTCCTTGTAAAATATCACAATCATACCACACTATGTGGCTTAAATTATATACGTGCACCGAGAAATCAATTAAAAAAGTATAATTAGCATATTAAAGTGTTTTATATATTAAGAAGATTTATTTTACTGTATAACAGCTTAAACATATTCTCTGCACACTCAGAGGGGCGATAAAAGTTTACATTTCGGAATTTAAAAGACCCTTCCGTGAAATCCTGCTTTAAAGACATAAATATGTATTTTAGACCGCATTTTTACTAATGAAGAGATGTAAAAGCATCATAATATCTTTCTAAAGAGCAACCTGACGTTATGTTTATATAAGATATAATAGATAGAAAGTAAATTTACCCACAATAAATAAAAAAAAGGCACAAAAAAGATATTTGTATTCCTTAGGCATTAAATCTTATAAAAGTCAATAAAATATGTGCGCTCCTCTTTTTTTACCTAGAATATTGCTTTATATAAACTTAAAAAAGTAAAAATTTTATATATTTTAATATTTTAATATTTTAACAAGGGTATTAATTTGCGTTTTCATCAGAAATAATGAGGATAATTTTATGCGGTTTTTTCTTGAGAAAAACAAAAAATAGCATATTTATAATATAAGAGATGGATTAAAATACGAGTATTCTTCTTTGTAAAATATTAATTTATATTTCTGAACATTGGATTATAAAAAAAGGTTTAATAACTGGTTAGCTGCCGACTTCTCACTTATATTATATTATGAATATATTTTTAAAAAAAAATTTCATTCCGGATTCGATTTAGCTTGCAATACTTATTGGCTCTTTTATTTTAATTGGATTATATTTTGAAATAGAAATGTGATTATAGCATTAAGATCTCCATTTACATGAATTTAGATCCTTCATTAAATTACAAAAAAAAATATATTTAAACTTGAAATTTAAATGATTTTATAAATAATCATGAATGTCTATAGAAATTTATACATCTTAAAATATAAATATAACATATATAATTTGTTCATTAATTAAAATTCCTCTTTTTTAGTTAAAAAAAATTTAATTTGCATTTTTTAGGATCTTTAAATATTATCTATTACAGCTTGTAATGTATAAAATTCCAAAAGATTTTTTGTAAACTTTTACTGTAATATAGTTCTATTTCCACAAGAAAAATCAAGTGAATTAGTTTTCGATATTCCTAGTGAATATCTAAAAATAACGGTACGAATATATATATATATTCATTTGTACCTTTTATATATTATTAGTCTCGCCCAGAAATCTTAAGTCTATTTTTATATTATATATCAATTTATTTCTTTTTGTCTTTTACCTTTAATCTTCTTTGTATGAGCATATAAATATTTTCATTCATAGAGGAAAAAATTGAAATGGATATATAGGTTTCAATAAATCAAATAATCTTATTTGATGTGAAAATGAGATAAATACGTTGTACCTAAATAATTGTAAAAACGATGCAATTTTAGATTATATCAAAACTTGATATCAGTATGAAAAAAACTATATGCTGATTTTCAAATATTTCTAATTCAAATATGATATTAAAATAGTAATATTCAATTCTAAAAGAATACATACATTAAATGTATTAAATCACAAATTATTTTTCTTTTTCACATGATAGTTTCCATTGCTGAAAAACTATGTAAGATGTTTATGCAGATTCTAAGCTATAATTTACATTATAAAAGAAAAATTGGACTTATAATTTTCTAAAATTATAAAAATTAGACTTATAGTTTTCTAATAATAATAAAGATTAGACTTAAATCGTAACACAATCTTATTATAATGAGATGAAAATATTGATACCTTTGCGGTAAATCAAAAAGAAAATTTTGGTGTATGTCATGAATATTTTTAAGTTGAACGCATAACTAGCGCATTTTATACATTTCTATAATAAAACTTCAAAGTTATCATTATTTAGATATAAATCCTTTTAATTTCATGAGCTTACTTAATGCAACATTTTATATATCACTTTAAACAAAGGTTGTTTTTTATATGTTTTACGGTTATTGAAATACATTATAATTTATGCTGTATTGTTATAAATTAGCCTGTTCAGTATCAGCTAGTTTTTATAGGAGACTACAACTTAACTATTGAAATTATAGAGTCGCTTAATATATAATAAATTTTAAAAAATAGTTTTAATGCTATGAATACATATCTTGAGATGGGACCTTATGTGGCTCTAATATTTGCAGGAAAATTTCAACTTCGTTAAAATTACATATAAAAAGTCATATCAATTGATTAGCTATCATTTATAAAATTACAAATATGCAGCATTTTTTTTGATTAAATGTCATAGTAAGATCGCACAAACTAAAATTATCAGATTTCTGTACATAACACATATAAATAATTAAGGACGAATAATTCGCGTAAAAACTTTTTATAAAATTCCAAAAAAGCAAATAATATTAAAACCATCACAACTAACTAAAACCATGCAGTTTTAAGCCTGATTGGATACTAAGAACTCAAAACACATAAAAAAGAGAGAAATAATCGACCGAAAAAAAAATAGTCTTCAAATTACAAGAAACAATTAGCTATAAAATTCAAGGCATTCTTTGGTTAAAATAACCAGACTTGTTGTTATCCGCACCGATTTTTTTTCATAAATATATGTTATTGCTAAAGATTTTTACATTTTATATACTGCTGCAGATGAATCATTTAAGCACATAAATTCTCGTAAATAGAAAATTATTTGACTTTTTAATTAAATATATTATCTAGAAAATTCCTGTGATTTATTTAAATTTGAAAATTTTATATTTTATTATGTGAACAAAACAATGTTTTTTGTCCTTTATGACTAATAGTAAACCATTTTAACCAAGAATTCGAACGAAAGACATTTTTTATATTTTGCGGATTTAACAACTAAAAAAACCCACAAAAATCTTTTTTCTTATATTATTGAACAATCAATCACATTTTTTCTACTTTTACACTATTGTGATATATTATATCGCATCTCTCATATAAGATATATTATGATTTCCGCAAAAGATTATAAAAAACAGTTTTTTAATGAATAATCTAGAAATGCAAACCTTTTTATAATATTTAGATTCTTTTATCTTAAAATGATCTGTTTATTATATGTTCTGTGTCTGGTTTACATAGAAATTGCGTTATTTTGTAGGTTTGAGACTACTTTAGTTCAAAAAAACTAATGATTGCTCAAAAAAAAAGTTTGATGATATTAGATATTGAAATCATCTGTAAAATCACATATCCAAAATATAATTTTTAAGGCTATATTATTTAGTTTTATAAGATTTTTAGCGTTTTGTGTATTCTGCAGATGGCATTTTAAACCTTATCTTTACTAGTTGCATCGAAAAGATTATATTTCATCAGAAATAAAAAAATTATTTTTTGATGCAAAGCCTCAATGTGTTAAATTCAAGACATAATCTTCGAAGATGAATAACCCAAAAATAATTATGACTAAAATCTTTGCTCCTTTTTTTCATGATTTTTTTTGTGTTTTTATTTCATATTAATTTTAAAATTTTTTGAAAATTTTATTTATTATTCTTGAAACAGGTAGAAATAAACGATAAAAAACAATTTTAATAGTTTGATTTCTATGCCCGTATAAAAAAATGATTCCGGCGTTCTAAAATTCTTATTTTTTTTTGCTTTTAAAGTATATTAAAGAGATGTATGTAAAACAATTCAAGATTTTCAGTGTAATAATTTTTCATGTTTGTCAAGTACCTCTTCTAATTTATGCTTCGAATATATATTTTAAATTGCTTTTGAATCCAGAAAAATATAATTTTTATGCGAGATTGCTTATTTAATAATCCAAGTCAAATTTATATAATACCTGCCATATTTATATAGAAAAAAGCGAAGACAGCCGAAAGCTATAGTTTTTTATTAATATTTATAACATCTCAATGCGAATTTCTTATGAAATCGCGAAGATTTTTGGCTTGAAAATTTTTCAATACTGCAATAGTATAGATTTAAAGTGATGATAAACTTTTTTATAGTTATTTGTATTTAAAAATATTTGGCGTATAACAGTAATGACTTTCAGCCTACCAAGCTAAATAGAACTTTTTTATTGAGGCGATTTCTAAATAAATTATAAATTTTTGAAAATAAATATTATCATCATATTAGAAGACGAACGACAAAAATCCATATGAATTTAAAAAATTAGAAACTATGTGCGCAATATATAAATTGTATATTCAACACCTTTATATACTCTATTATGAGCTATATAAGCCATTTTTATATAACTATACTATGTAAACACCTTTATGATTCTAAAATAAATCTTTAAAATTTTAGCAGATTACAATAAGTTATTTTTATAATAAGTATGAGCAATTAAATAGAAAATAAACTCTAGTAACAAAAAAGTTCGATTATTAAGTAACTTCTTGACTATTTTTAAAGTTATAAAAAGAAACTGAATATAAAATTATTTGCTCAAAATTGTTTATTTACGGTATAATGTCATTTCGATTGTAAAAAAAATATTTATCTGCTTAAATAAACAAAAAATATAACAATTTACACAAGAATATTATTTTAAAGGCGCATTATAAATAGTTTAAGGATCTACCGAAAATACAAAGTTTGATTTTGTTTTTTAGAAAAAAATATTCTGAACTGCTTTATCGTTTTATTTTATTTTTTTCGTCCACATATTTTTTTCTATCTCCATATAAAATGTACCAATTTATCTAAATAAATAAATTAAAACATATATTTTCATATGAAATATATGATTGCATAAAATTTTCTAGATTCGGTGGGGTTGTAACATGAATCGAAGCATATTGATATATTTAAATTAGATTCATCTGGCATCGTTCTATGATAAAATAATAAAAAATGAGCGTTTTCGTATAAAAAAGAAAAAGATTCATTTTTCAGACCTATCGACGATCATTTGATATTTTTGTATGATTTATACGTTTATTTTGCACATGTATGGAGTTACACTGTGATGTAACTTGAAACATTATAAAAGAAAAACATATAAAAAAAAGGAATTTAGTTATGAAAAAATTTATCTTGAGCATTATATCTTTTTATATTTACAACATTGCCAGCAAAAGAAGTTGATTTAACACGCCTATAATATCAATTATATGTATATTATTATTTTTGAGATCCACTTTATCAAGATTATATGTAATTTTTTTGGAATTGATGATTTAAAAATCTTAAGTTAAACAGAATGTTTAAAATCCATTCCTGATTAATTTAATATATTCTCTTTCACACAGAAATCTTATCTAGTAAAACGATAAACTAAGCTAAAAAAATGTAGGAAATAATATATCGTGTGTTATATCATAATTAAACTGGGATTTCATTTTCTACATGGATAATTATTATTTCCAGTGTTCATTAAAATATAAGGATCTCCAAAACTTTATGGTTAAACAATTTTTTTCGTCTATGATATAAAATAATTACTATCTATTAAAATGATGTGATACAGAGATGAATCTGATTTTTTAATAATTAACGTAAAGAATAAAAAGAAGCATGTGAATCTTTATAGAAATGGAATGATATATTATTAGAAATCTAATAAATCACCATTTTTAATTATTATAATACGCTCGAATGTTATCTACCATGACAGCTTATATATTTATTTTAAGGTTATATTTCTTATAAAATTTTTTGTTTACTTGCGTCTAACTCATGATTGCTCTACACGGCAATTTGCTGTTATGTTTTATACAAAACCATCTAATATCTAATCATTGTACATTTTCACGTCTAAGATTTTTATTTATAAGATCTATCATAAATCTATTGTTTTGCATATGTATTCTTTCTTTCGAATCTCATATCCATAATCTAGAGCATATACAATAAAAAGTGGTGTTTATGCATATTTATTTGCTATGCATAAAACTAAGATTAGTATTTTTTATTTAACGGCTATATTTATAGTCGTAATTTTTGTTTTTGTTCTCAGGCACAGCTTGCTTGATTCTCTGTAAACAAAGCGTATTTATACTTTTGGCTATCTTCTCCTCTCCATAGTCTTCTTCAATATCCCTCCTTCTTTTGAGACCTATTAATTCAAGGGTTTTATTCAATCCTAAGGTTTGAATATATGCCTCAACCTGGTTAGTGACATCTAGTTCTTTCAGGTACCTTCTATGATATCGTGTCACCACTCCGTCCCATGTTATAACATATGGGATGATTTTTGTCTTGCATTTGTATATTAATGACAGTTCAGATGCTAGCAGGTCATATTTTTCAATTTTTCGTTTTCAACTATGTTTATATTATCAATACTTTTTGCGCCAATTTTGATCAGAGTGATGCAGTTCTTCTTTTTGTCATATACAAAAAATTCAGGTCTTTCATAAGATAACTTTAAGTCTGTTTATATTCTTGTATCAACTTTTTATCTCTGCGAATTCGTTTTCCATTATTTCTTGTACAGAGTGTCTGCGGATTTTCGGGTTTTTTTAAAATTGTATTTTCTTGCTAACATAAAGTGAAGACATCTTACAATCTCGTTGTGTCTTCTTGTATAGTCATGACTAAGCATTTTTTTACATCTGCTTGCTAAGTGGTCGACAGTTTAAATTGAGTCGTTACAGTGCAGGCACCTTGATCTTTCTCAAAAGAATACGTTTCTATCCTGAAAAAAGCAGAATCTCGCTTCTTATAATGGTCTGATATTTCCATATTGTAGCCACTTCGAGGATCCTAATATTTCAAGCGTTAAATTTTTATGAACATCGTTGAGTTTTTGATGTAGTGTTTTTTGTTTTATTTTACACAATAAACTCTCTTTTTGTTTTAATTCAAGCGGAGGAAGGTCTATGTCAACGAGACCATATTTTGTTCTGAGAAATTTATTTATTACGGATAGATGTGTTGCGTTTTCATTTTCAAATTTAAATATTGCGGCTTTTCTGGGTGATTGTCTTTTTTCTTGTTTTAGAGTTTTATATAGTAGGTAGAGTATTCTTTCGGATTTAAACTCAATATTTTTCAATCCCCGTCCTAGTTCATTTCTTTTAAGATAAATCTTTTTTTATTGGCTGGTTGTAAGTGTATTCCATTTTCTATTAGTATTCGCTCGATTTAATCATCTAGCTTTCTAAAATCTTCTGGTTCTAGCTTTAATAAACCCACATAGTAGTTTATCAGTGATATTGCATATTCATTAATCGCCTTTATATTGTTTTCACCATTTTGTTGTGTTTTGTATATGCTTTTAACTCTTTCTAGCATTTTTTTTTCTAATTTTATCCATCGTTTCGGGTTTAGTTCACGATTTGAAATCTTCCAGTACCCCGAGATATTTATATCCATCTTTTCCTCCCTTAATGTGGCATTATCTTTGCAATTTATATTATAGTAGCTGATTTGGATAAGTTAATTTCCATTCCGATACATCCGAAGAATTTTGTTGCTTCATTGGACATTAGTTTTAAGTTACTTTCTTCTTTCGACAAAATCTTTAAATCGTTAAAGAAAAGGAAGTGATTGGTTGTAAATGCCTTCTTATCAAGGTTGATGGATATAGATGGAAACTTTTCATTTAATCGGCGGCTTAGCATATCCATACAAAGAACAAACAATAGTGGAGATAGGCTATTCTGAGTGTATAATCAGCTTTTCAATTTTTTTCTTTAAGATTTCTTCATTGTTTAATCTTAGAGATAACTTCTAGTTTTTTGTTAACACGGATATAAAGGCAATCATCTATTCTTGAATGTTAAGATTTTTTAAGCAGGACAGAAGATACTCGTGGTCGATTGAGTCAAACGCTTTTTTTATATCTCACCATGTTACGTGTAATTCATTATTATGTTCACTGTTAATTGCAACGTTTATCATGGCTTGTTCTTTAGCTCCCTGTACTCTTCTGACTGTACCAAGTTGGTTTTCTGATAGTAGGTTTCGGGATTCGACGTCTTTCTGTAGTATCATTGTGACAGCTTTAGTTGTCAATTTATATAAGTTTGAAATACATGTTATAGGTCTAAATTACGATCCATTTAAAACTTCTTTTTTAAGTATGAGGTATGTGATACCAGAGAAGAACAAACTTTTTACCTCTTTGTTTTCCAGGCATATTAATTTTACTGTTTCTTATAATATTGGATGTAATTTTGTGATTTTTTGATGAAGAAGTTGTATATACCATCGCATCCAGCAGCTTTCCAGTTAGGCAGGACGTTGATGATCTGGAAAAATTCTGTTTCAGAGATAAAAACCATTTGTGGTGTGTTTTCCAGCGCGTTTTTGCGCAGGTAAGTTTCGAAGTATAAAATTTCCGTGCTTTAGTCCACATATTTGACCAGAAATTCACAATTTTTTCTCTTATCTGCCTTAATTTCTGTTTTTACCGTATCTGTTAATGCTCTTTAAAATTGTCTTCTGTTGACTTCGAACTGGGTGTTTGTTTTTGTTAATTCTTTTCTTTTTTCATATTGCTCTATCTGTTTATTTATTAATCTTATTTTATCGTTATTTTTAGTAATCACTTCAAGGACATCATTTTTTTTGTCAAGTATCTTGTTATTTTGTCATAAGACTTTTCTAGGAAATCTTGCCATACTTTCTGGGAGTTTTACTGTGTTTCTTACGTAGGATTTGAGGGTTGTGTTAATTTGATCATATCTTTTTATTTTTTCCTACTTTATTAGTACGTAGGATTTGAGGGTTGTGTTAATTTGATCATATCTTTTTATTTTTTCCTACTTTATT
This sequence comes from Rhyacophila brunnea, assembly GCF_057557595.1. Taxonomy (NCBI): domain Eukaryota; kingdom Metazoa; phylum Arthropoda; class Insecta; order Trichoptera; family Rhyacophilidae; genus Rhyacophila; species Rhyacophila brunnea. Next base: position 619,256 of record NW_028233352.1, read on the forward strand.
AGTACGTAGGATTTGAGGGTTGTGTTAATTTGATCATATCTTTTTATTTTTTCCTCCTTTATTAGTACGTAGTTTAATACTTCCTGGAAAGATTTTAATGTTAACTCTTCGTAACTCTTTTGGACAGCTTGCAAGATATTTTCTATATCGCACATGTTTTGAGGGCGGTGGTTGGTGATGTGCGCATTAACCGCTAAATTCAGACCTTCAATTTTATCGCTTTTAACTTTAGCATATGGTATTTTTCTTGTTCTAGGGTGTTTTGTGATGTCCGTATTTTCTAAGTCCGTCAGTACTCTGAGAAATGTTTTTTATGCATCTGTCGAGGTTAATGCAATGGTTAAGTGTTTTATAGTCTTCCTCTTGATCGCTTTGTTTTCTTCTTTTCCTTTCTATTTCTTTGAACTTCCGGACTTGTCTTCTTTTCGCATCATTATCTTTTAGAATGTTTGATGATTACCCTTAAATTTCAGTCATGCTTATATCACAGTTGAAAATATCATTGTGACTCATTAGGAACTCTTGCCAGCCAGATCTCGGCATTCTTCCGAATCGTTTTAGGATCGAGGTATAAGCCTCTTGAATTCATTGCTCTTTCTCGGCGGGTGTATTCTTGCAGATGGCTATGAGAATAAGAAGAGCCGTGGTATGAATGCGTGTGGTCGTTAGAGTTTCAGGCAATTTGTCGGTTGAGATTATCGTTGCAGGATCGGTTTTTGAATGTTCATCTTTGTAGTTCTCCTCTCCTGTTTTTTCTTTATTCCCCATTTTAAACTAAGATTATACTATTATATACGTAAACAAATGTAAAACGGCTATAAATTAATACAGTAAATTTAATTTTTGCGTCAAAATTTGCATTACCCATAATGATCAAAAATTTGATATTCATATTTGTTTATTAGGTAATTATTTGATTTTAAATCAGCATTTTCTATTATTTCTAAATGGAAGATAATAAAAAGCTCTTATACTTTTATCGAATTTTGTACACATATAACATAATTTAGTGAATTTATCGCCAGTGTTATTTAGAAGTATTTACTTGGATATTTTTTTGCGGCTTCGATATATGGTTTATAAAAAGAGCTGAAACATAAAAATCAACAATTTTCACAATAATATAAATGTATGTAGTCAAATTTAATACAATATTGAATTTAAAAATGATGTGTTATAAAAATTAGCTTTCACTTTTAAACATAGATTTGAAGTGAAATAATTCTATAATCAACATGGCAGTTTTTATTTGTATTTATCGTAGAAAGTTTGTCTTGAATAAAAAAGTCTGACAAAAATGTAAATCATCTTATAATTATTTTGATATGCTTTATTGTTGATAATTCACGCCATTTATTATGACTCATAAAATTTCTTATGGATTAATAATTTCAAAAATTCAACATTTCTACATAACGATATACACTACAATTTCATAACAATTCTGTTTAGAAAATAAATTTATGACACAACAAATTATATGCGTATTATTCTTTTCTGCGTAAAACTTTGTATTTCTCATAAGAAACGACATACTTTTATACTTAGATATTTTATTGCTCTAAATAGCTTTTTCTGTACCTTCTCCGTACTTTTACTGTAATTTTGCGATATTAATACGATCATATTAAGTCAAGCTGCTTGATCTTTAATGGATTTCTAGCATACTAATATTCGAAAAGCGATATTTTGAGATCTAGTGAATTTGATGTCATATAAACCTATTTGTATTTTAAAAAACTAGTTATAACATTAAAAGGTTAATTTTTCATTTACATATAAATTTTATTTTTTTTTCATTTTATAAAAGTGTAGACTTTAATAAAACGTAAAGATATGATTATATCGTCTAAAAAGATGCTTATAATCATTCAAGTTGGTATTTATGAATTTCAAGATGTAATGGTACTTCTATTGATTTAAATAAGTAATGCTTATAGCATATCAACAACACGACAAACAAGCTAAACTTTATTTCCCTGTTCGCCTTCAAGAACAAATAAACAAGAAACTTAAGAAATATTTCAGTGTATATCTACGATTTTGGATAATTTAGCCTTATATTCTTTTTGTCTTCTTTGTTTTTATTATTGTCATACTATAGGTTTAAGCAAGCATCAACATTTAAAATTGTATTGATGCATTTTATTTATTTTTTATACAAAAGCTATACAAAATCCTATATCAATATTCTCAAACGGATTGGTGATATATTCATTATAATCAATTTCATTGTATTTTTTTGTAAAATTGATCAACTACTGTGTGTTTATATGTTTCATCTAATTTAAATATTCTATATTTTTTACAACTTACAAATAAAATATTATAATTATAATGTTATAAAAAAAAATATATTTTCTCAAATAACAGTGCATAAAGAAAGTGAAATCTAGGAAAATGTTAGGATATGGTTCCATATCTAGTTTCTAAAATTAATAAGATCGTTATGAAAATATATGCTGTATTATAATAAAACAAAAAGAATTTCAGATTTACATTTTATAAATTTTTTAGCACGATATTCGAGTTATTAATAGACTTCTAAATTCCAAGCTATATTTTAAAGGTTAAAAAGGTTTCATAGTTAATAATAATGCTAAATAATCAAAAGGTGTTTTATATAGATTTCTAATGACTTCGCAATACGGAACGTAATAAATCGGTTGAAAAATATTTTCAATAAAATTATGTTTGGTTTATCAATATGCTATTCATGCACTAAAATCAAAAAACATTGGCCAAGCTCAGTTGAAAAAAATATAAACCCCTTTCTTAGTTTTGTTCCTTAGTACTAAAAATATGTACATACCATAACGAAAATCAAAGTCTAATGGATAAATTTTTTATTGCAAATAACTTATCATGTAAATATAATATATAATTTATAATTATGAAATACAAGAAATGTTCGTATAATTTATTAAGAGATATTATTTAAAAGTTTTATTTGTTTCTATTTTTTTAAGACCTATTTCAAAAGAATAACATTTATGCTACAATTTTAAGGGATTTCATTACACAATAAAATACTCGAGTTTTATAATATAAATTCATTTTTTCCAAATACTTGCAGGTGCGTTGCAGGCAAATAATATACAGTAAAAGGCGATTTATATTATTTTTTTGCGAAAAAATTGGGTAAAAAACCAAAGAGTATCACGTCAAAATATTATTCTAAAATATGTCTATAGTGGACGCTTATATAATTTTTGGATATCAAAATATTTTTTAATAAATTCTGAAGTGGTTTAGCGAGGTTAAAATCGAATTTCACACATCTAGAAAATCAAATTATAAGTATATATAATAAATGAATAGTAAGAATTGCAATAGAAACGCTCCAAATGACATTATAAACTTTGTAAAAGAATACAAATAAATTATATTTTTGGCTTTTAATAAAATCTATTGATAATAGATTTTTAATACTTGAACATTTCCATCTATTATACGACAATTTTGAAAAATAATTCTTATATTTCATGTAATTTCACATTGAATATATGAATATTATCTAAAAAAAAAGAGTTTTATATAAAAAGGTTTTAAGACAAAGCATTCTCGGTTATACTCAATGTATACTGTGCTCGGGTAGAATATAATTGTTATAATTAGATTTAAACATTATTTATTAAACAGTAATATTTCTGAATTGTTAGATTACCATACAGAAAACGACCTAGATAAAAAAATTTTATTACATTTTTTATAACATTTATAGATTTTAGTTTTTGTATTCTTGCAAAACATTAACATAATCCGATTTCAATTTTTTAAATATACGTCGAAAATTATGAGATCTGGGGTATATCATAGACGTGATTTATTTCATATGCACTAACAAACTACGTTTCTAAAAAAAAATACCGTTATCTAAAATTCTTAATACTTTAAGACATTATTGAATAGTTTTATGCGCAAAATTATGTATTATACCAATAAAATTTTTGTTTTTGCTGTTGAATTTATGTGTCATATATATTTTACTCCTTGTTCTTTTACAAATTGAATATATAATTCTATATTTGAAGCATTATTTATATGAATTTATTTTTTTTCTAGTATTTTATATTATAAATTTCTTTCGTACATAAACGTTTTTTTATGTCATATATCATAGCTATATAAAATTTCTAAGCCTCTAAAATTTATAACACAAATAATATATGTAATGATTCATTTCAAAAAATATATAATCATAAAAAAATTATTTACATGCAGAGGATTTACTAATTAAAAAACGTAAAATTCGAAAAATGCAAAATACAAATACAATGTCATTTAGTATTAATAAAAAATGACTGAAAAAATCTATTATATGTCGACATTTGTAATATATGAAAGCATAAATTAATTTGAACATATCGCTTAAATCAGATTAAAGACAAGATTAAAACATCCTAAAAACATATGTAAAATTAAGTGTTTATATTGATATACACTAATTGTTCAGATTAAAAATTTCAATAATGATAGTTGTATATTTTATTTAAATATTTCCATACTTATTGTCCTTATATATTAATAATTTAATATTGTATGTGTCAATATAAAAAAAGTGCTTATTTTATTGTTTTATATCAGCATGATAATATATTTTCTTCTTATTGTTTTTTTTTATTTATTTTTTGGTCCCCCCCAGTCATCATTATTGAAGTCTAGAATTTTAGGAATCAAGAGTATGCTACCAAACTGCCGCAAGAAGCTTTTAATTCTAAAATCCAACGATTCTAATTTTTTCAAATCTTGTTGCATCGCTATTATAGACAGTATCAAAATTCTGATTATTATGTAAGCTAGATTTATTTGACTGTCAGGTTCCTCGGCACTAAATCTTTCGTGATCAGTTAGTTTGATTTTTTTTGAGGTTTCATAATCTGATTTACCTTCGTTCCCTGGTGGTTGTAATTTCTTTGTTCTTTTTTTAAAATAGAAAATCTCCAGTTCATGGCTTTCAAAAAAGGGTAAAGAAGACGGATCTTTTATAGCCTTTAATTTTTCAGGTACGTTCAAAAGAATTTGCTTGACCCTTTCACGTTTTCTTTTTGAATTAAATTCCTGTATTTTCATACCATTTATCTTTACTTCTGTTTCGAATTGACTTTTTTTTTCAATAGCACGTAAAATGTTTTTCATTTCTCTGTATATGTTTTTGAGCAATTGTTCTTGATAAAACATCCACAGTAGATTAATCATTGTATTTTTTTTTAGATCACGTGCAATGATTTTAGTATCCACCATTTTGTAAAATTCTATCTTACCTTTACTGTTTGAATCACACAGTTTCAAAGGATTTCTTCTACTATCCTTTGCTTGTGCATTTATTCGATCACTAAAAAAATCCTGATTTATTGCAAACCCATATTTTAGGGTTGCTTTAATTCTATCCAACAATATCACTATTGTATATATCTCATCTGATTCTAATATTTTTTTATTAGCCACATTTTTCCATTCTTCTTCTTGAATGTCTTTGCGACATGTTTTAAAAAATGAAACTATTTCTATCATATTGCTCAAATCTATATCAGATTTCAGATGGCCTGATTCTTCTTTTTTTATTGTGTTCATAACATTTATTTCCTCTTCATCATTTTTCTTAAGCAAGCAATGACCCATTGAATTTGATTTCATAACCTTCAATGCTTCACTGGTAGTAAAATTTGAGATTACAAATATGATATGAAAGAATATATTCATTTTATAAAATATCAAAAAAGAAATACATTTATACTGATTGTGATAATTTTTGATACGCAGAACGTTTTAGATTTTAATTTGTGTATAAATTAAAAAAGACTCATCTAGATCGCATAAATATTATTATGTAGAGGGCACCATATTATAAATGTCTCATATAAAACGAACTATATATATTCAGACTTTTGCTATATTATCTTCTAAAAGCAAAACCTCAAAGTTTTAGAATATTAAATTTTCTCTACAGGAGAAGTGTGATTACATTATAAAATAAAATTGATTTTAGATATACTTTACTATTGTATAAAATCGATAATTGCATTATTAAATAATAAAAACGCTAAACTTAGAAATATTAAAAATAATTTATACAAAAAAAGATATTTTTTAGTCGAAATCTGTAAAAGGGTATCTAATATTAAATGTTAAAAAAAATTACAAATATTTTAATTTATTTTTTTAGTTTGATTCACAGTTTTTTATCGTTGTTCGAGCAAAACTTCACAATACTACATATAACAGAATTTGCAATTCTTCTTTTCATCTCATCATTTTACAATCTTTTTCGATGCATCTTCTTCACTCAAGACTCATTATTTTACGTGTCTTCTACAATCCTATTGTTTTTGCGGATGCTTTCGCTTTTGTTGGCATTTATTACATCTTCAGATACGACTTTTGGTATTTTAACACCAAGTAAACAATTATTTATATTTATTTTTATCGTTTTATTTCTTGATTGAAAGTTGATTATTATAGATTTTTTATATGATAAACTATGTAATTGTAACAAAATTGCGAATCTGTACATTATAAAATCGACATAAAAATTATAAGGTTGCTTTCAGCTTTCAATAGCTCAAATAAATTATAAATTTCTTTTTATCTCGATTGTTTTTCCGGGTTACCAGTAAACCTATCTAAATTACAGTAAGAGTTTTATAAATGTAGAAAGTGCATTAATATAAGCTATATTGCACGTTTATGGCTTTACTTTCTATTTTCGTGGGTACTATTATCAATTCTTTAAGGCTTGGTAATCACATAAAATTTTATCTAAGTTAAAAATACTTGGCTAACAAATAATAAATGTCAATATAACAAATTTAAACGAAGAATGATTTCTATAACCGTATTCGGTGACAACAAAAAAATTAAAGCGGGGTTTACATACTTTTGATATACTTATAACTATCTATGCAAAAGATAAGCATATAAGTTTTTTGTGCAATGAAATATGAGATTATCACTTATTTTATAAACTTTATTCTTTCTAAAAAGGCACTTCATATGATACTATCGATTAGATCTTCTTCAATAACTTCCTTCAATAAAATACATATCTTTCCAGTTTACTATAAATTCATAGTATGAATAAAATGAAAAATATTCTATGTAACAAATAGTTTTTTTCGAAGGCTGTTAGCCTGGTGTGTACACACTATTCCATGCTGAAACAAATTGTATAATCTTTGTCTTAGCATGCAAATAATGCAAAATCGATGGGCTAGCTGATCATATAGAATTGGTTTCTTGTCTATATATTTTTTTTATTATCACAACTTGTTACAAGGCTTCTTTCAATATGATACATTTTTTCGTTTTTTATCGTATATATAAGTAAAGGCCTGTTACTATAAAACTGTATAAATTTTTGTATCGAATCTAGAATTTTTATACAGAAAGTAAATCAATATACATTTTTACTGAATAATTGAATGTTCTGTGTTACATTAAAGATATTTTCTTCACTAGCATGAAGTAATGGGGTCTTACTTTTTCATTCCGTCTCTTCGTGTAATTGTACACTAACAGTTTTTTAATAGTTTTATATGTGCAAGATTTTTAAAAATTTATCACTGTGTGTATTTTTATTTTCTACTTAAGAAATATGCATCCTCAAATATGAAACAAAGTCAGGATTAATCGCCAAATATATACTCATACTATATTCACGCAATATAACGTTCAAAATATAACTTTGAGTTATCAAAGCTATAAAAAAAAATTTGATGGGGAGTTTTATGGTTGTAAGTTGAAGAGATGCCATTTTTGTTACCACTTAGACTTTAGGTAAAACTTTGAGTATTTTGTTACATTTTAAAACATTTAGAAGTCGATTAGGCCAGGTGTAGTTCTGCTTTTTCATTTTTCAAAGTAGCTCTTCACGGTTATTTTTCTTCTTCTTATAATAATGATTGTTTCAAGTGGATCAGCTTTATTTTAGATCATAACACTTTTTTTCTGTTATACGTCGAGATTTGTTTCTTATCGAATATATAACATTTTCTTTTTGTTCAAAGACCTATTTATTTAAGAAAGGGTTCTTATGATTATAACAGAAATTAGTAATACAAAGTCTTTGTTTTCACTTACCCAAAAGAACATTGCGATACGGCATAATAATTCATAGCAGTGATTACTAAGTACTCTGTAGTCTAGTTTTACATTTAATTTGTAAAATTCCATAAATTATTTCTAGGTTATAAAATTAGTCGATGTTAGTCTCGAGTATCGGTTCTTATATATTCCAATGTGTATTTGGTCGTGTTTTTCTGGCAGTAATGTTACTTTTACTTTGATGTATCTAATATATGTTTCTTATTTTTTCGTGTAAGTTCCTATTCTTATATTATAAATTAAATGTCTGCTTCTGTGTCTTATTTTCAAGTTTGCGCGTCTTTATGTAGAACCTCTTGTTATTCTGCATCTAAATATTGTTGTTTCCAAATGTAGGAAATTTATCTTTGATAGATACTGTTGTGCAAAGGAAGTTTAAAATTTGACTATAGTTTTTGTACGCAGCACAAAAATGTGTGGTTTAAACTTTTAACGATGGCATTTGTTTTCCAATTAACGTCATATATTTGCCTTCATGGTATAGTATTGAAATTTTATATCTGTCATTTTTAAGTATAGAAAGAAATTTAAATGTTCATTTTTATATACATAGCTTCATAAACAGCTAAGTAAGTATCCTTATCATATGAGTAACAAGTTTTCTTATATTCTAACCACTACACGTATATCAGTGAACATACTTTTTTCACTGCAAATATATCATCGTCGCCTCTTAGCTCGTAAATTTAAAGGATAAAAAATATAATAGACAATGTACTTTTATATTCATGTTGCTTAGTACTACAATGTTATTATCAAGAAGATTACCTTATTATGGTTACCATTTATCCAGTAAGCCTGAATTTATAACATTTATAGGATTTTTTGTTGTGATTTTTTTTATTAGTATTACCGTAAAATACCTATACTTCCTCTATATAAACGATTCATTTACTCCATCTCGTATAATGTTGCTTTAAATTGGCGATTTTCTTATGAAACATTGTTAAATTCTGTCATAAGCAGCAGCGTTTGTGTTAAAAAACAAATCGAATTGATTGATAGTAAAGTTGTGCGTTGCCTACTAGCTTTGACTTTTTCTCACAGGAGTTTACTACTGCAAAAAAATATCAAATTTTCATGTTTCGGCATTAATTCTTGGCCGAATCTTGATTTATATATATTCGGCTTTTTTAAATATTGTGAAATTTATGTGCGATTTTTGGAGATCTTATGTGCTCGTTTTAGCATGTTTTTAATTTGAGTTATTTTTCTCTCATAAAAAAATTGCTTTTTTTGTTTACGGAGTGCCTTTTTTTGTTTTTATAATGCACATTTTATGTTTTAATTAATAAGAAAGTATTTTTAGCTTTCTTTATTGTTTTCAATCACCCCTAAGGCTTTTTTATTATTTTTCGCCGTATTTTATAAGTATTTTTTTGAGATGGGTAATTTTTATAAAACATTTATGAATATCATTACAATATCTAAGAAATCCTTTGAGGCCATTTTTCGCATTCTTTATAGAAGCTTTATGATCTGGGCGTAAACAGCTTATATCTATTTGTAATTATCTGTGGTAAATCTTGCAGATTTCTGTGGTTAAGAGAACTCTAGTAATATTTTGTGTGATTATTTAACGTCAAAAAATCTTGTTACTGCAATTATACTTAGACATGATTTGTTTTGTTATTTAGTCTTTGTATTTTTCTTTCCTTCTTTAACCTATTATCAGATACCCATATCAAAAAAAAATTATATTAATGCGGTGAATTTTAATGTACTTATATTATCCAAATTTAAAAGTACACTTATTCAATCGATTTTAATTGTTTTGAATATCAGCTGATTGATATTATAGTACATTTATTTTGAGCCATAAAAAAGCTAAATATCACATTCAACAATTCGATTTCCTTCAAATAATAAAAAATAAAAAAATTTTAGAAAATTGAGACTTATTCAGTAATACCAAGAAAATATATATGATGGTCTTGATTTTTATTATTTATTATCCATCAGCATCCGATTTCTGTGTTTATAAATAATATTTTGTGATGTTATGATTTTGTAAAACAAAGATAAAATTGACTCAATATTTATAAATACAATAAAACAAAAAAATATATCATATAGAGTTCTTTTATTTATTTGTCGCACCCCAGTCGTTAAATCCGATGCCAAGAATAGGAGTAGCCAGATGTTTCCTATGAATCTTCCATGAGGTTTTGCATTCCATTTTTGAACACCCATATTTTCTTTCATTGTTCAAATCCGTTGTTGACCGGATCTTAGTTCTTTTAAGAGCATCCTCTAAAGTTATTTTGATGTCAGGAGGTTCATTACCAAATTTGCCATGATCAGTTAGTTTAACTTTTTTTGAGGTTTTTAAGATTGATTTTTTTAGTAGATCAAAAATACACAGTTGGTAGTTATCAAAAAAAGGCAAAGAATTAGGGTCTCTTATAGCCTTTGATTTTTTGTAATATACCAAAAATAATTTCTTGTACTTTGATTGGTTTAGATCCACCGAATTTTCTACCCGCTTTATTTTATTTCTCTTAACTCCTGTTTTGAAGAGGAATTTTTTCATATAAGTAGTTGAATCCATGATCATTAACTTATAAAGGTTTTTGAATTTAGTATTGTCAAAAATTGTATACACTAAATTTCCTCTTTTATCTCTAAATATTGTTTTATAATATTTTTTCCTGTCAACTGTATTATTAATCTCTTGTATTCCTATTATTATAGAATTTTTCGATTTTACAGTGTGTAATGAATTTTCACTATCTTGTTTATCTTTTTTCTTTCGATCCATAATAAAATCTTGATAAAAATTCGATCCCTCATATTTAAAGCTTCCGTCTAATCTTTCTATTACGCCATTTGTTTTAGAGATCATATCAGATTCTGATATTTTCTTTTTGCATAAATCAACACCCTCTATTATTTTTGAACATTCATTCTTGTAATTGTTAATAAAAATCCCTTTAACCGATTTATCATCTGAATTTCGGTGATCATCTAATATTTCACAGAAGGATCCTATTTCTTTCTCCTTGTGAACTTTACAATAAGATGATAGATCATCAAATTCTATCTGATTCCTCGTGTTCATCATATATATTGTCCTCTCTTCATTGTTCATCGGCAAACAATCACACGTTTTGTTTGGCCTCACTTTCTCTTTACTGGTAGATACATATAAGATTGCACTTATCACATAAAAGAATGTATTCATTATATCAAATATAAGAAAGTTCTGTATTTATATCAGATTGTAAAAATTTGAAACAAATAACGTTTTAGACTGAAATTAATTTATAAATTTGGAAAATTCATCTAGATCTGATTCTATAGATTTTTGTTCAAGTTAATAAATTTATAATGTCGCTTTAGCAAAAAAATATTTCTATTTTCATTTTGATATTTTTATAAAAGCAAAATTATAAAATTTCTAAAATATTAAATTGTTTTGAAAAAAAAAGATATCTATTATATAAAAAGAACTTTATTTTAGATATGCTATATACAATATAAATTGAAAATTTAGATTATAAAAAAGTAAATTTCTTGAATTCTGTCAAAAAAATAGCTTATGATTGAGAAAAAGAATACATATATTATTAAAATATGTATATTTTTTTTTAGAACAATGATATTTGCTTCGAAAATTTTTTATTGCATCTATATATTTATAAAAAGCCTTATTACACACGAAAGCTGGGTTATATGTTGTTTATATGATACAGTCCTAAATTATATAGAAGCATAAATTTTTTACAGCTTTTTCGTATTCACTCTCTATCTTCTACTTACTTAAGTCATACTTTCATATATTAAATGTTTCTTAAATCAAAATATTATTATATTTACGTATTGAATGCTAGAAGCCTTGTATCTACTACCAAGTAGATACGAATTATCAATGTTAATATAGAACACAATCCAATGATCGGATTCTTAAAGATACTTTTCGATAATACACAGTTTTTTGTTTATATAGATGTCACTTTTATTAGCCAAAAATTATCAGAATATTAGTATTTAATATTCATTTTTATTTTTTCATTATAAAAAAGGTAATTGCTTTATGCAATAAAAAAAAAGCATACGTATATTACAATCAGAAAGCATGAACTCATTTAAAATCATATATTTTTGAAAAAATTATGGGCAATATAAATAAAAATATAAAGACCGATGCACTAAAAATCATTTTAATCTAACAATGCTAATAGGCATTTTTATTTGAGTACTAGGCTTATAGTAAACCCTAATTTTTCTTCTTATAGCCTAATAAAAGTATATATTAGATTTTGGATATAAAATGCCATAATAAGATACAAAATACCATTGGTAAGCTTATTCTGTTGAAATTCTTATTTTTCTGAAATTAAGAAAAGCTCACTCGGAATAACCTTGGAAGAGCCTTTCTAAAATTTCATAATTCATAGGTTTTTTTTTATTAAAACGAACACAAAGTTTGCAGAAAAGAATATCTTACTATAAAATTTCATGTATAAAATCTAAGATAATATTGATTTCTTTTTTATAAAATTTTTAAATTTTTAATCTAGGTATATCTATTTATTAAGCACCATTTTTGCCTTCCACACTGTTTGAATCAAACTTTGTGTTGGCATCTATCTAGTTTTTTTATAATTTACAAACTATCGTTTTCAAGCTCACTATATACGTTTGATATGTTACCTTGGAATTTGAGTGGAAAGTGGTGTAATATTCACATTTGTATTGGAATTTCTTTACAGTACATATCTTCCCTATATATATCACAAGCCGATCTTTAATCAAGTATTTTTTTATAAATTCCAATGCATCATACATATTTGCTAGTATACCTATTGAATTTTTTGCATGCAAGTTTCTTCTCATAAACAGCAATAATTACATGTGCATTTTAAAGTATCTCGCAGGCTTTTTTATGTATATAATCTTATTAGAATTTAAAACCATTTGCAATCCTTATTTTTCGAAACACCAGCACTTTCAACCTTGTTTATGGTCGGCGTCTTCAAAATGAAGATTAAAAATAATCAAAAATTTGGATTTTAATTATATGTTGAGCAGATTTTTATCTGAATTTTTTTTTACTACATCTATTTAGGATCTGAAGTATATCTATTTAAGTCATTCGTCAATATTTTTGCATGGCAATTCCTTTTTTTTAATGTTTATTTTATTTTTATGCTTCTGTTGACTAATAACTTACCCAATTTACAAAATTCTTAAATTTAGTTGTTAAAAAAAGCAAAAAAGAATAGATGAACAACGAGATGGTAAATAAATTTAAGGAAAATATATACAAAACTAAAAAAATTTCTACTGTAATTCAAAAGCAATTCAAATTAATTTAAAATGTGGGTCTTCAACTGAACTAAACTAAAAAACGCATTTTATATAATAAAAAGTGAGAACATTGCAAAAAAAAATACGCTAAATAATTTTTTATCTTGAATATGCGTTTAGTTAATTAAGCGATTTTTCTTGCTGAGAAAGAGTTTTAATAAAATACTTAAATACTTTAGAAAATCATAATCATATGTTTAAAATGTAAGTCTGACTTTTTATTTGCTTCCAGTAATTATCGACTCTTTCCAATTATGATCTTTTTGGGAAATACATGCATAAAAAATGTTACATTGAGTTTTTATATGGTTTATAGCTAGAAAAATATGCAAAAAATAAAAAAAAATATTTTTATTTTAAAGTTTGCGCACAAAAATATTATAATTTTCAAAAATACGTTTTTTATGGCATAAAAATTGTAAAAACAATCCGTCCAATTGTATAAATGTACTTATTTGAATAAATGATTTCAAGGTTTTTTGACTCTATTTTCAAGCAAGTTACCCACACTTTTGGTTATACAGTATAGTTTAATCTACGTATTCATTTTTTTTAGCAAATTTACATATAAAATATAATATTTTCACTTAAGCTTTCTGCATAGTATATGTACATTAAAAGGTCGTTTTTATGCTGAAATCTAAATTTTTATATAATTTAATGGCAAACATATGTTTTGATATTAATTTTAATACATAAACACCCTTGTTATGAATTAGCTAAAATATTAATAAAACTATTTATTTCAATGGATAAATATAAATGAATTTGTGCAATGAATAACTTTATGGAAATTTTCAAAATTAAACGCGCAAAACTAGATGTGTATTTAAGACAGCACAAAAATATTTAAATACGCAGTGATAATGTAGCAAATATTTAATGCTCTATGGGGTTTAATTATAATTTGATTCATTTATTCTTTTTTACAATTGTAAAATTTTGATATAATTTCTTTTAATTTAATTATCTAAAGTAATTTTCATATTTTCGTTATTCGCTATATGCTTTAAAACTTCAATATTTTTTTGGTTCACCTTTTATTCACACACATTTTTTTCATTAACTACCTTTTTATCTTAACATTAAATCACAGACAGCGTGATTTTTTTCTTTACTAAATATCAAGTTCCATATTATACGCATCACTTTATATAAAATTTGCCCTATAAACTATCACCCTCCAAAAAACATAAGAATATTACGTTTTTAAAAAAAAATTTATATAATGACAGTTAACTACTAAATAAAAAAATATTAGTGCACTACATATTTGTCTATTTATCTCGTATTTTGCAGCTTATTATATTTTTAAACCAAGAATAAGTCAGAAAAAATCTTTTTACATGCTAAAACTTTTATGTTAAACCTTTTAAAGTCTGTTTTGCGTCTTTAATAACATTAACAAAAATAATTTTGTTTTTTTTCTTAATTTATCCGTAATTATTTTATGCTTCTTTTCTTGTAAGATCGACTTTTAAAGGATAAATAAATCATTAGTCACATAGATTTTTTTATTAATTTACACAAGATCATGGATCTATTGTCATCTTAACTTTAGTACCTATTAGAGCGAAAAAAAGGAATTTATAACTTAAACTGGTTTTATTAACAGAATAAATATAAGTTAAACCATAAGAATATTATAATCTTAACGCACTGTTAGATGTGAATTAAAATGATTACAATATATATTCCAACTTTTACCTGATTTTAAGGTTGTTATTTTGCGTTTTTTCTTCAAGTATGACGTGATATATTTACCATTGGAACATCATTTTTTTTTTCTTGGATAAGATCTCATCTATTAAATCTACGTTAATATTAATTTTTTTTTCAAAGTCCACAAATTTCAACTTTGTGCTTAATTACATAGACATCATAAATACCACGATAATTATTATGAGTTCCTTTTTACTCTTATGTCTATTACTATTAGTGCATAATTTTATATTTATGATAATGTAGAATTTAGTTTTTGGATATTTATCTACTCTTAAAAAAATCGATGAAAAAATAATTGCGGGTAGTTGCGTAGGAGTGAAAAAGTATTAATTTGTTGTTGGAATATATAAATATGTGTTTTTTGCTTGAATCTACTATACTCCTACACTCTAGACAAATTGCAATTTATTTGTAAAAAAAGAATATTATTGTACCGATAAACAACCAAATATGTCAATTTTACAGTTTTTAGGCAAGGGAAGCTTTAAAAGAACTGCACTGTGTTGTTTTTATCATTTATGTGTCGTATAACCTTGTTGAAATTCGATTTATACAGGTCAAGGTATTTTTTGAAAAAAATTTATGGGTGGTATTATATTGTGACAGATAAATTATATATTTTTAAAAAATAAGATCTAGCTTTTAGGCTAATCGGTCTTTATTGGACTATACTATATTTTTTTATTCCGGGTATTCTTCTTCAGATTCAATTATGTTAGAAATTATAGGCTCATCGGTCTTTATTGGACTATACTATATATTTTTATTCCGGGTATTCTTCTTCAGATTTAATTATGTTAGAAATTATAGGCTCATCGGTCTTTATTGAATTATACTATATTTTTTTATTTCGGGTATTCTTCTTCAGATTCAATTATGTAGGAAATTTTAAGCTCATCGGTCTTTATTGGATTATACTATATTTTTTTATTCCGGGCATCCTTCTTCAGATTCAATTATGTTAGAAATTGTGTTATGCAAAGCCATATGTCACGATAATTTTAAATGAATTTTTTTTTGTATATATTTTCGATAATTATAATAATCATTTTTATTATGGGTGGTATGGTTGAGTGGTTTACAAGTTGGACCCCAAGGTGGAGGGTAGCGGGTTCCACTTCCACCCACCCCACATATTTCCGAAACGAATTTACTCTAAAGAAAAATACCCAAGTGGGTGGCCAGTGAACAAGAAAAGATAAACCAATAAGACTTGACAAGTCATGAGAAATAGGATGTTGCTGTGTAAGCCGTTGAACTGTGCCTCCAGAATGAAAAAACCCCACACCGTGAAGCAAGGATATAGGTAAGTGTGGTTGTAGCTTGTAACTCTTAGCGATGAACAGTAGACATAATCCCTTTCCCACCTCATAATGACTGCCGCCTATGAGTTATGGCAGAATCCGAGTGAATTCGGGTGACAAGATATGCTGGGGGAGTTCCACATGGAGACGCATCAGTTAAGCAATAGTTCCTATTAGTATAAAGCGAACTTCTTAAAAGTAATAGACGTAAAACATAAATAAATAGAGTAAATTCAATTAGAATTTTAATATTTTAGTTATTAAATAACATAAATTATCTTTAAAGTTTAAAAATTTAAAGTGAAAACCGTCTTTATAAATTATGTAACTTCATTCTATTTTATGGGATGGCTAAAATAAGATAAAGCCCCAAATTAGTCCAGTATAAGTATATCGCAACTTTTCTAAATTTTTACTTATGTTGTAATGCATTTCTTTATCTATAAACTATACAAAAATACACATATTACTTCTAAAATTTTTTCGTGCTATATCATAATCTCTGAGCCATATCTTTCATTCTAAGATACATGAAAATGAATTTAAGCTATGACGTATATATTTAAAAATTCGTAAACCAACGTAATATAGTCAGTATGTAAATTGGACTCGATATTAAAACTATTGATGCCTTGAATTATATCTAGAATGTATAAAATAGAAAATATATATGTGAAGAAAACTCTTTTTGTACATGCTCATGATTCGTATTTTTTTTATCACGTGATATGATACATTTTCTAGGATGAATAAATAATTTATTTATTTTTTATAAAAATTTTAAGCTAGTATTTTGTAATTCTAAATGCATTAATATACAGATTTATAGAATAGACTACTTGTAAAATACCATACATGATATATAATCTTTTTTTTAACGCCGAGAAATATAAATTTCGATGATAAATTATTAAAATGGATTTTATTTTCTTGATGATTCAAATATATATACTTAAAACGTTCTCGATAAATTAAGTATCCTTATAATAGTAAAAATTAATCTTTTTTAACAAAAAATCCTGCTTAATTTAGAAATTAGTGTAATTCCAATATTTTAACTTGCTTCCCATACAAAAAATTATACTTTTTGACTTTTCGCTCCTATAATACCATTTATAGCATTTTATTAATGATAAAACTTAAAATTTTTATAAAAAAAAATTGGGTGAAGGCGCCTAGAGTGAGAAAATTTATACCTTTAACCTATATTAATTTAGATGTATAAAAAAACTGGCATTTAGCATTCTTTCTTAGCTAAATAATATAATTAAAATGATAAAATCTAATATAAGAGACCAGTATCTCTTGGTAAATTTATATAAGATGAACTCAAATATAAGTTATAACTATCCTACTTTTATTTTATATAAAATGAAATCACATTAATATAAGCAATAAGTATATTTTGATAAATATATAGATCAAAAAAAATCTAATTAACAAATATTTCATGTATACTATATATTTTTAAAAGCAAAAACGCATGAAAATATGTCCACATTAAGTTTTTCTAAGTATATCGTCAGATGTTCTAACTTTTTAAATACCGAACAATAGGACATTAATCATCTTGCAATAAAGTGTTTTAGAAAAGACTTTATAAATATACAATACATATAAATACAGTTAAAATTCTAATCTTAGAACATTAATCATAACTTTATGGATTTTAAATATTAAATTTTATTTTATTTTCTCAGTTTCCCAATCATCTTTATAATCAGAAGGTATTTATAATGGTTAATTTATCATAAATATTGTCAGATATACATTATATTTGTATTTAGTTTTCCAATTAAAAACATTCATAATGTATATAAAACATGCTTGTGCATCTAATACCATATTCTTTTACTATAAAATGTGCTATAATTTAAATAAAAAATTTTTATAACCTATTCCAGCCATGAATGGTATTATAATTGTTGAATATTATTTATTTTTTACTCAATCAAATTTATATGTATCTACAGAAGAAATATTAACATTAGGTTTGCTTTATTCTAAATGATTTTTTCTCTGAGCCCTTAATTATTATCGAAAAAAAAATTATTTTTATGAATGTATATATATATTTTGAATAATATTATTTAGTCATCATAAAAAATATTTGAACGACTCAGTTAAAATTTTTTTCTTTTTATAGTATTTATTTAAAAAAAAATGTATAAATCTCGGTAATATATTATTAAATATATTAATATCATGTAGATCAATTGACTATTTTTTTATCGTACAAAATATTTTATCGATCCGGATTCTCATCAATTTTTCCAATATACCATTTGTTTGTAAATTTTTTTTATGCATCATAGTAAACGATTATAGATGCGGATTTATATCTTAAGCTTGCTATTATATTTTATTATATTTATGAAAGTATAATATGCAACACCAAACACAATTATTGATACGAATTAGTATCTAAGTTACATATTTTATCTTATTATTAATAAGAAAAAAAATTTTAAATATAAAAAACAATCGCTGATGCGAAATATTATCTGCTTCTATAATTTTTGTTTTTTTATTTTTATAAAAAAAGATCTGGTTGACATAGAAAAAATTTATCACGATTAAAAAGTAGCGATTGTCGGAGGTCTAGATATTCGAATTTTATTCTTTCACTATAATTAAATTATTGCGTATTATACTCACGTGAGTACATTTATAAATAGCAAACAAGTAATTATTTCAGCTATCTACATGAAAAAGAAACACTCTTAGGTTATTCCATTGTAAATAATACCTTTTAGTTTATAAAGCATACTTGACTGTACCGTTGAAACATTTTTAATCAATTTTAGGATGCAAGTGCTAG
Source organism: Rhyacophila brunnea (assembly GCF_057557595.1). Lineage (NCBI taxonomy): Eukaryota > Metazoa > Arthropoda > Insecta > Trichoptera > Rhyacophilidae > Rhyacophila > Rhyacophila brunnea. The sequence goes on from NW_028233352.1 coordinate 638,522, forward strand.
TTATAAAATCTAAAATTGGTATTAAGAGGATGTTTAATCGTAGCGGTAACCCGTCGGTGTGGTCAAATTTAAACTGTTTATCTTTTTTTATTATACTTGAATTTAATTTTTCTAAAAAAAATATTAACATTATAGAAATATTTATATAATTAATATTCATTACATCTTCAAAACTGATGTCTAAAGAAGAGTTTTTTTACTTTTTTAATACTTGTGATTTCTAGATTGGACTCTTTTTTTTCAAAAAAGTATAAGAAAAAAATATGTTTAAGAAATCTAGGCTATTATTAAGAAAAGAAATATTAAGAAACACTGGACATATATTAAATGGTTATAATTTTTCTTATATCTGAAGAGTTTAATAAAATTATAAAACTATTGATTAAAGATGTAATGCTATTGATCCTTTAGAAAATAATATTGGAAAATAATTAAATGCTAATTAAAAAAGAAGAAAAATGTCTAAATTAAATACTTTTACACTAAAAAACTTGAATTCCTAGGAACTTCATATTTTTTTTATTTAAGTAGAATATGAACCATTGGATCTTAAACCTGATATTAAAAAATAAAATGAAGATAGATACTAATATATTAGTGCCTTTGGGAAATAATGAAACTATTTTTTTATTTTATTTTTTGTTAATACTATCATATTTATTTAGAATAAAAAATTATATACGTTTAAATTATATCAGCCCACTTTGAAATCAAAAAAAAAATTTCGCATAAAATCTTGATATCTTGCGATAACAACAGGTGAATTTTTTTCAAGAAAATAAAACAGTTGTATTATAATAATCAAAGTTAAAATTTTTATCACTCCGTCTTTGTTTTTCTTCTACTGATCAAGAGTGTATACATAATGATTTCATAAATTACTATTCCATGTTTTTCTTCTACGGATCATAAGTATATGCATAATGATTTCAAAAATTACTATTCCATGTATTGATATATCTGGAAATATGTCAATTCTTTGAATTTCTTTTATATTTTCTAAAAATGAATATGGCCAGATTTTTAGTGATTTTGCAATATGCCTACAGAACAAGTATTAAATGAAAGAAAAACAAGCCACAATAATGACGTGTAAATTAGAATTATTCAATAATCGCATTTCTTTATTCCAAAAAAAGAATAGGAATGGAAAAGCAGTACATACATATTTGTTAATATATTTAGACCACAATTTTTATAAACACTTTTGATTGGATATTTATTTATGAAGTAATTTTCTTTTTATCGATTTTATCTATTTAGACGTAATCAGCGTGTTGGGAATATCGCACAACTCCTTAATACATCTTTTATCCCCTGCCCTGATCTATATCCATTAAATTGCTCTTCTTCTCTAAATGAGATGAGTTCAAGTGTCTTGCGGTGTGAGAGTGCTTGCATGTATGCTTCCACTTCATCCAGGATTTTCAACTTCTTAACATATTTTCTATGAATAACTATATTATATTTGACATTTCGTATGAAGTCATCTGCTAATGACGATCGTTCACGTAATAAAATCTTAATTTTTAGCCTATAAAAATAAAACATAAGTATAATATTCTAAATTTGTGTTTAGTATTGTAAGAATTCATATTAAAGTATGATTAAAGATAAATAGAAAGAAAGAATTTTTCTATGTGCATATCAGACCCTCGTTCCTTGTAAAATATCACAATCATACCACACTATGTGGCTTAAATTGCATACGTGCACCGAGAAATCAATTAAAAAAGTATAATTAGCATATTAAAGTGTTTTTTATATTAAGAAGATTTATTTTACTGTATAACAGCTTAAACATATTCTCTGCATACTCAGAGGGGCGATAAAAGTTTACATTTCGGAATTTAAAAGACCCTTCCGTGAAATCCTGCTTTAAAGACATAAATATGTATTTTAGACCGCATTTTTACTAATGAAGAGATGTAAAAGCATCATATAATCTTTCTAAAGAGTTACCTGACGTATGTTTATATAAGATATAATAGATAGAAAGTAAATTTACCCTCAATAAATAAAATAAAGGCTCAAAAAAGATATTTGTATTCCTTAGCCATTAAATCTTATAAAAGTTGATAAAATATGTGCGCTCCTCTTTTTTTAACTAGAATATTGCTTTATATAAACTTAAAAAAGTAAAAATTTTTAATATTTTAATATTTTAACAAGGGTATTAATTTGCGTTTTCATGGATATAATATGGATAATTTTATGCAGCTATTTCTTGAGAAAAACAAAAAATAGCATATTTATAATATAAGAGATGGATTAAAATACGAGTATTCTTCTTTGTAAAATATTAATTTATATTTCTGAACATTGGATTATAAAAAAAGGTTTAATAACTGATTAGCTGCCGACTTCTCACTTTAATTATATTATGAATATATTTTTAAAAAAAATTTTCATTCCGGATTCGATTTAGCTTGCAATACTTATTGGTTCTTTTATTATAATTGGATTATATTTTGAAATAGAAATGTGATTATAGCATTAAGATCTCCATTTACATAAATTTAGATCCTTCATTAAATTACAAAAAAAAATATATTAAAACTTGAAATTCAAATGATTTTATAAATAATCATGAATGTCTATAGAAATTTATACATCTTAAAATATAAATATAACATATATAATTTGTTCATTAATTAAAATTCCTCTTTTTTAGTCTAAAAAAATTTAATTTGCATTTTTTAGGATCTTTAAATATTATCTATTACAGCTTGTAATGTATAAAATTCCAAAAGATTTTTTATAAACTTTTTTCCGTAATATAGTTCTATTTCCACAAGAAAAATCAAGTGCATTAGTTTTCGATATTCCTAGTGAATATCTGAAAATAACGGTACGAATATATATATTCATTTATACCTTTTATATATTATTAGTCTCGCCCAGAAATCTTAAGTCTATTTTTATATTATATATCAATTTATTTCTTTTCGTCTTTTACCTTTTATCTTCTTTTTATGAGCATATAATATTTTCATTCATAGAGGAAAAAATTGAAATGGATATATAGGTTTCAATAAATCAAATAATCTTATTTGATGTGAAAATAAGATAAATACGTTGTGCCTTAATAATTGTAAAAACGATACAATTTTAGATTATATCAAAACTTGATTTCAGTATGAAAAAAACTATATGCTGATTTTCAAATATTTCTAATTCAAATATGATATTAAAATAGTAATATTCAATTCTAAAAGAATACATACATTAAATGTATTAAATCACAATTTATTTTTCTTTTTCACATGATAGTTTCCATTGCTGAAAAACTATGTAAGATGTTTATGCTGATTCTAAGCTATAATTTACATTATAAAAGAAAAATTGGACTTATAATTTTCTAAAATTATAAAAATTAGACTTAAGGTTTACTAATAATAATAAAGATTAGACTTAAATCGTAACACAATCTTATTATAATGAGATATAAATATTGATACCTTTGCGGTAAATCAAAAAGAAAATTTTGGTGTATGTCATGAATATTTTTAAGTTGAACGCATAACTAGCGCATTTTATACATTGCTATAATAAAACTTCAAAAACATCATTATTTGGATTAAAAATCTTTTTAATTCCATGAGCTTACTTAATGCAACATTTTATATATCTATTTAAACAAAGGTTGTTTTTTATATGTTTTACGGTTATTGAAATACATTATAATTTATGAGTTATAGTTATAAATTAGCCTGTTCACCATCAGCTAGTTTTTATAGGAGACTACAACTTAACTATTGAAATTATAGAGTCGCTTAATATATAATAAATTTTAAAAAATAGTTTTAATGCTATGAATACATATCTTGAGATGGGACCTTATGTGGCTCTAATATTTGCAGGAAAATTTCAACTTCGTTAAAATTACATATAAAAAGTCATATCAATTGATTAGCTATCATTTATAAAATTACAAATATGCAGCATTTTTTTTGATTAAATGTCATAGTAAGATCGCACAAACTAAAATTATCAGATTTCTGTACATAACACATATAAATAATTAAGGACGAATAATTCGCGTAAAAACTTTTTATAAAATTCCAAAAAAGCAAATAATATTAAAACCATCACAACTAACTAAAACCATGCAGTTTTAAGCCTGATTGGATACTAAGAACTCAAAACACATAAAAAAGAGAGAAATAATCGACCGAAAAAAAAAATAGTCTTTAAATTACAAGAAACAATTAGCTATAAAATTCAAGGCATTCTTTGGTTAAAATAACCAGACTTGTTGTTATCCGCACCGATTTTTTTTCATAAATATATGTTATTCCCAAAGATTTTTACATTTTATATACTGCTGCAGATGAAACATTTAAGCACATAAATTCATGTAAATAGAAAAGCATTTGTCTTTTTAATTAAATATATTATCTAGAAAATTCCTGTGATTTATTTAAATTTGCAAATTTTATATTTTATTATGTGAACAAAACAATGTTTTTTGTCCTTTATGACTAATGGTAAACCATTTTAACCAAGAATTCGAACGAAAGACATTTTTTATATTTTGCGGATTTAACAACTAAAAAAACCCACAAAAAAAATTTTCTAATATTATTGAACAATCTATCACATTTTTTATACTTTTACACTATTGTGATATATTATATCGCATCTCTCATATAAGATATATTATGATTTCCGCAAAAGATTATAAAAAACAGTTTTTTAATGAATAATCTAGAAATGCAAACCTTTTTATAATATTGGGAATCTTTTATCTTAAAATGATCTGTTTATTATATGTTCTGTGTCTGGTTTACATAGAAATTGCGTTATTTTGTAGGTTTTAGACTACTTTAGTTCAAAAAAACTAATGATTGCTCAAACAAAAAGTTTGATAATATTAGATATTAAAATCATCTGTAAAATCGCATATCCAGAATATAATTTTTAAGGCAATATTATTAAGTTTTATAAGATTTTTAGCGTTTTGTGTATTCTGCAGATGGCATTTTAAACCTTTACTTTACTAGTTGCATCGAAAAGATAATATTTCATCAGAAATAAAAAAATTATTTTTTGATACAAAGCCTCAATGTTTTAAATTATAAGATTAAATCTTCGAAGATGAATAACCCAAAAATTATTATAACTAAAATCTTTGCTCCTTTTTTTCATGATTTTTTTTGTGTTTTTTTTTCATATTAATTCTAAAATTTTTTGAAAATTTTATTTATTATTATTGAAACAGGTAGAAATAAACGATAAAAAATAATTTAAATAGTTTGATTTCTATGACCGTATAAAAAAATGATTCCGGCGTTCTAAAATTCTTATTTTTTTTGCTTTTAAAGTATATTAAAGAGATGTATGCAAAACAATTCATATTTTCAGTGTAATAATTTTTCATGTTTGTCAAGCACATCTCGTAATTTATGCTTCGAATATATATTTTAAATTGCTTTTGAATCCAGAAAAATATAATTAATATGCGAGATTGCTTATTTAATAATCCAAGTCAAATTTATATAATACCTGCCATATTTATATAGAAAAAAGCGAAGACAGCCGAAAGTCATAGTTTTTTAAATATATTTATAACATCTCAATGCGAATTTCTTATGAAATTGCGAAGATTTTTGTCTTGAAAATTTTTCAATACTGCAATAGTATAGATTTAAAGTGATGATAAACTTTTTTATAGTTATTTGTATTTAAAAATATTTGGCGTATAACAGTAATGACTTTCAGCCTACCAAGCTAAATAGAACTTTTTTATTGAGGCGATTTCTAAATAAATTATAAATTTTTGAAAATAAATATTATCATCATATTAGAAGACGAACGACAAAAATCCATATGAATTTAAAAAATTAGAAACTATGTGCGCAATATATAAATTGTATATTCAACACCTTTATATACTCTATTATGAGCTATATAAGCCATTTTTATATAACTATACTATGTAAACACCTTTATGATTCTAAAATAAATCTTTAAAATTTTAGCAGATTACAATAAGTTATTTTTATAATAAGTATGAGCAATTAAATAGAAAATAAACTCTAGTAACAAAAAAATTCGATTATTAAGTAACTTCTTGACTATTTTTAAAATTGTAAAAAGAAACTGAATATAAAATTATTTGCTCAAAATTGTTTATTTACGGTATAATGTCATTTCGATTTTAAAAAAAATATTTATCTGCTTAAATAAACAAAAAATATAACAATTTACACAAGAATATTATTTTAAAGGCGCATTATAAATAGTTTAAGGATCTACCGAAAATACAAAGTTTGATTTTGTTTTTTAGAAAAAAATATTCTGAACTGCTTTATCGTTTTATTTTATTTTTTTCGTCCACATATTTTTTTCTATCTCCATATAAAATGTACCAATTTATCTAAATAAATAAATTAAAACATATATTTTCATATGAAATATATGATTGTATAAAATTTTCTAGATTCGGTGGCGTTGTAATATGAATCGAAGCATATTGATATATTTAAATTAGATTCATCTGGCATCGTTCTATGATAAAATAATAAAAAATGAGCGTTTTCGTATAAAAAAGGAAAAAATTCATTTTTCAGACCTATCGACGATCATTTGATATTTTTGTATGATTTATACGTTTATTTTGCACATGTATGGAGTTACACTGTGAGTAACTTGAAACATTATAAAAGAAAAACATATAAAAAAAAGGAATTTAGTTATGAAAAAATTTATCTTGAGCATTATATCTTTTTATATTTACAACATTGCCAGCAATAGAAGTTGATTTAACACGCCTATAATATCAATTATATGTATATTATTATTTTTGAGATCCACTTTATCAAGATTATATGTAATTTTTTTGGAATTGATGATTTAAAAATCTTAAGTTAAACAGAATGTTTAAAATCCATTCCTGATTAATTTAATATATTCTCTTTCACAGAGAAATCTTTTCTAGTAAAACGATAAACTAAGCTAAAAAAATGTAGGAAATAATATATCGTGTGTTATATCATAATTAAACTGGTATTTCATTTTCTACATGGATAATTATTATTTCCAATGTTCATTAAAATATAAGGATCTCCAAAACTTTATGGTTAAACAATTTTTTTCGTCTATGATATAAAATAATTACTATCTATTAAAATGATGTGATACAGAGATGAATCTGATTTTTTAATAATTAACGTAAAGAATAAAAAGAAGCATGTGAATCTTTATAGACATGGAATGATATATTATTAGAAATCTAATAAATCACCATTTTTAATTGATATAAAACGAACGAATGTTATCTACCATGACAGCTTATATATTTATTTTGAGGTTATATTTCTTATAAAATTTTTTGTTTACTTGCGTCTAACTCATGATTGCTCTACACGGCAATTTGCTGTTATATTTTATACAAAACCATCGAATATCTAATCATTGTACATTTTCACGTCTAAGATTTTTATTGATAAGATCTAATATAAATCTATTGTTTTGCATATGTATTCTTTCTTTCGAATCTCATATCCATAATCTAGAGCATATACAATAAAAAGTGGTGTTTATGCATATTTATTTGCTATGCATAAAACTAAGATTAGTATTTTTTATTTAACGGCTATATTTATAGTCGTAATTTTTGTTTTTGTTCTCAGGCACAGCTTGCTTGATTCTCTGTAAACAAAGCGTATTTATACTTTCGGCTATCTTCTCCTCTCCATAGTCTTCTTCAATATCCCTCCTTCTTTTGAGACCTATTAATTCAAGGGTTTTATTCAATCCCAAGGTTTGAATATATGCCTCAACCTGGTTAGTGACATCTAGTTTTTTTAGGTACCTTCTATGATATCGTGTCACACACCGTCCCATGTTATAACATATGAAAAATATTTTTGTCTTGCATTTGTATGATAATGACAGTTCAGATGCTAGCAGGTCATATTTTTCAATTTTTCGTTTTCAACTATGTTTATATTATCAATACTTTTTACGCCAATTTTGATCAGAGTGATGCAGTTCTTCGTTTTGTCATAAAAACAAAATTCAGGTCTTTCATAAGATAACTTTAAGTCTGTTTATATTCTTGTATCAACTTTTTATCTCTGCGAATTCGTTTTCCATTATTTCTTGTACAGAGTGTCTGTGGATTTTCGGGTTTTTTTAAAATTGTATTTTCTTGCCAACATAAAGTGAAGACATCTTACAATCTCGTTGTGTCTTCTTGTATAGTCATGACCAAGCATTTTTTTACATCTGCTTGCTAAGTGGTCGACAGTTTTAATTGAGTCGTTACAGTGCAGGCACCTTGATCTTTCTCAAAAGAATACGTTTCTATCCTAAAAAAAGCAGAATCTCGCCTCTTCTAATGGTCTGATATTTCCATATTGTAGCCACTTCGAGGATCCTAATATTTCAAGCGTTAAATTTTTATGAACATCGTTGAGTTTTTGATGTAGTTTTTTTTGTTTTATTTTACACAATAAACTCTCTTTTTGTTTTAATTCAAGCGGAGGAAGGTCTATGTCAACGAGACCATATTTTGTTCTGAGAAATTTATTTATTACGGATAGATGTGTTGCGTTTTCATTTTCAAATTTAAATATTGCGGCTTTTCTGGGTGATTGTCTTTTTTCTTGGTTTAGAGTTTTATATAGTAGGTAGAGTATTCTTTCGGATTTAAACTCAATATTTTCCAATCCCCGTCCTAGTTCATTTCTTGTAAGATAAATCTTTTTTTATTGGCTGGTTGTAAGTGTATTCCATTTTCTATTAGTATTCGCTCGATTTAATCATCTAGCTTTCTAAAATCTTCTGGTTCTAGCTTTAATAAACCCACATAGTAGTTTATCAGTAATATTGCATATTCATTAATCGCCTTTATATTGTTTTCACCATTTTGTTGTGTTTTTAATATGCTTTTAACTCTTTCTAGCATTTTTATTTCTAATTTTATCCATCGTTTCGGGTTTAGTTCACGATTTGAAATCTTCCAGTACCCCGAGATATTTATATCCATCTTTTCCTCCTATAATGTGGCATTATCTTTGCAATTTATATTATAGTAGCTGATTTGGATAAGTTAATTTCCATTCCGATACATCCGAAGAATTTTGTTGCTTCATTGGACATTAGTTTTAAATTACTTTCTTCTTTCGACAAAATCTTTTAATCGTCAATGAAAAGGAAGTGATTGGTTGTAAATTCCTTCTTATCAAGGTTGATGGATATAGATGGAAACTTTTCATTTAATTTGCGGCTTAGCATATCCATACAAAGAACAAACAATAGTGGAGATAGGCTATTCTGAGTGTATAATCACCTTTTCAATTTTTTTCTTCAAGATTTCTTCATTGTTTAATCTTAGATAACTTCTAGTTTTTTGTTAACACGGATATAAAGGCAATCATCTATTCTTGAATGTTAAGATTTTTTAAGCAGGACAGAAGATACTCGTGGTCGATTGAGTCAAACGCTTTTTTTATATCTCACCATGTTACGTGTAATTCATTATTATGTTCACTGTGCATTGCAACGTTTATCATGGCTTGTTCTTTAGCTCCCTGTACTCTTCTGACTGTACCAAGTTGGTTTTCTGATAGTAGGTTTCGGGATTCGACGTCTTTCTGTAGTATCATTGTGACAGCTTTAGTTGTCAATTTATATAAGTTTGAAATACATGTTATAGGTCTAAATTCCGATCCATTTAAAACTTCTTTTTTAAGTATGAGGTATGTGATAATAGAGTAGAACCAACTTTTTACCTCTTTGTTTTCCAGGCATATTAATTTTACTGTTTCTTATAATATTGGATGTAGTTTTGTGATTTTTTTGATGAAGAAGTTGTATATACCATCGCATCCAGCAGCTTTCCAGTTAGGCAGGTAGTTGATGATCTGGAAAAATTCTGTTTCAGAGATAAAAACCATTTGTGGTGTGTTTTCCAGCGCGTTTTTGCGCAGGTAAGTATCGAAGTTTAAAATTTCCGTGCTTTAGTCGAAATATTTGACCAGAAATTCACAATATTTTCCTTATCTGCCTTAATTTCTGTTTTTACCGTATCTGTTAATGCTCTATAAAATTGTCTTCTGTTGACTTCGAACTGGGTGTTTGTTTTTGTTAATTCTTTTCTTTTTTCATATTGCTCTATCTGTTTATTTATTAATCTTATTTTATCGTTATTTTTAGTAATCACTTCAAGGACATCATTTTTTTTGTCAAGTATCTTGTTATTTTGTCATAAGACTTTTCTAGGAAATCTTGCCATACTTTCTAGGAGTTTTACTGTGTTTCTTACGTAGGATTTGAGGGTTGTGTTAATTTGATCATATCTTTTTATTTTTTCCTACTTTATTAGTACGTAGGATTTGAGGGTTGTGTTAATTTGATCATATCTTTTTATTTTTTCCTCCTTTATTAGTACGTAGTTTAATACTTTCTGGAAAGATTTTAATGTTAACTCTTCGTAACTCTTTTGGACAGCTTGCAAGATATTTTCTATATCGCACATGTTTTGAGGGTGGTGGTTGGTGATGTGCGCATTAACCGCTAAATTCAGACCTTCAATTTTATCGCTTTTAACTTTAGCATATGGTATTTTTCTTGTTCTAGGGTGTTTTGTGATGTCCGTATTTTCTAAGTCCGTCAGTACTCTGAGAAATGTTTTTTATGCATCTGTCGAGGTTAATGCAATGGTTAAGTGTTTTATAGTCTTCCTCTTGATCGCTTTGTTTTCTTCTTTTCCTTTCTATTTCTTTGAACTTCCGGACTTGTCTTCTTTTCGCATCATTATCTTTTAGAATGTTTGATGATTACCCTTAAATTTCAGTCATGCTTTTATCACAGTTGAAAATATCATTGTGACTCATTAGGAACTCTTGCCAGCCAGATCTCGGCATTCTTCCGAATCGTTTTAGGATCGAGGTATAAGCCTCTTGAATTCATTGCTCTTTCTCGGCGGGTGTATTCTTGCAGATGGCTATATGAATAAGAAGAGCCCTGGTATGAATGCGTGTGGTCGTGTGAGTTTCAGGCAATTTGTCGGTTGAGATTATTGTTGCAGGATCGGTTTTTGAATGTTCATCTTTGTAGTTCTCCTCTCCTGTTTTTTCTTTATTCCCCATTTTAAACTAAGATTATACTATTATATACGTAAACAAATGTAAAACGGCTATAAATTAATACAGTAAATTCAATTTTTGCGTCAAAATTTGCATTACCCATAATGATCAAAAATTTGATATTCATATTTGTTTATTAGGTAATTATTTGATTTTAAATCAGCATTTTCTATTATTTCAAAATGGAAGATAGCAAAAAGCTCTTATACTTTTATCGAATTTTGTACACATATAACATAATGTAGTGAATTTATCGCCAGTGTTATTTAGAGTATTTACTTGGATATTTTTTTGCGTCTTCGATATATGGTTTATAAAAAGAGCTGAAACATAAAAATAAACAATTTTCACAATAATATAAATGTATGAGGTCAAATTTAATACAATATTGAATTTACAAATGATGTGTTATAAAAATTAGCTTTCACTTTTAAACATAGATTTGAAGTGAAATAATTCTATAATCAACATGGCAGTTTTTATTTGTATTTATCGTAGAAAGTTTGTCTTGAATAAAAAAGTCTGACAAAAATGTAAATCATCTTATAATTATTTTGATATGCTTTATTGTTGATAATTCACGCCATTTATTATGACTCATAAAATTTCTTATGAATTAATAATTGTAAAAATTCAACATTTTAACATAACGATATACATTATAATTTCATAACAATTCTGTTTAGAAAATAAATTTATGACACAACAAATTATATGCGTATTATTCTTTTCTGCGTAAAACTTTGTATTTCTCATAAGAAATGACATACTTTTATACTTAGATATTTTATTGCTCTAAATAGCTTTTTCTGTACATTCTCCTTACTTTTACTGTAATTTTGCGATATTAATACGATCATATTAAGTTAAGCTGCTTGATCTTTAATGGATTTCCAGCATACGGATATTCGAAAAGCGATATTTTGAGATCTAGTGAATTTGATGTCATATAAACCTATTTGTATTGCAAAAAACTAGTCATAACATTAAAAGGTTAATTTTTCATTTACATATAAATTTTATTTTTTTTTCATTTTGAAAAAGTGTAGACTTTAATAAAACGTTAAGATGAGATTATATCGTCTAAAAAGATGCTTATAATCATCCAAGTCTGTATTTATGAATTTCAAGATGTAATGGTACTTCTATTGATTTAAATAAGTAATGCTTATAGCATATCAACAACACGATAAACAAGCTAAAAATATTTCCCTGTTCGCTTCAAGAACACATAAACAAGAAACTTAAGATATATTTCAGTGTATATCTATAATTTTGGATAATTTAGCCTTATATTCTTTTTGTCTTCTTTGTTTTTATTATTGTCATACTATAGGTTTAAGCAAGCATCAACATTTAAAATTGTATATATGCATTTTATTTTTTTTTTATACAAAAGCTATACAAAATCCTATTTCAATATTCAGAAACGAATTGGTGATATATTCATTATAATCAATTTCATTGTATTTTTTTGTAAAATTGATCAACTACTGTGTGTTTATATGTTTCATCTAATTTAAATATTCTATATTTTTTACAACTTACAAATAAAATATACTAATTATATTGCTAAAAAAAATGATATTTTCTAAAAGCAACAGGGCATAAAGAAAGTGAAATCTGGGAAAACGTTAGGATATGGTTACACATTGAGTTTCTAAAATATATTAGATTTTCGATATGAAAATATATGCTGTATTATAATAAAACAAAAAGAATTTCAGATTTACATTTTATAAATTTTTTAGCACACTATTCGAGTTATTAATAGACTTCTAAATTCCAAGCTATATTTTAAAGGTAAAAAGGTTTCATAGTTAATAATATTGCTAAATAATCAAAAGGTGTTTTATATAGATTTCTAATGACTTCGCAATACGGAACGTAATAAATCGGTTGAAAAATATATTCAATAAATTTATGTTTGGTTTATCAATATGCTATTCGTGCACTAAAATCAAAAAACATTGGCCGAGCTTAGTTGAAAAAAAATATAAACCCCTTTCTTAGTTTTGTTCCTTAGTACTAAAAATATGTACATACCATAACGAAAATCAAAGTCTAATGGATAAATTTTTTATTGCAAATAACTTATCATGTAAATATAATATATAATTTATAATTATGAAATACAAGAAATGTTCGTATAATTTATTAAGAGATATTATTTAAAAGTTTTATTTGTTTCTATTTTTTTAAGACCTATTTCAAAAGAATAACATTTATGCTACAATTTTAAGGGATTTCATTACACAATAAAATACTCGAGTTTTATAATATAAATTCATTTTTTCCAAATACTTGCAGGTGCGTTGCAGGCAAATAATATACAGTAAAAGGCGATTTATATTATTTTTTTGCGAAAAAATTGGGTAAAAAACCAAAGAGTATCACGTCAAAATATTATTCTAAAATATGTCTATAGTGGACGCTTATATAATTTTTGGATATCAAAATATTTTTTAATAAATTCTGAAGTGGTTTAGCGAGGTTAAAATCAAATTTCACACATCTAGAAAATCAAATTATAAGTATATATAATAAATGAATAGTAAGAATTGCAATAGAAACGCTCCAAATGACATTATAAACTTTGTAAAAGAATACAAATAAATTATATTTTTGGCTTTTAATAAAATCTATTGATAATAGATTTTTAATACTTGAACATTTCCATCTATTATACGACAATTTTGAAAAATAATTCTTATATTTCATGTAATTTCACATTGAATATATGAATATTATCTAAAAAAAATGAGTTTTATATTTAAAGGTTTTAAGACAAAGCATTATCGGTTATACTTAATGTATACTGTGCTCGGGTAGAATATAATCTTTATAATTAGATTTAAACATTATTTATTAAACAGAAATATTTCTGAATTGTTAAATTACCATACAGAAAACGACCAAGATAAAAAAATTTTATTACATTTTTTCTACATTTATAGATTTTAGTTTTTGTATTCCTGCAAAACATTAACATAATCCGATTATAATTTTTTAAATATACGTCGAAAATTATGAAATCTGGGGTATATCATAGACGTGATTTATTTCATATGCACTAACAAACTACGTTTCTAAAAAAAAATACCGTTATCTAAAATTCTTAATACTTTAAGACATTATTGAATAGTTTTATGCGCAAAATTATGTATTATACCAATAAAATTTTTGTTTTTGCTGTTGAATTTATGTGTCATATATATTTTACTCCTTGTTCTTTTACAAATTGAATATATAATTCTATATTTGAAGCATTATTTATATGAATTTATTTTATTTCTAGTATTTTATATTATAAATTTCTTTCGTACATAAACGTTTTTTTATGTCATATATCATAGCTTCATAAAATTTATATGCCTCTAAAATTTATAAAACAAATAATATATAAAATGATTTATTTCGACTCTTATATAATCATAAAAAATTATTTACATGCAGAGGATTTACTAAATAAAAAACGTAAAATTCGAAAAATGCAAAATAAAAATACAATGTCATTTAGTATTATTAGAAAATGACTAAAAAAATCTATTATATGTCGACATTTGTAATATATGAAAGCATAAATTAATTTGAACATATCACTTAAATCAGATCAAAGACAAGATTAAAACATCCTAAAAACATATGTAAAATTAAGTGTTTATATTGATATACACTAATTGTTCAGATTAAAAATTTCAATAATGATAGTTGTATATTTTATTTAAATATTTCCATACTTATTGTCCTTATATATTAATAATTTAATATTGTATGTGTCAAAATAAAAAAAGTGCTTATTTTATTGTTTTATATTAGCATGATAATATATTTTCTTCTTATTGTTTTTTTTTATTTATTTTTTGGTCCCCCCCCCAGTCATCATTATTGAAGTCTAGAATTTTAGGAATCAAGAGTATGCTACCAAACTGCCGCAATAAGCTTTTAATTCTAAAATCCAACGATTCTAATTTTTTCAAATCTTGTTGCATCGCTATTAAAGACAGGATCAAAATTCTGATTATTATGTAAGCTAGATTTATTTGACTGTCAGGTTCCTCGGCACTAAATCTTTCGTGATCAGTTAGTTTGATTTTTTTTGAGGTTTCATAATCTGATTTACCTTCGTTCTCTGGTGGTTGTAATTTCTTTGTTCTTTTTTTAAAATAGAAAATCTCCAGTTCATGGCTTTCAAAAAAGGGTAAAGAAGACGGATCTTTTATAGCCTTTAATTTTTCTAGTACGTTCAAAAGAATTTGCTTGACCCTTTCACGTTTTCTTTTTGAATTAAATTCCTGTATTTTCATACCATTTATCTTTACTTCTGTTTCGAATTGACTTTTTTTTTCAATAGCACGTAAAATGTTTTTCATTTCTCTGTATATGTTTTTGAGCAATTGTTCTTGATAAAACATCCACAGTAGATTAATCATTGTATTTTTTTTTAGATCACGTGCAATTATTTTAGTATCCACCATTTTGTAAAATTCTATCTTACCTTTACTGTTTGAATCACACAGTTTCAAAGGATTTCTTCTACTATCCTTTGCTTGTGCATTTATTCGATCACTAAAAAAATCCTGATTTATTGCAAACCCATATTTTAGGGTTGCTTTAATTCTATCCAACAATATCACTATTGTATATATCTCATCTGATTCTAATATTTTTTTATTAGCCACATTTTTCCATTCTTCTTCTTGAATGTCTTTGCGACATGTTTTAAAAAATGAAACCATTTCTATCATATTGCTCAAATCTATATCAGATTTCAGAGGGCCTGATTCTTCTTTTTTTATTGTGTTCATAACATTTATTTCCTCTTCATCATTTTTCTTAAGCAAGCAATGACCCATTGAATTTGATTTCATAACCTTCAATGCTTCACTGGTAGTAAAATTTGAGATTACAAATATGACATGAAAGAATATATTCATTATATAAAATATCAAAAAAGAAATATATTTATACTGATTGTGATAATTTTTGATACGCAGAACGTTTTAGATTTTAATTTGTGTATAAATTAAAAAAGATTCATCTAGATCGCATAAATGATATTATGTAGAGGGCACCATATTATAAATGTCTCATATAAAACGAACTATATATATTCAGACTTTTGCTATATTATCTTCTAAAAGCAAAACCTCAAAGTTTTAGAATATTAAATTTTCTCTAAAGGAGAAGTGTGATTACATTATAAAATAAAATTGATTTTAGATATACTTTACTATTGTATAAAATCGATAATTGCATTATTAAATAATAAAAATGCTAAACTTAGAAATATTAAAAATAATTTATACAAAAAAAGATATTTTTTAGTCGAAATCTGTAAAAGGGTATCTAATATTAAATGTTAAAAAAAAATTACAAATATTTTAATTTATTTTTTTAGTTTGATTCACAGTTTTTTATCGTTTTTCGAGCAAAACTTCACAATACTACATATAACAGAATTTGCAATTCTTCTTTTCATCTCATCATTTTACAATCTTTTTCGATGCATCTTCATTACTCAAGACTCATTATTTTACGTGTCTTCTACAATCCTATTGTTTTTGCGGATGCTTTCGCTTTTGTTGGCATTTATTACATCTTCAGATACGACTTTTGGTATTTTAACACCAAGTAAACAATTATTTATATTTATTTTTATCGTTTTATTTCTTGATTGAAAGTTGATTATTATAGATTTTTTATATGATAAACTATGTAATTGTAACAAAATTGCGAATCTGTACATTATAAAATCGACATAAAAATTATAAGGTTGCTTTCAGCTTTCAATAGCTCAAATAAATTATAAATTTCTTTTTATCTCGATTGTTTTTCCGGGTTACCAGTAAACCTATCTAAATTACAGCTAGAGTTTTATAAATGTAGAAAGTGCATTAATATAAGCTATATTGCACGTTTATGGCTTTACTTTCTATTTTCGTGGGTGCTATTATCAATTCTTTAAGGCTTGGTAATCACATAAAATTTTATCTAAGTTAAAAATACTTGGCTAACAAATAATAAATGTCAATATAACAAATTTAAACGAAGAATGATTTCTATAACCGTATTCGGTGACAACAAAAAAATTAAAGCGGGGTTTACATACTTTTGATATACTTATAACTATCTATGCAAAAGATAAGCATATAAGTTTTTTGTGCAATTAAATATGAGATTTTCACTTTTTTTTATAAACTTTATTCTTTCTATAAAGGCACTTCATATGATACTATCGATTAGATCTTCTTCAATAACTTCCTTCAATAAAATACATATCTTTCCAGTTTACAATAAATTCATAGTATGAATAAAGTAAAAAATATTCTATGTAACAAATAGTTTTTTTCGAAGGCTGTTAGCCTGGTGTGTACACACTATTCCATGCTGAAACAAATTGTATAATCTTTGTCTTAGTATGCAAATAATGCAAAATCGATAGGCTAGCTGATCATATAGAATTGGTTTCTTGTCTATATATTTTTTTTATTATCACAACTTGTTACAAGGCTTCTTTCAATATGATACATTTTTTCGTTTTTTATCGTATATATAAGTAAAGGCCTGTTACTATAAAACTGTATAAATTTTTGTATCGAATCTAGAATTTTTATACAGAAAGTAAATCAATATACATTTTTACTGAATAATTGAATGTTCTGTGTTACATTAAAGATATTTTCTTCACTAGCATGAAGGAATGGGGTCTTACTTTTTCATTCCGTCTCTTCGTGTAATCGTACACTAACAGTTTTTTAATAGTTTTATATGTGCAAGATTTTTAAAAATTTATCACTGTGTGTATTTTTATTTTCGGCATAAGAAATATGCATCCTCAAATATGAAACAAAGTCAGGATTAATCGCCAAATATATACTCATACTATATTCACGCAATATAACGTTCAAAATATAACTTTGAGTTATCAAAGCTATAAAAAAAATTTGATGGGGAGTTTTATGGTTTTAAGTTGAAGAGATGCCATTTTTGTTACCACTTAGACTTTAGGTAAAACTTTGAGTATTTTGTTACATTTTAAAACATTTTCAAGTCGATTAGGCCAGGTGTAGTTCTGCTTTTTCATTATTCAAAGTAGCTCTTCACGGTTATTTTTCTTCTTCTTATAATAATGATTGTTTCAAGTGGATCAGCTTTATTTTAGATCATAACACTTTTTTTCTAATATACGTCGAGATTTGTTTCTTATCGAATATATAACATTTTCTTTTTGTTCAAAGACCTATTTATTTAAGAAAGGGTTCTTATGATTATAACAGAAATTAGTAATACAAAGTCTTTGTTTTCACTTGCCCAAAAGAACATTGCGATACGGCATAATAATTCAACGCAGTGATTACTAAGTACTCTGTAGTCTAGTTTTACATTTAATTTGTAAAATTCTATAAATTATTTCTAGGTTATAAAATTAGTCCATATTAGTCTCGAGTATCGGTTCTGATATATTCCAATGTGTATTTGGTCGTGTTTTTCTGGCAGTAATGTTACTTTTACTTTGATGTATACAATATATGTTTCTTATTTTTTCGTGTAAGTTCCTATTCTTATATTATAAATTTAATGTCTGCTTCTGTGTCTTATTTTCAAGTTTGCACCTCTTTTAGTAGAACCTCTTGTGATTCTGCAGAAAAATATTGTTGTTTCCAAATGTAGGAAATTTATCTTTGATAGATACTGCTGTGAAAGGAAGTTATAAATTTGATTATAGTTTTTGTACACAGCACAAAAATGTGTGGTTTAAACTTTTAACGATGGCATTTGTTTTCCATTTAACGTCATATATTTGCCTTCATGATATAGTATTGAAATTTTATATCTGTCATTTTTAAGTATAGAAAGAAATTTAAATGTTCATTTTTATATACATAGCTTCATAAACAGCTAAGTAAGTATCCTAATCATATGAGTAACAAGTTTTCTTATATTCAACCACTACACGCGAAATCTGTGAATATACTTTTTTCACTGCAAATATATCATCGTCGCCTCTTAGCTCGTAAATTTAAAGGATAAAAAATATAATAGACAATGTACTTTTATATTCATGTTGCTTAGTACTACAATGTTATTATCAAGAAGATTACCTTATTATGGTTACCATTTATCTAGTAAGCCTGAATTTAAATTGCTTAAGGATTTTTTTTATGATTTTTATATTAGTATTACCGTAAAATATATTTACTTCCTCTATTTAAACGTATCATTTACACCATCTCGTATAATGTTGCTTTAAATTGGCCATTTTCCTATGAAACATTGTTAAATTCTGTCATAAGCAGCTGAGTTTGTGTTAAAAAACAAATCGAATTGATTGAAGGTAAAGTTGTGCGTTGCCTACTAGCTTTGATTTTTTCTCACAGGAGTGCACTACTGCAAAAAAATATCAAATTTTCATGTTTCGGTAATAATTCTCGGCCGTATCTTGATTTATATATATTCGGCTTTTTTAAATATTGTGAAATTTATGTGCGATTTTGGGGGATCTTTATGTACTCGTTTACGAATGTTTTTAATTTGAGTTATTTTTCTCTCATAAAAAAATTGCATGTTTTGTTTACGGAGTGCCTTTTTTTGTTTTTATAATACACATTTTATGTTTCAATGAATAAGCAAGTATTTTTAGCTTTCTTTATTGTTTTCGATCACCCCTAAGGCTTTTTTATTATTTTTCGTCGTATTTTATAAGTATTTTTTTGAGATGGGTAATTTTTATAAAACATTTATGAATATCATTACAATATCTAAGAAATCCTTTGAGGCCATTTTTCGCATTCTTTATAGAAGCTTTATGATCTGGGCGTAAACAGCTTATATCTATTTGTAATTATCTGTGGTAAATCTTGCAGATTTCTGTGGTTAAGAGAACTCTAGTAATATTTTGTGTGATTATTTTACGTCAAAAAATCTTGTTACTGCAATTATACTTAGACATGATTTGTTTTGTTATTTAGTCTTTGTATTTTTCTTTCCTTCTTTAACCTATTATCAGATACCCATATCAACCTAATAAATTTTATAAATAACGAAGATTTCAGATAACTTTATATTTTTAGCAGATTTTATAGTACACCTATTCAATCGATTTTAATTGTTTTGAATATCAGCTGATTGATATTATAGTACATTTATTTTGAGCCATAAAAAAGCTAAATATCACATTCAACAATTCGATTTCCTTCAAATAATATAAAATCCAAAAATTTTAGAAAATTGAGACTTATTCAGTAATACCATTAAAATATATATGATGGTCTTGATTTTTATTATTTATTATCCATCAGCATCCGATTTCTGTGTTTATAAATAATATTTTGTGATGTTATGATTTTGTAAAACAAAGATAAAATTGACTCAATATTTATAAATACAATAAAACAAAAAAATATATCATATAGAGTTCTTTTATTTATTTGTCGCACCCCAGTCGTTAAATCCGATGCCAAGAATAGGAGTAGCCAGATGTTTCCTATGAATTTTCCATGAGGTTTTGCATTCCATTTTTGAACACCCATATTTTCTTTCATTGTTCAAATCAGTTGTTGACCGGATCTTAGTTCTTTTAAGAGCATCCTCTAAAGTTATTTTGATGTCAGGAGGTTCATTACCAAATTTGCCATGATCAGTTAGTTTAACTTTTTTTGAGGTTTTTAAGATTGATTTTTTTAGTAGATCAAAAATACTCAGTTGGTAGTTATCAAAAAAAGGCAAAGAATTAGGGTCTCTTATAGCCTTTGATTTTTTGTAATATACCAAAAATAATTTCTTGTACTTTGATTGGTTTAGATCCACCGAATTTTCTACCCGCTTTATTTTATTTCTCTTAACTCCTGTTTTGAAGAGGAAATTTTTCATATAAGTAGTTGAAACCATGATCATTAACTTATAAAGGTTTTTGAATTTAGTTATGTCAAAAATTGTATACACTAAATTTCCTCTTTTATCTCTAAATATTGTTTTATAATATTTTTTCCTGTCAACTGTATTATTAATCTCTTGTATTCCTATTATTATAGAATTTTTCGATTTTACAGTGTGTAATGAATTTCCATTTCTTTTATCTTTTTTCTTTCGATCCATAATAAAATCTTGATAAAAATTCGAGCCCTCATATTTAAAGCTTCCGTTTAATCCTTCTATTACGCCATTTGTTTTAGAGATCATATCAGATTCTGATATTTTCTTTTTGCATAAATCAATCCCCTCTTTTATTTTTGAACATTCATTCTTGTAATTGTTAATAAAAATCCCTTTAACCGATTTATCATCTGAATTTCGGTGATCATCTAATATTTCACAGAAGGATCCTATTTCTTTCTCCTTGTGAACTTTACAATAAGATGATAGATCATCAAATTCTATCTGATTCCTCGTGTTCATCATATATATTGTCCTCTCTTCATTGTTCATCGGCAAACTATCACACGTTTTGTTTGATTCCACTTTCTCTTTACTGATAGTAAAATATAAGATTGCACTTATCACATAAAAGAATGTATTCATTATATCAAATATAAGAAAGTTCTGTATTTATATCAGATTGTAAAAATTTGAAACAAATAACGTTTTAGACTGAAATTAATTTATAAATTTGGAAAATTCATCTAGATCTGATTCTATAGATTTTTGTTCAAGTTAATAAATTTATAATGTCGCTTTGGCAAAAAAATATTTCTATTTTCATTTTGATATTTTTATAAAAGCAAAATTATAAAATTTCTAAAATATTAAATTGTTTTGAAACAAAAAGATATTTATTAGTTAAAAAGAACTTTTCTTTTAGATATGCTTACATACAATATAAATTTAAAATTTTTGATATAAAAAAGTGAATTTTTTGAATTCTGTCAAAAAAATAGCTTATGATTGAAAAAAAAAGAATACATATATTATTAAAATATGTATATTTTTTTTCGAACAATGATATTTGCTTCGAAAATTTTTTTATTGCATCTATATATTTATAAAAAGCTTATTTCACACGAAAGCTGGGTTATATGTTGTTTATATGATACAGTCTAAAATGATATAGAAGCATAAATTATTTACAGCTTTTTCATATTCACTCTCTATCCTCTACTTACTTAAGTCATACTTTCATACATTAAATGTTTCTTAAATCAAAATATTATTATATTTACGTATAGAATGCCTGAAGCCTTGTATCTACTATTAAGTAGATACGAATAATCAATGTTAATATAGAACGCAATACAATGATCGGATTCTTAAAGATATTTTTCAATAATACACAGTTTTTTGTTTATATAACTGTCACTTTTATTAGCCAAAAATTATCAGAATATTAGTATTTAATATTCATTTTTATTTTTTCATTATAAAAATAGTATATTGCCTTATGCAATAAAAAAAGCATACGTATATTACAATCAGAAAGCATGAACTCATTTAAAATCATATATTTTTGAAAAAATTATGGGCAATATAAATAAAAATATAAAGACCAATACACTAAAAATCATTTTAATCTAACAATGCTAATAGGCATTTGTATTTGAGTACTAGGCTTATAGTAAACCCTAATTTTTCTTCTTATAGCCTAATAAAAGTATATATTAGATTTTGGATTTAAAATGCCATAATAAGATACAAAATACCATTGGTAAGCTTATTCTGTTGAAATTCTTATTTTTCTGAAATTAAGAAAAGCTCACTCGGAATAACCTTGGAAGAGCCTTTCTAAAATTTCATAATTTATAGGTTTTTTTTTTATTAAAACGAACACAAAGTTTGCAGAAAAGAATATCTTACTATAAAATTTCATGTATAAAATCTAAGATAATATTGATTTCTTTTTTATAAAATTTTTAAATTTTTAATCTAGGTATATCTATTTATTAAGCACCATTTTTGCCTTCCACACTGTTTGAATCAAACTTTGTGTTGGCATCTATCTAGTTTTTTTATAATTTACAAACTATCGTTTTCAAGCTCACTATATACGTTTGATATGTTACCTTGGAATTTGAGTGGAAAGTGGTGTAATATTCACATTTGTATTGGAATTTCTTTACAGTACATATCTTCCCTATATATATCACAAGCCGATCTTTAATCAAGTATTATTTTATAAATTCCAATGCATCATACATATTTGCTAGTATACCTATTGAATTTTTTGCATGCAAGTTTCTTCTCATAAACAGCAAATATTACATAAGCATTTTAAAGTATCTCGCAGGCTTTTTTTATGTATATAATCTTATTAGAATTTAAAACCATTTGCAATCCTTATTTTTCGAAACACCAGCACTTTCAACCTTGTTTATGGTCGGCGTCTTCAAAATGAAGATTAAAAATAATCAAAAATTTGGATTTTTATTATATGTTATGCAGATTTTTATCTAAATTTTTTTTTACCACATCTATTTAGGATCTGTAGTATATCTATTTTAGTCATTCGTCAATATTTTTGCATGGCAATTCCTTTTTTTCTATGTTTATTTTATTTTTATGCTTCTGTTGACTAATAAATTACCCAATTTACAAAATTCTTAAATTTAGTTGTTAAAAAAAGCAAAAAAGAATAGATTAACAACGAGATGGTAAATAAATTTAAGGAAAATATATACAAAACTAAAAAAATTTCTACTGTAATTCAAAAGCAATTCAAATTAATTTAAAATGTGGGTCTTCAACTGAACTAAACTTAAAAACGCATTTTATATAATAAATAGTGAGAACATTGCAAAAAAAATACGCTAAATAATTTTTTATCTTGAATATGCGTTTAGTTAATTAAGCGATTTTTCTTGCTGAGAAAGAGTTTTAATAAAATTATTGAATACTTTAATACATCAATATCATATGTTTAAAATGTAAGTCTGACTTTTTATTTGCTTCCAGTAATTATCGACTCTTTCCAATTTTGATCTTTTTGGGAAATACATGCATAAAAAATGTTACATTGAGTTTTTATATGGTTATTAGCTAGGAAAATATGCAAAAAATATAAAAAATATTTTTATTTTAAAGTTTGCGCACAAAAATATTATAATTTTCAAAAACACGTTTTTTAAGGCATAAAAATTGTAAAAACAATCCGTCCAATTGTATAAATGTACTTATTTGAATAATAAATTTCAAGGTTTTTTGACTCTATTTTCAAGCAAGTTACCAACACTTTTGGTTATTCAGTATAGTTTAATCTACATATTCATTTTTTTTAGCAAATTAACATATAAAATATAATATTTTCACTTAAGCTTTCTGCATAGTATATGTACATTATAAGGTCGTTTTTATGCTGAAATCTAAATTTTTTTATTATTTCATGGCAAACATATGTTTTGATATTAATTTTAATACATAAACATCCTTGTAATGAATTAGCTAAAATATTAATAAAACTATTTATTTCAATGTATAAATATGAATGAATTTGTGCAATGAATAACTTTATGGAAATTTTCAAAATTAAACGCGCAAAACATGATGTGTATTTAAGACAGCACAAAAATATTTAAATACGCAGTGATAATTTAGCAAATATTTAATGCTCTATTGGGTTTAATTATAATTTGATTCATTTATTCTTTTTTACAATTGTAAAATTATGATTTAATTTCTTTTAATTTAATTATCTAAAGTAATTTTCATATTTTCGTTATTCGCTATATGCTTTAAAACTTCAATATTTTTTTGGTTCACCTTTTATTCACACACATTTTTTTCATTAACTACCTTTTTATCTTAACATTAAATCACAGACAGCGTGATTTTTTTCTTTACTAAATATCAAGTTCCATATTATACGCATCAATTTATATAAAATTTGCTCTATAAATTATCATCCTTCAAAAAACATAAGAATATTACGGTATGTAAAAAAAAATTTATATAATGACAGTTAACTAGTAAATATAAAAATATTAGTGCACTACATATTTAACTATTTATCTCGTATTTTGCAGCTTATTATATTTTTAAACCAAGAATAAGTCAGAAAAAATCTTTTTACATGCTAAAACTTTTATGTTAAACCTTTTAAAGTCTGTTTTGCGTCTTAAATAACATTAACAAAAAAAATTTTGTTTTTTTTCTTAATTTATCCGTAATTATTTTATGCTTCTTTTCTTGTAAGATCGACTTTTAAAGAATAAATAAATCATTAGTCACATAGCATTTTTTCTCAATTTACACAAGATCATGGATCTATTGTCATCTTAACTTTAGTACCTATTAGAACGAAAAAAAGGAATTTATAACTATAACTGGTTTTATTAACAGAATAAATATAAGTTAAACCATAAGAATATTATAATCTTAACGCACTGTTAGATGTGAATTAAAATGATTACAATATAAATTCCAACTTTTACCTGATTTTAAGGTTGTTATTAAGCGTTTTTTCTTCAAGTATGACGTGATATATTTACCATTGAAACATAATTTTTTTTTTCTTGGATAAGATCTCATCTATAAATCTACGTTAATATTAATTTTTTTTTCAAAGTCCACAAATTTCAACTTTGTGCTTAATTACATAGACAACATAAATACCACGATAATTATTATGAGTTCCATTTTACTCTCATGTCTATTACTATTTATGCATAATTTTATATTTATGATAATGTAGAATTTAGTTTTTGGATATTTATCTACTCTTAAAAAAATCGATGAAAATATAATTGCGGGTATTTGCGTAGGAGTGAAAAAGTATTAATTTGATGTTGGAATATATAAATATGTGTTTTTTGCTTGAATCTACTATACTCCTACACTCTAGACAAATTGCAATTTATTTGTAAAAAACGAATATTATTGTACCGATAAACAACCAAATATGTCAATTTTACAGTTTTTAGGCAAGGGAAGCTTTAAAAGAACTGCACTGTGTTTTTTTTATCATTTATGTGTCGTATAACCTTGTTGAAATTCGATTTATACAGGTAAAGGTATTTTTTGAAAAAAATTTTTGGGTGGTATTATATTGTGACAGATAAATTATATATTTTTTTCAAATAAGATCTAGCTTTTAGGCTCATCGGTCTTTATTGGACTATACTATATTTTTTTATTCCGGGCATTCTTCTTCAGATTCTATTATGTTATAAATTATAGGCTCATCGGTCTTTATTGAATTATACTATATTTTTTTATTTCGGGTATTCTTCTTCAGATTCAATTATGTAGGAAATTTTAAGCTCATCGGTCTTTATTGGATTATACTATATTTTTTTATTCCGGGCATCCTTCTTCAGATTCAATTATGTTAGAAATTGTGTTATGCAAAGCCATATGTCACGATAATTTTAAATGAATTTTTTTTTGTATATATTTTCGATAATTATATATATCATTTTTATTATGGGTGGTATGGTTGAGTGGTTTACAAGTTGGACCCCAAGGTGGAGGGTAGCGGGTTCCACTTCCACCCACCCCACATATTTCCGAAACGAATTTACTCTAAAGAAAAATACCCAAGTGGGTGGCCAGTGAAAAAGAAAAGATAAACCAATAAGACTTGACAAGTCATGAGAAATAGGATGTTGCTGTGTAAGCCGTTGAACTGTGCCTCCAGAATGAAAAAACCCCACACCGTGAAGCAAGGATATAGGTAAGTTTGGTTGTAGCTTGTAACTCTTAGCGATTAACAGTAGACATAATCCTTTGACCACCTCATAATGACTGCCGCCTATGAGTTATGGCAGAATCCGAGTGAATTCGGGTGACAAGATATGCTGGGGGAGTTCCACATGGAGACGCATCAGTTAAGCAATAGTTCCTATTAGTATAAAGCGAACTTCTTAAAAGTAATAGACGTAAAACATATATAAATAGAGTAAATTCAGGTAGAATTTTAATATTTTCTTTATATAATAACATAAATTATCTTTAAAGTTTAAAAATTTAAAGTGAAAACCGTCTTTATAATTTATGTAACTTCATTCTATTTTATGTGTTGGCTAAAATAAGAAAAAGCCCCAAATTAGTCCAGTATAAGTATATCACAACCTTTCTAAATTTTTACTTATGTTGTAATGCATTTCTTTATCTATAAACTATACAAAAATACACATATTACTTCTAAAATTTTTTCGTGCTATATCATATTCTCTGAGCCATATCTTATATTCTAAGATACATGAAAATGAAATTAAGCTATGACGTATATATTTAAAAATTCTTAAACCAACGTAATATAGTCAGTATGTAAATTGGACTCGATATTATAACTATTGATGCCTTGAATTATATCTAGAATGTATAAAATAGAAAATAGATATGTGAAGAAAACTCTTTTTGTACATGCTCATGATTCGTATTTTTTTTATCACGTGATATGATACATTTTCTAGGATGAATAAATAATTTATTTATTTTTTATAAAAATTTTAAGCTAGTATTTTGTAATTCTAAATGCATTAATATACAGATTTATAGAATAGACTACTTGTAAAATACCATACATGATATATAATCTTTTTTTTAACGCCGAGAAATATAAATTTCGATGATAAGATATTAAAATGGATTTTATTTTCTTTATGATTCAAATATATATACTTAAAACGTTCATGATAAATTAAGTATCCTTATAATAGTAAAAATAAAATCTTTTTTGACAAAAAATCCTGCTTAATTTAGAAATAAGTGTAATTCCAATATTTATACTTGCTTCCCATTAAAAAAATTATACTTTTTGACTTTTCGCTCCTATAATACCACTTATGCATTTTATTAATGATAAAACTTATAATTTTTAAAATAAAAAATTGGGTGAAGGCGCCTAGTTCGAGAAAATTTATACCTTAAACCTATATTAATTTAGATTAATAAAAAAAACTGGCATTTAGCATTCTTTCTTAGCTAAATGATATAATTAAAAGAATAAAATCGAATATAAGTAACCAGTATCTCTTGGTAAATTTATATAAGATGAAATCAAATATAAGTTATAACTATCCTACTTTTATTTTATATAAAATGAAATCACATTAAATTTAAGCAATAAGTATATTTTTATAAATATATAGATCAAAAAAAATCTAATTAACAAATATTTCATGTATACTATATATTTTTAAAAGCAAAAACGCATGAAAATATGTCCACATTAAGTTTTTCTAAGTAATTCGTCAGATGTTCTAACTTTTTAAATACCGAACAATAGGACATTAATCATCTTGCAATAAAGTGTTTTAGAAAAGACTTAATAAATATACAATACATATAAATACAGTTTAAATTCTAATCTTGGAACATTAATCATAACTTTATGGATTTTAAATATTAACTTTTACTTTATTTTCTCAGTTTCCCCATCATCTTTCTAATCAAAAGGTATTTATAATGGTTAATTTTTTATAAATATTGTCAGATATACATTATATTTGTATTTAGTCTTCTAATTAAAAACATTCATAATGTATTTAAAACATGCTTGTGCATCTAATACCATATTCTTTTACTATAAAATGTGCTATAATTTAAATAAAAAATTTTTATAACCTATTCCAGCCATGAATTTTATTATAATTGTTGAATATTTTTTATTTTTTACTCAATCAAATTTATATGTATCTACAGAAGAAATATTAACATTAGGTTTGCTTTATTCTAAATGATTTTTTCTCTGAGCCCTTAATTATTATCGAAAAAAAAATTATTTTTATGAATGTATATATATTTTGAATAATATTATTTAGTCATCATAAAAAATATTTGAACGACTCAGTTAAAATTTTTTTCTTTTTATAGTATTTATTTACAAAAAAATGTATAAATCTCGGTAATATATTATTAAATATATTAATATCATGTAGATCAATTGACTATTTTTTTATCGTACAAAATATTTTATCGATCCGGATTCTCATCAATTTTTCCAATATACCATTTGTTTGTAAAATTTTTTTATGCATCATAGTAAAGTATTATAGATGCGGATTTATATGTTAAGTTTGCTATTATATTTTATTATATTTATAAAAGTATAATATGCAACACCAAACACAATTATTGATACGAATTAGTATCTAAGTTACATATTTTATCATATTATATTTAAGAAAAAAAATTTTAAATATAAAAAACAATCGCTGATGCGAAATATTATCTGCTTCTATAATTTTTGTTTTTTTATTTTTATAAATAAAGATCTGGTTGACATAGAAAAAATTTATCACGATTAAAAAGTAGCGATTGTCGGAGGTCTAGATATTCGAATTTTATTCTTTCACTATAATTAAATTATTGCGTATTATACTCACGTGAGTACATTTATAAATAGCAAAAAAGTAATTATTTCAGCTATCTACATGAAAAGAAACACTCTTAGGTTATTCCATTGTAAATAATACCTTTTAGTTTATAAAGCATACTTGATTGTACCGTTGAAACATTTTTAATCAATTTTAGGATGCAAGTGCTAGTTATAAAATCTAAAATTGGTATTCAGAGGATGTTATATCGTAGAGGTAACCCGATCGGTGTGGTCAAATTTAGACTGTTTATCTTTTTTTATTATACTTGAATTTTATTTTTCTAAAAAAAATATTAACATTATAGAAATATTTATATAATTAATATTCATTACATCTTCAAAACTGATGTCTAAAGAAGAGTTTTTTTACTTATTTAATACTTGTGATTTCTAGATTAGACTCTTTATTTTTCAAAAAAGTATAAGAAAAAAAGATTTTTAAGAAATCTAGGCTATTATATAGAAAAGAAATATTAAGAAACACTGGACATATATTAAATGGTTATAATTTTTCTTATATCTGAAGAGTTTAATAAAATTATAAAACTATTGATTAAAGATGTAATGCTATTGATCCTTTAGAAAATAATATTGGAAAATAATCAAATGCTAATTAAAAAAGAAGAAAAATGTCTAAATATAATATATTCACACTAAAAAACACGAATATCATAGGAACTTCATATTTTTTTTATTTAAGTAGAATATGAACCATTGGATCTTAAACCTGATATTAAAAAATAAAATGAAGATAGATACTAATATATTAGTGAAGTTGGGTGATAAAATAGCTACTTTTTTATTTTATTTTTTGTTAATACTATCATATTTATTTAGAATAAAAAATTATATACGTTTAAATTATATCAGCCCACTTTGAAATCAAAAAAAAAATTTCGCATAAAATCTTGATATCTTGCGATAACAACAGGTGAATTTTTTTCAAGAAAATAAAACAGTTGTATTATAATAATCAAAGTTAAAATTTTTATCACTCCGTCTTTGTTTTTCTTCTACTGATCAAGAGTGTATACATAATGATTTCATAAATTACTATTCCATGTTTTTCTTCTACGGATCATAAGTATATGCATAATGATTTCAAAAATTACTATTCCATGTATTGATATATCTGGAAATATGTCAATTCTTTGAATTTCTTTTATATTTTCTAAAAATGAATATGGCCAGATTTTTAGTGATTTTGCAATATGCCTACAGAACAAGTATTAAATGAAAGAAAAACAAGCCTCAATAATGACGTGTAAATATGAATTATTCAATAATCGCATTTCTTTATTCCAAAAAAGAATAGGAATGGAAAAGCAGTACATACATATTTGTTAATATATTTAGACCACAATTTTTATAAACACTTTTGATTGGATATTTATTTATGAAGTAATTTTCTTTTTATCGATTTTATCTATTTAGACGTAATCAGCGTGTTGGGAATATCGCACAACTCCTTAATACATCTTTTATCCCCTGCCCTGATCTATATCCATTAAATTGCTCTTCTTCTCTAAATGAGATGAGTTCAAGTGTCTTGCGGTGTGAGAGTGCTTGCATGTATGCTTCCACCACATCCAGGATTTTCAACTTCTTAACATATTTTTTATGACTAACTATATTATATGTGACATTTCGTATGAAGTCATCTGCTAATGACGACCGTTCACGTAATAAAATCTTAATTTTTAGCCTATAAAAATAAAACATAAGTATAATATTCTAAATTTGTGTTTAGTATTGTAAGAATTCATATTAAAGTATGATTAAAGATAAATAGAAAGAAAGAATTTTTCTATGTGCATATCAGACCCTCGTTCCTTGTAAAATATCACAATCATACCACACTATGTGGCTTAAATTGCATACGTGCACCGAGAAATCAATTAAAAAAGTATAATTAGCATATTAAAGTGTTTTTTATATTAAGAAGATTTATTTTACTGTATAACAGCTTAAACATATTCTCTGCATACTCAGAGGGGCGATAAAAGTTTACATTTCGGAATTTAAAAGACCCTTCCGTGAAATCCTGCTTTAAAGACATAAATATGTATTTTAGACCGCATTTTTACTAATGAAGAGATGTAAAAGCATCATATAATCTTTCTAAAGAGCAACCTGACGTTATGTTTATATAAGATATAATAGATAGAAAGTAAATTTACCCACAATAAATAAAAAAAAGGCACAAAAAAGATATTTGTATTCCTTAGGCATTAAATCTTATAAAAGTCAATAAAATATGTGCGCTCCTCTTTTTTTACCTAGAATATTGCTTTATATAAACTTAAAAAAGTAAAAATTTTATATATTTTAATATTTTAATATTTTAACAAGGGTATTAATTTGCGTTTTCATCAGAAATAATGAGGATAATTTTATGCAGCTATTTCTTGAGAAAAACAAAAAATAGCATATTTATAATATAAGAGATGGATTAAAATACGAGTATTCTTCTTTGTAAAATATTAATTTATATTTCTGAACATTGGATTATAAAAAAAGGTTTAATAACTGATTAGCTGCCGACTTCTCACTTTAATTATATTATGAATATATTTTTATAAAAAATTTTCATTCCGGATTCGATTTAGCTTGCAATACTTATTGGTTCTTTTATTATAATTGGATTATATTTTGAAATAGAAATGTGATAGTAGCATTAAGATCTCCATTTACATAAATTTAGATCCTTCATTAAATTACAAAAAAAAATATATTAAAACTTGAAATTCAAATGATTTTATAAATAATCATGAATGTCTATAGAAATTTATACATCTTAAAATATAAATATAACATATATAATCTGTTCATTAATTAAAATTCCTCTTTTTTAGTCTAAAAAAATTTAATTTGCATCTTTTAGGATCTTTAAATATTATCTATTACAGCTTGTAATGTATAAAATTCCAAAAGATTATTTATAAACTTTTTTCCGTAATATAGTTCTATTTCCACAAGAAAAATCAAGTGCATTAGTTTTCGATATTCCTAGTGAATATCTAAAAATAACGGTACGAATATATATATTCATTTGTACATTTTATATATTATTAGTCTCGCCCAGAAATCTTAAGTCTATTTTTATATTATATATCAATTTATTTCTTTTCGTCTTTTACCTTTTATCTCCTTTGAATGAGCATATAAATATTTTCATTCATAGAGGAAAAAATTGAAATGGATATATAGTTTCAATAAATCAAATAATCTTATTTGATGTGAAAATAAGATAAATACGTTGTGCCTAAATAAATGTAAAAACGATACAATTTTAGATTATATCAAAACTTGATTTCAGTATGAAAAAAACTATATGCTGATTTTCAAATATTTTCAATTCAAATATGATATTAAAATAGTAATATTCAATTCTAAAAGAATACATACATTAAATGTATTAAATCACAATTTATTTTTCTTTTTCACATGATAGTTTCCATTCTGAAAAACTATGTAAGATGTTTATGCAGATTCTAAGCTATAATTTACATTATAAAAGAAAAATTGGACTTATAATTTTCTAAAATTATAAAAATTAGACTTATAGTTTTCTAATAATAATAAAGATTAGACTTAAATCGTAACACAATCTTATTATAATGATGTGAAAATATTGATACCTTTGCGGTAAATCAAAAAGAAAATTTTGGTGTATGTCATGAATATTTTTAAGTTGAACGCATAACTAGCGCATTTTATGCATTGCTATAATAAAACTTCAAAGTTATCAGCATTTAGATTAAAAATCTTTTTAATTTCATGAGCTTACTTAATGCAACATTTTATATATCTATTTAAACAAAGGTTGTTTTTTATATGTTTTACGGTTATTGAAATACATTATAATTTATGAGTTATAGTTATAAATTAGCCTGTTCACCATCAGCTAGTTTTTATAGGAGACTACAACGTAACTATTGAAATTCTAGAGTCGCTTAATATATAATAAATTTTAAAAAATAGTTTTAATGCTATGAATACATATCTTGAGATGGGACCTTATGTGGCTCTAATATTTGCAGGAAAATTTCAACTTCGTTGAAATTACATAAAAAAAAGTCATATCAATTGATTAACTATAATTTATAAAATTACAAATATGCAGCATTTTTTTTGATTAAATGTCATAGTAAAATCGCACAAACCTAAATTATCAGATTTCTGTACTAAACACATATAAATAATTAAGGGATAATAATTCGCGTAAAAACTTTTTATAAAATTCCAAAAAAGCAAAAAATATTAAAACCATCACAACTAACTAAAACCATTCAGTTTAAAGCCTGATTGGATACTAAGAACTCAAAACACATAAAAAAGAGAGAAATAATCGACCGAAAAGAAAATAGTCTACAAATTACAAGAAACAATTAGCTATAAAATTCAAGGCATTCTTTGGTTAAAATAACCAGACTTGATGTTATCCGCACCGATTTTTTATATAAATATATGTTATTGCCAAAGATTTTTACATTTTATATACTGCTGCAGATGAATCATTTAAGCACATAAATTCTCGTAAATAGAAAATTCTTTGTCTTTTTAATTAAATATATTATCTAGAAAATTCCTGTGATTTATTTAAATTTGCAAATTTTATATTTTATTATGTAAACAAAACAATGTTTTTTGTCCTTTATGACTAATAGTAAACCATTTTAACCAAGAATTCGAACGAAAGACATTTTTTATATTTTGCGGATTTAACAACTAAAAAAACCCACAAAAAAAATTTTCTAATATTATTGAACAATCTATCACATTTTTTATATATGTACACTATTGTGATATTTTATATCGCATCTCTCATATAAGATATATTATGATTTCCGCAAAAGATTATAAAAAACAGTTTTTTAATGAAAAAACTAGAAATACAAACCTTCTTTAATATTTAGATTATTTTATCTTAAAATGATCTGTTTATTATATGTTCTGTGTCTGGTTTACATAGAAATTGCGTTATTTTTTAGGTTTTAGACTACTTTAGTTCAAAAAAACTAATGATTGCTCAAACAAAAAGTTTGATGATATTAGGTATTTAAATCATCTGTAAAATCACATATCCAAAATATAATTTTTAAGGCTATATTATTTAGTTTTATAAGATTTTTAGCGTTTTGTGTATTCTGCAGATGGCATTCTAAACCTTTACTTTACTAGTTGCATCGAAAAGATTATATTTCATCAGAAATAAAAAAATTATTTTTTGATACAAAGCCTCAATGTGTTAAATTCAAGATTGAGCTATCGAAGATGAATAACCCAAAAATAATAATAACTAAAATCTTTGCTCCTTTTTTTCATAATTTTTTTTGTGTTTTTTTTTCATATTAATTCTAAAATTTTTTGAAAATTTTATTTATTATTATTGAAACAGGTAGAAATAAACGATAAAAAACAATTTTAATAGTTTGATTTCTATGACCGTATAAAAAAATGATTCCGGCGTTCTAAAATTCTTATTTTTTTTGCTTTTAAAGTATATTAAAGAGATGTATGAAAAACAATTCAAGATTTTCAGTGTAATAATTTTTCATCTTTGTCAAGCACATCTTCTAATTTATGCTTCGAATATATATTTTAAATTGCTTTTGAATCCAGAAAAATATAATTATTATGCGAGATTGCTTATTTAATAATCCAAGTCAAATTTATAAGATACCTGCCATATTTATATAGAAAAAAGCGAAGACAGCCGAAAGTCATAGTTTTTTAAATATATTTATAACATCTCAATGCGAATTTCTTATGAAATCGCGAAGATTTTTGTCTTGAAAATTTTTCAATACTGCAATAGTATAGATTTAAAGTGATGATAATATTTTTTATAGATATTTGTATTTTAAAATATTTGGCGTATAACAGTAATGACTTTCAGCCTACCAAGCTAAATAGAACTTTTTTATTGAGGCGATTTCTAAATAAATTATAAATTTTTGAAAATAAATATTATCATTATATTAGAAGACGAACGACAAAAATCCATATGAATTTAAAAAATTAGAAACTATGTGCGCAATATATAAATTGTATATTCAACACCTTTATATACTCTATTATGAGCTATAAAAGCCATTTTTATATAACTATACTATGTAAACACCTTTATGATTCTAAAATAAATCTTTAAAATTTTAGCAGATTACAATAAGTTCTTTTTATAATATGTATGAGCAATAAAATAGAAAATAAACTCTAGTAACAAAAAAGTACGATATTTAAGTAACTTCTTGACTATTTTTAAAATTGTAAAAAGAAACTGAATATAAAATTATTTGCTCAAAATTGTTTATTTACGGTATAATGTCATTTCAATTTTAAAAAAAATATTTATCTGCTTAAATAAACAAAAAATATAACAATTTACACAAGAATATTATTTTAAAGGCGCATTATAAATAGTTTAAGGATCTACCGAAAATACAAAGTTTGATTTTGTTTTTTAGAAAAAAATATTCTGAACTGCTTTATCGTTTTATTTTATTTTTTTCGTCCTCATATTTTTTTTCTATCTCCATAAAAAATGTACCAATTTATCTAAATAAATAAATTAAAACATATATTTTCATATGAAATATATGATTGCATAAAATTTTCTAGATTCGGTGGCGTTGTAACATGAATCGAAGCATATTGATATATTTAAATTAGATTCATATGGCATCGTTCTATGATAAAATAATAAAAAATGAGCGTTTTCGTATAAAAAAGGAAAAAATGGATTTTTCAGACTAATCGACGATCATTTTATAATTTTGTATGATTTATACGTTTCATTTGCACATGTATGGAGTTACACTGTGATGTAACTTGAAACATTATAAAAGAAAAACATATAAAAAAAAGGAATTTAGTTATGAAAAAATTTATCTTGAGCATTATATCTTTTTATATTTACAACATTGCCAGCAAAAGAAGTTGATTTAACACGCCTATAATATCAATTATATGTATATTATTATTTTTGTGATCCTCTTTTATCAAGATTATATGTAATTTTTTTGGAATTGATGATAGAAAAATCTTAAGTTAAACAGAATGTTTATAATCCATTCCTGATTAATTTAAGTTATTCTCTTTCACACAGAAATCTTATCTAGTAAAACGATAAACTAAGCTAAAAAAATGTAGGAAATAATATATCGTGTGTTATATCATAATTAAACTGGGATTTCATTTTCTACATGGATAATTATTATTTCCAGTGTTCATTAAAATATAAGGATCTCCAAAACTTTATGGTTAAACAATTTTTTTTGTCTATGATATAAAATAATTACTATCTATTAAAATGATGTGATACAGAGATGAATCTGATTTTTTAATAAATAACGTAAAGAATAAAAAGAAGCATGTGAATCTTTATAGACATGGAATGATATATTATTGGAAATCTAATAAATCACCATTTTTAATTGATATATTAACGAACGCATGTTATCTACCATGACAGCTTATATATTTATTTTAAAGTTATATTTCTTATAAAATTTTTTGTTTACTTGCGTCTAACTCATGATTGCTCTACACGGCAATTTGCTGTTATATTTTATACAAAACCATCTAATATCTAATCATTGTACATTTTACGTCTAAGATTTTTATTTATAAGATCTATCATAAATCTATTGTTTTGCATATGTATTCTTTCTTTCGAATCTCATATCCATAATCTAGAGCATATACAATAAAAAGTGGTGTTTATGCATATTTATTTGCTATGCATAAAACTAAGATGGGTATTTTTTATTTAACGGCTATATTTATAGTCGTAATTTTAGTTTTTGTTCTCAGGCACAGCTTGCTTGATTCTCTGTAAACAAAGCGTATTTATACTTTTGGCTATCTT
This sequence comes from Rhyacophila brunnea, assembly GCF_057557595.1. Classification (NCBI taxonomy): domain Eukaryota; kingdom Metazoa; phylum Arthropoda; class Insecta; order Trichoptera; family Rhyacophilidae; genus Rhyacophila; species Rhyacophila brunnea. Next base: position 675,744 of record NW_028233352.1, read on the forward strand.
CTCCTCTCCATAGTCTTCTTCAATATCCCTCCTTCTTTTGAGACCTATTAATTCAAGGGTTTTATTCAATCCTAAGGTTTGAATATATGCCTCAACCTGGTTAGTGACATCTAGTTCTTTCAGGTACCTTCTATGATATCGTGTCACCACTCCGTCCCATGTTATAACATATGGGATGATTTTTGTCTTGCATTTGTATATTAATGACAGTTCAGATGCTAGCAGGTCATATTTTCTGAATTTTTCGTTTTCAACTATGTTTATATTATCAATACTTTTTACGCCAATTTTGATCAGAGTGATGCAGTTCTTCTTTTTGTCATATACAAAAAATTCAGGTCTTTCATAAGATAACTTTAAGTCTGTTTATATTCTTGTATCAACTTTTTATCTCTGCGAATTCGTTTTCCATTATTTCTTGTACAGAGTGTCTGCGGATTTTCGGGTTTTTTTAAAATTGTATTTTCTTGCCAACATAAAGTGAAGACATCTTACAATCTCGTTGTGTCTTCTTGTATAGTCATGACCAAGCATTTTTTTACATCTGCTTGCTAAGTGGTCGACAGTTTTAATTGAGTCGTTACAGTGCGGGCACCTTGATCTATCTCCAAAGAATACGTTTCTATCCTGAATAAAGCAGAATCTCGCCTCTTCTAATGGTCTGATATATCCATATTGTAGCCACTTTATGGAACCTAATATTTTAAGCGTTGGATTTTTATGAACATCGTTGAGTTTTTGATGTAGTGTTTTTTGTTTTATTTTACACAATAAACTCTCTTTTTGTTTTAATTCAAGCGGAGGAAGGTCTATGTCAACGAGACCATATTTTGTTCTGAGGAATTCATTTATCACGGGAGTTTGTGTGTTGCATTCAAATTTTCACATTTAAATATTGCGGCTTTTCTGGGTGATTGTCTTTTTTCTTGGTTTAGAGTTTTATATAGTAGGTAGAGTATTCTTTCGGATTTAAACTCAATATTTTCCAATCCCCGTCCTAGTTCATTTCTTTTAAGATAAATCTTTTTTTATTGGCTGGTTGTAAGTGTATTCCATTTTCTATTAGTATTCGCTCGATTTAATCATCTAGCTTTCTAAAATCTTCTGGTTCTAGCTTTAATAAACCCACATAGTAGTTTATCAGTGATATTGCATATTCATTAATCGCCTTTATATTGTTTTCACCATTTTGTTGTGTTTTGTATATGCTTTTAACTCTTTCCAGACTTTTTTTATTCTAATTTTATCCATCGTTTCAGGTTTAGTTCACGATTTGAAATCTTCCAGTATCCCGAGATATTTATATCCATCTTTTCCTACTATACTGTGGCATTATCTTTGCAATTTATATTGTTAGTAGCTGATTTGGTATAGTTAATTTCCATTCCGATACATCCGAAGAATTTCGTTGCTTCATTGGACATTAGTTTTAAGTTACTTTCTTCTTTCGACAAAATCTTTAAATCGTCAATGAAAAGGAAGTGATTGGTTGTAAATTCCTTCTTATCAAGGTTGATGGATATAGATGGAAACTTTTCATTTAATCGGCGGCTTAGCATATCCATACAAAGAACAAACAATAGTGGAGATAGGCTATTCTGAGTGTATAATCACCTTTTCAATTTTTTTCTTTAAGATTTCTTCATTGTTTAATCTTAGAGATAACTTCTAGTTTTTTGTTAACACGGATATAAAGGCAATCATCTATTCTTGATCGTTAAGATTTTTTAAGCTGGACAGAAGATACTCGTGGTCGATTGAGTCAAACGCTTTTTTTATATCTCACCATGTTACGTGTAATTCATTATTATGTTCACTGTTAATTGCAACGTTTATCATGGCTTGTTCTTTAGCTCCCTGTACTCTTCTGACTGTACCAAGTTGGTTTTCTGATAGTAGGTTTCGGGATTCGACGTCTTTCTGTAGTATCATTGTGACAGCTTTAGTTGTCAATTTATATAAGTTTGAAATACATGTTATAGGTCTAAATTCCGATCCATTTAAAACTTCTTTTTTAAGTATGAGGTATGTGATAATAGAGTAGAACCAACTTTTTACCTCTTTGTTTTCCAGGCATATTAATTTTACTGTTTCTTATAATATTGGATGTAGTTTTGTGATTTTTTTGATGAAGAAGTTGTATATACCATCGCATCCAGCAGCTTTCCAGTTAGGCAGGTAGTTGATGATCTGGAAAAATTCTGTTTCAGAGATAAAAACCATTTGTGGTGTGTTTTCCAGCGCGTTTTTGCGCAGGTAAGTATCGATGTTTAAAATTTCCGTGCTTTAGTCCACATATTTGACCAGAAATTCACAATATTTTCCTTATCTGCCTTAATTTCTGTTTTTACCGTATCTGTTAATGCTCTATAAAATTGTCTTCTGTTGACTTCGAACTGGGTGTTTGTTTTTGTTAATTCTTTTCTTTTTTCATATTGCTCTATCTGTTTATTTATTAATCTTATTTTATCGTTATTTTTAGTAATCACTTCAAGGACATCATTTTTTTTGTCAAGTATCTTGTTATTTTGTCATAAGACTTTTCTAGGAAATCTTGCCATACTTTCTGGGAGTTTTACTGTGTTTCTTACGTAGGATTTGAGGGTTGTGTTAATTTGATCATATCTTTTTAATTTTTCCTACTTTATTAGTACGTAGGATTTGAGGGTTGTGTTAATTTGATCATATCTTTTTATTTTTTCCTACTTTATTAGTACGTAGGATTTGAGGGTTGTGTTAATTTGATCATATCTTTTTATTTTTTCCTCCTTTATTAGTACGTAGTTTAATACTTCCTGGAAAGATTTTAATGTTAACTCTTCGTAACTCTTTTGGACAGCTTGCAAGATATTTTCTATATCGCACATGTTTTGAGGGCGGTGGTTGGTGATGTGCGCATCAACCGCTAAATTCAGACCTTCAATTTTATCGCTTTTAACTTTAGCATATGGTATTTTTCTTGTTCTAGGGTGTTTTGTGATGTCCGTATTTTCTAAGTCCGTCAGTACTCTGAGAAATGTTTTTTATGCATCTGTCGAGGTTAATGCAATGGTTAAGTGTTTTATAGTCTTCCTCTTGATCGCTTTGTTTTCTTCTTTTCCTTTCTATTTCTTTGAACTTCCGGACTTGTCTTCTTTTCGCATCATTATCTTTTAGAATGTTTGATGATTACCCTTAAATTTCAGTCATGCTTTTATCACAGTTGAAAATATCATTGTGACTCATTAGGAACTCTTGCCAGCCAGATCTCGGCATTCTTCCGAATCGTTTTAGGATCGAGGTATAAGCCTCTTGAATTCATTGCTCTTTCTCGGCGGGTGTATTCTTGCAGATGGCTATATGAATAAGAAGAGCCCTGGTATGAATGCGTGTGGTCGTGTGAGTTTCAGGCAATTTGTCGGTTGAGATTATTGTTGCAGGATCGGTTTTTGAATGTTCATCTTTGTAGTTCTCCTCTCCTGTTTTTTCTTTATTCCCCATTTTAAACTAAGATTATACTATTATATACGTAAACAAATGTAAAACGGCTATAAATTAATACAGTAAATTTAATTTTTGCGTCAAAATTTGCATTACCCATAATGATCAAAAATTTGATATTTATATTTGTTTATTAGGTAATTATTTGATTTTAAATCAGCATTTTCTATTATTTCTAAATGGAAGATAATAAAAAGCTCTTATACTTTTATCGAATTTTGTACACATATAACATAATTTAGTGAATTTATCGCCAGTGTTATTTAGAAGTATTTACTTGGATATTTTTTTGCGTCTTCGATATATGGTTTATAAAAAGAGCTGAAACATAAAAATAAACAATTTTCACAATAATATAAATGTATGTAGTCAAATTTAATACAATATTGAATTTAAAAATGATGTGTTATAAAAATTAGCTTTCACTTTTAAACATAGATTTGAAGTGAAATAATTCTATAATCAACATGGCAGTTTTTATTTGTATTTATCGTAGAAAGTTTTGTCTTGAATAAAAAAGTCTGACAAAAATGTAAATCATCTTATAATTATTTTGATATGCTTTGTTGTTGATAATTCACGCCATTTATTATGACTCATAAAATTTCTTATGAATTAATAATTTCAAAAATTCAACATTTCTACATAACGATATACACTACAATTTCAAAACAATTCTGTTTAGAAAATCAATTTATGACACAACAAATTATGTGCGTATTATTCTTTTCTGCTTAAAACTTTGTATTTCTCATAAGAAACGACATACTTTTATACTTAGATATTTTATTGCTCTAAATAGCTTTTTCTGTACCTTCTCCGTACTTTTACTGTAATTTTGCGATATTAATACGATCATATTAAGTCAAGCTGCTTGATCTTTAATGGATTTCTAGCATACTAATATTCGAAAAGCGATATTTTGAGATCTAGTGAATTTGATGTCATATAAACCTATTTGTATTTTAAAAAACTAGTTATAACATTAAAAGGTTAATTTTTCATTTACATATAAATTTTATTTTTTTTTCATTTTGAAAAAGTGTAGACTTTAATAAAACGTTAAGATATGATCATATCGTCTAAAAAGATGCTTATAATCATCCAAGTCTGTATTTATGAATTTCAAGATGTAATGGTACTTCTATTGATTTAAATAAGTAATGCTTATAGCATATCAACAATACGACAAACAAGCTAAAAATATTTCCCTGTTCGCCTTCAAGAACACATAAACAAGAAACTTAAGACATATTTCAGTGTATATCTATAATTTTGGATAATTTAGCCTTATATTCTTTTTGTCTTCTTTGTTTTTATTATTGTCATACTATAGGTTTAAGCAAGCATCAACATTTAAAATTGTATTAATGCATTTTATTTATTTTTTATACAAAAGCTATACAAAATCCTATATCAATATTCAAAAACGAATTGGTGATATATTCATTATAATCAATTTCATTGTATTTTTTTGTAAAATTGATCAACTACTGTGTGTTTATATGTTTCATCTAATTTAAATATTCTATATTTTTTACAACTTACAAATAAAATATTATAATTATAATGTTATAAAAAAAATATATTTTCTCAAATAACAGTGCATAAAGAAAGTGAAATCTAGGAAAATGTTAGGATATGGTTACATATCTAGTTTCTAAAATTAATAAGATCGTTATGAAAATATATGCTGTATTATAATAAAACAAAAAGAATTTCAGATTTACATTTTATAAATTTTTTATCACACTATTCGAGTTATTAATAGACTTCTAAATTCCAAGCTATATTTTCAAGGTGCAAAAGGTTTCATAGTTTATAATATTGCTAAATAATCAAAAGGTGTTTTATATAGATTTCTAATTACTTCGCAATACGGAACGTAATAAATCGGTTGAAAAATATATTCAATAAATTTATGTTTGGTTTATCAATATGCTATTCGTGCACTAAAATCAAAAAACATTGGCCGAGCTTAGTTGAAAAAAAATATAAACCCCTTTCTTAGTTTTGTTCCTTAGTACTAAAAATATGTACATACCATAACGAAAATCAAAGTCTAATGGATAAATTTTTTATTGCAAATAACTTATCATGTAAATATAATATATAATTTATTATTATGAAATACAAGAAATGTTCGTATAATTTATTAAGAGATATTATTTAAAAGTTTTATTTGTTTCTATTTTTTTAAGACCTATTTCAAAAGAATAACATTTATGCTACAATTTTAAGGGATTTCATTACACAATAAAATACTCGAGTTTTATAATATAAATTCATTTTTTCCAAATACTTGCAGGTGCGTTGCAGGCAAATAATATACAGTAAAAGGCGATTTATATTATTTTTTTGCGAAAAAATTGGGTAAAAAACCAAAGAGTATCACGTCAAAATATTATTCTAAAATATGTCTATAGTGGACGCTTATATAATTTTTGGATATCAAAATATTTTTTAATAAATTCTGAAGTGGTTTAGCGAGGTTAAAATCAAATTTCACACATCTAGAAAATCAAATTATAAGTATATATAATAAATGAATAGTAAGAATTGCAATAGAAACGCTCCAAATGACATTATAAACTTTGTAAAAGAATACAAATAAATTATATTTTTGGCTTTTAATAAAATCTATTGATAATAGATTTTTAATACTTGAACATTTCCATCTATTATACGACAATTTTGAAAAATAATTCTTATATTTCATGTAATTTCACATTGAATATATGAATATTATCTAAAAAAAAATGAGTTTTATATTTAAAGGTTTTAAGACAAAGCATTCTCGGTTATACTCAATGTATACTGTGCTCGGGTAGAATATAATTGTTATAATTAGATTTAAACATTATTTATTAAACAGTAATATTTCTGAATTGTTAGATTACCATACAGAAAACGACCTAGATAAAAAAATTTTATTACATTTTTTTTAACATTTATAGATTTAGTTTTTGTATTCTTGCAAAACATTAACATAATCCGATTTCAATTTTTTAAATATACGTCGAAAATTATGAGATCTGGGGTATATCATAGACGTGATTTATTTCATATACACTAACAAACTACGTTTCTAAAAAAAAATACCGTTATCTAAAATTCTTAATACTTTAAGACATTATTGAATAGTTTTATGCGCAAAAATGTATATTATACCAATATAATTTTTGTTTTTGCTGTTGAATTTATGTGTCATATATATTTTACTCCTTGTTCTTTTACAAATTGAATATATAATTCTATATTTGAAGCATTATTTATATGAATTTATTTTTTTTCTAGTATTTTATATTATAAATTTCTTTCGTACATAAACGTTTTTTTATGTCATATATCATAGCTTCATAAAATTTCTAAGCCTCTAAAATTTATAACACAAATAATATATGTAATGATTCATTTCAAAAAATATATAATCATAAAAAAATTATTTACATGCAGAGGATTTACTAATTAAAAAACGTAAAATTCGAAAAATGCAAAATACAAATACAATGTCATTTAGTATTAATAGAAAATGACTGAAAAAATCTATTATATGTCGACATTTGTAATATATGAAAGCATAAATTAATTTGAACATATCACTTAAATCAGATCAAAGACAAGATTAAAACATCCTAAAAACATATGTAAAATTAAGTGTTTATATTGATATACACTAATTGTTCAGATTAAAAATTTCAATAATGATAGTTGTATATTTTATTTAAATATTTCCATACTTATTGTCCTTATATATTAGTAATTTAATATTGTATGTGTCAATATAAAAAAAGTGCTTATTTTATTGTTTTATATCAGCATGATAATATATTTTCTTCTTATTGTTTTTTTTTATTTATTTTTTGGTCCCCCCCAGTCATCATTATTGAAGTCTAGAATTTTAGGAATCAAGAGTATGCTACCAAACTGCCGCAAGAAGCTTTTAATTCTAAAATCCAACGATTCTAATTTTTTCAAATCTTGTTGCATCGCTATTAAAGACAGTATCAAAATTCTGATTATTATGTAAGCTAGATTTATTTGACTGTCAGGTTCCTCGGCACTAAATCTTTCGTGATCAGTTAGTTTGATTTTTTTTGAGGTTTCATAATCTGATTTACCTTCGTTCCCTGGTGGTTGTAATTTCTTTGTTCTTTTTTTAAAATAGAAAATCTCCAGTTCATGGCTTTCAAAAAAGGGTAAAGAAGACGGATCTTTTATAGCCTTTAATTTTTCAGGTACGTTCAAAAGAATTTGCTTGACCCTTTCACGTTTTCTTTTTGAATTAAATTCCTGTATTTTCATACCATTTATCTTTACTTCTGTTTCGAATAGACTTTTTTTTTCAATAGCACGTAAAATGTTTTTCATTTCTCTGTATATGTTTTTGAGCAATTGTTCTTGATAAAACATCCACAGTAGATTAATCATTGTATTTTTTTTTAGATCACGTGCAATTATTTTAGTATCCACCATTTTGTAAAATTCTATCTTACCTTTACTGTTTGAATCACACAGTTTCAAAGGATTTCTTCTACTATCCTTTGCTTGTGCATTTATTCGATCACTAAAAAAATCCTGATTTATTGCAAACCCATATTTTAGGGTTGCTTTAATTCTATCCAACAATATCACTATTGTATATATCTCATCTGATTCTAATATTTTTTTATTAGCCACATTTTTCCATTCTTCTTCTTGAATGTCTTTGCGACATGTTTTAAAAAATGAAACTATTTCTATCATATTGCTCAAATCTATATCAGATTTCAGAGGGCCTGATTCTTCTTTTTTTATTGTGTTCATAACATTTATTTCCTCTTCATCATTTTTCTTAAGCAAGCAATGACCCATTGAATTTGATTTCATAACCTTCAATGCTTCACTGGTAGTAAAATTTGAGATTACAAATATGATATGAAAGAATATATTCATTTTATAAAATATCAAAAAAGAAATACATTTATACTGATTGTGATAATTTTTGATACGCAGAACGTTTTAGATTTTAATTTGTGTATAAATTAAAAAAGATTCATCTAGATCGCATAAATGATATTATGTAGAGGGCACCATATTATAAATGTCTCATATAAAACGAACTATATATATTCATACTTTTGCTATATTATCTTCTAAAAGCAAAACCTCAAAGTTTTAGAATATTAAATTTTCTCTAAAGGAGAAGTGTGATTACATTATAAAATAAAATTGATTTTAGATATACTTTACTATTGTATAAAATCGATAATTGCATTATTAAATAATAAAAATGCTAAACTTAGAAATATTAAAAATAATTTATACAAAAAAAGATATTTTTTAGTCGAAATCTGTAAAATGGTATCTAATATTAAATGTTAAAAAAAATTACAAATATTTTAATTTATTTTTTTAGTTTGATTCACAGTTTTTTATCGTTGTTCGAGCAAAACTTCACAATACTACATATAACAGAATTTTTAATTCTTCTTTTCATCTCATCATTTTACAATCTTTTTCGATGCATCTTCTTCACTCAAGACTCATTATTTTACGTGTCTTCTACAATCCTATTGTTTTTGCGAATGCTTTCGCTTTTTTTGGCATTTATTACATCTTCAGATACGACTTTTGGTATTTTAACACCAAGTAAACAATTATTTATATTTATTTTTATCGTTTTATTTCTTGATTGAAAGTTGATTATTATAGATTTTTTATATGATAAACTATGTAATTGTAACAAAATTGCGAATCTGTACATTATAAAATCGACATAAAAATTATAAGGTTGCTTTTAGCTTTCAATAGCTCAAATAAATTATAAATTTCTTTTTATCTCGATTGTTTTTCCGGGTTACCAGTAAACCTATCTAAACAACAGCTAGAGTTTTATAAATTTAGAAAGTATATTAATATAAGCTATATTGCACGTTTATGGCTTTACTTTCCATTTTCGTGTGTGCTATTATCAATCCTTTAAGGCTTGGTAATCACATAAAATTAAATCTAAGTTAAAAATACTTGGCTAACAAATAATATATGTCAATATAACAAATTTAAACAAAGAATGATTTCTATAACCGTATTCACAGACAACAAAAAAATTAAAGCGGGGTTTACATACTTTTGATATACTTATAACTATCTATACAAAAGATAAGCATATAAGTTTTTTGTGCAATGAGATATGAGATTTCCACTTATTGTACGAACTTTATTCTTTCTGAAAAGGCACTTCATATGATACTATCGATTAGATCTTCTTCAATAACTTCCCTCAATAAAATACATATCCTTCCAGTTTTTTATAAATCATAGTATGAATAAAGTGAAAAATATTCTATGTAACAAATAGTTTTTTTCGAAGGCTGTTAGCCTGGTGTGTACACACTATTCCATGCTGAAACAAATTGTATAATCTTTGTCTTAGTATGCAAATAATGCAAAATCGATGGGCTAGCTGATCATATAGAATAGGTTTCTTGTCTATATATTTTTATTATTATCACAACTTGTTACAAGGTATTTTTCAATATGATACATTTTTTCGTTTTTTATCGTATATATAAGTAAAGGCCTGTTACTATAAAACTGTATAAATTTTTGTATCGTATCTAGAATTTTCATGCAGAAAGTAAATCAATATACATTTTTACTGAATAATTGAATGTTCTGTGTTACATATAAGATATTTTCTTCACTAGCATGAAGTAATGGGGTCTTACTTTTTCATTCCGTCTCTTCGTGTAATCATATACTAACAGTTTTTGAATAGTTTTATACGTGCAAGACTTTTAAAAATGCATCACTGTGTGTATTTTTATTTTCTACATAAGAAATATACATCCTTTATATATGAAACAAAGTCAGGATTTAACGCCAAATATATACTCATACTATATTCACGCAATATAACGTTCAAAATATAACTTTGTGTTAATAAAGCTATAAAAAAAATTTTATGTGGAGTTTTATGGTTGATGGTTGAAGAGATATCTTTTTTTGTTACCACCTAGACTTTAGGTAAAACTTTGAGTATTTTGTTACATTTTAAAAAATTTTTAAGTCGATTAGGCCAGGTGTAGTCGCGCTTTTCCATTATTCAAAGTAGCTCTTCACAATTATTTTTCTTCTTTTTATAATAATGATTGTTTCAAGTGGATCAGCTTTATTTTAGATCATAACACTTTTTTTCTAATATACGTCGAGATTTGTTTCTTATCGAATATATAACATTTTCTTTTTGTTCAAAGACCTATTTATTTAAGAAAGGGTTCTTATGATTATAACAGAAATTAGTAATACAAAGTCTTTGTTTTCACTTACCCAAAAGAACATTGCGATACGTCATAATAATTCATAGCAGTGATTACTAAGTACTCTGTAGTCTAGTTTTACATTTAATTTGTAAAATTCCATAAATTATTTCTAGGTTATAAAATTAGTCCATATTAGTCTCGAGTATCGGTTCTTATATATTCCAATGTGTATTTGGTCGTATTTTTCTGGCAGTAATGTTACTTTTACTTTGATATTTACAATATATGTTTCTTATTTTTTCGTGTAAGTTCCTATTCTTATATTATAAATTTAATGTCTGCTTCTGTGTCTTATTTTCAAGTTTGCGCGTCTTTATGTAGAACCTCTTGTGATTCTGCAGAAAAATATTGTTGTTTCCAAATGTAGGAAATTTATCTTTGATAGATACTGCTGTGAAAGGAAGTTTAAAATTTGACTATAGTTTTTGTACACAGCACAAAAATGTGTGGTTTAAACTTTTAACGATGGCATTTGTTTTCCATTTAATGTCATATATTTGCCTTCATGATTTAGTATTGAAATTTTATATCTGTCATTTTTAAGTATAGAGAGAAATATAAATGTTCATTTTTATATACATAGCTTCATAAACAGCTAGTAAGTATCCTAATCACATAAGTAACAAGTTTTCTTAAATTCTAACCACTACACGTGAAATCAGTGAACATACTTTTTTCACTGCAAATATATCATCGTCGCCTCTTAGCTCGTAAATTTAAAGGATAAAAAATATAATAGACAATGTACTTTTATATTCATGTTGCTTAGTACTACAATGTTATTATCAAGAAGATTACCTCATTATGGTTACCATTTATCACGTAAGCCTGAATTTAAATCATTTAAGGATTTTTTGTTGTGATTTTTTATATTAGTATTACCGTAAAATATATTTACTTCCTCTATTTAAACGTATCATTTACACCATCTCGTAAAATGTTGCTTTAATTTGGACATTTTCTTATGAAACATTGTTAAATTCTGTCATAAGCAGCAGCGTTTGTGTTAAAAAAAAATCGAATTGATTAGTAGTGAAGTTATGTGTTGCCCAGTAGCTTTGGCTTTTTCTCACAGGTGTTTAATTTTGCAAATAAATATCAAATTTTCATGTTTCGGCATAATTCTTGGCCGAATCTTGATTTATATATATTCGGCTTTTTTAAATATTGTGAAATTTATGTGCGATTTTTGGAGATCTTATGTGCTCGTTTACGCATGTTTTTAATTTGAGTTATTTTTCTCTCATAAAAAAATTGCTTTTTTTGTTTACGGAGTGCCTTTTTTTTGTTTTTATAATGCACATTCTATGTTTTAATTAATAAGAAAGTATTTTTAGCTTTCTTTATTGTTTTCGATCACCCCTAAGGCTTTTTTATTATTTTTCGTCGTATTTTATAAGTATATTTTTGATACGGGTAATTTTTATAAAACATTTATGAATATCATTACAATATCTAAGGGATCCTTTGAGGCCATTTTTTAGCATTCTTTATAGAAGCTTTATGATCTGGGCGTAAACAGCTTATATCTATTTGTAATTATCTGTGGTAAATCTTGCAGATTTCTGTGGTTAAGAGAACTCTAGTAATATTTTGTGTGATTATTTTACGTCAAAAAATCTTGTTACTGCAATTATACTTAGACATGATTTGTTTTGTTATTTAGTCTTTGTATTTTTCTTTCCTTCTTTAACCTATTATCAGATACCCATATCAAAAAAAAATTATATTAATGCGGTGAATTTTAATGTACTTATATTATCCAAATTTAAAAGTACACTTATTCAATCGATTTTAATTGTTTTGAATATCAGCTGATTGATATTATAGTACATTTATTTTGAGCCATAAAAAAGCTAAATATCACATTCAACAATTCGATTTCCTTCAAATCATAAAAAATACAAAAATTTTAGAAAATTGAGACTTATTCAGTAAAACCATTAAAATATATATGATAGTCTTGATTTTTATTATTCATTATTTATGAGCATCCGATTTCTGTGTTTATAATAAATATTTTGTGATGTTATGATTTTGTAAAACAAAGATAAAATTGACTCAATAGTTATAAATACAATAAAACAAAAAAATATATCATATAGAGTTCTTTTATTTATTTGTCGCACCCCAGTCGTTAAATCCGATGCCAAGAATAGGAGTAGCCATATGTTTCCTATGAATCTTCCATGAGGTTTTGCATTCCATTTTTGAACACCCATATTTTCTTTCATTGTTCAAATCAGTTGTTGACCGGATCTTAGTTCTTTTAAGAGCATCCTCTAAAGTTATTTTGATGTCAGGAGGTTCATTACCAAATTTGCCATGATCAGTTAGTTTAACTTTTTTTGAGGTTTTTAAGATTGATTTTTTTAGTAGATCAAAAATACTCAGTTGGTAGTTATCAAAAAAAGGCAAAGAATTAGGGTCTCTTATAGCCTTTGATTTTTTGTAATATACCAAAAATAATTTCTTGTACTTTGATTGGTTTAGATCCACCGAATTTTCTACCCGCTTTATTTTATTTCTCTTAACTCCTGTTTTGAAGAGGAAATTTTTCATAAGAATTGTTGAAATCATGATTATTAACTTATGAGAGTTTTTGAACTTAGTATTGTCATAAATCATATACAGCAAATTTCCTCTTTTATCTCTAAATATTGTTTTAGAATATTTTTTCCTGTCAACTGTATTATTAATCTCTTGTATTCCTATTATTATAGAATTTTTCGATTTTACAGTGTGTAATGAATTTTCACTATCTTGTTTATCTTTTTTCTTTCGATCCATAATAAAATCTTGATAAAAATTCGAGCCCTCATATTTAAAGCTTCCGTTTAATCCTTCTATTACGCCATTTGTTTTAGAGATCATATCAGATTCTGATATTTTCTTTTTGCATAAATCAATCCCCTCTTTTATTTTTGAACATTCATTCTTGTAATTGTTAATAAAAAAGCCTTTAACCGATTTATCATCTGAATTTCGGTGATAATCTAATATTTCACAGAAGTATCCTATTTCTTTCTCCTTGTGAACTTTACAATAAGATGATAGATCATCAAATTCTATCTGATTCCTCGTGTTCATCATATATATTGTCCTCTCTTCATTGTTCATCGGCAAACAATCACACGTTTTGTTTGATTCCACTTTCTCTTTACTGGTAGATACATATAAGATTGCACTTATCACATAAAAGAATGTATTCATTATATCAAATATAAGAAAGTTCTGTATTTATATCAGATTGTAAAAATTTGAAACAAATAACGTTTTAGACTGAAATTAATTTATAAATTTGGAAAATTCATCTAGATCTGATTCTATAGATTTTTGTTCAAGTTAATAAATTTATAATGTCGCTTTGGCAAAAAAATATTTCTATTTTCATTTTGATATTTTTATAAAAGCAAAATTATAAAATTTCTAAAATATTAAATTGTTTTGAAACAAAAAGATATTTATTAGTTAAAAAGAACTTTATTTTAGATATGCTTATATACAATATAAATTTAAAATTTTAAATATAAAAAGTAAATTTCTTGAATTCTGTCAAAAAAATAGCTTATGATTGAAAAAAAAAGAATACATATATTATTAAAATATGTATATTTTTTTTTAGAACAATGATATTTGCTTCGAAAATTTTTTTATTGCATCTATATATTTATAAAAAGCTTATTTCACACGAAAGCTGGGTTATATGTTGTTTATATGATACAGTCTAAAATGATATAGAAGCATAAATTATTTACAGCTTTTTCATATTCACTCTCTATCCTCTACTTACTTAAGTCATACTTTCATATATTAAATGTTTCTTAAATCAAAATATTATTATATTTACGTATAGAATGCCTGAAGCCTTGTATCTACTATCAAGTAGATACGAATAATCAATGTTAATATAGAACGCAATACAATGATCGGATTCTTAAAGATATTTTTCAATAATACACAGTTTTTTGTTTATATAACTGTCACTTTTATTAGCCAAAAATTATCAGAATATTAGTATTTAATATTCATTTTTATTTTTTCATTATAAAAATAGTATATTGCCTTATGCAATAAAAAAAGCATACGTATATTACAATCAGAAAGCATGAACTCATTTAAAATCATATATTTTTGAAAAAATTATGGGCAATATAAATAAAAATATAAAGACAAATACGCTAAAAATCATTTTAATCTAACAATGCTAATAGGCATTTGTATTTGAGTACTAGGCTAATAGTAAACCCTAGGTTTTCTTCTTATAGCCTAATAAAAGTATATATTAGATTTTGGTTTTTAAATGCCATAATAAGATACAAAATACCATTGGTAAGCTTATTCTGTTGAAATTCTTATTTTTCTGAAATTAAGAAAAGCTCACTCGGAATAACCTTGGAAGAGCCTTTCTAAAATTTCATAATTTAAAGGTTTTTTTTTATAAAAACGAACACAAAGTTTGCAGAAAAGAATATCTTACTATAAAATTTCATGTATAAAAGCTAAGATAATATTGATATCTTTTTTATAAAATTTTTAAATTTTTAATCTAGGTATATCTATTTATTAAGCACCATTTTTGCCTTCCACACTGTTTGAATCAAACTTTGTGTTGGCATCTATCTAGTTTTTTTATAATTTACAAACCATCGTTTTCAAGCTCACTATATACGTTTGATATGTTACCTTGGAATTTGAGTGGAAAGTGGTGTAATATTCACATTTGTATTGGAATTTCTTTATAGTACATATCTTCCCTATATATATCACAAGCCGATCTTTAATCAAGTATTATTTTATAAATTCCAATGCATCATACATATTTGCTAGTATACCTATTGAATTTTTTGCATGCAAGTTTCTTCTCATAAACAGCAATAATTACATGTGCATTTTAAAGTATCTCGCAGGCTTTTTTATGTATATAATCTTCTTAGAATTTAAAACCATTTGCAATCCTTATTTTTCGAAACACCAGCACTTTCAACCTTGTTTATGATCGGCGTCTTCAAAATGAAGATTAAAAAAGATCAAAAATTTGGATTTTTATTATATGTTATGCAGATTTTTATCTGAATTTTTTTTTACCACATCTATTTAGGATCTGTAGTATATCTATTTAAGTCATTCGTCAATATTTTTGCATGGTAATTCCTTTTTTTTAATGTTTATTTTATTTTTATGCTTCTGTTGACAAATAAATTACCCAATTTACATAATTCTTAAATTTGGTTGTTAAAAAAAGCAAAAAAGAATAGATTAACAACGAGATGGTAAATAAATTTAAGGAAAATATATACAAAACTAAAAAAATTTCTACTGTAATTCAAAAGCAATTCAAATTAATTTAAAATGTGGGTCTTAAACTGAACTAAACTTAAAAACGCATTTTATATAATAAATAGTGAGAACATTGCAAAAAAAATACGGCAAATAATTTTTTATCTTGAATATGCGTTTAGTTAATTAAGCGATTTTTCTTGCTGAGAAAGAGTTTTAATAAAATACTTAAATACTTTAGAAAATCATAATCATATGTTTAAAATGTAAGTCTGACTTTTTATTTGCTTCCAGTAATTATCGACTCTTTCCAATTATGATCTTTTTGGGAAATACATGCATAAAAAATGTTACATTGAGTTTTTATATGGTTTATAGCTAGAAAAATATGCAAAAAATCTAAAAAATATTTTTATTTGACGGTTTGCGTACAAAAATATTATAATTTCCAAAAATACTTTTTTTATGGCATAAAAATTGTAAAAACAATCCGTCCAATTGTATAAATGTACTTATTTGAATAATATATTTCAAGGTTTTTTGACTCTATTTCTAAGCAAGTTACCCACACTTTTGGTTATACAGTATAGTTTAATCTACATATTCATTTTTTTGAGCAAATTAACATATAAAATATAATATTTTCACTTAAGCTTTCTGCATAGTATATGTACATTATAAGGTCGTTTTTATGCTGAAATCTAAATTTTTATATAATTTCATGGCAAACATATGTTTTGATATTAATTTTAATACATAAACATCCTTGTTATGAATTAGCTAAAATATTAGTAAAACTATTTATTTCAATGTATAAATATGAATGAATTTGTGCAATGAAAAACTTTATGGAAATTTTCAAAATTAAACGCGCAAAACTAGATGTGTATTTAAGACAGCACAAAAATATTTTGAATACGCAGTGATAATTTAGCAAATATTTAATGCTCTATTTATTTTAATTATAATTTGATTCATTTTTTCTTTTTTACAATTGTAAAATTATGATTTAATTTCTTTTAATTTAAGTATCTAAAGTAATTTTCATATTTTCGTTATTCGCTATATGCTTTAAAACTTCAATATTTATTTGGTTCACCTTTTATTCACACACATTTTATTCATTAACTACCTTTTTATCTTAAAATTTAATCACAGACAGCGTGATTTTTTTCTTTACTAAATATCAAGTTCCATATTATGCGCATCAATTTATATAAAATTTGCTCTATAAATTATCCTTCTTCAAAAAACATAAGAATATTACGGTATGTAAAAAAAAATTTATATAATGACAGTTAACTACTAAATATAAAAATATTAGTGCACTACATATTTGTCTATTTATCTCGTATTTTGCAGCTTATTATATTTTTAAACCAAGAATAAGTCAGAAAAAATCTTTTTACATGCTAAAACTTTTATGTTAAACCTGTTAAAGTCTGTTTTGCGTCTTAAATAACATTAACAAAAATAATTTTGTTTTTTTTCTTAATTTATCCGTAATTATTTTATGCTTCTTTTCTTGTAAGATCGACTTTTAAAGGATAAATAAAAAATTAGTCACATAGCATTTTTTCTCAATTCACACAAAATCATGGATCTATTGTCATCTTAACTGAAGTACCTATTAGAACGAAAAAAAGGAATTTATAACTTAAACTGGTTTTATTAACAGAATAAATATAAGTTTAACTATGCGAATATTAACATCTTAACGCACTGTTAGATGTGAATTAAAATGATTACAATATATATTCCAACTTTTACCTGATTTTAAGGTTGTTATTTTGCGTTTTTTCTTCAAGTATGACGTGATATATTTACCATTGGAACATCATTTTTTTTTTCTTGGATAAGATCTCATCTATTAAATCTACGTTAATATTAATTTTTTTTTCAAAGCCCACAAATTTCAACTTTGTGCTTAATTACATAGACATCATAAATACCACGATAATTATTATGAGTTCCATTTTACTCCCATGTCTATTACTATTTATGCATAATTTTATATTTATGATAGTGTAGAATTTAGTTTTTGGATATTTATCTACTCTTAAAAAAATCGATGAAAAAATAATTGCGGGTAGTTGCGTTAGAAGTGAAAAAGTATTAATTTGTTGTTGGAATATATAAATATGTGTTTTTTGCTTGAATCTACTATACTCCACACTCTAGACAAATTGCAATTTATTTGTAAAAAAAGAATATTATTGTACCGATAAACAACCAAATATGTCAATTTTACAGTTTTTAGGCAAGGTTAGCTTTAAAAGAACTGCACTGTGTTGTTTTTATCATTTATGTGTCGTATAACCTTGTTGAAATTCGATTTATACAGGTCAAGGTATTTTTTGAAAAAAATTTATGGGTGGTATTATATTGTGACAGATAAATTATATATTTTTTAAAGATAAGATCTAGCTTTTAGGCTCATCGGTCTTTATTGGATTATACTATATTTTTTTATTCCGGGCATCCTTCTTCAGATTCAATTATGTTAGAAATTGTGTTATGCAAAGCCATATGTCACGATAATTTTAAATGAATTTTTTTTTGTATATATTTTCGATAATTATATATATCATTTTTATTATGGGTGGTATGGTTGAGTGGTTTACAAGTTGGACCCCAAGGTGAGGGGTCGCGGGTTCCACTTCTACCCACCCCACTAATTTCTGAAACGAATTTACTCTAAAGAAAAATACCCAAGTGGGCGGCCAGTGAACAAGAAAAGATAAACCATAAAGACTTGACAAGTCATGAGAAATAGGATGTTGCTGTGTAAGCCGTTGAACTGTGCCTCCAGAATGAAAAAACCCCACACCGTGAAGCAAGGATATAGGTAAGTGTGGTTGTAGCTTGTAACTCTTAGCGATTAACAGTAGACATAATCCTTTGACCACCTCATAATGACTACCGCCTATGAGAAATGGCAGAATCCGAGTGAATTCGGGTGACAAGATATGCTGGGGGAGTTCCACATGGAGAAGCATCAGTAAAGCAATAGTTCCTATTAGTATAAAGCGAACTTCCTAGAAGTAGAAGACGTAAAACATAAATAAATAAAGTAAATTCAAGTAGAATTTTAATATTTTCTTTATTAAATAACGCAAATTTTCTTTAAAGTTTGAAGATTTAAAGTGAAAACCGTCTTTATAAATCATCTAACTTCATTCTATTTTATGGGATGGCTAAAATAAGATAAAGCCCCAAATTAGTCCAGTATAAGTATATCGCAACTTTTCTAAATTTTTACTTATGTTGTAATGCATTTCTTTATCTATAAACTATACAAAAATACACATATTACTTCTATTATTTTTTCGTGCTATATCATTATCTCTGAGCCATATCTTTCATTCTATGATACATGAAAATGAATTTAAGCTATGACGTATATATTTAAAAATTCTTAAACCAACGTAATATAGTCAGTATGTAAATTGGACTCGATATTAAAACTATTGATGCCTTGAATTATATCTAGAATGTATAAAATAGAAAATACATATGTGAAGAAAACTCTTTTTGTACATGCCATGATACGTATTTTTTTTATCACGTGATATGATACATTTTCTAGGATGAATAAATAATTTATTTATTTTTTATAAAAATTTTAAGCTAGTATTTTGTAATTCTAAATGCATTAATATACAGTTTTATAGAATAGACTACTTGTAAAATACCATACATGATATATAATCTTTTTTTTAACGCCGAGAAATATAAATTTCGATGATAAGATACTAAAATGGATTTTATTTTCTTGATGATTCAAATATATATACTTAAAACGTTCTCGATAAATTAAGTATCCTTATAATAGTAAAAATTAATCTTTTTTGACAAAAAATCCTGCTTAATTTAGAAATAAGTGTAATTCCAATATTTTAACTTGCTTCCCATTAAAAAAATTATACTTTTTGACTTTTCGCTCCTATAATACCATTTATAGCATTTTATTAATGATAAAACTTAAAATTTTTATAAAAAAAAATTGGGTGAAGGCGCCTAGTTCGAAAAAATCTATGCCTTAAATTTAGATTAATTTGAATGTATATGAAAAAACAGGCATTTAGCATTCTTTCTTAGCTAAGCAATATATTTAAAAGAATAAAATCGAATATAAGTAACCAGTATCTCTTGGTAAATACATATAAGATGAAATCAAATATAAATTATAACTATTCGATTTTTATTATATAAAATGAAATCACATTAATATAAGCAACAAGTATATTTTGATAAATATATAGATCAAAAAAAATCTAATTAACAAATATTTCATGTATACTATATATTTTTAAAAGCAAAAACGCATGAAAATATGTCCACATTAAGTTTTTCTAAGTATATCGTCAGATGTTCTAACTTTTTAAATACCGAACAATAGGACATTAATCATCTTGCAATAAAGTGTTTTAGAAAAGATTAATAAATATACAATACATATAAATACAGTTAAAATTATAATCTTGTTACATCAATCATAACTTTATGGATTTTAAATATTAACTTTTATTTTATTTTCTCAGTTTCCCAATCATCTTTTCAATCAGAAGGTATTTATAATGGTTAATTTATCATAAATATTGTCAGATATACATTATATTTGTATTTAGTCTTCCAATTAAAAACATTCATAATGTATATAAAACATGCTTGTGCATCTAATATCATATTCTTTTACTATAAAATGTGCTATAATTTAAATAAAAAATTTTTATAACCTATTCCAGCCATGAATGGTATTATAATTGTTAAATATTTTTTATTTTTTACTAAATCAAATTTATATGTATCTACAGAAGAAATATTAACATTAGGTTTGCTTTATTCTAAATGATTTTTTCTCTGAGCCCTTAATTATTATCGAAAAAAAAATTATTTTTATGAATGTATATATATATTCTGAATATTATTATTCAGACATCATAAAAAATATTTGAACGACTTAAAGAAAATTTTTTTCTTTTTATAGTATTTATTTACAAAAAAATGTATAAATCATGGTAATATATTATTAAAATATATTAATATCATGTAGATCAATTGACATTTTTTTTATCGTACAAAATATTTTATCGATCCGGATTCTCATCAATTTTTCCAATATACCATTTGTTTGTAAATTTTTTTTATGCATCATAGTAAACGATTATAGATGCGGATTTATATCTTAAGCTTGCTATTATATTATATTTTATTATATTTATGAAAGTATAATATGTAACACCAAACACAATTATTGATACGAATTAGTATCATAGTTACATATTTTTTCTTATTATATTTAAGAAAAAAAAATTTAAATATAAAAAACAATCGTGGATGCGAAATATTATCTGCTTCTATAATTTTCGAGTTTTTATTTATAAAAATAAAAATCTGGTTAACATAGAAAATATTTATCACGATTAAAAAGTAGCGATTTTCGGAGGTCTAGATATTCGAATTTAATTCTTTCACTATAATTAAATGATTGCGTATTATACTCACGTGAGTACATTTATAAATAGCAAACAAGTAATTATTTCAGCTATCTACATGAAAAGAAACACTCTTAGGTTATTCCATTGTAAATAATACCTTTTAGTTTATAAAGCATACTTGATTGTACCGTTGAAACATTTTTAATCAATTTTAGGATGCAAGTGCTAGTTATTGAATCAAAAATTGGTATTCAGAGGATGTTTCATCGTAGAGGTAACCCGATCGGTGTGGTCAAATTTAAACTGTTTATCTTTTTTTATTATACTTTAATTTTATTTTTCTAAAAAAAATATTAACATTATAGAAATATTTATATAATTAATATTCATTACATCTTCAAAACCGATGTCTAAAGAAGAGTTTTTTTACTTATTTAATACTTGTGATTTCTAGATTGGACTCTTTATTTTTCAAAAAAGTATAAGAAAAAAATATGTTTAAGAAATCTAGGCTATTATTAAGAAAAGAAATATTAAGAAACACTGGGCATATATTAAATGGTTATAATTTTTCTTATATCTGAAGAGTTTAATAAAATTATAAAACTATTGATTAAAGATGTAATGCTATTGATCCTTTAGAAAATAATATTGGAAAATAATTAAATGCTAATTAAAAAAGAAGAAAAATGTCTAAATTAAATACTTTTACACTAAAAAACTTGAATATCCTAGGAACTTCATATTTTTTTTATTTAAGTAGAATATGAACCATTGGATCTTAAACCTGATATTAAAAAATAAAATGAAGATAGATACTAATATATTAGTGCCTTTGGGAAATAATGAAACTATTTTTTTATTTTATTTTTTGTTAATACTATCATATTTATTTAGAATAAAAAATTATATACGTTTAAATTATATCAGCCGTTTTTGAATATCGAAAAAAAAATTTCGCATAAAGGCTTGATATCTTGCGATAACAATAAGTGAATTTTTTTCAAGAAAATAAAACAGTTGTCATATAATTATCAAAGTTAAAATTTTCATCACTCCGTCTTTGTTTTTCTTCTACTGATCAAGAGTGTATACATAATGATTTCATAAATTACTATTACATGTTTTTCTTCTACTGATCATAAGTATATGCATAATGATTTCAAAAATTACTATTCCATGTATTTATATATCTGGAAATATGTCAATTCTTTGAATTTCTTTTTTATTTTCTAAAAATGAATATGACCAGATTTTTAGTGATTTTGCAATATGCCTACAGAACAAGTATTAAATGAAAGAAAAACAAGCCTCAAAAATGACGTGTAAATTAGAATTATTCAATAATCGCATTTCTTTATTCCAAAAAAGAATAGGAATGGAAAAGCAGTACATACATATTTGTTAATATATTTAGACCACAATTTTTATAAACACTTTTGATTGGATATTTATTTATGAAGTAATTTTCTTTTTATCGATTTTATCTATTTAGACGTAATCAGCGTGTTGGGAATATCGCACAACTCCTTAATACATCTTTTATCCCCTGCCCTGATCTATATCCATTAAATTGCTCTTCTTCTCTAAATGAGATGAGTTCAAGTGTCTTGCGGTGTGAGAGTGCTTGCATGTATGCTTCCACTTCATCCAGGATTTTCAACTTCTTAATATATTTTTTATGACTAACTATATTATATGTGACATTTCGTATGAAGTCATCTGCTAATGACGACCGTTCACGTAATAAAATCTTAATTTTTAGCCTATAAAAATAAAACATAAGTATAATATTCTAAATTTGTGTTTAGTATTGTAAGAATTCATATTAAAGTATGATTAAAGATAAATAGAAAGAAAGAATTTTTCTATGTGCATATCAGACCCTCGTTCCTTGTAAAATATCACAATCATACCACACTATGTGGCTAAAATTATATACTTGCTCCGAGAAATCAATTAAAAATAAATAATCTGCATATTAAAGTGTTTTTTATATTAAAAGGGTTTATTTTACTGTAAAACAGCTTAAACATATTCTCTACATACTCAGAGGGGCGATAAAAATTTACATTTCGGAATTTAAAAGACCCTTCCGTGAAATCTTGCTTTAAAGACATAAATATGTATTTTAGACCGCATTTTTACTAATGAAGAGATGTAAAAGCATCATATAATCTTTCTAAAGAGCAACCTGACGTTATGTTTATATAAGATATAATAGATAGAAAGTAAATTTACCCTCAATAAATAAAATAAAGGCTCAAAAAATATATTTGTATTCCGTAGCCAACAAATCTTATAAAAGTCGATAAAATATGTGCGCTCCTCTTTTTTTAACTAGAATATTGCTTTATAAAAACTTAAAAAAGTAAAAATTTTTAATATTTTAACAAGGGTATTAATTTGCGTTTTCATGGATATAATATGGATAATTTTATGCAGCTATTTCTTGAGAAAAACAAAAAATAGCATATTTATAATTCAAGAGATGGATTAAAATACGAGTATTCTTCTTTGTAAAATATTAATTTATATTTCTGAACATTGGATTATAAAAAAAGGTTAAATAACTGATTAGCTGCCGACTTATCACTTTAATTATATTATGAATATATTTTTAAAAAAAATTTTCATTCCGGATTCGATTTAGCTTGCAATACTAATTGGTTCTAAATATAATTGGATTATATTTTGAAATAAAAATGTGATTATAGCATTAAGATCTCCATTTACATAAATTTAGATCCTTCATTAAATTACAAAAAAAAATATATTAAAACTTGAAATTTAAATGATTTTATAAATAATCATGAATGTCTATAGAAATTTATACATCTTAAAATATCTATATAACATATATAATTTGTTCATTAATTAAAATTCCTCTTTTTTAGTTAAAAAAAATTTAATTTGCATTTTTTAGGATCTTTAAATGTTATCTGTTACAGCTTGTAATGTATAAAATTCCAAAAGATTTTTTATAAACTTTTTTCCGTAATATAGTTCTATTTCCACAAGAAAAATCAAGTGCATTAGTTTTCGATATTCCTAGTGAATATCTAAAAATAACGGTACGAATATATATATTCATTTTAATATTTTATATATTATTAGTCTCGCCCAGAAATCTTAAGTCTATTTTTAAATTATATATCAATTTATTTCTTTTCGTCTTTTACCTTTAATCTTCTTTGTATGAGCATATAAATATTTTCATTCATAGAGGAAAAAATTGAAATGGATATATAGGTTTCAATAAATCAAATAATCTTATTTGATGTGAAAATAAGATAAATACGTTGTGCCTAAATAAATGTAAAAACGATACAATTTTAGATTATATCAAAACTTGATTTCAGTATGAAAAAAAATATATGCAGATATCAAATATTTTCAATTCAAATATGATATTAAAATAGTAATATTCAATTCTAAAGGAATACATACATTAAATGTATTAAATCACAATTTATTTTTCTTTTTCACATGATAGTTTCCATTGCTGAAAAACTTGTAAGATTTTTATGCAGATTCTAAGCTATAATTTACATTATAAAAGAAAAATTGGGCTTATAATTTTCTAAAATTATAAAAATTAGACTTAAGGTTTTCTAATAATAATAAAGATTAGACTTAAATCGTAACACAATCTTATTATAATGAGATGAAAATATTGATACCTTTGCGGTAAATCAAAAAGAAAATTTTGGTGTATGTCATGAATATTTTTAAGTTGAACGCACAATTAGCGCATTCTAGACATTTCTATAATCAAACTTCAAAAACATCATTATTTAGATATAAATCCTTTTAATTTCATGAGCTTACATAATGCAACATTTTATATATCTATTTAAACAAAGGTTGTTTTTTATATGTTTTACGGTTATTGAAATACATTATAATTTATGAGTTATAAATTAGCCTGTTCACCATCAGCTAGTTTTTATAGGAGACTACAACGTCACTATTGAAATTCTAGAGTCGCTTAATATATAATAAATTTTAAAAAATAGTTTTAATGCTATGAATACATATCTTGAGATGGGACCTTATGTGGCTCTAATATTTGCAGGAAAATTTCGACTTTAATGAAATTACATAAAAAAAAGTCATATCAATTGATTAGCTATCATATATAAAATTACAAATATGCAGCATTTTTTTTGATTAAATGTCATAGTAAAATCGCACAAACTAAAATTATTAGATTTCTGTACTAAACACATATAAATAATTAAGGACTAATAATTCGCGTAAAAACTTTTTATAAAATTCCAAAAAAGCAAATAATATTAAAACCATCACAACTAACGAAAACCATGCAGTTAAAGCCTGATTGGATACTAAGAACTCAAAACACATAAAAAAGAGAGAAATAATCGACCGAAAAGAAAATAGTCTACAAATTACAACTAACGATAAGCTATAAAATTCAAGGCATTCTTTGGTTAAAATAACCAGACTTGTTGTTATCCGCACCGATTTTTTTCCATAAATATATGTTATTGCCAAAGATTTTTACATTTTATATACTGCTGCAGATGAAACATTTAAGCACATAAATTCATGTAAATAGAAAAGCATTTGTCTTTTTAATTAAATATATTATCTAGAAAATTCCTGTGATTTATTTAAATTTGCAAATTTTATATTTTATTATGTGAACAAAACAATGTTTTTTGTCCTTTATGACTAATAGTAAACCATTTTAACCAAGAATTCGAACGAACGACCTTTTTTATATTTTGCGGATTTAAAAACTTAAAAAACCCACAAAAAAAATTTTCTGATATTATTGAACAATCAATCACATTTTTTATACTTTTACACTATTGTGATATATTATATCGCATCTCTCATATAAGATATATTATGATTTCCGCAAAAGATTATAAAAAACAGTTTTTTAATGAATAATCTAGAAATGCAAACCTTTTTATAATTTTTAGATTCTTTTATAATAAAATGATCTGTTTATTATATGTTCTGTGTCTGGTTTACATAGAAATTGCGTTATTTTGTAGGTTTTAGACTACTTTAGTTCAAAAAAACTAATGATTGCTCAAACAAAAAGTTTGATGATATTTTATATTAAAATCATCTGTAAAATCGCATATCCAAAATATAATTTTTAAGGCTATATTATTAAGTTTTACAAGATTTTTAGCGTTTTGTGTATTCTGCAGATGGCATTTTAAACCTTTACTTTACTAGTTGCATCGAAAAGATTATATTTCATCAGAAATAAAAAAATTATTTTTTGATACAAAGCCTCAATGTGTTTAATTCAAGATTGAATCTTCGAAGATGAATAACCCAAAAATAATTATAACTAAAATCTTTGCTCCTTTTTTTCATAATTTTTTTTGTGTTTTTTTTTCATATTAATTCTAAAAATTTTTGAAAATTTTATTTATTATTATTGAAACAGGTAGAAATAAACGATTAAAAACAATTTAAATAGTTTGATTTCTATGACCGTATAAAAAAATGATTCCGGCGTTCTAAAATTCTTATTTTTTTTGCTTTTAAAGTATATTAAAGAGATGTATGAAAAACAATTCAAGATTTTCTGTGTAATAATTTTTCATATTTGTCAAGTACCTCTTCTAATTTATGCTTCGAATGTATATTTTAAATTGCTTTTGAATCCAGAAAAATATAATTTTTATGCGAGATTGCTTATTTTATAATCCAAGTCAAATTTATATAATACCTGCCATATTTATATGGAAAAAAGCGAAGACAGCCAAAATTCATAGTTTTTTAAATATATTTATAACATCTCACTGCGAATTTCTTATGAAATCGCAAAGATTTTTGTCTTGGAAATTTTTCAATACTGCAATAGTATAGATTTAAAGTGATGATAAACTTTTTTATAGTTATTTGTATTTAAAAATATTTGGCGTATAACAGTAATGACTTTCAGCCTACCAAGCTAAATAGAACTTTTTTATTGAGGCGATTTCTAAATAAATTATAAATTTTTGAAAATAAATATTATCATCATATTAGAAGACGAACGACAAAAATCCATATGAATTTAAAAAATTAGAAACTATGTGCGCAATATATAAATTGTATATTCAACACCTATATATACTCTATTATGAGCTATATAAGCCATTTTTATATAACTATACTATGTAAACACCTTTATGATTCTAAAATAAATCTTTAAAATTTTAGCAGATTACAATAAGTTATTTTTATAATAAGTATGAGCAATTAAATAGAAAATAAACTCTAGTAACAAAAAAGTTCGATTATATAGTAACTTCTTGACTATTTTTAAAATTGTAAAAAGAAACTGAATATAAAACTATTTGCTCAAAATTCTTTATTTACGGTATAATGTCATTTCGATTGTAAAAAAAATATTTATCTGCTTAAATAAACAAAAAATATAACAATTTACACAAGAATATTATTTTAAAGGCGCATTATAAATAGTTTAAGGATCTACCGAAAATACAAAGTTTGATTTTGTTTTTTAGAAAAAAATATTCTGAACTGCTTTATCTTTTTATTTTATTTTTTTCGTCCTCATATTTTTTTCTATCTCCATATAAAATGTACCAATTTATCTAAATAAATAAATTAAAACATATATTTTCATATGAAATATATGATTGTATAAAATTTTCTAGATTCGGTGGCGTTGTAACATGAATCGAAGCATATTGATATATTTAAATTAGATTCATATGGCATCGTTCTATGATAAAATAATAAAAAATGAGCGTTTTCGTATAAAAAAGGATAAAATTCATTTTTCAGACTAATCGACGATCATTTCATATTTTTGTATGATTTATACGTTTATTTTGCACATGTATGGAGTTACACTGTGATGTAACTTGAAACATTATAAAAGAAAAACATATAAAAAAAAGGAATTTAGTATTGACAAAAATTTATCTTGAGCATTATTTCTTTGTATATTTACAACATTGCCAGCTATAGAAGTTGATTTAACACGCCTATAATATCAATTATATGTATACAATTATTTTTGTGATCCACTTTATCAAGATTATATGTAATTTTTTTGGAATTGATGATTTAAAAATCTTAAGTTAAACAGAATGTTTAAAATCCATTCCTGATTAATTTAATATATTTTCTTTCACACAGAAATCTTATCTAGTAGAACGATAAACTAAGCTAAAAAAATGTAGGAAATAATATATCGTGTGTTATATCATAATTAAACTGGGATTTCATTTTCTACATGGATAATTGTTATTTCCAGTGTTCATTAAAATATAAGGATCTCCAAAACTTTATGGTTAAACAATTTTTTTCGTCTATGGTAAGAAATAATTACTATCTATTAAAATGATGTGATACACAGATGAATCTGATTTTTTTTATAATTTACGTAAAGAATAAAAAGAAGCATGTGAATCTTTATAGACATGGAATGATATATTATTGGAAATCATATAAATCACCATTTTTAATTGATATAATACGATCGAATGTTATCTACCATGACAGCTTATATATTTATTTTAAGGTTATATTTCTTATAAAATTTTTTGTTTACTTGCGTCTAACTCATGATTGCTCTACACGGCAATTTGCTGTTATATTTTATACAAAACCATCTAATATCTAATCATTGTACATTTTCACGTCTAAGATTTTTATTTATAAGATCTATCATAAATCTATTGTTTTGCATATGTATTCTTTCTTTCGAATCTCATATCCATAATCTAGAGCATATACAATAAAAAGTGGTGTTTATGCATATATATTTGCTATGCATAAAACTAAGATTAGTATTTCTTATTTAACGGCTATATTTATAGTCGTAATTTTTGTTTTTGTTCTCAGGCACAGCTTGCTTGATTCTCTGTAAACAAAGCGTATTTATACTTTCGGCTATCTTTTCCTCTCCATAGTCTTCTTCAATATCCCTCCTTCTTTTGAGACCTATTAATTCAAGGGTTTTATTCAATCCCAAGGTTTGAATATATGCCTCAACCTGATTAGTGACATCTAGTTTTTTTAGGTACCTTCTATGATATCGTGTCACACACCGTCCCATGTTATAACATATGAAAAATATTTTTGTCTTGCATTTGTATGATAATGACAGTTCAGATGCTAGCAGGTCATATTTTTCAATTTTTCGTTTTCAACTATGTTTATATTATCAATACTTTTTACGCCAATTTTGATCAGAGTGATGCAGTTCTTCTTTTTGTCATATACAAAAAATTCAGATCTTTCATAAGATAACTTTAAGTCTGTTTATATTCTTGTATCAACTTTTTATCTCTGCGAATTCGTTTTCCATTATTTCTTGTACAGAGTGTCTGCGGATTTTCGGGTTTTTTTAAAATTGTATTTTCTTGCCAACATAAAGTGAAGACATCTTACAATCTCGTTGTGTCTTCTTGTATAGTCATGACTAAGCATTTTTTTACATCTGCTTGCTAAGTGGTCGACAGTTTAAATTGAGTCGTTACAGTGCGGGCACCTTAATCTTTCTCAAAAGAATACGTTTCTATCCTAAAAAAAGCAGAATCTCGCATCTTATAATAGTCTGATATTTCCATATTGTAGCCACTTCGAGGATCCTAATATTTCAAGCGTTAAATTTTTATGAACATCGTTGAGTTTTTGATGTAGTGTTTTTTGTTTTATTTTACACAATAAACTCTCTTTTTGTTTTAATTCAAGCGGAGGAAGGTCTATGTCAACGAGACCATATTTTGTTCTGAGAAATTTATTTATTACGGATAGATGTGTTGCGTTTTCATTTTCAAATTTAAATATTGCGGCTTTTCTGGGTGATTGTCTTTTTTCTTGGTTTAGAGTTTTATATAGTAGGTAGAGTATTCTTTCGGATTTAAACTCAATATTTTCCAATCCCCGTCCTAGTTCATTTCTTGTAAGATAAATCTTTTTTTATTGGCTGGTTGTAAGTGTATTCCATTTTCTATTAGTATTCGCTCGATTTAATCATCTAGCTTTCTAAAATCTTCTGGTTCTAGCTTTAATAAACCCACATAGTAATTTATCAGTGATATTGCATATTCATTAATCGCCTTTATATTGTTTTCACCATTTTGTTGTGTTTTGTATATGCTTTTAACTCTTTCTAGCATTTTTTTTTCTAACTTTATCCATCGTTTCGGGTTTAGTTCACGATTTGAAATCTTCCAGTACCCCGAGATATTTATATCCATCTTTTCCTCCTATAATAAGGCATTATCTTTGCAATTTATATTATAGTAGCTGATTTGGATAAGTTAATTTCCATTCCGATACATCCGAAGAATTTTGTTGCTTCATTGGACATTAGTTTTAAGTTACTTTCTTCTTTCGACAAAATCTTTAAATCGTCAATGAAAAGGAAGTGATTGGTTGTAAATGCCTTCTTATCAAGGTTGATGGATATAGATGGAAACTTTTCATTTAATCGGCGGCTTAGCATATCCATACAAAGAACAAACAATAGTGGAGATAGGCTATTCTGAGTGTATAATCACCTTTTCAATTTTTTTCTTTAAGATTTCTTCATTGTTTAATCTTAGATAACTTCTAGTTTTTTGTTAACACGGATATAAAGGCAATCATCTATTCTTGAATGTTAAGATTTTTTAAGCAGGACAGAAGATACTCGTGGTCGATTGAGTCAAACGCTTTTTTTATATCTCACCATGTTACGTGTAATTCATTATTATGTTCACTGTTAATTGCAACGTTTATCATGTCTTG
This sequence comes from Rhyacophila brunnea, assembly GCF_057557595.1. Lineage (NCBI taxonomy): Eukaryota > Metazoa > Arthropoda > Insecta > Trichoptera > Rhyacophilidae > Rhyacophila > Rhyacophila brunnea. The sequence goes on from NW_028233352.1 coordinate 706,996, forward strand.
TTCTTTAGCTCCCTGTACTCTTCTGACTGTACCAAGTTGGTTTTCTGATAGTAGGTTTCGGGATTCGACGTCTTTCTGTAGTATCATTGTGACAGCTTTAGTTGTCAATTTATATAAGTTTGAAATACATGTTATAGGTCTAAATTAAGATCCATTTAAAACTTCTTTTTTAAGTATGAGGTATGTGATAATAGAGTAGAACCAACTTTTTACCTCTTTGTTTTCCAGGCATATTAATTTTACTGTTTCTTATAATATTGGATGTAATTTTGTGATTTTTTTGATGAAGAAGTTGTATATACTATCGCATCCAGCAGCTTTCCAGTTAGGCAGGTAGTTGATGATCTGGAAAAATTCTGTTTCAGAGATCTAAACCATTTGTGGTGTGTTTTCCAGCGCGTTTTTGCGCAGGTAAGTATCGAAGTTTAAAATTTACGTGCTTTAGTCCACATATTTGACCAGAAATTCACAATATTTTCCTTATCTGCCTTAATTTCTGATTTTACCGTATATGTTAATGCTCTATAAAATTGTCTTCTGTTGACTTCGAACTGGGTGTTTGTTTTTGTTAATTCTTTTCTTTTTTCATATTGCTCTATCTGTTTATTTATTAATCTTATTTTATCGTTATTTTTAGTAATCACTTCAAGGACATCATTTTTTTTGTCAAGTATCTTGTTATTTTGTCATAAGACTTTTCTAGGAAATCTTGCCATACTTTCTGGGAGTTTTACTGTGTTTCTTACGTAGGATTTGAGGGTTGTGTTAATTTGATCATATCTTTTTATTTTTTCCTACTTTATTAGTACGTAGGATTTGAGGGTTGTGTTAATTTGATCATATCTTTTTATTTTTTCCTCCTTTATTAGTACGTAGTTTAATACTTCCTGGAAAGATTTTAATGTTAACTCTTCGTAACTCTTTTGGACAGCTTGCAAGATATTTTCTATATCGCACATGTTTTGAGGGCGGTGGTTGGTGATGTGCGCATTAACCGCTAAATTCAGACCTTCAATTTTATCGCTTTTAACTTTAGCATATGGTATTTTTCTTGTTCTAGGGTGTTTTGTGATGTCCGTATTTTCTAAGTCCGTCAGTACTCTGAGAAATGTTTTTTATGCATCTGTCGAGGTTAATGCAATGGTTAAGTGTTTTATAGTCTTCCTCTTGATCGCTTTGTTTTCTTCTTTTCCTTTCTATTTCTTTGAACTTCCGGACTTGTCTTCTTTTCGCATCATTATCTTTTAGAATGTTTGATGATTACCCTTAAATTTCAGTCATGCTTATATCACAGTTGAAAATATCATTGTGACTCATTAGGAACTCTTGCCAGCCAGATCTCGGCATTCTTCCGAATCGTTTTAGGATCGAGGTATAAGCCTCTTGAATTCATTGCTCTTTCTCGGCGGGTGTATTCTTGCAGATGGCTATATGAATAAGAAGAGCCCTGGTATGAATGCGTGTGGTCGTGTGAGTTTCAGGCAATTAATCGGTTGAGATTATTGTTGCAGGATCGGTTTTTGAATGTTCATCTTTGTAGTTCTCCTCTCCTGTTTTTTCTTTATTCCCCATTTTAAACTAAGATTATACTATTATATACGTAAACAAATGTAAAACGGCTATAAATTAATACAGTAAATTCAATTTTTGCGTCAAAATTTGCATTACCTATAATGATCAAAAATTTGAACTTCATATTTGTTTATTAGGTAATTATTTGATTTTAAATCAGCATTTTCTATTATTTCTAAATGGAAGATAAAAAAAAGCTCTTATACTTTTATCGAATTTTGTACACATATAACATAATGTAGTGAATTTATCGCCCTTGTTATTTAGAGTATTTACTTGGATATTTTTTTGCGTCTTCGATATATGGTTTATAAAAAGAGCTGAAACATAAAAATAAACAATTTTCACAATAATATAAATGTATGTAGTCAAATTTAATACAATATTGAATTTACAAATGATGTGTTATAAAAATTAGCTTTCACTTTTAAACATAGATTTGAAGTGAAATAATTCTATAATCAACATGGCAGTTTTTATTTGTATTTATCGTAGAAAGTTTGTCTTGAATAAAAAAGTCTGACAAAAATGTAAATCATCTTATAATAATTTTGATATGCTTTGTTGTTGATAATTCACGCCATTTATTATGACTCATAAAATTTCTTATGAATTAATAATTGTAAAAATTCAACATTTTAACATAACGATATACATTATAATTTCATAACAATTCTGTTTAGAAAATAAATTTATGACACAACAAATTATGTGCGTATTATTCTTTTCTGCTTAAAACTTTGTATTTCTCATAAGAAACGACATACTTTTATACTTAGATATTTTATTGCTCTAAATACCATTTTCTGTACCTCGTACTTTTACTGTAATTTTGCGATATTAATACGATCATATTAAGTTAAGCTGCTTGATCTTTAATGGATTTCCAGCATACTAATATTCGAAAAGCGATATTTTGAGATCTAGTGAATTTGATGTCATATAAACCTATTTGTATTTTAAAAAACTAGTTATAACATTAAAAGGTTAATTTTGTATTTACATATAAATTTTATTTTTTTTTCATTTTGAAAAAGTGTAGACTTTAATAAAACGTTAAGATATGATTATATCGTCTAAAAAGATGCTTATAATCATCCAAGTCTGTATTTATGAATTTCAAGATGTAATGGTACTTCTATTGATTTAAATAAGTAATGCTTATAGCATATCAACAACACGATAAACAAGCTAAAAATATTTCCCTGTTCGCTTCAAGAACACATAAACAAGAAACTTAAGATATATTTCAGTGTATATCTATAATTTTGGATAATTTAGCCTTATATTCTTTTTGTCTTCTTTGTTTTTATTATTGTCATACTATAGGTTTAAGCAAGCATCAACATTTAAAATTGTATTGATGCATTTGTTTTATTTTTTAAACAAAAGCTATACAAAATCCTATATCAATATTCAAAAACGAATTGGTGATATATTCATTATCTTCAATTTTCATTGTATTTTTTTGTAAAATTGATCAACTACTGTGTGTTTATATGTTTCATCTAATTTAAATATTCTATATTTTTTACAACTTACAAATAAAATATTATAATTATAATGTTATAAAAAAAAATATATTTTCTAAAAGCAACAGGGCATAAAGAAAGTGAAATCTGGGAAAACGTTAGGATATGGTTACACATTGAGTTTCTAAAATATATTAGATTTTCGATATGAAAAAATATGCTGTATTATAATAAAACAAAAATAATTTCAGATTTACATTTTATAAATTTTTTAGCACGATATTCGAGTTATTAATAGACTTCTAAATTCCAAGCTATATTTTAAAGGTTAAAAAGGTTTCATAGTTAATAATAATGCTAAATAATCAAAAGGTGTTTTATATAGATTTCTAATGACTTCGCAATACGGAACGTAATAAATCGGTAGAAAAATATTTTCAATAAATTTATGTTTGGTTTATCAATATGCTATTCGTGCACTAAAATCAAAAAACATTGGCCAAGCTTAGTTGAAAAAAATATAAACCCCTTTCTTAGTTTTGTTCCTTAGTACTAATAATATGTACATACCATAACGAAAATCAAAGTCTAATGGATAAATTTTTTATTGCAAATAACTTATCATGTAAATATAATATATAATTTATTATTATGAAATACAAGAAATGTTCGTATAATTTATTAAGAGATATTATTTAAAAGTTTTATTTGTTTCTATTTTTTTAAGACCTATTTCAAAAGAATAACATTTATGCTACAATTTTAAGGGATTTCATTACACAATAAAATACTCGAGTTTTATAATATAAATTCATTTTTTCCAAATACTTGCAGGTGCGTTGCAGGCAAATAATATACAATAAAAGGCGATTTATATTATTTTATTGCGAAAAAATTGGGTAAAAAACCAAAGAGTATCACGTCAAAATATTATTCTGAAATATGTCTATAGTAGGCGCTTATAGCATTTTTGGACATCAAACTATTTTTTAATGAATTCAGAAGTGGTTTAGCGAGGTTAAAATCAAATTTCACACATCTAGAAAATCAAATTATAAGTATATATAATAAATGAATAGTAAAAATTAAAATAGAAACGCTACAAATGACACTATAAAATTTGTAAAAGGATACAAATAAATTATATTTTTGGCTTTTAATAAAATCTATTGATAATAGATTTTTAATACTTGAACATTTCCATCTATTATACGACAATTTTGAAAAATAATTCTTATATTTCATGTAATTTCACATTGAATATACGAATATTATCTAAAAAAAATGAGTTTTATATTTAAAGGTTTTAAGACAAAGCATTATCGGTTATACTTAATGTATACTGTGCTCGGGTAGAATATAATCTTTATAAATAGATTTAAACATTATTTATTAAACAGAAATATTTCTGAATTGTTAAATTACCATACAGAAAACGACCAAGATAAAATAATTTTATTACATTTTTTTAACATTTATAGATTTTAGTTTTTGTATTCTTGCAAAACATTAACATAATCCGATTATAATTTTTTAAATATACGTCGAAAATTATGAGATCTGGGGTATATCATAGACGTGATTTATTTCATATGCACTAACAAACTACGTTTCTAAAAAAAAATACCGTTATCTAAAATTCTTAATACTTTAAGACATTATTGAATAGTTTTATGCGCAAAAATATGTATTATACCAATAAAATTTTTGTTTTTGCTGTTGAATTTATGAGTCATATATATTTTACTCCTTGTTCTTTTACAAATTGAATATATAATTCTATATTTGAAGCATTATTTATATGAATTTATTTTTTTTCTAGTATTTTATATTATAAATTTCTTTCGTACATAAACGTTTTTTTATGTCATATAACATAGCTTCATAAAATTTCTAAGCCTCATAAATTTATAACACAAATAATATATGAAATGATTTATTTCGACTCATATATAATCATAAAAAATTATTTACATGCAGAGTATTTACTAAATAAACTGCGTGCATTCACAATATGCAAAATACAAATACCAATGTCATTTAGTATTAATAGAAAATGACTGAAAAAATCTATTATATGTCGACATTTGTAATATATGAAAGCATAAATTAATTTGAACATATCACTTAAATCAGATCAAAGACAAGATTAAAACATCCTAAAAACATATGTAAAATTAAGTGTTTATATTGATATACACTAATTGTTCAGATTAAAAATTTCATTAATGATAGTTGTATATTTAATTCTAATATTTCCATACTTATTGTCCTTATATATTAATAATTTAATATTGTATGTGTCAATATAAAAAAAAGTACTTATTTTATTGTTTTATATTAGCATGCAAATATATTTTCTTCTTATTGTTTTTTTAATTTATTTTTTGGTCCCCCCCAGTCATCATTATTGAAGTCTAGAATTTTAGGAATTAAGAGTATGCTACCAAACTGCCGCAAGAAGCTTTTAATTCTAAAATCCAACGATTCTAATTTTTTCAAATCTTGTTGCATCGCTATTAAAGACAGTATCAAAATTCTGATTATTATGTAAGCTAGATTTATTTGACTGTCAGGTTCCTCGGCACTAAATCTTTCGTGATTAGTTAGTTTGATTTTTTTTGAGGTTTCATAATCTGATTTACCTTCGTTCCCTGGTGGTTGTAATTTCTTTGTTCTTTTTTTAAAATAGAAAATCTCCAGTTCATGGCTTTCAAAAAAGGGTAAAGAAGACGGATCTTTTATAGCCTTTAATTTTTCAGGTACGTTCAAAAGAATTTGCTTGACCCTTTCACGTTTTCTTTTTGAATTAAATTCCTGTATTTTCATACCATTTATCTTTACTTCTGTTTCGAATTGACTTTTTTTTTCAATAGCCCGTAAAATGTTTTTCATTTCTCTGTATATGTTTTTGAGCAATTGTTCTTGATAAAACATCCACAGTAGATTAATCATTGTATTTTTTTTTAGATCACGTGCAATTATTTTAGTATCCACCATTTTGTAAAATTCTATCTTACCTTTACTGTTTGAATCACACAGTTTCAAAGGATTTCTTCTACTATCCTTTGCTTGTGCATTTATTCGATCACTAAAAAAATCCTGATTTATTGCGGACCCGAATTTTAGGGTTGCTTTAATTCTATCCAACAATATCACTATTGTATATATCTCATCTGATTCTAATATTTTTTTATTAGCCACATTTTTCCATTCTTCTTCTTGAATGTCTTTGCGACATGTTTTAAAAAATGAAACTATTTCTATCATATTGCTCAAATCTATATCAGATTTCAGAGGGCCTGATTCTTCTTTTTTTATTGTGTTCATAACATTTTTTTCCTCTTCATCATTTTTCTTAAGCAAGCAATGACCCATTGAATTTGATTTCATAACCTTCAATGCTTCACTGGTAGTAAAATTTGAGATTACAAATATGACATGAAAGAATATATTCATTTTATAAAATATCAAAAAAGAAATATATTTATACTGATTGTGATAATTTTTGATACGCAGAACGTTTTAGATTTTAATTTGTGTATAAATTAAAAAATGATTCATCTAGATCGCATAAATGATATTATGTGGAGGGCACTATATTATAAATGTCTCATATAAAACGATTTATATATATTCAGACTTTTGCTATATTATCTTCTAAAAGCAAAACCTCAAAGTTATAGAATATTAAATTTTCTCTAAAGGAGAAGTGTGATTACATTATAAAATAAAATTGATTTTAGATATACTTTACTATTGTATAAAATCGATAATTGCATTATTAAATAATAAAAATGCTAAACTTAGAAATATTAAAAATAATTTATACAAAAAAAGATATTTTTTAGTCGAAATCTGTAATATGGTATCTAATATTAAATGTTAAAAAAAATTACAAATATTTTAATTCATTTTTTTAGTTTGATTCACAGTTTTTTATCGTTGTTCGAGCAAAACTTCACAATACTACATATAACAGAATTTGCAATTCTTCTTTTCATCTCATCATTTTACAATCTTTTTCGATGTATCTTCTTCACTCAAGACTTATTAGTTTAAGTGTCTTCTACAATCCTATTGTTTTTGCGAATGCTTTCGCTTTTGTTGGCATTTATTACATCTTCAGATACGACTTTTGGTATTTTAACACCAAGTAAACAATTATTTATATTTATTTTTATCGTTTTATTTCTTGATTGAAAGTTGATTATTATAGATTTTTTATATGATAAACTATGTAATTGTAACAAAATTGCGAATCTATACATTATAAAATCGACATAAAAATTATAAGATTGCTTTCAGCTTTCAATAGCTCAAATAAATTATAAATTTCTTTTTATCTCGATTGTTTTTCCGGGTTACCAGTAAACCTATCTAAACAACAGCTAGAGTTTTATAAATTATAAATTTCTTTTTATCTCGATTGTTTTTCCGGGTTACCAGTAAACCTATCTAAACAACAGCTAGAGTTTTATAAATTTAGAAAGTATATTAATATAAGCTATATTGCACGTTTATGGCTTTACTTTCCATTTTCGTGTGTGCTATTATCAATCCTTTAAGGCTTGGTAATCACATAAAATTAAATCTAAGTTAAAAATACTTGGCTAACAAATAATATATGTCAATATAACAAATTCTAACAAAGAATGATTTCTATAACCGTATTCACAGACAACAAAAAAATTAAAGCGGGGTTTACATACTTTTGATATACTTATAACTATCTATACAAAAGATAAGCATATAAGTTTTTTGTGCAATGAGATATATGCTTTCCACTTATTGTACGAACTTTATTCTTTCTGAAAAGGCACTTCATATGATACTATCGATTAGATCTTCTTCAATAACTTCCCTCAATAAAATACATATCCTTCCAGTTTTGCATAAATCATAGTATGAATAAAGTAAAAATATTCTATGTAACAGAAAGTTTTTTTCGAAGGCTGTTAGCCTGGTGTGTACACACTATTCCATGGCGAAACAAATTGCATAATCTTTGTCTTAGCATGCAAATAATGCATAATCGATGGGCTAGCTGATCATATAGAATTGGTTTCTTGTCTATATATTTTTTTTATTATCACAACTTGTTACAAGGTATTTTTCAATATGATACAATTTTTCGTTTTTTATCGTATATATAAGTAAAGGCCTGTTACTATAAAACTGTATAAATTTTTGTATCGAATCTAGAATTTTTATACAGAAAGTAAATCAATATACATTTTTACTGAATAATTGAATGTTCTGTGTTACATATAAGATATTTTCTTCACTAGCATGAAGTAATGGGGTCTTACTTTTTCATTCCGTCTCTTCGTGTAATCATATACTAACAGTTTTTGAATAGTTTTATACGTGCAAGACTTTTAAAAATTCATCACTGTGTGTATTTTTATTTTCTACATAAGAAATATGAATCCTTTATATATGAAACAAAGTCAGGATTTAACGCCAAATATATACTCATACTATATTCGCGCAATATAACGTTCAAAATATAACTTTGTGTTAATAAAGCTATAAAAAAAATTTTATGTGGAGTTTTATGGTTGATGGTTGAAGAGATATCTTTTTTTGTTACCACCTAGACTTTAGGTAAAACTTTGAGTATTTTGTTACATTTTAAAAAATTTTTAAGTCGATTAGGCCAGGTGTAGTCGCGCTTTTCCATTATTCAAAGTAGCTCTTCACGGTTATTTTTCTTCTTCTTATAATAATGAATGTTTCAAGTGGATCAGCTTTATTTTAGATCATAACACTTTTTTTCTAATATACGTCGGTGTTTGTTTCTTATCGAATATATCACATTTTCTTTTTGTTCAAAGACCTATTTATTTAAGAAAGGGTTCTTATGATTATAACAGAAATTAGTAATACAAAGTCTTTGTTTTCACTTACCCAAAAGAACATTGCGATACGGCATAATAATTCATAGCAGTGATTACTAAGTACTCTGTAGTCTAGTTTTACATTTAATTTGTAAAATTCCATAAATTATTTCTAGGTTATAAAATTAGTCCATATTAGTCTCGAGTATCAGTTCTTATATATTCCAATGTGTATTTGGTCGTATTTTTCTGGCAGTAATGTTACTTTTACTTTGATGTATACAATATATGTTTCTTATTTTTTTGTGTAAGTTCCTATTCTTATATTATAAATTTAATGTCTGCTTCTGTGTCTTATTTTCAAGTTTGCGCGTCTTTATGTAGAACCTCTTGTGATTTTGCATAAAAATATTGTTGTTTTCAAATGTAGGAAATTTATCTTTGATAGATACTGTTGTGCAAAGGAAGTTTAAAATTTGACTATAGTTTCTGTACGCAGCACAAAAATGTGTGGTTAAAACCATTAACGATGGCCTTTCTTTTCCAATGTATGTCATATATTTGCCTTAATGGTTAAGTATTGACATTTTATATCTGTCATTTTTTTGTATAGTGAGAAATATAAATGTTCATTTTTATATACATAGCTTCATAAACAGCTAGTAAGTATCCTAATCACATAAGTAACAAGTTTTCTTAAATTCTAACCACTACACGTGAAATCAGTGAACATACTTTTTTCACTGCAAATATATTATCGTCGCCTCTTAGCTCGTAAATTTAAAGGATAAAAAATATAATAGACAATGTACTTTTATATTCATGTTGCTTAGTACTACAATGTTATTATCAAGAAGATTACCTCATTATGGTTACCATTTATCACGTAAGCCTGAATTAAAATCATTTAAGGATTTTTTGTTGTGATTTTTTATATTAGTATTACCGTAAAATATATTTACTTCCTCTATTTAAACGTATCATTTACACCATCTCGTAAAATGTTGCTTTAATTTGGACATTTTCTTATGAAACATTGTTAAATTCTGTCATAAGCGTCAGCGTTTGTGTTAAAAAAAAATCGAATTGATTAGTAGTGAAGTTATGTGTTGCCCAGTAGCTTTGGCTTTTTCTCACAGGTGTTTAATTTTGCAAATAAATATCAAATTTTCATGTTTCGGCATAATTCTTGGCCGAATCTTGATTTATATATATTCGGCTTTTTTAAATATTGTGAAATTTATGTGCGATTTTTGGAGATCTTATGTGCTCGTTTACGCATGTTTTTAATTTGAGTTATTTTTCTCTCATAAAAAAATTGCTTTTTTTGTTTACGGAGTGCCTTTTTTTTGTTTTTATAATGCACATTCTATGTTTTAATTAATAAGAAAGTATTTTTAGCTTTCTTTATTGTTTTCGATCACCCCTAAGGCTTTTTTATTATTTTTCGTCGTATTTTATAAGTATATTTTTGATACGGGTAATTTTTATAAAACATTTATGAATATCATTACAATATCTAAGGGATCCTTTGAGGCCATTTTTTAGCATTCTTTATAGAAGCTTTATGATCTGGGCGTAAACAGCTTATATCTATTTGTAATTATCTGTGGTAAATCTTGCAGATTTCTGTGGTTAAGAGAACTCTAGTAATATTTTGTGTGATTATTTTACGTCAAAAAATCTTGTTACTGCAATTATACTTAGACATGATTTGTTTTGTTATTTAGTCTTTGTATTTTTCTTTCCTTCTATAACCTATTATCAGATACCCATATCAAAAAAAAATTATATTAATGCGGTGAATTTTAATGTACTTATATTATCCAAATTTAAAAGTACACTTATTCAATCGATTTTAATTGTTTTGAATATCAGCTGATTGATATTATAGTACATTTATTTTGAGCCATAAAAAAGCTAAATATCACATTCAACAATTCGATTTCCTTCAAATCATAAAAAATACAAAAATTCAGAAAATTGAGACTTATTCAGTAAAACCATTAAAATATATATGATAGTCTTGATTTTTATTATTTATTATCCATCAGCATCTGATTTCTGTGTTTATAATAAATATTTTGTGATGTTATGATTTTGTAAAACAAAGATAAAATTGACTCAATAGTTATAAATACAATAAAACAAAAAAATATATCATATAGAGTTCTTTTATTTATTTGTCGCACCCCAGTCGTTAAATCCGATGCCAAGAATAGGAGTAGCCAGATGTTTCCTATGAATCTTCCATGAGGTTTTGCATTCCATTTTTGAACACCCATATTTTCTTTCATTGTTCAAATCAGTTGTTGACCGGATCTTAGTTCTTTTAAGAGCATCCTCTAAAGTTATTTTGATGTCAGGAGGTTCATTACCAAATTTGCCATGATCAGTTAGTTTAACTTTTTTTGAGGTTTTTAAGATTGATTTTTTTAGTAGATCAAAAATACTCAGTTGGTAGTTATCAAAAAAAGGCAAAGAATTAGGGTCTCTTATAGCCTTTGATTTTTTGTAATATACCAAAAATAATTTCTTGTACTTTGATTGGTTTAGATCCACCGAATTTTCTACCCGCTTTATTTTATTTCTCTTAACTCCTGTTTTGAAGAGGAAATTTTTCATATAAGTAGTTGAAACCATGATCATTAACTTATAAAGGTTTTTGAATTTAGTTATGTCAAAAATTGTATACACTAAATTTCCTCTTTTATCTCTAAATATTGTTTTATAATATTTTTTCCTGTCAACTGTATTATTAATCTCTTGTATTCCTATTATTATAGAATTTTTCGATTTTACAGTGTGTAATGAATTTCCATTTCTTTTATCTTTTTTCTTTCGATCCATAATAAAATCTTGATAAAAATTCGATCCCTCATATTTAAAGCTTCCGTTTAATCCTTCTATTACGCCATTTGTTTTAGAGATCATATCAGATTCTGATATTTTCTTTTTGCATAAATCAATCCCCTCTTTTATTTTTGAACATTCATTCTTGTAATTGTTAATAAAAATCCCTTTAACCGATTTATCATCTGAATTTCGGTGATCATCTAATATTTCACAGAAGGATCCTATTTCTTTCTCCTTGTTAACTTTACAATAAGATGATAGATCATCAAATTCTATCTGATTCCTCGTGTTCATCATATATATTGTCCTCTCTTCATTGTTCATCGGCAAACAATCACACGTTTTGTTTGGCCTCACTTTCTCTTTACTGATAGTAAAATATAAGATTGCACTTATCACATAAAAGAATGTATTCATTATATCAAATATAAGAAAGTTCTGTATTTATATCAGATTGTAAAAATTTGAAACAAATAACGTTTTAGACTGAAATTAATATATAAATTTGGAAAATTCATCTAGATCTGATTCTATAGATTTTTGTTCAAGTTAATAAATTCATAATGTCGCTTTGGCAAAAAAATATTTCTATTTTCATTTTGATATTTTTATAAAAGCAAAATTATAAAATTTCTAAAATATTAAATTGTTTTGAAACAAAAAGATATCTATTATATAAAAAGAACTTTATTTTAGATATGCTATATACAATATAAATTGAAAATTTTTGATATAAAAAAGTAAATTTCTTGAATTCTGTCAAAAAAATAGCTTATGATTGAAAAAAAAAGAATACATATATTATTAAAATATGTATATTTTTTTTTAGAACAATGATATTTGCTTCGAAAAATTTTTATTGCATCTATATATTTATAAAAAGCCTTATTACACACGAAAGCTGGGTTATATGTTGTTTATATGATACAGTCTAAAATGATATAGAAGCATAAATTATTTACAGCTTTTTCGTATTCACTCTCTATCTTCTACTTACTTAAGTCATACTTTCATATTTTAAATGTTTCTTAAATCAAAATATTATTATATTTACGTATAGAATGCCTGAAGCCTTGTATCTACTATCAAGTAGATACGAATAATCAATGTTAATATAGAACGCAATACAATGATCGGATTCTTAAAGATATTTTTCAATAATACACAGTTTTTTGTTTATATAACTGTCACTTTTATTAGCCAAAAATTATCAGAATATTAGTATTAAATATTCATTTATATTTTTTCATTATAAAAATAGTATATTGCCTTATGCAATAAAAAAAGCATACGTATATTACAATCAGAAAGCATGAACTCATTTAAAATCATATATTTTTGAAAAAATTATGGGCAATATAAATAAAAATATAAAGACCAATACACTAAAAATCATTTTAATCTAACAATGCTAATAGGCATTTGTATTTGAGTACTAGGCTTATAGTAAACCCTAGGTTTTCTTCTTATAGCCTAATAAAAGTATATATTAGATTTTGGTTTTTAAATGCCATAATAAGATACAAAATACCATTGGTAAGCTTATTCTGTTGAAATTCTTATTTTTCTGAAATTAAGAAAAGCTCACTCGGAATAACCTTGGAAGAGCCTTTCTAAAATTTCATAATTTAAAGGTTTTTTTTGATAAAAACGAACACAAAGTTTGCAGAAAAGAATATCTTACTATAAAATTTCATGTATAAAAGCTAAGATAATATTGATATCTTTTTTATAAAATTTTTAAATTTTTAATCTAGGTATATCTATTTATTAAGCACCATTTTTGCCTTCCACACTGTTTGAATCAAACTTTGTGTTGGCATCTATCTAGTTTTTTTATAATTTACAAACCATCGTTTTCAAGCTCACTATATACGTTTGATATGTTACCTTGGAATTTGAGTGGAAAGTGGTGTAATATTCACATTTGTATTGGAATTTCTTTATAGTACATTTCTTCATTATATATATCACAAGCCGATCTTTAATCAAGTATTATTTTATAAATTCCAATGCATCATACATATTTGCTAGTATACCTATTGATTTTTTGCATGCAAGTTTCTTCTCATAAACAGCAATAATTACATGTGCATTTTAAAGTATCTCGCAGGCTTTTTTATGTATATAATCTTCTTAGAATTTAAAACCATTTGCAATCCTTATTTTTCGAAACACCAGCACTTTCAACCTTGTTTATGATCGGCGTCTTCAAAATGAAGATTAAAAATAATCAAAAATTTGGATTTTTATTATATGTTATGCAGATTTTTATCTGAATTTTTTTTTACCACATCTATTTAGGATCTGTAGTATATCTATTTAAGTCATTCGTCAATATTTTTGCATGGCAATTCCTTTTTTTCTATGTTTATTTTATTTTTATGCTTCTGTTGACTAATAAATTACCCAATTTACATAATTCTTAAATTTGGTTGTTAAAAAAAGCAAAAAAGAATAGATTAACAACGAGATGGTAAATAAATTTAAGGAAAATATATACAAAACTAAAAAAATTTCTACTGTAATTCAAAAGCAATTCAAATTAATTTAAAATGTGGGTCTTAAACTGAACTAAACTTAAAAACGCATTTTATATAATAAATAGTGAGAACATTGCAAAAAAAATACGGCAAATAATTTTTTATCTTGAATATGCGTTTAGTTAATTAAGCGATTTTTCTTGCTGAGAAAGAGTTTTAATAAAATTATTGAATACTTTAATACATGAATATCATATGTTTAAAATGTAAGTCTGACTTTTTATTTGCTTCCAGTAATTATCGACTCTTTCCAATTATGATCTTTTTAGGAAATACATGCATAAAAAATGTTACATTGAGTTTTTATATGGTTTATAGCTAGAAAAATATGCAAAAAATCTAAAAAATATTTTTATTTGACGGTTTGCGTACAAAAATATTATAATTTCCAAAATACTTTTTTTATGGCATAAAAATTGTAAAAACAATCCGTCCAATTGTATAAATGTACTTATTTGAATAATATATTTCAAGGTTTTTTGACTCTATTTCTAAGCAAGTTACCCACACTTTTGGTTATACAGTATAGTTTAATCTACATATTCATTTTTTTGAGCAAATTAACATATAAAATATAATATTTTCACTTAAGCTTTCTGCATAGTATATGTACATTATAAGGTCGTTTTTATGCTGAAATCTAAATTTTTATATAATTTCATGGCAAACATATGTTTTGATATTAATTTTAATACATAAACATCCTTGTTATGAATTAGCTAAAATATTAGTAAAACTATTTATTTCAATGTATAAATATGAATGAATTTGTGCAATGAAAAACTTTATGGAAATTTTCAAAATTAAACGCGCAAAACTAGATGTGTATTTAAGACAGCACAAAAATATTTTGAATACGCAGTGATAATTTAGCAAATATTAATGCTCTATTTATTTTAATTATAATTTGATTCATTTTTTCTTTTTTACAATTGTAAAATTATGATTTAATTTCTTTTAATTTAAGTATCTAAAGTAATTTTCATATTTTCGTTATTCGCTATATGCTTTAAAACTTCAATATTTATTTGGTTCACCTTTTATTCACACACATTTTATTCATTAACTACCTTTTTATCTTAAAATTAAATCACAGACAGCGTGATTTTTTTCTGTACTAAATATCAAGTTCCATATTATACGCATCACTTTATATAAAATTTGCTCTATAAATTATCATCCTTCAAAAAACATAGGAATATTACGTTTTTAAAAAAAAATTTATATATTGACAGTTAACTACTAAATATAAAAATATTAGTGCACTACATATTTGTCTATTTATCTCGTATTTTGCAGCTTATTATATTTTTAAACCAAGAATAAGTCAGAAAAAATCTTTTTACATGCTAAAACTTTTATGTTAAACCTGTTAAAGTCTGTTTTGCGTCTTAAATAACATTAACAAAAATAATTTTGTTTTTTTTCTTAATTTATCCGTAATTATTTTATGCTTCTTTTCTTGTAAGATCGACTTTTAAAGGATAAATAAAAAATTAGTCACATAGCATTTTTTCTCAATTCACACAAAATCATGGATCTATTGTCATCTTAACTGAAGTACCTATTAGAACGAAAAAAAGGAATTTATAACTTAAACTGGTTTTATTAACAGAATAAATATAAGTTTAACTATGCGAATATTAACATCTTAACGCACTGTTAGATGTGAATTAAAATGATTACAATATATATTCCAACTTTTACCTGATTTTAAGGTTGTTATTTTGCGTTTTTTCTTCAAGTATGACGTGATATATTTACCATTGGAACATCATTTTATTTTCTTGGATAAGATCTCATCTATTAAATCTACGTTAATATTAATTTTTTTTTCAAAGCCCACAAATTTCAACTTTGTGCTTAATTACATAGACATCATAAATACCACGATAATTATTATGAGTTCCATTTTACTCCCATGTCTATTACTATTTATGCATAATTTTATATTTATGATAGTGTAGAATTTAGTTTTTGGATATTTATCTACTCTTAAAAAAATCGATGAAAAAATAATTGCGGGTAGTTGCGTTAGAAGTGAAAAAGTATTAATTTGTTGTTGGAATATATAAATATGTGTTTTTTGCTTGAATCTACTATACTCCACACTCTAGACAAATTGCAATTTATTTGTAAAAAAAGAATATTATTGTACCGATAAACAACCAAATATGTCAATTTTACAGTTTTTAGGCAAGGTTAGCTTTAAAAGAACTGCACTGTGTTGTTTTTATCATTTATGTGTCGTATAACCTTGTTGAAATTCGATTTATACAGGTCAAGGTATTTTTTGAAAAAAATTTATGGGTGGTATTATATTGTGACAGATAAATTATATATTTTTTAAAAATAAGATCTAGCTTTTAGGCTCATCGGTCTTTATTGGACTATACTATATATTTTTATTCCGGGTATTCTTCTTCAGATTTAATTATGTTAGAAATTTTAGGCTCATCGGTCTTTATTGAATTATACTATATTTTTTTATTTCGGGTATTCTTCTTCAGATTCAATTATGTAGGAAATTTTAAGCTCATCGGTCTTTATTGGATTATACTATATTTTTTTATTCCGGGCATCCTTCTTCAAATTCAATTATGTTAGAAATTGTGTTATGCAAAGCCATATGTCACGATTATTTTAAATGAATTTTTTTTTGTATATATTTTCGATAAATATATATATCATTTTTATTATGGGTGGTATGGTTGAGTGGTTTACAAGTTGGACCCCAAGGTGAGGGGTCGCGGGTTCCACTTCTACCCACCCCACTAATTTCCGAAACGAATTTACTCATAAGAAAAATACCCAAGTGGGCGGCCAGTGAACAAGAAAAGATAAACCATAAAGACTTGAAAAGTCATGAGAAATAGGAGGTTGCTGTGTAAGCCGTTGAACTGTGCCTCCAGAATGAAAAATTCCACACCGTGAAGCAAGGATATAGGTAAGTGTGGTTGTAGCTTGTAACTCTTAGCAATTAACAGTAGACATAATCCTTTGACCACCCTATAATGACTACCGCCTATGAGAAATGGCAGAATCCGAGTGAATTCGGGTGACAAGATATGCTGGGGGAGTTCCACATGGAGAAGCATCAGTAAAGCAATAGACTCTATTAGTATAAAGCTTTCTTCCTAAAAGTAGAAGACGTAAAACATAAATAAATAAAGTAAATTCAAGTAGAATTTTAATATTTTCTTTATTAAATAACTTAAATTTTCTTTAAAGTTTAAAAATTTAAAGGTGAAAACCGTCTTTATAAATCATCTAACTTCATTCTATTTTATGGGATAGCTAAATTACGATAAAGCCCCAAATTAGTCCAGTATAAGTATATCACAACCTTTCTAAATTTTTATTTATGTTGTAATGCATTTCTTTATCTATAAACTATACAAAAATACACATATTACTTCTATTATTTTTTCGTGCTATATCATAATCTCTGAAGATCTTTCATTCTAAGATACATGAAAATGAATTTAAGCTATGACGTATATATTTAAAAATTCTTAAACCAACGTAATATAGTCAGTATGTAAATTGGACTCGATATTAAAACTATTGATGCCTTGAATTATATCTAGAATGTATAAAATAGAAAATATATATGTGAAGAAAACTCTTTTTGTACATGCTCATGATTCGTATTTTTTTTATCACGTGATATGATACATTTTCTAGGATGTATAAATAATTTATTTATTTTTTATAAAAATTTTAAGCTAGTATTTTGTAATTCTAAATGCATTAATATTTAGATTTATAGAATAGACTACTTGTAAAATACCATACATGATATATAATCTTTTTTTTAACGCCGAGAAATATAAATTTCGATGATAAGATACTAAAATGGATTTTATTTTCTTGATGATTCAAATATATATACTTAAAACGTTCTCGATAAATTAAGTATCCTTATAATAGTAAAAATTAATCTTTTTTGACAAAAAATCCTGCTTAATTTAGAAATAAGTGTAATTCCAATATTTTAACTTGCTTCCTATTAAAAAAATTATACTTTTTGACTTTTCGCTTCTATAATACCATTTTAGCATTTTATTAATGATAAAACTTAAAATTTTTATAAAAAAAAATTGGGTGAAGGCGCCTAGTTCGAGAAAATTTATACCTTAAACCTATATTAATTTAGATGTATAAAAAAACTGGCATTTACCATTCTTTCTTAGCTAAATAATATAATTAAAATGATAAAATCTAATATAAGAGACCAGTATCTCTTGGTAAATTTATATAAGATGAAATCAAATATAAGTTATAACTATCCTACTTTTATTTTATATAAAATGAAATCACATTAAATTTAAGCAATAAGTATATTTAAATAAATATATAGATCAAATACAATCTAATTAACATATATTTCATGTATAATAAAATTTTTTAAACGCAAAAACGCATAAAATATGTCCACATTAAGTTTTTCTAAGTAATTCGTCAGATGTTCTAACTTTTTAAATACCGAACAATAGGACATGTATCATCTTGCAATAAAGTGTTTTAGAAAATACTTAATAAATATACAATACATATAAATACCGTTAAAATTATAATCTTGGAACATTAATCATAACTTTATGGATTTTAAATATTAACTTTTAGTTTATTTTCTCAGTTTCCCCATCATCTTTCTAATCAAAAGGTATTTATAATGGTTAATTTATCATAAATATTGTCAGATATACATTATATTTGTATTTAGTCTTCCAATTAAAAACATTCATAATGTATATAAAACATGCTTGTGCATCTAATATCATATTCTTTTACTATAAAATGTGCTATAATTTAAATAAAAAATTTTTATAACCTATTCCAGCCATGAATGGTATTATAATTGTTAAATATTTTTTATTTTTTACGTAATCAAATTTATATGTATCTACAGAAGAAATATTAACATTAGGTTTGCTTTATTCTAAATGATTTTTTCTCTGAGCCCTTAATTATTATCGAAAAAAAATTATTTTTATGAATGTATATATATATTCTGAATATTATTATTCAGACATCATAAAAAATATTTGAACGACTCAATTAAAATTTTTTTCTTTTTATAGTATTTATTTCCAAAAAAATGTATAAATCATGGTAATATATTATTAAAATATATTAATATCATGTAGATCAATTGACTATTTTTTTATAGTACAAAATATTTTATCAATCCGGATTCTCATCAATTTTTCCAATATACCATTTGTTTGTAAAATTTTTTTATGCATCATAGTAAACGATTATAGATGCGGATTTATATCTTAAGTTTGCTATTATATTTTATTATATTTATGAAAGTATAATATGCAACACCAAACACAATTATTGATATGAATTAGTATCTATAGTTACATATTTTATCTTATTATATTTAAGAAAAAAAAATTTAAATATAAAAAACAATCGTGGATGCGAAATATTATCTGCTTCTAAAATTTTTGTTTTTTTATTTTTAAAAATGAAAATCTGGTTGACATAGAAAATATTTATCACGATTAAAAAGTAGCGATTGTCGGAGGTCTAGATATTCGAATTTAATTCTTTCACTATAAATTAAATTATTGCGTATTATACTCACGTGAGTACATTTATAAATAGCAAACAAGTAATTATTTTAGCTATCTACATGAAAAGAAACACTCTTAGGTTATTCCATTGTAAATAATACCTTTTAGTTTATAAAGCATACTTGATTGTACCGTTGAAACATATTTAATCAATTTTAGGATGCAAGTGCTAGTTATAAAATCTAAAATTGGTATTAAGAGGATGTTTAATCGTAGCGGTAACCCGTCGGTGTGGTCAAATTTAAACTGTTTATCTTTTTTTATTATACTTGAATTTTATTTTTCTAAAAAAAATATTAACATTATAGAAATATTTATATAATTAATATTCATTACATCTTCAAAACTGATGTCTAAAGAAGAGTTTTTTTACTTATTTAATACTTGTGATTTCTAGATTAGACTCTTTATTTTTCAAAAAAGTATAAGAAAAAAAGATGTTTAAGAAATCTAGGCTATTATTAAGAAAAGAAATATTAAGAAACACTGGGCATATATTAAATGGTTATAATTTTTCTTATATCTGAAGAGTTTAATAAAATTATAAAACTATTGATTAAAGATGTAATGCTATTGATCCTTTAGAAAATAATATTGAAAATAATCAAATGCTAATTAAAAAAGAAGAAAAATGTCTAAATTAAATATATTCACACTAAAAAACTTGAATTTACTAGGAACTTCATATTTTTTTTATTTAAGTAGAATATGAACCATTGGATCTTAAACCTGATATTAAAAAATAAAATATAGATAGATACTAATATATTAGTGAAGTTGGGAAATAAAGAAACTATTTTTTTATTTTATTTTTTGTTAATACTATCATATTGTTTTGGATAAAAAATTATATACGTTTAAATTATATCAGCCCACTTTGAAATCAAAAAAAAATTTCGCTTAAAGGCTTGATATCTTGCGATAACAATAAGTGAATTTTTTTCAAGAAAATAAAACAGTTGTATTTTAATAATCAAAGTTAAAATTTTTATCACTCCGTCTTTGTTTTTCTTCTACTGATCAAGAGTGTATACATAATGATTTCATAAATTACTATTACATGTTTTTCTTCTACTGATCATAAGTATATGCATAATGATTTCAAAAATTACTATTCCATGTATTGATATATCTGGAAATATGTCAATTCTTTGAATTTCTTTTATATTTTCTAAAAATGAATATGGCCAGATTTTTAGTGATTTTGCAATATGCCTACAGAACAAGTATTAAATGAAAGAAAAACAAGCCTCAAAAATGACGTGTAAATTAGAATTATTCAATAATCGCATTTCTTTATTCCAAAAAAGAATAGGAATGGAAAAGCAGTACATACATATTTGTTAATATATTTAGACCACAATTTTTATAAACACTTTTGATTGGATATTTATTTATGAAGTAATTTTCTTTTTATCGATTTTATCTATTTAGACGTAATCAGCGTGTTGGGAATATCGCACAACTCCTTAATACATCTTTTATCCCCTGCCCTGATCTATATCCATTAAATTGCTCTTCTTCTCTAAATGAGATGAGTTCAAATGTCTTGCGGTGTGAGAGAACTTGCATGTATGCTTCCACTTCATCCAAGATTTTCAACTTCTTAACATATTTTTTATGACTAACTATATTATATGTGACATTTCGTATGAAGTCATCTGCTAATGACGACCGTTCACGTAATAAAATCTTAATTTTTAGCCTATAAAAATAAAACATAAGTATAATATTCTAAATTTGTGTTTAGTATTGTAAGAATTCATATTAAAGTATGATTAAAGATAAATAGAAAGAAAGAATTTTTCTATGTGCATATCAGACCCTCGTTCCTTGTAAAATATCACAATCATACCACACTATGTGGCTTAAATTATATACGTGCACCGAGAAATCAATTAAAAAAGTATAATTAGCATATTAAAGTGTTTTTTATATTAAGAAGATTTATTTTACTGTATAACATCTAAACATATTCTCTGCACACTCAGAGGGGCGATAAAAGTTTACATTTCGGAATTTAAAAGACCCTTCCGTGAAATCCTGCTTTAAAGACATAAATATGTATTTTAGACCGCATTTTTACTAATGAAGAGATGTAAAAGCATCATATAATCTTTCTAAAGAGCAACCTGACGTTATGTTTATATAAGATATAATAGATAGAAAGTAAATTTACCCTCAATAAATAAAATAAAGGCTCAAAAAAGATATTTGTATTCCTTAGCCATTAAATCTTATAAAAGTCGATAAAATATGTGCGCTCCTCTTTTTTTAACTAGAATATTGCTTTATAAAAACTTAAAAAAGTAAAAATTTTTAATATTTTAATATTTTAACAAGGGTATTAATTTGCGTTTTCATGGATATAATATGGATAATTTTATGCGGTTTTTTCTTGAGAAAAACAAAAAATAGCATATTTATAATTCAAGAGATGGATTAAAATACGAGTATTCTTCTTTGTAAAATATTAATTTATATTTCTGAACATTGGATTATAAAAAAAGGTTTAATAACTGATTAGCTGCCGACTTCTCACTTTAATTATATTATGAATATATTTTTAAAAAAAATTTTCATTCCGGATTCGATTTAGCTTGCAATACTAATTGGTTCTAAATATAATTGGATTATATTTTGAAATAGAAATGTGATTATAGCATTAAGATCTCCATTTACATAAATTTAGATCCTTCATTAAATTACAAAAAAAAATATATTAAAACTTGAAATTTAAATGATTTTATAAATAATCATGAATGTCTATAGAAATTTATACATCTTAAAATATCTATATAACATATATAAATTGTTCATTAATTAAAATTCCTCTTTTTTAGTTAAAAAAAATTTAATTTGCATTTTTTAGGATCTTTAAATGTTATCTGTTACAGCTTGTAATGTATAAAATTCCAAAAGATTTTTTATAAACTTTTTTCCGTAATATAGTTCTA
Organism: Rhyacophila brunnea; assembly: GCF_057557595.1. Lineage (NCBI taxonomy): Eukaryota > Metazoa > Arthropoda > Insecta > Trichoptera > Rhyacophilidae > Rhyacophila > Rhyacophila brunnea. The sequence continues at coordinate 729,830 of NW_028233352.1, forward strand.
TTTCCACAAGAAAAATCAAGTGCATTAGTTTTCGATATTCCTAGTGAATATCTAAAAATAACTGTACGAATATATATATTCATTTGTACCTTTTATATATTATTAGTCTCGCCCAGAAATCTTAAGTCTATTTTTATATTATATATCAATTTATTTCTTTTCGTCTTTTACCTTTAATCTTCTTTGTATGAGCATATAAATATTTTCATTCATAGAGGAAAAAATTGAAATGGATATATAGGTTTCAATAAATCAAATAATCTTATTTGATGTGAAAATAAGATAAATACGTTGTGCCTAAATAATTGTAAAAAAGATACAATTTTAGATTATATCAAAACTTGATTTCAGTATGAAAAAAACTATATGCAGATTTCAAATATTTTCAATTCAAATATGATATTAAAATAGTAATATTCAATTCTAAAAGAATACATACATTAAATGTATTAAATCACAATTTATTTTTCTTTTTCACATGATAGTTTCCATTGCTGAAAAACTATGTAAGATGTTTATGCAGATTCTAAGCTATAATTTACATTATAAAAGAAAAATTGGACTTATAATTTTCTAAAATTATAAAGATTAGACTTATAGTTTTCTAATAATAATAAAGATTAGACTTAAATCGTAACACAATCTTATTATAATGAGATGAAAATATTGATACCTTTGCGGTAAATCAAAAAGAAAATTTTGGTGTATGTCATGAATATTTTTAAGTTGAACGCATAACTAGCGCATTTTATACATTGCTATAATAAAACTATAAAGTTATCATTATTAAGTATAAATCCTTTAAATTTCATGAGCTTACTTAATGCAACATTTTAGTTATCTATTTAAACAAAGGTTGTTTTTTATATGTTAAACGGTTATTGAAATACATTATAATTTATGAGTTATAGTTATAAATTAGCCTGTTCACCATCAGCTAGTTTTTATAGGAGACTACAACGTAACTATTGAAATTCTAGAGTCGCTTAATATATAATAAATTTTAAAAATAGTTTTAATGCTATGAATACATATCTTGAGATGGGACCTTATGTGGCTCTAATATTTGCAGGAAAATTTCAACTTTAATGAAATTACATAAAAAAAAGTCATATCAATTGATTAGCTATCATTTATAAAATTACAAATATGCAGCATTTTTTTTGATTAAATGTCATAGTAAAATCGCACAAACCTAAATTATCAGATTTCTGTACAAAACACATATAAATAATTAAGGACTAATAATTCGCGTAAAAACTTTTTATAAAATTCCAAAAAAGCAAATAATATTAAAACCATCACAACTAACGAAAACCATGCAGTTAAAGCCTGATTGGATACTAAGAACTCAAAACACATAAAAAAGAGAGAAATAATCGACCGAAAAGAAAATAGTCTACAAATTACAACTAACGATAAGCTATAAAATTCAAGGCATTCTTTGGTTAAAATAACCAGACTTGTTGTTATCCGCACCGATTTTTTTTCATAAATATATGTTATTGCCAAAGATTTTTACATTTTATATACTGCTGCAGATGAAACATTTAAGCACATAAATTCATGTAAATAGAAAATTATTTGACTTTAGAATTAAATATATTATCTAGAAAATTCCTGTGATTTATTTAAATTTGAAAATTTTATATTTTATTATGTGAACAAAACAATGTTTTATGTCCTTTATGACTAATAGTAAACCATTTTAACCAAGAATTCGAACGAAAGACATTTTTTATATTTTGCGGATTTAACAACTAAAAAAACCCACAAAAATCTTTTTTCTTATATTATTGAACAATCAATCACATTTTTTATACTTTTACACTATTGTGATATATTATATCGCATCTCTCATATAAGATATATTATGATTTCCGCAAAAGATTATAAAAAACAGTTTTTTAATGAATAATCTAGAAATGCAAACCTTTTTATAATATTGGGAATCTTTTATCTTAAAATGATCTGTTTATTATATGTTCCGTGTCTGGTTTGAATAGAAATTGCGTTATTTTGTAGGTTTTAGACTACTTTAGTTCAAAAAAACTAATGATTGCTCAAACAAAAAGTTTGATGATATTAGATATTAAAATCATCTGTAAAATCGCATATCCAAAATATAATTTTTAAGGCAATATTATTAAGTTTTATATGATTTTTAGCGTTTTGTGTATTCTGCAGATGGCATTTTAAACCTTTACTTTACTAGTTGCATCGAAAAGATTATATTTCATCAGAAATAAAAAAATTATTTTTTGATACAAAGCCTCAATGTGTTAAATTATAAGATTAAATCTTCGAAGATGAATAACCCAAAAATAATTACAACTAAAATCTTTGCTCCTTTTTTTCATGATTTTTTTTGTGTTTTTATTTCATATTAATTTTAAAATTTTTTGAAAATTTTATTTATATTTCTTGAAACAGGTAGAAATAAACGATAAAAAACAATTTAAATAGTTTGATTTCTATGACCGTATAAAAAAATGATTCCGGCGTTCTAAAATTCTTATTTTTTTTGCTTTTAAAGTATATAAAGAGATGTATGAAAAACAATTCAAGATTTTCTGTGTAATAATTTTTCATGTTTGTCAAGTACCTCTTCTAATTTATGCTTCGAATGTATATTTTAAATTGCTTTTGAATCCAGAAAAATATAATTTTTATGCGAGATTGCTTATTTTATAATCCAAGTCAAATTTATATAATACCTGCCATATTTGTATAGAAAAAAGCGAAGACAGCCGAAAGTCATAGTTTTTTAAATATATTTATAACATCTCACTGCGAATTTCTTATGAAATCGCGAAGATTTTTGTCTTGGAAATTTTTCAATACTGCAATAGTATAGATTTAAAGTGATGATAAACTTTTTTATAGTTATTTGTATTTAAAAATATTTGGCGTATAACAGTAATGACTTTCAGCCTACCAAGCTAAATAGAACTTTTTTATTGAGGCGATTTCTAAATAAATTATAAATTTTTGAAAATAAATATTAGTATCATATTAGAAGACGAACGACAAAAATCCATATGAATTTAAAAAATTAGAAACTATGTGCGCAATATATAAATTGTATATTCAACACCTTTATATACTCTATTATGAGCTATATAAGCCATTTTTATATAACTATACTATGTAAACACCTTTATGATTCTAAAATAAATCTTTAAAATTTTAGCAGATTACAATAAGTTATTTTTATAATAAGTATGAGCAATTAAATAGAAAATAAACTCTAGTAACAAAAAAGTTCGATTATATAGTAACTTCTTGACTATTTTTAAAATTGTAAAAAGAAACTGAATATAAAACTATTTGCTCAAAATTCTTTATTTACGGTATAATGTCATTTCGATTGTAAAAAAAATATTTATCTGCTTAAATAAACAAAAAATATAACAATTTACACAAGAATATTATTTTAAAGGCGCATTATAAATAGTTTAAGGATCTACCGAAAATACAAAGTTTTATTTTGTTTTTTAGATCATAATATTCTGAACTGCTTTATCGTTTTATTTTATTTTTTTCGACCTCATATTTTTTTCTATCTCCATATAAAATGTACCAATTTATCTAAATAAATAAATTAAAACATATATTTTCATATGAAATATATGATTGTATAAAATTTTCTAGATTCGGTGGCGTTGTAACATGAATCGAAGCATATTGATATATTTAAATTAGATTCATATGGCATCGTTCTATGATAAAATAATAAAAAATGAGCGTTTTCGTATAAAAAAGGAAAAAATGGATTTTTCAGACTAATCGACGATCATTTCATATTTTTGTATGATTTATACGTTTATTTTGCACATGTATGGAGTTACACTGTGATGTAACTTGAAACATTATAAAAGAAAAACATATAAAAAAAAGGAATTTAGTATTGACAAAAATTTATCTTGAGCATTATTTCTTTGTATATTTACAACATTGCCAGCTATAGAAGTTGATTTAACACGCCTATAATATCAATTATATGTATATTATTATTTTTGAGATCCACTTTATCAAGATTATATGTAATTTTTTTGGAATTGATGATTTAAAAATCTTAAGTTAAACAGAATGTTTAAAATCCATTCCTGATTAATTTAATATATTTTCTTTCACACAGAAATCTTATCTAGTAGAACGATAAACTAAGCTAAAAAAATGTAGGAAATAATATATCGTGTGTTATATCATAATTAAACTGGGATTTCATTTTCTACATGGATAATTGTTATTTCCAGTGTTCATTAAAATATAAGGATCTCCAAAACTTTATGGTTAAACAATTTTTTTCGTCTATGGTAAGAAATAATTACTATCTATTAAAATGATGTGATACACAGATGAATCTGATTTTTTTTATAATTTACGTTCTGAATAAAAAGAAGCATGTGAATCTTTATAGACATGGAATGATATATTATTGGAAATCTAATAAATCACCATTTTTAATTGATATAATACGATCGAATGTTATCTACCATGACAGCTTATATATTTATTTTAAGGTTATATTTCTTATAAAATTTTTTGTTTACTTGCGTCTAACTCATGATTGCTCTACACGGCAATTTGCTGTTATATTTTATACAAAACCATCTAATATCTAATCATTGTACATTTTCACGTCTAAGATTTTTATTTATAAGATCTATCATAAATCTATTGTTTTGCATATGTATTCTTTCTTTCGAATCTCATATCCATAATCTAGAGCATATACAATAAAAAGTGGTGTTTATGCATATATATTTGCTATGCATAAAACCAAGATTAATCTATTATATGCATAATCAAATGTAAAACGGCTATAAATTAATACAGTAAATTTATATTTTTGCGTCAAAATTTGCATTACCCATAATGATCAATAATTTGATATTTATATTTGTTTATTAGGTAATTATTTGATTTTAAATCTGTATTTTCTATTATTTCTAAATGGAAGATAATAAAAAGCTCTTATACTTTTATCGAATTTTGTACACATATAACATAATGTAGTAAATTTATCGCCCGTGTTATTTAGAGTATTTACTTGGATATTTTTTTGCGTCTTCGATATATGGTTTATAAAAAGAGCTGAAACATAAAAATCAACAATTTTCACAATAATATAAATGTATGTAGTCAAATTTATTACAATATTGTATTTACAAATGATGTGTTATAAAAATTAGCTTTCACTTTTAAACATAGATTTGAAGTGAAATAATTCTATAATCAACATGGCAGTTTTTATTTGTATTTATCGTAGAAAGTTTTGTCTTGAATAAAAAAGTCTGACAAAAATGTAAATCATCTTATAATTATTTTGATATGCTTTGTTGTTGATAATTCACGCCATTTATTATGACACATAAAATTTCTTATGAATTAATAATTTCAAAAATTCAACATTTTAACATAACGATATACACTACAATTTCATAACAATTCTGTTTAGAAAATCAATTTATGACACAACAAATTATGCGCGTATTATTCTTTTCTGCTTAAAACTTCGTATTTCTCATAAGAAACGACTTTCTTTTATACTTAGATATTTTATTGCTCTAAATAGCTTTTTCTGTACATTCTCCGTACTTTTACTGTAATTTTGCGATATTAATACGATCATATTAAGTTAAGCTGCTTGATCTTTAATGGATTTCCAGCATAATAATATTCGAAAAGCGATATTTTGAGATCTAGTGAATTTGATGTCATATAAACCTATTTGTATTTTAAAAAACTAGTTATAACATTAAAAGGTTAATTTTTCATTTACATATAAATTTTATTTTTTTTTCATTTTGAAAAAGTGTAGACTTTAATAAAACGTTAAGATATGATCATGTCGTCTAAAAAGATGCTTATAATCATCCAAGTCTGTATTTATGAATTTCAAGATGTAATGGTACTTCTATTGATTTAAATAAGTAATGCTTATAGCATATCAACAATACGACAAACAAGCTAAACTTTTTTTCCCTGTTCGCCTTCAAGAACACATAAACAAGAAACTTAAGATATATTTCAGTGTATATCTATAATTTTGGATAATTTAGCCTTATATTCTTTTTGTCTTCTTTGTTTTTATTATTGTCATACTATAGGTTTAAGCAAGCATCAACATTTAAAATTGTATTAATGCATTTTATTTATTTTTTATACAAAAGCTATACAAAATCCTATATCAATATTCAAAAACGAATTGGTGATATATTCATTATAATCAATTTCATTGTATTTTTTTGTAAAATTGATCAACTACTGTGTGTTTATATGTTTCATCTAATTTAAATATTCTATATTTTTTACAACTTACAAATAAAATATTATAATTATAATGTTATAAAAAAAATATATTTTCTCAAATAACAGTGCATAAAGAAAGTGAAATCTAGGAAAATGTTAGGATATGGTTACATATCTAGTTTCTAAAATTAATAAGATCGTTATGAAAATATATGCTGTATTATAATAAAACAAAAAGAATTTCAGATTTACATTTTATAAATTTTTTAGCACGATATTCGAGTTATTAATAGACTTCTAAATTCCAAGCTATATTTTAAAGGTTAAAAAGGTTTCATAGTTAATAATAATGCTAAATAATCAAAAGGTGTTTTATATAGATTTCTAATGACTTCGCAATACGGAACGTAATAAATCGGTTGAAAAATATTTTCAATAAAATTATGTTTGGTTTATCAATATGCTATTCGTGCACTAAAATCAAAAAACATTGGCCAAGCTTAGTTGAAAAAAATATAAACCCCTTTCTTAGTTTTGTTCCTTAGTACTAAAAATATGTACATACCATAACGAAAATCAAAGTCTAATTTATAAATTTTTTATTGCAAATAACTTATCATGTAAATATAATATATAATTTATTATTATGAAATACAAGAAATGTTCGTATAATTTATTAAGAGATATTATTTAAAAGTTTTATTTGATTCTATTTTTTTAAGACCTATTTCAAAAGAATAACATTTATGCTACAATTTTAAGGGATTTCATTACACAATAAAATACTCGAGTTTTATAATATAAATTCATTTTTTCCAAATACTTGCAGGTGCGTTGCAGGCAAATAATATACAATAAAAGGCGATTTATATTATTTTATTGCGAAAAAATTGGGTAAAAAACCAAAGAGTATCACGTCAAAATATTATTCTGAAATATGTCTATAGTAGGCGCTTTTATAATTTTTGGATATCAAAATATTTTTTAATGAATTCAGAAGTGGTTTAGCGAGGTTAAAATCAAATTTCACACATCTAGAAAATCAAATTATAAGTATATATAATAAATGAATAGTAAAAATTAAAATAGAAACGCTACAAATGACACTATAAAATTTGTAAAAGGATACAAATAAATTATATTTTTGGCTTTTTAACATATCTTTTATCTATAGATATTTATACTGCAATATTTTCATCTTTTTAAAGAGATTTCGAAAATTTATCAAATATTTCATATATAATTTTTTAATGATTATTTAAATATAATCTAATACGAAAAAAGAACATTTTTTCTATTTTAAAGGTTTTAAAATAAATTATTCTGGTATATAAACAATGTTTACTGCGCTCAGGTAGCATTAATCTTTATAATCAGATTTTTATGTTATTTATGTAACTGAAATACTTCTGAATTGTTAAATGATCATGCAGAAAATGACTTAGATAAAAAAAATTTATTACATTTTTTAAAAAATGTGACGTTTTAGTGCATGTATTCCTGTAAAACTTGTACATAATCCGAGTCAAATTTTTTATAAGTAAGGTGAACATGTTAGAAACTGTAGTATGTCTCACACATGTTTATTTGATATAAAGTATCAAACTGTGTTTCTTTTGAAATATCTTTTTTTTTAATACTGAATACTTTAAACATTCTATATCACTTTAGTGCGTAAAAATGTATATTATACCAATATAATTTTTGTTTTTGCTTTTATATTTAGTAATCATATTTATTTTACAGCTTTTCTTTTATAATATATATGGTTATTTATCAATTTAAATATATTTCTACAGTTGAAGCATTATTTACATGAATTTTTTTTGTTCTAGTATTTTATATTATAAATTTCTTTCGTACATAAACGTTTTTTTATGTCATATATCATAGCTTCATAAAATTTCTAAGCCTCTAAAATTTATAACACAAATAATATATGTAATGATTCATTTCAAAAAATATATAATCATAAAAAAATTATTTACATGCAGAGGATTTACTAATTAAAAAACGTAAAATTCGAAAAATGCAAAATACAAATACAATGTCATTTAGTATTAATAGAAAATGACTGAAAAAATCTATTATATGTCGACATTTGTAATATATGAAAGCATAAATTAATTTGAACATATCACTTAAATCAGATCAAAGACAAGATTAAAACATCCTAAAAACATATGTAAAATTAAGTGTTTATATTGATATACACTAATTGTTCAGATTAAAAATTTCAATAATGATAGTTGTATATTTTATTTAAATATTTCCATACTTATTGTCCTTATATATTAATAATTTAATATTGTATGTGTCAAAATAAAAAAAGTGCTTATTTTATTGTTTTATATTAGCATGTAAATATATTTTCTTCTTATTGTTTTTTTTTTATTTATTTTTTGGTCCCCCCCAGTCATCATTATTGAAGTCTAGAATTTTAGGAATCAAGAGTATGCTACCAAACTGCCGCAATAAGCTTTTAATTCTAAAATCCAACGATTCTAATTTTTTCAAATCTTGTTGCATCGCTATTAAAGACAGGATCAAAATTCTGATTATTATGTAAGCTAGATTTATTTGACTGTCAGGTTCCTCGGCACTAAATCTTTCGTGATCAGTTAGTTTGATTTTTTTTGAGGTTTCATAATCTGATTTACCTTCGTTCCCTGGTGGTTGTAATTTCTTTGTTCTTTTTTTAAAATAGAAAATCTCCAGTTCATGGCTTTCAAAAAAGGGTAAAGAAGACGGATCTTTTATAGCCTTTAATTTTTCTAGTACGTTCAAAAGTATTTGCTTGACCCTTTCACGTTTTCTTTTTGAATTAAATTCCTGTATTTTCATACCATTTATCTTTACTTCTGTTTCGAATTGACTTTTTTTTTCAATAGCCCGTAAAATGTTTTTCATTTCTCTGTATATGTTTTTGAGCAATTGTTCTTGATAAAACATCCACAGTAGATTAATCATTGTATTTTTTTTTAGATCACGTGCAATTATTTTAGTATCCACCATTTTGTAAAATTCTATCTTACCTTTACTGTTTGAATCACACAGTTTCAAAGGATTTCTTCTACTATCCTTTGCTTGTGCATTTATTCGATCACTAAAAAAATCCTGATTTATTGCAAACCCGAATTTTAGGGTTGCTTTAATTCTATCCAACAATATCACTATTGTATATATCTCATCTGATTCTAATATTTTTTTATTAGCCACATTTTTCCATTCTTCTTCTTGAATGTCTTTGCGACATGTTTTAAAAAATGAAACTATTTCTATCATATTGCTCAAATCTATATCAGATTTCAGAGGGCCTGATTCTTCTTTTTTTATTGTGTTCATAACATTTTTTTCCTCTTCATCATTTTTCTTAAGCATGCAATGACCCATTGAATTTGATTTCATAACCTTCAATGCTTCACTGGTAGTAAAATTTGAGATTACAAATATGACATGAAAGAATATATTCATTATATAAAATATCAAAAAAGAAATATATTTATACTGATTGTGATAATTTTTGATACGCAGAACGTTTTAGATTTTAATTTGTGTATAAATTAAAAAAGATTCATCTAGATCGCATAAATGATATTATGTGGAGGGCACTATATTATAAATGTCTCATATAAAACGAACTATATATATTCAGACTTTTGCTATATTATCTTCTAAAAGCAAAACCTCAAAGTTATAGAATATTAAATTTTCTCTAAAGGAGAAGTGTGATTACATTATAAAATAAAATTGATTTTAGATATACTTTACTATTGTATAAAATCGATAATTGCATTATTAAATAATAAAAACGCTAAACTTAGAAATATTAAAAATAATTTATACAAAAAAAGATATTTTTTAGTCGAAATCTGTAAAATGGTATCTAATATTAAATGTTAAAAAAAATTACAAATATTTAAATTTATGTTTTTAGTTTGATTCACAGTTTGTTATTGTTGTTCGAGCAAAACTTCACAATACTACATATAACAGAATTATCAGTTCTTCTTTTCATCTCATCATTTTACAATCTTTTTCGATGCATCTTCTTCACTCAAGACTTATTATTTTACGTGTCTTCTACAATCCTATTGTTTTTGCGGATGCTTTCGCTTTTGTTGGCATTTATTACATCTTCAGATACGACTTTTGGTATTTTAACACCAAGTAAACAATTATTTATATTTATTTTTATCGTTAGATTTCTTGATTGAAAGTTGATTATTATAGATTTTTTATATGATAAACTATGTAATTGTAACAAAATTGCGAATCTGTACATTATAAAATCGACATAAAAATTATAAGGTTGCTTTCAGCTTTCAATAGCTCAAATAAATTATAAATTTCTTTTTATCTCGATTGTTTTTCCGGGTTACCAGTAAACCTATCTAAACAACAGCTAGAGTTTTATAAATTTAGAAAGTATATTAATATAAGCTATATTGCACGTTTATGGCTTTACTTTCCATTTTCGTGTGTGCTATTATCAATCCTTTAAGGCTTGGTAATCACATAAAATTAAATCTAAGTTAAAAATACTTGGCTAACAAATAATATATGTCAATATAACAAATTAAAACAAAGAATGATTTCTATAACCGTATTCACAGACAACAAAAAAATTAAAGCGGGGTTTACATACTTTTGATATACTTATAACTATCTATAAAAAATGAAGCATATAAGTTTTTTGTGCAATGAAATATGAGATTATCACTTATTTTATAAACTTTATTCTTTCTAAAAAGGCACTTCATATGATACTATCGATTAGATCTTCTTCAATAACTTCCTTCAATAAAATACATATCCTTCCAGTTTACTATAAATTCATAGTATGAATAAAGTGAAAAATATTCTATGTAACAAATAGTTTTTTTCGAAGGCTGTTAGCCTGGTGTGTACACACTTCTCCATGGCGAAACAAATTGTATAATCTTTGTCTTAGCATGCAAATAATGTAAAATCGATGGGCTAGCTGATCATATAGAATAGGTTTCTTGTCTATATATTTTTTTTATTATCACAACTTGTTACAATGTTTCTTTCAATATGATACATTTTTTCGTTTTTTATCGTATATATAAGTAAAGGCCTGTTACTATAAAACTGTATAAATTTTTGTATCGAATCTAGAATTTTTATACAGAAAGTAAATCAAAATACATTTTTACTGAATAATTGAATGTTCTGTGTTACATATAAGATATTTTCTTCACTAGCATGAAGTAATGGGGTCTTACTTTTTCATTCCGTCTCTTCGTGTAATCATATACTAACAGTTTTTGAATAGTTTTATACGTGCAAGACTTTTAAAAATTCATCACTGTGTGTATTTTTATTTTCTACTTAAGAAATATGCATCCTCAAATATGAAACAAAGTCAGGATTAATCGCCAAATATATACTCATACTGTATTCACGCAATATAACGTTAAAAATGAAACTTTAAGCTATCAAAGCTATAAAAAAAAATTTGAAATGGAGTTTTATGGTTGTAAGTTGAAGAGATGCCATTTTTGTTACCACTTAGACTTTAGGTAAAACTTTGAGTATTTTGTTACATTTTAAAAGATTTTCAAGTCGATTAGGCCAGGTGTAGTTGCGCTTTTCTATTATTCAAAGTAGCTCTTCACGGTTATTTTTCTTCTTCTTATAATAAGAATTTTTTCAAGTGGATCAGCATTTTTTCAGATCATAACACTTTTTTTCTAATATACGTCGGTGTTTGTTTCTTATCGAATATATAACATTTTCTTTTTGTTCAAAGACCTATTTATTTAAGAAAGGGTTCTTATGATTATAACAGAAATTAGTAATACAAAGTCTTTGTTTTTACTTACCCAAAAGAACATTGCGATACGGCATAATAATTCATAGCAGTGATTACTAAGTACTCTGTAGTCTAGTTTTACATTTAATTTGTATAATTGTATAAATTATTTCTAGGTTATAAAATTAGTCGATGTTAGTCTCGAGTATCGGTTCTTATATATTCCAATGTGTATTTGGTCGTGTTTTTCTGGCAGTAAGGTTACTTTTACTTTGATGTATACACTATTTGTTTCTTATTTTTTTGTGTAAGTTACTATTCTTATATTATAAATTTAATGTCTGCTTCTGTGTCTTATTTTCAAGTTTGCGCGTCTTTATGTAGAACCTCTTGTTATTCTGCATAAAAATATTGTTGTTTCCAAATGTAGGAAATTTATCTTTGATAGATACTGTTGTGCAAAGGAAGTTCTAAATTTGACTATAGTTTTTGTACGCAGCACAAAAATGTGTGGTTAAAACCTTTAAAGATGGCATTTATTTTCCAATCTACGTCATATATTTGCCTTCATGATATAGTATTGAAATTTTATATCTGTCATTTTTAAGTATAGAAAGAAATTTAAATGTTCATTTTTATATACATAGCTTCATAAACAGCTAAGTAAGTATCCTAATCATATGAGTAACAAGTTTTCTTATATTCAACCACTACACGCGAAATCTGTGAATATACTTTTTTTCACTGCAAATATATCATCGTCGCCTCTTAGCTCGTAAATTTAAAGGATAAAAAATATAATAGACAATGTACTTTTATATTCATGTTGCTTAGTACTACAATGTTATTATCAAGAAGATTACCTTATTATGGTTACCATTTATCTAGTAAGCCTGAATTTAAATTGCTTAAGGATTTTTTTTATGATTTTTTTTATTAGTATTACCGTAAAATATATTTACTTCCTCTATTTAAACGTATCATTTACACCATCTCGTATAATGTTGCTTTAAATTGGCCATTTTCCTATGAAACATTGTTAAATTCTGTCATAAGCAGCTGAGTTTGTGTTAAAAAACAAATCGAATTGATTGATAGTAAAGTTCTGCGTTGCCTGCTGGCTTTGGCTTTTCTCACAGGAGTGCACTACTGCAAAAAAATATCAAATTTTCATGTTTCGGTAATAATTCTTGGCCGAATCTTGATTTATATATATTCGGCTTTTTTAAATATTGTGAAATTTATGTGCGATTTTTGGAGATCTTATGTGCTCGTTTACGCATGTTTTTAATTTGAGTTATTTTTCTCTCATAAAAAAATTGCTTTTTTTGTTTACGGAGTGCCTTTTTTTTTGTTTTTATAATGCACATTCTATGTTTTAATTAATAAGAAAGTATTTTTAGCTTTCTTTATTGTTTTCGATCACCCCTAAGGCTTTTTTATTATTTTTCGTCTTATTTTATAAGTATATTTTTGATACGGGTAATTTTTATAAAACATTTATGAATATCATTACAATATCTAAGGGATCCTTTGAGGCCATTTTTTAGCATTCTTTATAGAAGCTTTATGATCTGGGCGTAAACAGATTATATCTATTTGTAATTATCTGTGGTAAATCTTGCAGATTTCTGTGGTTAAGAGAACTCTAGTAATATTTTGTGTGATTATTTTACGTCAAAAAATCTTGTTACTGCAATTATACTTAGACATGATTTGTTTTGCTATTTAGTCTTTGTATTTTTCTTTCCTTCTTTAACCTATTATCAGATACCCATATCAACCTAATAAATTTTATAAATAACGAAGATTTCAGATAACTTTATATTTTTTGCAGATTTTATAGTACACCTATTCAATCGATTTGAATTGTTTTGAATATCAGCTGATTGATATTATAGTACATTTATTTTGAGCCATAAAAAAGCTAAATATCACATTCAACAATTCGATTTCCTTCAAATCATAAAAAATACAAAAATTTTAGAAAATTGAGACTTATTCAGTAAAACCATTAAAATATATATGATAGTCTTGATTTTTATTATTTATTATCCATCAGCATCCGATTTCTGTGTTTATAAATAATATTTTGTGATGTTATGATTTTGTAAAACAAAGATAAAATTGACACAATATTTATAAATACAATAAAACAAAAAAATATATCATATAGAGTTCTTTTATTTATTTGTCGCACCCCAGTCGTTAAATCCGATGCCAAGAATAGGAGTAGCCATATGTTTCCTATGAATCTTCCATGAGGTTTTGCATTCCATTTTTGAACACCCATATTTTCTTTCATTGTTCAAATCAGTTGTTGACCGGATCTTAGTTCTTTTAAGAGCATCCTCTAAAGTTATTTTGATGTCAGGAGGTTCATTACCAAATTTGCCATGATCAGTTAGTTTAACTTTTTTTGAGGTTTTTAAGATTGATTTTTTTAGTAGATCAAAAATACTCAGTTGGTAGTTATCAAAAAAAGGCAAAGAATTAGGGTCTCTTATAGCCTTTGATTTTTTGTAATATACCAAAAATAATTTCTTGTACTTTGATTGGTTTAGATCCACCGAATTTTCTACCCGCTTTATTTTATTTCTCTTAACTCCTGTTTTGAAGAGGAAATTTTTCATAAGAATTGTTGAAATCATGATTATTAACTTATGAGAGTTTTTGAACTTAGTATTGTCATAAATCATATACAGCAAATTTCCTCTTTTATCTCTAAATATTGTTTTAGAATATTTTTTCCTGTCAACTGTATTATTAATCTCTTGTATTCCTATTATTATAGAATTTTTCGATTTTACAGTGTGTAATGAATTTCCATTTCTTTTATCTTTTTTCTTTCGATCCATAATAAAATCTTGATAAAAATTCGAGCCCTCATATTTAAAGCTTCCGTTTAATCCTTCTATTACGCCATTTGTTTTAGAGATCATATCAGATTCTGATATTTTCTTTTTGCATAAATCAATCCCCTCTTTTATTTTTGAACATTCATTCTTGTAATTGTTAATAAAAAAGCCTTTAACCGATTTATCATCTGAATTTCGGTGATAATCTAATATTTCACAGAAGTATCCTATTTCTTTCTCCTTGTGAACTTTACAATAAGATGATAGATCATCAAATTCTATCTGATTCCTCGTGTTCATCATATATATTGTCCTCTCTTCATTGTTCATCGGCAAACAATCACACGTTTTGTTTGATTCCACTTTCTCTTTACTGGTAGATACATATAAGATTGCACTTATCACATAAAAGAATGTATTCATTATATCAAATATAAGAAAGTTCTGTATTTATATCAGATTGTAAAAATTTGAAACAAATAACGTTTTAGACTGAAATTAATTTATAAATTTGGAAAATTCATCTAGATCTGATTCTATAGATTTTTGTTCAAGTTAATAAATTTATAATGTCGCTTTGGCAAAAAAATATTTCTATTTTCATTTTGATATTTTTATAAAAGCAAAATTATAAAATTTCTAAAATATTAAATTGTTTTGACTCAAAAAGATATTTATTAGTTAAAAAGAACTTTATTTTAGATATGCTTATATACAATATAAATTTTAAATTTTAAATATAAAAAGTAAATTTCTTGAATTCTGTCAAAAAAATAGCTTATGATTGAAAAAAAAAGAATACATATATTATTAAAATATGTATATTTTTTTTCGAACAATGATATTTGCTTCGAAAATTTTTTTATTGCATCTATATATTTATAAAAAGCTTATTTCACACGAAAGCTGGGTTATATGTTGTTTATATGATACAGTCTAAAATGATATAGAAGCATAAATTATTTACAGCTTTTTCATATTCACTCTCTATCCTCTACTTACTTAAGTCATACTTTCATATATTAAATGTTTCTTAAATCAAAATATTATTATATTTACGTATAGAATGCCTGAAGCCTTGTATCTACTATCAAGTAGATACGAATAATCAATGTTAATATAGAACGCAATACAATGATCGGATTCTTAAAGATATTTTTCAATAATACACAGTTTTTTGTTTATATAACTGTCACTTTTATTAGCCAAAAATTATCAGAATATTAGTATTTAATATTCATTTTTATTTTTTCATTATAAAAATAGTATATTGCCTTATGCAATAAAAAAAGCATACGTATATTACAATCAGAAAGCATGAACTCATTTAAAATCATATATTTTTGAAAAAATTATGGGCAATATAAATAAAAATATAAAGACAAATACACTAAAAATCATTTTAATCTAACAATGCCAATAGGCATTTGTATTTGAGTACTAGGCTTATAGTAAACCCTAGGTTTTCTTCTTATAGCCTAATAAAAGTATATATTAGATTTTGGTTTTTAAATGCCATAATAAGATACAAAATACCATTGGTAAGCTTATTCTGTTGAAATTCTTATTTTTCTGAAATTAAGAAAAGCTCACTCGGAATAACCTTGGAAGAGCCTTTCTAAAATTTCATAATTTAAAGGTTTTTTTTGATAAAAACGAACACAAAGTTTGCAGAAAAGAATATCTTACTATAAAATTTCATGTATAAAAGCTAAGATAATATTGATATCTTTTTTATAAAATTTTTAAATTTTTAATCTAGGTATATCTATTTATTAAGCACCATTTTTGCCTTCCACACTGTTTGAATCAAACTTTGTGTTGGCATCTATCTAGTTTTTTAATAAATTATAAACTATCGTTTTCAAGCTCACTATATACGTTTGATATGTTACCTTGGAATTTGAGTGGAAAGTGGTGTAATATTCACATTTGTATTGGAATTTCTTTATAGTACATTTCTTCATTATATATATCACAAGCCGATCTTTAATCAAGTATTATTTTATAAATTTCAATGCATCATACATATTTGCTAGTATACCTATTGAATTTTTTGCATGCAAGTTTCTTCTCATAAACAGCAATAATTACATGTGCATTTTAAAGTATCTCGCTGGCTTTTTTATGTATATAATCTTCTTAGAATTTAAAACCATTTGCAATCCTTATTTTTCGAAACACCAGCACTTTCAACCTTGTTTATGGTCGGCGTGTTCAAAATGAAGATTAAAAATATCAAAAATTTGGATTTTAATTATATGTTGAGCAGATTTTTATCTGAATTTTTTTTTACTACATCTATTTAGGATCTGAAGTATATCTATTTAAGTCATTCGTCAATATTTTTGCATGGCAATTCCTTTTTTTTAATGTTTATTTTATTTTTATGCTTCTGTTGACTAATAAATTACCCAATTTACAAAATTCTTAAATTTAGTTGTTAAAAAAAGCAAAAAAGAATAGATTAACAACGAGATGGTAAATAAATTTAAGGAAAATATATACAAAACTAAAAAAATTTCTACTGTAATTCAAAAGCAATTCAAATTAATTTAAAATGTGGGTCTTCAACTGAACTAAACTTAAAAACGCATTTTAAATAATAATTAGTGAGAGCATTGCAAAAAAAAAATACGCTAAATAATTTTTTATCTTGAATTAGCGTTTAGATAATTAAGCGATTTTTCTTGCTGAGAAAGAGTTTTAATAAAATTATTAAATACTTTAGAAAATCATAATCATATGTTTAAAATGTAAGTCTGACTTTTTATTTGCTTCCAGTAATTATCGACTCTTTCCAATTATGATCTTTTTAGGAAATACATGCATAAAAAATGTTACATTGAGTTTTTATATGGTTTATAGCTAGAAAAATATGCAAAAAATCTAAAAAATATTTTTATTTGACGGTTTGCGTACAAAAATAGTATAATTTCCAAAAATACGTTTTTTATGGCATAAAAATTGTAAAAACAATCCGTCCAATTGTATAAATGTACTTATTTGAATAATAAATTTCAAGGTTTTTTGACTCTATTTTCAAGCAAGTTACCCACACTTTTGGTTATACAGTATAGTTTAATCTACATATTCATTTTTTTTAGCAAATTAACATATAAAATATAATATTTTCACTTAAGCTTTCTGCATAGTATATGTACATTATAAGGTCGTTTTTATGCTGAAATCTAAATTTTTATATAATTTAATGGCAAACATATGTTTTGATATTAATTTTAATACATAAACATCCTTGTTATGAATTAGCTAAAATATTAATAAAACTATTTATTTCAATGGATAAATATAAATGAATTTGTCCAATGATAAACTTTATGGAAATTTTCAAAATTAAACGCGCAAAACTAGATGTGTATTTAAGAAAACACAAAAATATTTAAATACGCAGTGATAATTTAGCAAATATTTAATGCTCTATTTATTTTAATTATAATTTGATTCATTTATTCTTTTTTACAATTGTAAAATTATGATTTAATTTCTTTTAATTTAAGTATCTAAAGTAATTTTCATATTTTCGTTATTCGCTATATGCTTTAAAACTTCAATATTTATTTGGTTCACCTTTTATTCACACACATTTTTTTCATTAACTACCTTTTTATCTTTAAATTAAATCACAGACAGCGTGATTTTTTTCTGTACTAAATATCAAGTTCCATATTATACGCATCACTTTATATAAAATTTGCTCTATAAATTATCATCCTTCAAAAAACATAGGAATATTACGTTTTTAAAAAAAATTTATATATTGACAGTTAACTACTAAATATAAAAATATTAGTGCACTACATATTTGTCTATTTATCTCGTATTTTGCAGCTTATTATATTTTTAAATCAAGAATAAGTCAGAAAAAATCTTTTTACATGCTAAAACTTTTATGTTAAACCTTTTAAAGTCTGTTTTGCGTCTTTTTTAACATTAACAAAAATAATTTTGTTTTTTTTCTTAATTTTACCGCTATTATTTTATGCTTCTTTTCTTGTAAGATCGACTTTTAAAGGATAAATAAAAAATTAGTCACATAGCATTTTTTCTCAATTTACACAAGATCATGGATCTATTGTCATCTTAACTTTAGTACCTATTAGAACGAAAAAAAGGAATTTATAACTTAAACTGGTTTTATTAACAGAATAAATATAAGTTAAACCATAAGAATATTAACATCTTAACGCACTGTTAGATGTGAATTAAAATGATTACAATATATATTCCAACTTTTACCTGATTTTAAGGTTGTTATTTTGCGTTTTTTCTTCAAGTATGACGTGATATATTTACCATTGGAACATCATTTTTTTTTTCTTGGATATTATCACATCTATTAAATCTACGTTAATATTAATTTATTTTTCAAAGTCCACAAATTTCAACTTTGTGCTTAATTACATAGACATCATAAATACCACGATAATTATTATGAGTTCCATTTTACTCTTATGTCTATTACTATTTATGCATAATTTTATATTTATGATAATGTAGAATTTAGTTTTTGGATATTTATCTACTCTTAAAAAAATCGATGAAAAAATAATTGCGGGTAGTTGCGTTAGAAGTGAAAAAGTATTAATTTTTTGTTGGAATATATAAATATGTGTTTTTTGCTTGAATCTACTATACTCCACACTCTAGACAAATTGCAATTTATTTGTAAAAAAAGAATATTATTGTACCGATAAACAACCAAATATGTCAATTTTACAGTTTTTAGGCAAGGGAAGCTTTAAAAGAACTGCACTGTGTTGTTTTTATCATTTATGTGTCGTATAACCTTGTTGAAATTCGATTTATACAGGTCAAGGTATTTTTTGAAAAAAATTTATGGGTGGTATTATATTGTGACAGATAAATTATATATTTTAAAAAATAAGATCTAGCTTTTAGGCTAATCGGTCTTTATTGGACTATACTATATTTTTTTATTCCGGGTATTCTTCTTCAGATTCAATTATGTTAGAAATTTTAGGCTAATCGGTCTTTATTGGACTATACTATATTTTTTTATTCCGGGTATTCTTCTTCAGATTCAATTATGTTAGAAATTTTAGGCTCATCGGTCTTTATTGGACTATACTATATATTTTTATTCCGGGTATTCTTCTTCAGATTCAATTATGTTAGAAATTTTAGGCTCATCGGTCTTTATTGGACTATACTATATTTTTTTATTCCGGGCATCCTTCTTCAGATTCAATTATGTTAGAAATTGTGTTATGCAAAGCCATATGTCACGATTATTTTAAATGAATTTTTTTTTGTATATATTTTCGATAATTATATATATCATTTTTATTATGGGTGGTATGGTTGAGTGGTTTACAAGTTGGACCCCAAGGTGAGGGGTCGCGGGTTCCACTTCTACCCACCCCACTAATTTCCGAAACGAATTTACTCTAAAGGAAAATACCCAAGTGGGCGGCCAGTGAACAAGAAAAGATAAACCATAAAGACTTGACAAGTCATGAGAAATAGGAGGTTGCTGTGTAAGCCGTTGAACTGTGCCTCCAGAATATATAAGACTACACACCGTAAAGCAAGGATATAGGTAAGTGTGGTTGTAGCTTGTAACTCTTAGCGATTAACAGAAGACATAATCCTTTGACCACCTCATAATGACTACCGCCTATGAGAAATGGCAGAATCCGAGTGAATTCGGGTGACAAGATATGCTGGGGGAGTTCCACATGGAGAAGCAGCAGTAAAGCAATAGTTCCTATTAGTATAAAGCGAACTTCCTAATAGTAGAAGACGTAAAACATAAATAAATAAAGTAAATTCAATTAGAATTTTTTTATTTTTATATCAAATAACTTAAATTTTCTTTAAAGTTTAAAAATTTAAAGGTGAAAACCGTCTTTATAAATCATCTAACTTCATTCTATTTTATGGGATAGCTAAATTACGATAAAGCCCCAAATTAGTCCAGTATAAGTATATCACAACCTTTCTAAATTTTTATTTATGTTGTAATGCATTTCTTTATCTATAAACTATACAAAAATACACATATTACTTCTATTATTTTTTCGTGCTATATCATAATCTCTGAAGATCTTTCATTCTAAGATACATGAAAATGAATTTAAGCTATGACGTATATATTTAAAAATTCTTAAACCAACGTAATATAGTCAGTATGTAAATTGGACTCGATATTAAAACTATTGATGCCTTGAATTATATCTAGAATGTATAAAATAGAAAATATATATGTGAAGAAAACTCTTTTTGTACATGCCATGATTCGTAATTTTTTTTATCACGTGATATGATACATTTTCTAGAATGAATAAATAATTTATTTATTTTTTATAAAAATTTTAAGCTAGTATTTTGTAATTCTAAATGCATTAATATACAGTTTTATAGAATAGACTACTTGTAAAATACCATACATGATATATAATCTTTTTTTTAACGCCGAGAAATATAAATTTCGATGATAAGATATTAAAATGGATTTTATTTTCTTGATGATTCAAATATATATACTTAAAACGTTCTCGATAAATTAAGTATCCTTATAATAGTAAAAATTAATCTTTTTTGACAAAAAATCCTGCTTAATTTAGAAATAAGTGTAATTCCAATATTTTAACTTGCTTCCCATTAAAAAAATTATACTTTTTGACTTTTCGCTTCTATAATACCATTTTAGCATTTTATTAATATTAAAACTTAAAATTTTTATAAAAAAAAATTGGGTGAAGGCGCCTAGTTCGAGAAAATTTATACCTTAAACTATATTAATTTAGATGTATAAAAAAACTGGCATTTAGCATTCTTTCTTAGCTAAATGATATAATTAAAAGAATAAAATCGAATATAAGTAACCAGTTTCTCTTGGTAAATTTATATAAGATGAAATCAAATATAAGTTATAACTATCCTACTTTTATTTTATATAAAATGAAATCACATTAAATTTAAGCAATAAGTATATTTAAATAAATATATAGATCAAATACAATCTAATTAACATATATTTCATGTATACTATATATTTTTAAAAGCAAAAACGCATGAAAATATCCACATTAAGTTTTTCTAAGTATATCGTCAGATGTTCTAACTTTTAGAATACCGAACAATAGGACATTAATCATCTTGCAATAAAGTGTTTTAGAAAAGATTAATAAATATACAATACATATAAATACAGTTAAAATTATAATCTTGTTACATCAATCATAACTTTATGGATTTTAAATATTAACTTTTATTTTATTTTCTCAGTTTCCCCATCATCTTTCTAATCAAAAGGTATTTATAATGGTTAATTTATCATAAATATTGTCAGATATACATTATATTTGTATTTAGTCTTCCAATTAAAAACATTCATAATGTATTTAAAACATGCTTGTGCATCTAATACCATATTCTTTTACTATAAAATGTGCTATAATTTAAATAAAAAATTTTTATAACCTACGTCAGCCATGAATGGTATTATAATTGTTAAATATTTTTTATTTTTTACTCAATCAAATTTATATGTATCTACAGAAGAAATATTAACATTAGGTTTGCTTTATTCTAAATGATTTTTTCTCTGAGCCCTTAATTATTATCGAAAAAAAAATTATTTTTATGAATGTATATATATATTTTGAATAATATTATTTAGTCATCATAAAAAATATTTGAACGACTCAATTAAAATTTTTTTCTTTTAATAGTATTTATTTAAAAAAAAATGTATAAATCATGGTAATATATTATTAAATATATTAATATCATGTAGATCAATTGACTATTTTTTTATCGTACAAAATATTTTATCGATCCGGATTCTCATCAATTTTTCCAATATACCATTTGTTTGTAAAATTTTTTTATGCATCATAGTAAACGATTATATATGCGGATTTATATCTTAAGCTTGCTATTATATTTTATTATATTTATGAAAGTATAATATGCAACACCAAACACAATTATTGATATGAATTAGTATCTATAGTTACATATTTTATCTTATTATATTTAAGAAAAAAAATTTTAAATATAAAAAACAATCGTGGATGCGAAATATTATCTGCTTCTAAAATTTTTGTTTTTTTATTTTTAAAAATAAAGATCTGGTTGACATAGAAAATATTTATAGCGATTAAAAAGTAGCGATTGTCGGAGGTCTAGATATTCGAATTTTATTCTTTCACTATAATTAAATTATTGCGTATTATACTCACGTGAGTACATTCATAAATAGCAAACAAAAAATTATTTCGGCTATCTACATGAATAGAAACACTCTTAGGTTATTCCATTGTAAATAATACCTTTTAGTTTATAAAGCATACTTGATTGTACCGTTGAAACATTTTTAATCAATTTTAGGATGCAAGTGCTAGTTATAAAATCTAAAATTGGTATTCAGAGGATGTTTCATCGTAGAGGTAACCCGATCGGTGTGGTCAAATTTTAACTGTTTATCTTTTTTTATTATACTTGAATTTTATTTTTCTAAAAAAAATATTAACATTATAGAAATATTTATATAATTAATATTCATTACATCTTCAAAACTGATATCTAAAGAAGAGTTTTTTTACTTATTTAATACTTGTGATTTCTAGATTGGACTCTTTATTTTTCAAAAAAGTATAAGAAAAAAAGATGTTTAAGAAATCTAGGCTATTATTAAGAAAAGAAATATTTAGAAACACTGGGCATATATTAAATGGTTATAATTTTTCTTATATCTGAAGAGTTTAATAAAATTATAAAATTATAAAACTATTGATTAAAGATGTAATGCTATTGATCCTTTAGAAAATAATATTGGAAAATAATCAAATGCTAATTAAAAAAGAAGAAAAATGTCTAAATTAAATATATTCACACTAAAAAACTTGAATATCCTAGGAACTTCATATTTTTTTTATTTAAGTAGAATATGAACCATTGGATCTTAAACCTGATATTAAAAAATAAAATGAAGATAGATACTAATATATTAGTGAAGTTGGGAAATAAAGAAACTATTTTTTTATTTTATTTTTTGTTAATACTATCATATTGTTTTGGATAAAAAATTATATACGTTTAAATTATATCAGCCCACTTTGAAATCAAAAAAAAATTTCGCTTAAAGGCTTGATATCTTGCGATAACAACAGGTGAATTTTTTCAAGAAAATAAAACAGTTGTCATATAATTATCAAAGTTAAAATTTTTATCACTCCGTCTTTGTTTTTCTTCTACTGATCAAGAGTGTATACATAATGAGTTCATAAATTACTATTCCATGTTTTTCTTCTACTGATCATAAGTATATGCATAATGATCTCAAAAATTACTATTCCATGTATTGATATATCTGGAAATATGCCAATTCTTTGAATTTCTTTTATATTTTCTAAAAATGAATATGGCCAGATTTTTAGTGATTTTGCAATATGCCTACAGAACAAGTATTAAATGAAAGAAAAACAAGCCTCAATAATGACGTGTAAATTAGAATTATTCGATAATCGCATTTCTTTATTTCAAAAAAGAATAGGAATGGAAAAGCAGTACATGCATATTTGTTAATATATTCAGACCTTAATTTTTATAAACACTTTTGATTGGATATTTGTTTATGAAGTAATTTTCTTTTTATCGATTATATCTATTTAGACGTAGTCAGCGTGTTGGGAATATCGCACAACTCCTTAATACATCTTTTGACACCTTGCCCTGATCTAGATCCATCAATTGCTCTTCTTCTCTAAATGAGATGAGTTCAAGTGTCTTGCGGTGTGTGAGAGCTTGCATGTATGCTTCTACTTCATCCAGGATTTTCAACTTCTTAACATATTTTTTATGAAATTTTGTAACAACTCCATCCAAAGTCATTAAATTTCAAATATATATTTATTTAAGCATAAAATACATTTTAGGAAGGTTTGTGCTATGAATTATTCGAGATCTTCAATTTTAATTTACGATCGAAACACATTAATTTATTTTAAATTACAATCTTTTTTGATACAATTGGCATATTTTGTTGGATATTTCTATGAATCAACCAATAAAAATCATGTTTTGATACCATGAGTATTCCAGATCAAAATTTTATTATAAAAGAATCAATATCTTCGACCCATAGAAAGAGGAAAAAATGGATATAGGTCTAATCGGGCTCGGCGTAATGGGTAAAAATCTTGTCTTAAATTTTATTGACAAGGGATACAAAGTTTCGGTGTACAATAGAACATTTCAAAAGGCTCTTGAATTCGAAAAAGAAGTCAATAATTCAGAAGTGCTTAAATCATTTTCAACGGTTGAAAAGATGATTTCTTCTTTAAAATCACCACGTGTTATAATTATTTTAATACAGGCTGGTGCACCGGTTGATCAAATTTGCACAGAACTCAAACAATATCTAGATAAAGATGACGTGGTAATGGATTTTGGGAATTCCAATTCCGAAGATACCACAAGAAGATGTCGAGAATATTGTGGCGATTATTATTTTATTGGATGTGGGATTTCTGGAGGCGAAGAGGGTGCAAGGAATGGCCCATCTCTCATGCCTGGTGGAAATCCAAAAGGATGGATGACGGTTGAAAAAATGTTGAAAGATATATCAGCAAAGTTTGAAAAAGATGGTGTCATGCTGCCTTGTTGTGAATGGATTGGAGAGGGTGGTGCTGGTCATTTTGTTAAAATGATACATAATGGAATGGAGTATGGTGACATGGGCATAATAGCAGAGGCATACGCCATTCTAAAAGCCTCTAAAATGAACAATGATAAAATAAAGAGTTTTTTTGAGAAATGTAATGAAGTTCAAGAGCTCAAAGGATATTTAACAGAGATAACTATAAATATTTTAAAAAAGAAAGATGAGAACGGGGTGTATTTTATTGAAAAGATCGAAGACACAGCAGGGAACAAAGGAACAGGATTGTGGTCAGTGAAGGCTGCAATGGATTGTTCATATTATGCCACATTGATGACCAATGCTGTATTCTCAAGGATGATTTCACATGAAAAGAAAAAGCGTATCCTTTTTTCCAGATTTAAGGATGATACTAATAAAGAAGAATTAAATATTTCGGAAGAAGATTTAATTTCTTCAATGATTCTGTCAAAAGCCATTTCTTATATTCAGGGTGTTGATTTGATCAAGAAAATGTCGGTTATGAAAAATTGGAAAATTAATTTGAAAAAGGTTTGCAATGTCTGGAAAAATGGATGCATAATTAGAGGTGGGTTCTTGGAAATTATCGAAAATATTGTCGACGAAGATGATTATGAAAATACAGATATTTTCGTCGAAATATATAAAAAACACGTCAAAGGATTGCGAAAAGTAGTTCTTGCCACAATAAAAACAGGGGTTCCAAGTATTTGCTTCACTTCATGCTTAACATTTGTAGACTCTATTGGAACTGAAAGAGGGAACGGAAATATGATACAAGCATTGAGAGATTATTTTGGGGCTCACATGGTAAAATTTATAGGTAGTGATCAAGATGTACATGTTGACTGGCAAAGTTAAAGTCGGAATAAAAAAAGTATATAAGAATTTTTAGAAAAGCACCTAAATCGTATAATTTTAACCTAAAATACTCAAAATATATTAAACTCAACTTTAAAATATACAAAAAAGGTATAAAATGTAAAATATTAGTATATAACTTAATGTTTATCTTAGTAAATATCGCTCTTTTTATTTAAAAAAAAATATAAACTTAACTCTTTATTTCAAATTTATAGTTTATTTTCCTGAAATACATATATTATTCATGATGGTAAATACCTTTTTCAATATCTAGTAGAATATTTGGTTTATTCAAAATGTAAAATAACCGCTGCCGGCGCGATAACGAGAACTAAAAAAAGTGTTAGAAAAAATATTTTTGCATTTATATTCGGAAACATTTGCAATAAATTCGAAGTATCGGTAAATAATTAAACCTATGGATATTTGAATTTATGGTAATTAATAGGGTTTGCAGCTGTAAATCGATGAATATCTCTTACATATCCAACCCTTTAAAAAAATTAGCGTGATATAACAGCATAAATTCTATGCTGTTATCATGAAAATGTAAAATTTTTATTAATTCTATGTAATATTACAGATACAAAAAAAATAAAAGCAATGTCATGATCATAAATTAAATAATATACAGAATAATAAATAGAAAGGATTATTCTCGAATCAAAAAAAAATATATTTTATTATTATTCTAGTGAATATAAAGTTTAATCACATATGATCTTTATTTTAAAAAATACATAAGCATTGATTTAAATAATAATAATAAATACATTGCGTAAATGCTTCATAAATTTATATGTTCTGTTCAATTGTATAAAGACTAGGAATCGTTTTGAAATGCATATAGTGTTTTCTATAGTTTTTAAAATTTTTTATGAGATTTTAAAATTCTTTCGATATAATCCATCATTTTAAACTTGATCACCTAGTGTTTTATGAACATCATTAATGTAATATCTCCAAATATCGGCATCAAAGACATTTTTACAAACCTGAACGTGAAAAAAAGTTATGGAAGTAATTCACTGTAAATATGATAAAACCCGCGTATATCATTACGCAATATATAATCTATAATCAGTTTATTACTCTCATTAAGTACAAGAACTGTCACCATTTACAAATTGAATGGAATTTGATTGATTTTTGTAATATGAAAAATCCCATTTGATAATTTTATATTTCATCTAAGAATCTTCCATCAATTTAAAATTATACAATATAATTGAGATTTTCGTTCCTCATAGAAGATACGTGTTTATATTTGCCGGTGTATAACTAAAAAAATTTGAATCTCGACAAATTTGTTGCTGTCTTTTAAAAATTTTAATAAAATGTGGTTTAACTGATGATTTGGTGTAGATATATGGGAAAATTTTAGAGATGTTTTTAATACTTTACAATATTACAATATTTATAACGATTGGTTCTTTAGATATTTAGCACGCCCTTAAAACATCCTTGTATGTCAATAAAACATCTAGATTCTATCATATTGGTTGTATTCAAATGAACACACATTTATTTGAGCCGAAAATAAAAACTTGAATTTAAAACATTTAAACATCTAGACAGATCTTTTTAGATTTAATATCATGTTTTTTTCATTCGGTTTTAGGACAGCGTAAGTAAAAAAATGATCGCAAAATCATCGATTATAAAAAAATATTTTCTTTTAATCATGAAGCCTCATATATATTTTGTTTCACTTTGAAATTAATTAAACCGATTAAAATATTATTCTGGATTTCGATTTCCTAAGAAGGTGCCTTATTTTTTTTCTGCTTTTTATATTTTATCTTGGAATTTTAGTGTGGTAATTATTGAAAAATGTTAAGAAGTCTTTTTTATCATTAAAGAATATGTTCTAGGTTTTTATAGCATATATTTTGTTCGTAAAGTAAATCAAATATACTATTCATCGAAGAAAAAATGGCCTATAAAATAACATGCTTGAGTGATAGTTGCGAAGAAAGAGTAAATTTTACGCAAAAAAAAATAAAAAATATAAATTATAAATTACTAATTTTTTCAGAGGAATAACAATATTTTACAAATTTTGGGTTTTCAAAATTATGAGCAAAAAAAAACTTGAAACTTTTTTTCCCTCATTCAGTTAATCTTTTATGTGTTTTTTTATACTTTATTTAAACGATTAATATTTGAAAAAATATATAGTTCACGGAATCATATTCTATTTCTCATTAAAATCATTGTATGTGAATCAAAATATAAAGAATAACCAAGAATACATCGTTTTTTGTGCCCAAGTGGATAAAAACTCAGACAAGAAAAATATGAAAAGCATAAATTATTGTATTTAGAAAAGAAATAAAATGTTATTTGCTAAATATAAATTTAATTTGAAGTTATATACATCAATACAAGATATATAAATCAGTTAAAAATCCACATATAATTTAAAATAAAATGTTAATTTATGTGGAAAATGTATTTTATAGTTGTATCTAAAAATCTATATAAAAGACTGGCTTTAGAATCGGA
This sequence comes from Rhyacophila brunnea, assembly GCF_057557595.1. Classification (NCBI taxonomy): domain Eukaryota; kingdom Metazoa; phylum Arthropoda; class Insecta; order Trichoptera; family Rhyacophilidae; genus Rhyacophila; species Rhyacophila brunnea. The sequence continues at coordinate 758,769 of NW_028233352.1, forward strand.
ATAACTGGTTTTATCTAAATTTAAAGATTTTATAAAAAAAATATAGATAAAAATATAATATATCTTCTCTCCATTGTGTTATAATCATAGATCCTAATTCATGCTATATATATAAAATATATTATTATTCTCGGTAAAATAAAATTATAGGCGAATTTGCACGATTAAATTATTGAATAAAATTAAGCTGTAAAAAAATTGCATTGTAAAAAATGTTTCGATAACATAAGTATATGCAAGGCAAAACAAAATTTGAAATTTGCTTTTCAAAACCTATGATGCACGATATTTTTATCTTTTCTTTTAGCTTCAACGAATTAGATTATTTTTGCATCTATTTTGGGGTAACTGTAATAGTATTTTTTTGGATATAATATTTTTTTGTTATATAAAACCAATGATCTTCTTAATAAAACACAAAAAGATATCTAATTTTTGCTATAAATCATTTATACGAACAATTATAATATAAATAAAAGGTTTTTATCATTTCAGTTTATATATAGGGAAACCTTAAATATTTCCATCTCTGAATCGCAGAATAGAAATTTCCATTTGTTGCGTAAATTTTGTTAGTTTTTTTTAGAAGTACTTAATTCAATATCCACGAGAGCCTAAAATAAGCAAAAAATTTCATGAAAACTGTAGAATATTTGTATTTTCTGTGATATAAGACTAAATTTAATCTAATTTTATAATATACACAACAGTCGGTGACAACTTAAGTTTTAGCAAAAGAGAAACGAAAAAATGGAATGATAAGTTAAAAAATGAAGAGCTGTATATTTATAAAAATAAGCATATGTAAGTTAAAAACGATTAATACTTCTTATATTTAAAAATTAGCGTACACATATACAAAAATTAGAAATACTTTTTCTTAAATACGTTTAGAATAGAAAGAATGGTCAAAAGCCTTCTCAGTATAATACATGGCAACAAAAATTTATAGAAACACTAATAACCTTCTGTATAATACGAAAAAAGCATACAAAGTAAAAAAGCTTGTAATACACTTCAAAAAAGTTGATTTTTATTTAAGTTAATTTAGACAATTTTTATTAAATTTGATAAAATTATGATTGCAGTATAAATAGTGGAAGTCTTAACATATTTAATTATAACAATAGTTGCTTTTCTAGAGCGCAATTATGTTCCATACAGAAATCTGTGAATTTATTGATCGAAGAGGCGTTAAATATATTTTACATTTCAATCTGTTACTTGGTCAGCTTATATTTATCATTTTATTAATTTTTTTGTCTATAAAATTCCGAGATTTTTATTTCAAATGCATTTTTCATGGTTGCCTACTATTTGGTTAATAATAAATTTCTCTATTTTATTTATTATTGTTTGTCTGCCATAATATATTGCTGGATTTGATACAAATATAAAATCTGAAATTTTTTAAACGTATTTTTCATGTATATACTTTAATTTTCATCTCGATGAGCTGAATGGAAATGTAATGGACAATTTTTTTACCATCGAAATGACCAGCATATAAAGTATTTTAGAGTTCAACTGTGTCATAGATGAATACATCTTCTTAAAAGGCTCTGTAAGTTTATTAATCTAAGCAATATAAAAAAATAATTCGATAATAATATATCTTAAAAGACCTAAAACCTATAAACTTTACAAAATTTTGCATTCATTTTGTAAAAATATAAATATCAGTGCAAGGTTTTGCTTAATTAAGAAATAAAAAAATAAGTATGGTAGCATTTGAGACATTTATAGATGGCACATGTAAAGAATATTAAGATTTTTGTGCATAACTGTGTATTTTGATAAATATACAAAAAAATATTTTAAATAGACACATGCAATATTTGTTACTTTTTCCGAGTAAAATTTATGTTTTATTTTTTTCAGTTTTAAAATAGTTTTAAGAATTTATATAGCGACAGTTTCCCAAATCAATGTATTATATAAAATTATTCCTTGATTTGAGTTTTTTCTTGCAATTCTGGAAACAAAATTGTTGTTTTGTTTTTGATAAATTGAAATTTCGCCTGTTTTAAAACATTTTTCTATATTTTTAAAAAAAAAATTTATGTAAATAAACATTTTTCTTTCATAATAAATACTTGGAAAGGGATGCTACAGAATACCATATGTCGTATATTAAGGTGTTAGGAATGGAGGCTGAAAGGGAACTATGCACACAAACCGTAGTATTGGGGAAGACAATACACTAATTTGCTTTGATAGAAGAAGATATACTGCATAAGATTCAAAATATGATGAGGGGTAAAGAAGTAATAGCCAAATCTATTCTATATATTAATCAAAAGTTTTGCTTAAACAACCTTAAAAAGTTGAATATAAGATTATCACATGTACAGATATCTGAATTCTGGCATAATGCCTCAAACCTATTAATTTTTAAGATCCGCGCATACTTTTTATTTCAAGTTAGTATGATAAAAAAAGTTTCTTTAATATCACTATTTATCATTTGAGCTTTAAGGCTGTAAATCATGTATGGAAAGTAAAAATTCATTTCTTTAATCTGTTAAATTAAAATAAAAATTCAATTTTTACGTCTACCATAAAATACAAAAACAGCCTTAATTGAGAAAGTAAATCCGGAAAAAAAAACAAAATGTGATGAAGAAAAATAATAGAAAATTTTGAAGGTATTGCAATATACCGAAGAGCATAGTTAAAAATACAGAATTATAGATATTAATAAAACTTATCGTCAATAGAAAGATATAAAAAAGTGCGTATTTTGATTAAAAAAGTATAACTATAAGACAAATTATTTAATAAATAGCACTATCCTAAAATTGAATTTTAAACAGTATCTCATCTGTTGCAATTGTTATTCATTTCTTGTGATTTTTGTAAAAATTCAGTTAAGTTCTTTATACATCTTTATTAGACTAACTGCTAGATCTTGATAATTTTTCATAAAAAAAAGATGTTGTGGTGTGCCATAAAATTACAATGTATAATAATATTTTTTTCACAGAATGCCGATAAATTTTTTTGAAAAAATGATATCCTAATTTATTTTTAAATTCCGTAAATTTGTATAGAAAAGAAGTTATTAGTTTATGAAATTAGATTTTCGATATTACAAAAAAATTCGGAAACACTAAAAATGTTCTAAAATTGCATTTGATGACTTTAAATTTCATTTATTTTTGCAAATAATACCGGAAATCGTTTTTAAGATAAAAACTGGTTCTAAAAAACGACTTTACTGTTAATAATAGTTTTGGAGGAAGCAAAATAAAATCTGCTCTATATAAGAATATTCGTATTTAAAAGTGTTCATTTAATGGAAAATAAGAAATAAATGGATTATAATGGATTAAGTCGTTATTTTACCGTAGATGATTTATGTGCTCGCATGATACTTAGCATGGTTTTGAAAAATAAATCAGTCTTCTATTATATAACGAATAGCCCAAACATGTATTGTTGTCATATAAATATTATCGGTGAATGTTATAAAATCTATTTCAAATGCAAAGAATGAATCTCAAAAAACAAAAGTAAATAATCGAATATTACATTAAAGAACGTACATGATTAAAAAAACCTAAGAAGTTTTATCTTTTTTTATTGGAATTTCTTAGATCATGTTACTATTTTTTTATCTTTGATTTCAGTTCATTTTAAGAAAATATCTTTACATTTGTGTTTTTCTTAAGATTTCTAAAAAATTATGTAACCAATCACAAAAATAAAAGTGCAAATTATAATTAAAATATGACAATAAAACTTTATCAACCATAAACCAACATAGTGCAATCTTATCTTATTTTATCATTTTGATATGTAAATCCGTAAATATTCCTTATTAGCCTCATTTAAGTTTTTTATTTATTTATTGAAATCTAGATTATATTTAATTTTAAATTACTTTTATTAAATAATTTTATCTTGAAATGTTGTTTTTTTCTTGTTAACATTAAAATCTAAATTTAAAGTATATTAATTTATAGTACGTATACCAATGCTACTTTTTATATAATTTTACTTTCCGGGATTTCAATATCGTTTATATTCATTGAACAATAAATATTTATCAATCGTTACATTTAAACATTTGATTTTAGTTCTATTTTAGTTTTATTCAATGCCTTTTTTTTGATCAAATAAGTTTTGTTTTATTTTCATATAATTTTATATTACCCCAATAAACTTATTCATTTGGTTAATATATATTTCGCTATTTTTATTTTTCTTATTAAATTTAAAGGTTAAGCGTAAGTTACAATTAGATCTCTAGCGTTTCTTGAAAGAAATTAGTTAAATATAAAAGATAAATACATCTGCCATCTATTTTTCGTAAAATATCTTCTTTTTAACTAGATAAAACCATATAGTTTATGATCATCTGGATAATTATCTCCCTAAATTTTATAACAAATGTCGACAACATTTTATGGGATAATTTTTTTTTAAGGCATTGAAAGCACATAAAAAGAAAAATATAATAATTTAAATGTGTAAATCCACTTTTTGCAACTGTAATCATAAAAATTTCCGTGAAATTATTTCTTTACTAATTTAAGGGTGGTTTAAGTATAATTTATAGCATCAATTAGTTAAAAAGTCTTTTTATTAGTAATAATTTAAATTTCACGCACCCTAATAAATTTATATCGTGATTTGATTATTGAAAAAAAAATATAGAATATGCTTTCATGTATTTATCCTGTAAATTGAAAAGCGTAGGTATAATAAACAACGGTAACATCATATGGTAATCAATGCCACATAAAAATATAATATCAAGACTGAAAAGGCACATAATATCAGAAAATTAATATAGGTTTTTTAAAATTGTTGTAGGTTATATTGTGATCAATTTCTTTATTTATATACTCATCAGTGATAATAGGCCTTTACCGTTTGTGTGATGCAATTAAAATGTGCTGCATCCTGCAGGTTTTAAGCATACCTTTATCATCATGTAAATTGATATATTTTCGCTATGTATCACTTTAATCGATTTTCTTTGTTTAGATACATTATTTGATTCTGAAATTGTGGTTTAGTTCAAATAACTTTTATTTTTATTTTATGTACAATTTTTTACCAGTGGAGAACTAATTTCCGTGCAAAAATACGAAAATATCGTCAATAGTTCTGTCATTTTTGTGTTAAACTTATTTTCTACCAGGTAATTAATATACGTTAGATTTATTTATTATTTGAATAAAAATCAAACATAGCTTTCGCTCTCTAATAAGATTAGATCTTATCTATTTGCCTTTCAAAGGGACCTGTGGGGATATTTAGATTTATTATGTGTTTTAATACTTATCATTCTGATAAATGTTGTATTAATATTAGTTCCTGTATTATACAAGGTCTTTATATAGATTAAAATGGCCTTGTTATTTTTACTGGTGTGTGATATTTGTCCTTATTTATACTTTCTTATTCAAATCGAACCTTAATTGTGATTTTAGCTACCTACTGCGGCATTTATCATATTCAAAATCTCTTTTAAAGCAGACATGTAAATTTTGAAACTCTACAAGGTGAATTTTTTTTTGAAAAATATAGCCTAACCTAAATGTGGCATATAATATTATCCTTTTTAAGGATAATATTATATGTTAATTATTTATTTTAAGGCTAAATTCTTCGTTATAATTTGAGCTTTTGTTTAAAACCACAACCTGTTTGATTTTGCGTGCGAAAGCATATTAATAATTATAGTTATTTTCTGCTCTCCGAATTTTTTTCAGCACCCCTCCTCCGTTCAAGACTTATTAATTTAAGGTTTTTTCTGAATCACAAGATTTGTATGTGTGCCAGAATATTGTTAGTTTACGGTAGTTCTTTCTGATACCCTTATGATGTTGTGTTACCACACAGTAACAAGTTATAACAATAAGGTCTAAGGTAAATATATTGATCTAATATTATAAAATGCTCGTAATTACATATTTTTAACACTAGAACTGATATATCTCGCTCAATATAGTTATAGGTCCTATAAAAGTACATTTACTTTTTTGTTTACTGACTTCGCGAAAATCATACCATGAAGATTATAATGTTTAATTGGGTATATTTTGGTTTAATTTGTGCTGCAGTTTAAAATCTATATTTATTCTTGCCTTTTTATAGTTTTACAATAGAGGCTTTAATGGGCCAAACTTTTGATCTAATCATGAATCTACCACGCTCGGAAAAAAATTAAAATTCGATTCAGATCTATTTTATGTAATAAGTATCATTATTATTTGTTGTATTCATCATATCACGAAAAAAAACACTATAAATTCAATAAAAACCTTTCTTAAAATTAAAATTCGTATGCCATTTTTGTTCTAGAAGAAAAAGATATGATACTTTTTGAAAATATATTATTTTCAAGCTTTTATCGACAAATAATATATTTTGATATTTTTATAAAAACAAATTTGTGGGATGCTATTTTTTCTTCGTTTAAAATTCAAATCGAATTTAATTTTATTCATTCATGCTTATTTCTATTAGTTTTAGGAATTTCGCTTTATACTTATAGCAACCATTGTTTAAGTGCTGAATTTATTTGTGGAACTCCTCCAATACTTTTTGCCACCCATAATCACCGTCGATTGGGCCCTTTCTCATAAACGGCAGTCATTATGAGAGGGAATGAGACTATGTCTACTGTTCATCACTAAGGTATAAAAGCTACAACCACACCCTACACTTCTTTGCTGAATGTTGAAGGATATTTTTCATTGCAAGTGACACAATTCATTGGCTTACACAGCAACCTCCTATTTCTTATGGCTTGTCAATGCTTTATGATTTATCACTGACCGCCCCCATAAGTATTTTTCTTGTGAGTGCATCCGCTTGACGAATAAGTGGGATGGGCGAGAGTGGAACCCGCGCATACTCATAAAAGCGCCGACTTGTATAGCACTCCACCCTTCGTTTTAATAGATATATTATATAAAAATATTTTTTTATAAAAGATTCATAAGCATTACGGAAGACTGTAAGGATGATGTTTTTGAAAAGATTATGCAGCTAATTTTTAAATAAAGAGAAATCTAAATTTTTACGCGAGAAACCATCAAAAGTTAAAGGAAAAACAACCTATAATAAATATAGAGTATCTTTAAAAAACCTATAAGTATAAGATATCCGAATATAAAAATATTGGTTGTATGAAACTTATATGTTTTTTGTAGCCATCTATAAGTTATAAGATAACCGGTTGCAAAAATATTGGTTTTTGTTGACTTATACAGGTATTGAATATTTAGAAAATAATCAACAATAATGTCATGAAATTGTTTAAAAGATAGAAAAGGGTTTTATTATTTATATTTTTGTGTTTAAGAAGGTTTATTATTAGATCCAATTAAAGCATTCCAATCAAATCCAATAAAACTCTCGATATTCTTGGATTTCTATCCAAAATAACGAGCATTTCAAGTAAACCCCTTTTAGCCGAATAAAACATCTGCGCTTCGTTATATTGATCAGAACGCAAAATATTTAGCAATACATCCCCAAGAATTTTAGTAAATTGGACTATTTCATTGAAAATATTTACCCCGGAATTTTCATTCTCGATATTTTCAAACAATTTTTTTATTGAACTCATTTCCTTAGACTCCATCAATTTATCTAAGTCCCAATCACCAATAAATCTTTGCCTCTTTCCAACATAATACGATATACATGTAAATGACATTAATATCCATACACGTGTTAAACAAAAAACCATTGTTTGTTCAATATTCGGTTCTGCTCCGATATTAAATGCTGTTTTGTGTGCTGTAAAGAGTATATCACAATTGCTATAATCATGGGCTGTGATTGTATCTTTTTCCGAATTCGCTTTACAATCTTCTAACCTTATATAATTGATAAATCTTACATAAGTCTGAAAAATAGTTCTATTTATATAAAATATTAGATTTTGTTTTAGAGAAAAGGAATTTTTCGCATTTTTCCTAAATTTAATATCATGAAATGGTTTGAGGAAAAAAATATTTAAAATCTCTTTCCATCCGATTATATAAGCAGAATCTACCATTAGATTGAACAAAAAACTTAGATGTTCGAATAATTGCATGTCGTCTTTATTCTTTTGGTATGGCAAAGAATATGAATATTCGATCAAGTTTCTTTCATTATTTTTCATCTTTAGTGATTCAAAAAACCGAATCTTGTTTTCTATATTAAAGATCAATGATTGTGTATTTTCATTTCTTTGTAGATTACTTTTGATAGAATAGAAAATTTGATTAATTATACCTTGATCATGTGGGCTTGTTGAACAAAGAATAAATTTTAATGGATTGGTGTAATCGCCAACCGCGGCTCTTTGTTCACAATCATCTATAAATCCGTTAAAAAAATTTCTTTCATGTGGCAATATTTCGCAAAGAAATTTGTGTAATTTATTAAATGATGATTTTGGACCTGAACATTTCGGAATAAAAACATTATCGGAAAATTCAAAGGATCTTCGAAACCAATCGTAGTCTTTTAGTATTGAAGTTTCGTCTGAAAATAAAATTTTATCTAATTTTTCTAAAAATACAATATTTTCCGTCGATCTTCGATCTTTAAAATTTCTTTGTGGGCCATGGTTAGTTTGTGGAAAAATAGGCTGGCTTGCATAAGGTTGATATGATGCCGGTGGTGCCTGGTAAGCTTGTGGATGATTATAGCTCGGTGCTTGATATGGTGGCGGTGCTTGATATGGTGGCGGTGCTTGATATGGTGGTGGTGCTTGATATGGTGGCGGTATTTGATATGGTGGCGGTTGAACAGATTCTTCGTAACATGGAGGTGGTGGAACCGTTAAGTGATCTTCGATAATATCTGAAGGCTTATTATATGTTGGTCCACCCATATCCGAAATAATGGATACAACGCCAGCGCCTCCCCTTCCGTATGACTTCTTTTTGGGACTGAACAGTTTTATTAATGCATATAAAAGAATGACTATGAGAATTGCACCCGCTACTAACTTTATTATGAAATCCATTATTGAATTTGGGGGACTATTTTAAATATAAATTAATGATCCCAAAATCCAAAAATGATGATTATTAAAAACAGCTAAATAAAAAGGAGCGGGTTTCTATATTATAACTATAAAAAAATATATAGACAATATCCGTAATATGAATTATAAAAATATATTATTTACAGGATTATAAAGTTTTTATTGAAACTGATAGTTCCTAATTTACATAAAAAGATAAATTAATAAAAACGGTGGTGTATTAAAAATTTAAAGTATTTACTTTACTTATATTGAAATTCAAAATAATAAAAACTGTTATAACTAATTTATTGTTTGCAGTTGGTGTGAAAATTGAATATTTAACGATTGTGGTTTAAATTCCAATCAAAATCAATTTTTATTTACTTCATTTAAGATTATAAAATCTAAAAAATTTATTGGAAATAAAATTATAAAAAGGAGAAAAATAAATTGGTAAATTTTTTCCAATGAATATTTCAATCCTCCAATTATAAATAAAAAAATTGGGTTCATATGAAAAAATGAAAACTCAATCATATTATATTAAATAATAAAAGAAGAAAAATTAGTGCTTTATAAGTAAAAAATACCCACATTGGAATGCAAAACCACTGAAATAATATAAATATACGGAATAAAATTCATAAAAAATCATGGTACTTGATCGAATGCCCAAACAAATTTTAAAAAGATAGACCATTTGATACCATGAAATTTTTTGTTATGATATAGATAAATTGAAGCGTAAAGATTATTAAAAGAAGTTTGTATTTTTTTCAATAAAATCTACAGTATTTTTGGTTGTTTTACGCCATATTTTCCACATTTATGGCACAAAAATAGTTTGGTTAATACTATCAGGCGTTTTTACTGATTTATGCAAGATCTAATATATAAAGTATTTTCATAAAAACTTACTTTATTATTTTAATGTATAAAAATTTTTTAAGTATTTTGAATCGATTTTTAAAACGATTAGACGTGATTGGGCGACGCATAAATTCGTAAAAACAGGCAAAAAAAACCTAAACGAAGAAGATCCGATTAAAAAAGAAGCATAAGGAGCTTAAAGAATAGACATTCATACCTCGGGATATACAGATATATCTAGGGACATTTTTTCACATATTAATATATAAAATCGCATAAAAAGTGTACAAGATTCATTTCTTTACCTCTAAATCTATATAATAAACATAAAACATTTTTATATTGTTGGCATACAAAATTGCATAAAAAGCGAATTTGATTTACATCAATTCCTCTGAATATCTGGGTAAACCTAAAAACAAATTTTTCCATTCTTAATATATAAAACCATGGTTGGGTTAAGAAAATCATCCTCCATTTATTTTATTATAAAAATATCTTCTGAAACTCTGAAATTTGTAAAATATCAAAAAAGAGTATTATTTTCCAACCAAACTTCAAAATGTAAAGACTAAGATTTTTAAAATATTTTATTCAAATCTCTGTGATGCGTTTTTAAAAAAATTATATCAGAACGATGTACAATTTTTTAGGAAAGAATGAATGATCATAAGACAAAGAAATTTTAAAGCAAATATTAAAGGATTTCGTGTTTTTTTTATGTTTCTTGCTGTTAATAATGATCAAAAACATTTATTTATGCATTCTTTTGTGCTCAAATATTGAAAAAAAAATGCCAAAATTTATATTTTAACTACTCTAAAAATAATATTCCTGCTTAAAGGGTTCTGAATAAATATACCGAATGCCATTTTTAGTAAATAAAATATTTTTTGTTTTAGGATACCCAATTGACTCCCCCCAAACAATATTCATAATTTTATTTATTAAGTATAAAGATACTTCAGTTCGCTTAATACTTGACATTATAATATCTATAAAAAGCCTTCGTACATGATTATCCGGGCATAAATATTAAAAATTTAGCTCGATTGACTTGGTTTTTTCCATCTATATAATCTAGATAAGAGCCCAATTGAAGTATATTCTTTAATAGAATAATTGATGCATCTTCAAGCAAAAATACGGAACATGGGAATGTAAAGACTGAATGAACTTCGTGTGCCATTATTTCATTTATTAACTGATATTTCGTAATAATGCAAGGAAGAAGGTTTAAAAGAAAATATTGTAAAATGCGTTCTAAAAATCAAATACTGACATAAATTTACGTTTTCCTAAAATATTAGGTGCTAATAATTCTAGTCGTTCATGTATTAAGTATATTGCAAAAATTTTAAGCTATCTCTAAGTATATTAAATTAAGTTACAAACCTGAAAGTGAATTTATTGATATGATCATACTCCTAGTTTTACATTAAAATAAATAGACTTATAGTATGTTTTTTATCAACAAGAATACATTTTTTAAATAGAAAATAAGTAAAAGAGACATAAATTTTTTGTGTGTATTATACTATCACAAAATCCTTTAAATTGTTTTAAAAACATTTTTTTCTACTAAGTTGAAATTTGAATCCAGAAAATAATCTAGCATAAAAATTTATTTTAATCGGCTTTATTTTTCTGTTCTTATAGCAAAAATGACATGATTTTCAAATTCTGTAAAGAGTTCTAATTCCAGAAAAAAATAGCAAATATACTAAATCATTATATATAAAACCACCATCTACCCTTAAATTCGAATGAAAATTTTATTTTTTGATTATATCATAATATGTATAAAATTTAAACCAATCTTAATTAAAGTCCCTCGTATTTTATAACTCTTTTTTTATTTTTACATGATATCTACAGTCTATTCGGAGAATCCCTGAGTTTATGATCCTTTAGCAGTATAATACAAGAATATTATAATTTTATAGCCACAATAATATATTTGTATTACATTTATATTTTAATTAAGTATTTAGGTATTGATTAAACATTATTCTTAATTCGGGATCAAAAGGAAAAAGAGTTAAATAATGATGATTCCTGTATTTAGTTTTGAACAAACCCTTTATTCGGAACTTCGATGGGTATAATCCGTTCCAAAAATCTCGATTTAGAAGGTTTCCTGGTGCTTCTAAGATTTCGGAACATAAAAGCATTTCTAACTTCCCCTTGTCCAATACAGTTTCTCTTTGGTATACTTGTGGGTTTAACTTTAATGCTGATTTTTAGTAACCAAAGTTGGGGTTGAAAATAGAAGTTCTTGAATTTTTAACTTAAATAATCTAAGAATCAAAATATTCTCCGCAAGAGCATTTTTAAATCATCAAACTGGTAATTAATTGTGCCCAGTTGCGAGGGATACTGCATATACAGGCAGCCCTATCTATGATAAAGGGGTGTTTTAGGCTTGAAAATACACTTTATTATGGTTCTTAAATAACTTTTGTCAATTACCGAATGCGAGCGTTAGTATTCAAAGCCATTATTTGTACGATGAGGATGTTTCCCAGAAGTGGTGATCTAGTTGCCCGATAAAATTGAAAAAAATTAAATACTTTAACTCTACTTAATTATAATTACAACAAATAACGACCAATCTTAATCATGAACTATTGCTTTGGGTGAGAGGTTTCGATGAAGATGGTATCCAGAGAATTTCGATCATATCATACAATACATCTTTTTATTTTAAAAAGCTATTTTTAAAAATTTTATAGTATTGATTTTAGGTTGGTTTTTACAATTATTTTTTTAGTAAATCTAGAATACCTCTAAATAATATTCGACATACGGTTCTTAAAATTGCCCCCTTTGGAATCATTTAAGATTTCATGAGGTAGAGCGTTCCATAGTGTGGTATTACTAGTAATTAATTTCTTAAAAAAATAATGCAATTTGATTATTCCTTTCTCATAAAGAATGTTATCTAAAAGGCTGTATTTTTTTACTAATAATAGATATGATATTTTATTATTTTTAATTTCTAATATCCGATAATATATATGATCGCTCTGTTAATTTTCGGTTTTAAATAATCTTGAAATTAACTAAATAATAAATATTTGCATTTAAACTATCTTGAATATACTTATAGTTCAGTTTAATATTAGCGCAAAAAAAAATTACATAGAGTTTTTACGTATAATATGGCTTATATTAACTATCTTTCATATATTTTTAATGCTATAATAAACTCGAAATACAAATAACATAATTTTTCAAAATTTAGCTATAAAAATATATAAATATTTTGTATTTCTATTGTATAAATATATGTCCGAAAAAATACTCGCTGGTACTTATCTTCGGGTACATTAATGATTCAAAAGAAAATAATTGCTTTCCTAAATTTAAAACTTTCTTTTGTAAAATACAGAAAAATAAAATTTATATGTTTAATTAAGAAACACTTCCTTCTTATTTTAATTATGAGTGGATGATTTGATCCTATATATCAATGAAATACTTCTTTTCATCCCTATGGCTACATTTGCTTAATTTAACTCAAAATTTATACTTTAAAATTTCAATATTAAGAAACTACTTATATTACTTTAAATACAAACTGATTTCTTTGTATTTGACCATTATAAATTGTTCAAAGTCACTAACATTTGATAATATATAATTATGTCTAATATTTAGGTCGTAAGTATTGTATTTTCTTTTTTTTGTCATCATAAATTTTTATAATTTTTTAGTTGCATGCATTATTTTAATTTTTTAATATGGCTCCATATAGAATCTCAAATTTGGATTTTATTAGCCGTAAAATATGGATATCCAAAATCACAATAAAATTGACACAAACAGATTATTTGAACACGTTCAAGTAATAAATCAACAGATATCACATGTTCCCTTTATTGTAACCAAAAGACCAACCGGGCATTTTATAACACTTATTACATCATCTTCATACAAAGTCTATGACTGTAAAAAACTTAATACTATTTTTAATGGTCCACTAATAAGTGGAATAAAGTTTGTACATGTTCATGATGATTTTATTTATATAATAAAAAGTAATGATACATGTGATACAGCCTCTTTAAAAAGCGAAAACAAGCATATCACTGTAGGTGATGATCAAGATGATACGCAATTTGATGGAATACGTGATAAAATTATAGTTACATATAGATCAGAAATTATATATGAAGAAGAGTTATGTTTTTTTGTTCAACAAATTATAGGACTTTTAAATTACAGGATTTTGCTTACTTATAGTAAAATCAAAAACGAAAGTGTTTTGGTTATAAAAGAAGTATGCGAAAAAACCGGACTTTTCATAAATACAAAAGATATAGTATTTGAAAACAAAATAAACTACATTCACCATCCTTCAACATATATAAACAAGATAATAATCGGGTATAATGAAGGTTATCTTGAAGTTTATAACATTTCAAAGCAAAAAAGCATATTCAAAAGCGATACTTTTGGAGGTTCAATAAAAATTATACAAGAATCCCCAGTCCTCGATGTAATTGCAATCGTTACGCAATTACCTGAAGAAGAAAAACGTGGAGGATGTCATGTATTTCTTTATAACATAAAAAAGGATATCCGAATTTTAGAAATAAAAGAAAAAAGCATGATCAAATCGCTTTCTTTTAAGACAGATAACGAACCATTTTTAATTTATCTTACTAAAAATGGATGTTTAACACTTGTAAATCTTGAAGAACAGCGCATAATTAAAAGGTTTAAATCTGAAGAGTATTTGTGCGCAACTTTCTTACATGGAGAAAATTTGATTGCAGTAACAACACCGAATTCAATAAAACTGATGGAAATGATAAATTTGGAGCTTAAATTATTGAAATTTAGAAGGTACATGAATGATAAGATCGAAAAATTTAAATTTATTGATAATAATAATATTATTGCGGTGGGTTCAAAAGAAATAAACTCAATAAATATTTACAGAGAAGAACAAAACAATATGTTTTCTTTAAAAGATTACAAAGGTGCTGATAACTTAAGTTTGTCAGAAATATCACACAAAATTTTGGTTTTTAGTCAGCATGATGTTTTCCTTCTAAACCATACCAACAAAAATGGTAAAAAAATTATGGAAAGCTATAGGAAATCCTTACAATTGGCTATGCTTTCAAAATGTGGTAACTTCTGTATAATAGCGACAAGAAAAAATATGGTAAAGGTTCATAATGTTGACTCGGGAATTTTTTATTATGAATACGATTTTAATGATATAAAAGAAAAAATATTATTCGTTAATTTGGATATTGTTCAAGAAAGGGTAATTGTATGCTTTGAAACGAAATTTTTTATTTTATTTCAAAAATCCAAGGTTAAAAAAGAAGTGAAAATACCGGATACGGTTATAGATGCTGATATATTTTCTTCATATCTGATTTTTAATGCAATTAACACGATTTATATTTATGATTCCGAAAGCTTTTTGATTTCTAGGGTTTTTAAAATTGAAGAAAAGTGGAAAATTCGTAACTATGCTATTTCGGATGATTTTAGAATGATTGCAATCTCATCAGAGCATAATAAACAACAAAAAGTACAAATATATGACATTCCTAGTTCTTGTGAAATAGATACCATGGATAATTGTATATCTGATGGTATCTTGTTCTCTCCGGATAGACATTTCTTGATTTGTTTGAATGGATGCCAGATAAATCTTTATCACAACAAAAGTATTTTCTATCCCCAGCTAGTTTACCAAAAAATCGCTTTCAATTCAGGAAAAACAAAAATTGTTAGAAATGGGTCGAAAAGTGGGTTAAATACTTCAAATATCCAACTTATTGATGAATTGAAATCACAAAACTACGATATTATATATGAAGGTGATTTGGTAAATAATATACAATCGATCGGGGATACTTATTTTCAAAAATTACTGGAAAATATCGATACAAAGGAGATAATTAAGCTTTTAAATAGTTTAAAACCATATTTGTCTCCAAGATTTAACGAATGTGAAAAAATTATTTATAGAATTTTTCATATGCACGCCAAAAAAATTAATTTTAAAAATATAAGAGATTTTTATGAAGAATATAGGAAGCTTTGGAATGAAAAAGAAAAAGAAATGATCAGGGTATTGTCTTATGTTGAGTTTGAAAAAAGAGAAACGCTAGAATAAATTTATTAAATGCTAAAAAAAAATGATCTTTTCATATTACGAATACATTCATAAGCAGAAATTCATATATTTATCAACATTTATTCTAATATGTAGCACTGTCTAAAACCCAATAAAATTATTTGTGATTGGATTGGGGTGCACATAAGTTCTTCTAAAATATCAACAGGATTTATAAAAGTCGATTAAATATCCGGTTCATTATGGCATGCCATTTATCTGACTTATTAATTTTATTTATAACTTTTTAATAAATTAAAAACACAATTTTTCGGCAAGATCAAACTAAAATAGTTTCTAAGTAATAACAACCCCACTCTATGATAAAATCCAATCAAATAGCCCCAATTTTTTTCACTGAATTTGGCAGCTTGTAGTAGGAAATTGCATATGATTTTATTTACGTAAAAATTGAAGAAATGAAATTATAATTTATTAATATGCTGTTAACGAAGCTTTATTGTCTATTATAGTGGTAATATAGGATATATGCTTTTATAAAACGGATATTTTCTCCGTGTAAAGGTTATTTGTTATTCGTGAAGCACCGTATAATAATAAAAATATGTATTCTTGTGTATTAAAAACATGAAATAAAATTTAAGCCCTTTATTATGCATTCTTTGTTATTTTTTATTTGTAAAAATAATCAAATGATATATTCTTTTTTTCTACGAAATAAAATCTTCTTATATATCTATAATAAATTTTTTCAAATTTTTTTATTTAAAATTCATTTTATAAAATTGCGTAAGGTGCTAAATTTTTGATTTTTTTGGCGATGTTAGCAAACTTCTAGTTTTTTAAAGTGGTTATTTGTACTTTTATGAAAAAATATTACAAAATTCTATCGATGTTTATGAATATGCAATTTAGTGATCGATAAGAAGATTATATTTATAGTCCTAAATTCATCTTCAAATATACATAATTAGGTGCACGATACACACAAGTTTAAGGCTGAGACGATATCATATGTTGTAGCATGAGATGGAATGGCAACACAATATCATAAAATCTATTGGAAAAAACTGAAGTTAAAAACATAATCAAACGTAAATACAAACTATCGGATTGAGGAAAATCCTTGAATTTATGGATCTTGAAAAGAGAATAAATATCGAAGAAGATGTTTAAAGAGAATATAGCCAAGAGTATTAAAAGGACGTTTCGATTAGAAATAAATTACATTATGCTGGATGCGAAAATCTAAAACTACGATACAAAAATTCATATTTTATTATTATTAGGCTTTATATGTTTTAAAATTATAGTTTTTGCTCTCAATCACGGCTTACTGATCTCACGTGCGAAAGCGTAGTTATA
This sequence comes from Rhyacophila brunnea, assembly GCF_057557595.1. Classification (NCBI taxonomy): domain Eukaryota; kingdom Metazoa; phylum Arthropoda; class Insecta; order Trichoptera; family Rhyacophilidae; genus Rhyacophila; species Rhyacophila brunnea. The sequence goes on from NW_028233352.1 coordinate 776,102, forward strand.
CTTTTGGCCATTTCCTCCTCTCTTAAGTCTTCTTCGATACCTCTCCACCATTAAAGATCTATTATTTCAAGGGTTTTTCTCGTTTTAAAAGTTTGCATATATACCTCAATCTGGTTAGTTACTTCGAGTTCTTTAAGATGCCAAAATTAACCCAAGAATAAAGTTAATTATTACAGACGCATGCATTCAAAAAAAAACGATTCATTAATTTTATACAGAAAAACGAGCATTTAATTTTATTGTGAAAAACGATTCATTGATTTTATTGTGAAAAATTTGTTTACAAGTCATTTAAAGATACAAGCTATCCCATTATAAATAGATACATTTCTTCGAAATGAATTTTCTCATTCTTTCTTACCTATAATAAAATTTATTTATTCGTATATTTGGTGTATTAAAATGATATAATAAGATAGTTGATATGCATTGAATTTGTTATTTAGCCTTTTTAAAAATTATAAAAAATTATAAAAAATGATCAAATATGTATTTGAATTGTTTTTATTCTAAGAAGAAATATAATTCGATTTTCTAATTCGTATAATTTCCAGCTATCAATAGAATTCTCTAATGAAAAAGCAAATACTTTTAATTTAGAATATTTAGCATAGAACTTAGAGACATATACCAAAGTTCAAACGCATAATCTACGTATAATTATTTATAATATAAATACAAAAATAAACCTTATATTTTTCTATTCGATAAAAAATAAAATATTATTGCGTTGATTGAAATAGGTATAACTAGCCTTGACAACTAACTGAGGTTGAGATTGAAAAATATAGGAAGAATGATATCTTGGCGAATGAACTTGATTTAATTTACAAATCTAAAACAAGAAATACCATATATAATGACTTGGGACGGAGTGGCTACAAAATTCCATAAAAAATATGCTAAGGTGTTAAAAATCCCGGACGAAGTAGAATCATACATGCAAGCTCTCACACGTCGCAAGCACTTGAACTCATCACATTTGAGAGAAGAAGAGTAGTTGATGAATATATATCAGGCAAAGGTGTCAAAAGATGCATCAAGAAGTTGTGTTATATTTCCAATGGGCTGACTACGTCGAAAAAGATTTAATAGATTAAAAAGAAACTAACCCATAAATAAATAGAAAAGGATAAATATACATTAGTATAAGTGAAATTGTTGGTCAGTAATTATTTTTAGAAACTTTATGTTTAAATCCTTCTAGAGAGTTATTTTATAATGGTAGAAATGCACTGCGAACTTACATTTAAATAACATAGAGCAAATTCCAATATGATATTGTTCTAAAGTGATGGCCCATATACCATATAAATGTAAGAGGAATTTTTATTTTAAATAGAGGATTTGAGTAAAAAATTACAGAAAATAAATTCTGTACGAATATCAATTACATTTTTTGTTCAAGAAGTCCATAGCATTTTTTATTGGGCGTTTCATCAAAAGATAATATGTGCAGTGAGTTTTTATCTGATAAATCCTGTATACGCATCTAAAATCTATTGAAACTATTATAAGCAGATGTGCTTATTATAACTTTTAGATGAACTATATTTTTTTGTGTAAAAGGAAAATTCTATTGAAGCAAAGAAAACAAATTACATATTTTTAATTTGGTTGTAGTGGAATAATAGAACATATGTTACAATTTATTGATAGCAAAAAAATTATTCAAATATTTTATTAAAGAAAAAAAACGTATTTTATATATAACCAAAGTGGAAAAAATTTTACATATGTTTTATTTGATCAAGAATAAACAAATGATGCAGATATTTGATTTAATTTAGAAAAAAATAGAACTCATTTTGTTTGAGAGTATGCAAATAATAAATTATCCTTATTTTATTATGTGTAAATAAATTAAGTAGATATTTTATTTACTTTTTTTGTAGCGATTTAAATTTATCATTTGATATTCCTTAATTCATTTCAAAGCAATATTTAGAGGAAATAATGCAAAAAAACACAATGGAATACGAAAAGATTAAGTCAAAACTTTAATATATGAATATGGTGAGTATTTTGCACATAAAAAAGTTTATCTTCTTTATGAAGCACATAAAATATAGAAAGAATGCTATAAATTCTAGAATAAAGGGGTAAATTGAATCGAGAGGCAGCGAATAGGAACAATCATTGTGAATATAACTAATGATGAAATATGTATATAAGCCAATAATTTTGATCTAAAACTGGTTTTAGAACACCTTTTGAGATTAAATCGACCTATTATCATTAGTATAACATTTAAATTTTGCCGAATTAAAATTTTATTTTTGAGATAATATATATGATCCATAGAATAGGATGTAAAAATATAATTTGATTCTTAGTATTTTTTATTTAACTCCAAAAATTCAAGATATTAAATATTTAATTTCCTTTTATGTTTATTTTTTTGATTAAGATGTGATTTTATCTATATGTTAATTTTTTTTATTATAACGTTGAAAAAACTTCTTTATCTTACTTAAATACATTAGTTCTATCTTTTAACAAATTACACATGCCTTTAGGTATCTATTTTTACATATATTCTCACCCATAATTCTTCTCTATTCAAGATTTTAAATCTTTATTTTACTTCCCATAAAATTTGATGGTTACTATAAAAGGACCAAGAAGTGCACTCACAGATTTTATTAAAGAGTATGGACTCAATGACAAAAATAAATCTGAGATTCAAATAGATGAAAATTTAAAAGAGATTCAAAAACCAAACAATAAAGTTGTTCGAACTAAAAAGAAAATAATACGAAAAAACATGCCGTTTGAAATTGCGAATATCGATCAAGATTTAAATTTGCTTTCTGAAGAAGATATTTTATTTTCTAAATTGATTGATAGTATCGAAAGATTGGGTGAATTTAAAGAAAATAATGTTCTTTTATTTGATTCAGATGAAAAACTGCAAAATTTTAGCGCTTTCTTGAGCAAGAAAAGAAAGATGAATGAATTTTATTTTAAATTCATAATTGATAATTGCAGAGAGAAAATTTGTATCTACGATTGTTCTTCGATAGGCGACGAACTCTATTTAAAACATTTAATGAGCAAAGTAGAAACACTTAAAGAAATACATTTACATTTTTGTGGCCAATTGAAGAGGAAAACTATTGAAACACTCTTGAATAAAAATAAAAATAAACATATCAAATCTGTCTCAATTACAGGCGCGTTTCTTCTTGATGATTTTCAAATACCATCAAGTCTTGCACAAATAAATGTTTCAAACTGTTCAAGGCTTGAAAATAAATTCATTGAAAGAATTAATACAACTTTTACAAATTTAGAAATCTTGAATATCGAGAAATGTTACAAATTAGATGCACAATGTGAGTTGAGAATACCAGTAAAACAAATCAATATATCAGAAACAAATTTATCGTATAATTTTTTGAAAAGCATTGATATGGGAATAATAGAAAAATTAAGCATATCGAAGTGCAGAAATTTATACCCACACGATATATTACACCTAGCCCATCCAGATTTTTTAAGTTTGATGGAGAAAAAAGAGCATCTAGAAATAGAAGGAATCTCAACAATTAGATCAGTAGAAAACACGCGTTATCTTAAATATTTAAATCTTCAAAACTGTTATTCATTCGATATTTCTTCTTTGACTGAAAATTCGTGCCTTGAACATCTTAATGTTTCCAGAATAAATATTACGCTAAATGATATATATTTTATAGCCAAAAACTTTAAGAAACTAAAATCAATTAATGTATCTTGGAATAAAGAGATAAATGACGATTCTATAATTGTCCTTGTCGAATCATTGGTTAATTTAGAAAAAATATGTGTTTTTGGTTGCTTTAATTTGACTGAAAAAATTGGAGAATATGCCTGGCTGAGAAAAAAGGATATCTTGATAATCGGGAACCCAGCTGAAACAAGATTTTTACTCAAATAAATCCTTAATATAATTTTATGGTATATCTTATATTCATTTTCTTCTTAAATTAAAAATCCAAGGTTTTATAAATTCTAATGCTAATAATCTTATATTAAAGTGGATGTAATTGGGTATAATTGAATTTGATTGTCATTCTATGAAAATTCTGCAATTTGCATATATTTAGTTATAATCAGAAATACAAATTATGAAAAAATATAATGAATAATAAACCAAGAATAAATAATACACAAAGGTTTCATTTATCTACAATAAAAGAATTCATCGAAAATTATAGGATATTAAAATAACTTAAAAATTTACGTTTATATAGAATATAAACTGTATGACGCTTAAATATTAGATTTTCTAATCGCTATGACAGACTATATAATCACATATGAATAAAAAAACACAATAAGTCGCTGATTCATCACATGTTGTTGTAATATGTAGTAAAAATAGCCCCATTATCCATAGTTTGTATATATAAAATAGTTTTAAAGCGTTAAAAAAATAAAAATATGGTTAAAGATGATTTATTAAGTATTTTGGTAGCTGCCATCGATATTCCGTTCAAAATAAGAGCAAAAAATTCACCGAAAATAGTATCCAAGCAGTTTAGAAATATTTTCTGGGTGGTCTTGGAATACATATATATAAAAGAAAACGAAAAGTAGTGGAGAAAAATAAGTCATATTATTAAGAGAACAAATTTTTATGTATATTTAATCGTATCTTTTTTTTGATAATGAATATATTATAAAATTTGATTGAAATATATAATTTTTTCTCATGAATCACAAAAAATTAGTGCGTTTTTAAAGTTTTTGATGTTTTTTATATTATCTAGTACTTTTACAGACAAAGTGCTTTAGATATTATTTTAATGGATTTTTATTTTGTAAAATATTAAAATTTCTTTCAAGATATCTTGCAAAAAATAATCATAAAATTTATTATTCCACTTTAATCATTCTTATTTTTATTATATGGCATATTTTTAACATCAATAAAGATCATTTGAATCTTAAAAAAAATGTATTCACGGTATAAAATACTCTTTAAGTTAGTTTTAACGGTTTTCAACAACATTGTGTTCGGGGATTTTACCTGTGAATTATTCTATGTTTCTCTTTTTAGCAATTTACACATTTATTATGTTATAATAGGTAAAAATTTGAAAGCTAAAATTATTTTAAAGTAAGGATACCAGTATAATAAAAACGTTAATTAGAATTTATTTTCAAAAAATATTTTCATATACTTTAAACAATTTTAGTGTTCGATTAAGGCTTCAATATGTGGCGGCAACGCTTATTTGTACTTTTAAGTTTATATATGATACACTAGAATAAAACCAACAATTTTATTGTATCTTTGACATTAATATGTTCATAATAGTGCTATGCATATTTATTGCTATCGTTTCACTTATACAGCACAATTCCTACTTTTAAATATTTTTCTGATTTTCAGTATGTATATTTTCATTATAAACAAAGGTTACCCATTATCTATTTTCAGCTCTAAAGATGCAACAGATAGCTTAACTTATTGACTTTTTATGTAATTTTTGTCGAGTTCATTAGTTTTATCTATTTTTTCGCTTGGACTTTTGATCTGATTCATCTAGTTTTTGTTGATCTAATAGCGAGCTAAATTATTTAAAAAATTTGAAATAGAATATTTCTTTATAAACTCTAAAGACATTTTTTTACAGATAAAGAGATATATTTGCATATAGTAGATATGCAATCGGCGCCATATATGAATTCTTCGCAAAATTAATAATTTATTAGTCTTGTAATTCTACCCCAAGTTCATATTAATTTATATTATATGTGTAAATTCGAGAAGTATCATGAATTTTGCAATCAATTAATTACAGTTCTTTGAATTATCACAGGAATTATACAAAATAATATTTAGATGCAGCTTTTCTTGCGCATTCAGCTTTATTTTTTAGAAATATAAGTAACCACATATAAATGGAACTACACTGTAGCAATATGACAAAAATTTAATAATATTTGAAATTTTTCAGCCTGTAGGCTTCAAGTAAATTTTTTAAACAAATAATATCTTAAGATATCATTAAATAAATATGGTAAAGCATATGTCTGGGCTTCAGTTGTTATCATAACCATTTCTTTGATATGATTTTTTTATTAAACAGCATAATGTTATTCTTTTACAAAAATGCGCGGTTAAATATTTTTGAACACTTTTAATAGCACAAATGCATTATACATAGGTATAAATCATCACATGTGTAAAATATATAAATTATAAACTATTAAATCCGGGAGGAAAAAAAATTACTTCTTGTGGTGCCTATAAGTATTATTACAGCATGATGTTTTGTAATTTTGTTTAAAAATACGAAAAGTCGTGTCTTAAAATGTATAGGTGGGCAATGGAAGTCTATCCACCCCGAAAACAACATTTTAAATATACCCTAGAAAAAAATACAGAATTTAAATAAATATAGAAGAAGTTTTGTGTGTTTCATACCCCCCCTTTGAGCATGCGCTTGTTGAGCTTCAAGATTTATAGAAGTTTAAATTAAAATAATCAAAAATCTGCTTAAATAGTAAAGAAGCATAAATTTAAGATATATTCTGAAAAGATATATTTATAGCGTAATTTAAATCACTGATAAATTTTAATTCAACATAAATTCACAAAAAAAGTAATAGTCTTTAAAATAAAAAAATCAGGTATAACAGTGATCCCCTGTTTATATATAAATTGAACATTTTCGAAATTTATTCTCTAATTACAACTAAAATGTCCTTTATCATTCGCATTTTTTTATTGAATGCATATATCTGTGTTTATTTTTAAAATATCCATTATTTACTTCACTCTTCTGAATCGTAACACAATGCAAACATCATTTATTCACTATCACATAAGAAAAAACAGAAAATAGTTTAACTACAAATATCAAAGTCAAATTAAAATAAACAGGCAAGTAATATTTGTAAGAGTATATTTTTAAATTGACAGATTTCTTTCCTCTTTTAAATTTTAGGATAGCGAAATTGGATTTTCTATTTTAAATCTAAAAATTAAAATAAACTTATTTCAGAATTTTTTATTTTGTATTAAAATTTTTCACTATACTAACTAGAGTACTTTTGATGCAATTTTTTTCATCGATAAACCATGTTTTCCAGCCTCTTTTTATTGGATCTTCCAGATTTATGAGCCTATCTTCAAAAACATAAATATTTTCCGGATTATTGATCTCGAATAAATCGGAAATAAAATCATAGGCTTCTCTGGATGGTTTACAAATGAAATTTCCATCATTTTTGTATTCAGAATATATCATTCCATCGAAATATCTGGTTAAATTCAAGGCTTCGAGCATTCTCAGCCCTATTTTACGGGATCCATTAGTTAAACACCACAATCTTATTTTATATCCCTTCTTAATATTTTGAAGAATATCATGAAGTTCCAGATCTGGAAATAAATACCTTTCTATTTCAAGATTTTCATCATAAACTTCTTCCCATTTCTGAATCGTAGCTTCTTTATACTCCCTTAAAAATCCTTTTATTGTCAACCCGTAATTATTATAATAACTGAGAACGGCTTCGCTTGCTTTATTATCATCCCCTATAAACAATTTTGCATAATTAGTGATTAGAGTTAAAATATTATTGTGCATGCCATTTTCTTGCTTATAAAGAGTGTTATCAATGTCAAATATGAATATCTTTTCGTCTTCGTTGAGCGAACGTATTTTTAGCTTTTGGTTATAGAAATTTTCAAAAGTCATTGGAATACATGCAAAACCAGTTTCTAACTCGAGGTCTTCACACTTTTCTTCTAAATTCGATTTTTTTTTAAAAATGTGTTAGTATCGACATACATTATTTGGGTAAATTAGAAAAATTCTTTTTATTTTCTAAATATCAATATTACATATTTTTGGAGGCATTTGCTTTTTGGCATATCAATAAAAAAATAGATGGAGACAGCTGATATAAGCGGTGATGGTCATATAAATTTTAGAATACAATATAATTTACATTTCAGAAATAGATATGGTAAATTTTCGTTCTCGAAATAAAACTCTAGCCAATAGTACATTAATTTATTTTCTTTTCGACTATAATTTGGTCTTTATTTCCTTATACATACTGATAAGAGCTCGAATAAATTTAAACCGTGAAAAAAACGAACAAAATAATAAAAATTAGAGTATCTTTATGCACAATTTATGCCTATTTAAATAAACTCCAGTGAGTGTACATTTTTACCCTAAAATATATACATACATTGATAGTCAGGGATGCTGACTGAAGCAGAAGCATACACACAAACAATTGTATTGGGAAGAAACTGGACATAATAAGTCTTGAGAAAATAAGATGCATATAAAATATTTTAAAAATGATCTCGTGTAAAATCTGCTAAATATTTCATATAAAGCAATCTTAAGTTTTGTTCGAACAGCTATAAATCATTAAACTATTGGATAAAATCGGTTTACTTTTTTTTGTTATATATTTTTAAATTCTGAATTTATACAATGCAAAGAAGTCTTTTGAGTGAATTATAAATAAACTCTAAATAGTTGATCCATAAATAAACTTTAATTCGATAAAATTAAATCGGATTTCTTGGCTATTTTACAATATTTTAATCACTGTTTTGCCTAGAAAACATTCTGTTTACTTTATAGGCCGCCTTAATTTTAAATCATATGGCTTATTATCTTTTGAAAAACATTAATCTCTCATATTTTTGATAATTTATCATTAAATTTGCCTAGCGAAGATCAATATTTAATTGAAGAAAATCGCAAATGCTTTTAAAAATTAGAAAGCGGGATTATATGTTTCATCTGGTAGTTTCTTAATCGCCAGAATTATAATTTTAGAATATCAACAACTTTAATATCTTATATATTAAGTGTACAGATAATTTAGGAGAAAATATTCTTTCTCTGTGTGTATAAACTAAAGTTAAAACATATTATCGGATTTATCAGTTCAATATAAATGTATATTTCTGCCAAGATGATTATAATGACAAGTACTTTTTCTCTCTATAAAATATTTCGCTGCTATGACCTTTAAATATTAAAATGGGATTATCAGTAATAGAATTGAAAAGGTAGGCAGATAGTAGACCAACCGAGTACTAGATTAAGGAAATTTTCTGGGTGGTAGTTTTACCACTCACAATCAAAAAACAAATAGCCAATATGATTAGAAGTTATAAAGAAATCTGAATAATTTAATATTATTAATTATATAATGCAATAAATTAATCCATATTTTTATAGAAACCACAGATAATCATGTATTTTATTTGGGAGGTATTGAACATTATTGGGGGCTACTAACATACATGTCTATGCAATTAAAAAGTTTTCAACCGAACTGATTTTCTAAAAAATGTATAAATTTCAGCTTCCTCTAGATTTTGATGAACAAGATTTTTTATTATCAGAGTTCTGATACATTATTAAACGATATATGATTTACGTTGTTGATTAAATCATATTTTGCTCTCTGTTGTGATTCATATAATTTTATAGGAAGTTATGTTCTGTAATTAGCGTAAAGCTCGAAAAAATGTTAATATGTGAAGAGAATATTAATATCAATACAAAGGTATAAACCTAAAATCCAGCAAATAAATTTTAATTTGAAGCCGATTAAATTGAAAACAAAAAGTATTTATGCCAATATAAATTATTTGGATAAATAGAAAGCTATAAAATTATAAATTAAGGCATGTCTACTGAGTAATATATTATTATAATTTATAATACGATAATATACAATAGTAAACAAGCACTGAAATTTGTTTGAATTTTTTCATTAAATATACAAAAAGGATCTAAAATCATATGATATATAATAGTGAAGAAACTGAATAAGGAATATAGTCTATAGATTATATCTAGTAAATGCATGCTAAATTATTGAAAGTATACAAAAAAGACATTATTCCCTTCATATTTGTAATTAGATGATAAAAAGCTCTTGATATGTTATATAAGGAAAAAACCCCTTTAAAATATCAAAATGTATATTTTTCTTGCAATACGTCTACTTTTATTTGTATTTTATATTATCATGCTTATTTTGTAGCAATATTAAAGAATAAAGTCTAAATTTTTACATTGTTAAACTATTTAAGATTAAAATTATTATTTTTTTCTTTGCATTCATAAAAATCTTTTTTTCATCTTAGATCTCAGACATTATTTATATAATTCAATTACCTTTAAGACATTTTATTTGAATGATTAGTTTAATTTTTTAATGTAAAGGTGGAACTTTTCCTTCTAAACACTTCATACTTTAATATTAACATATTTATCATTTTTTTTAGATATGGTTTCTTGCGAAATAATTTAGGCTAACCAAACTAAACCAAAAAAAAATAAACATCAATTATATTTTACACACTTTAGAAATTGGGTACATTAAAAAAGAAAACAGTCTACAAAAATACGCCTATAAATTTCTTAAAGACAAATTTCTTGAAGAAAAGTTTCATTTTATCAAGCCTCGCATATTCTCTCGCAAAATTGCATAATTTACCACATTTTTAAATGATCCAAATTCGTTGTATGTAAATTCTCGGCATATTGTTACAACTTATATTTTTGGAGTACCGGGATGTGATTGTGACATAGTTTGATTATTTAAGTATGAGCAGAGCGCATTTTTAAGTTTTTAATATAATTTTGTACTTTTTTAGAAATTTACGGAATTTTTTTCTTGCTGTTTCCCTAGATAAACCTTGATCGTAAATATATTATCACCCATGACTATGTATCAAGAACCAACTATTCAGCATTGGAATAAAAAATAAACGTTTCCCACATACCAGTAACTTTATTTATGACGTGTCAACCTTTTTAATAATATAAAACTGTATTGTGAAAATATACTTACTTTATTGAAATGCCGCAATATTTTATATATACTGGACAACATTATTTACAAAATATGCGACAGGATTTATTTCTTAGACTCTATGTTCTCATGGTATGACATCTTAACAAATGATTAAAACATTTTTAAAATTATAAAATAGGGTTTTTAAAGTATTTTATATATTTTTTATAACAAGAATATGTATTTATTGTTTTTTGTATTCAAGAGCAATTATTATTTACTTTTTTCATTATAGCTAACGTGTCAAATAAATTGAAGTTAAACGACATTTTTGGTTTTTTTATAGCTTTTAATTTTCTATTTTGATTTAGTTAATATATATTTTACTTATTATTCTGGTTGTAGGGATTCTTAAATCCAAGTCCTAGGGGTTTAATAAGCTCAATTCTGAAGTATGTAAATTCGCAATGATTTTTAACTTTATGGAAACTGTAAAAATAAAAAAAAATGTATATCTAGAAAAAAGTTCTCTATTTTTATCGTGCTTCGCTGAAAGTGTTTAATTTTCCCTTAATACTCAGGAACGTAAATATTTTATTATTAATTTTTATGTATTATTAAGTAAAAAACTGTTTTTTGTTATCTATTTACTATATTATAATTATATAATTAGTGATATTTAAGTATTCTCATCGATACGAAGATATCTTGCTGGCTAAATTTATATTTTACAGATTTTTTTTTCACCTTTTTACAGCATTTTTATTTTATCTTGATTGCATAATAGATTATTATATATTGAATAACTTATGCCTAATTTTCGTAAATTATATTTCGTTTGCGTCAAATTTATATTAGCCAAAAAAGTATACTATATTTACATGATGGCATATAATTTTACATATATAAATCTTAAAATTGCCTTTTATAAAGAATTGGAATTTAAATCTATTAAATAAATTATAGCATGATTTTTATTTGATCGTATAATTTTTAGGGCTGATACAGATGATAATAATAATAAATAAAATTCCAAAAGAAAAGTGTTATATTATATAGTTTATTTATCAATGGTTTTTAATTATTTTATCGGATCTCAAAATATTATGTATACATGGAACTGCCATTTTAAAAGGTTTATACAGACAAGTAATAAAAATATATGTACTTATTTCTTATTACGTTTACCAATGTCTGTCAATATATTATATAATAAACATACGATGATTATGCATGCATATGCTAGAATTAACGCAACAACATATAAATTTTTGACGGTAAAAGATTTTTTTTCAAATTTTAAAGACTTGAAACGCAACGATGTACTTTAATGTGGTAGTACAGATAAAATATTATTGAGTGTGCAGGTAGTATTCATAATGAAAGCAAATCTCAGCTTTAAGTTATCAAAAAAGAACGATGCACCGCTTCCTTTATCGAAGTGAAGTTGATTAAAAATATTTAAGCGTAATTATAACTTTCATAAACATGTTCTGTGAAAGATATATTTTAATCCTATATATCTTTTTGATCTTTCTTTATAATTAGTTTACTAAAATATACACAAGATCATAATTTAAGAATATTACGTAGTAAGCAGGTGAAGGGTACTGAAAAACACGTTTCAAATCAATTATAAGGTAATAAAAGTATATTGGGCTATTTAAGCTCGTTTTTAGTTCATTACTATATATAAACCCGTTTTTTTATATTTTTGCATATCTTGCATTTGGAATTTGAATATTTTCACAGTATTCAATCTCTTATTTTATGAGGCTTTATAATACATATGATCCACACATATGACACCAAAAAACCCTTCTACACAAATTCGGCGATAAAAATTTATGATTTTTAAAAAATATAAAATTCGTTTACATAAATTAACCAAATTTGAAAAATAAAATATTTTGATGTTCGAATTTCGTTTTTTTAATTTACTTAACAAACATGTGACGACGCTGTCATTTGAATGTTGGAGTACCATTTCTTGTTGCATATCGACACAATTTCCTTCATTCGTATTTATATGCACTCCTGTTATGGAATCAAAAAAAATAAAAGTTGTGATGAGCAAACGATTTCGAACAAACTATATCCTTTATAAATATCTGTATAAATAGTTAAACCTTTATATACGTACTATTAAAAATATCATTTGAATTTAAGATTTTTTATTTAATCGTCAATTGCAATGATTCTTCGTGTTTCTGATCTTTCAATCATGCAAAATTTCAACAATATCTACACTATTTCTCCTATTATGTTTACTTTTCGAGAAATTTCTCTGATCTACTCTAATGACAATCCCAGGTCCGCCTAGTTTCGCAAACATAGTACATTATCTTTTATATATTTTGGTTCTTAATATTTAGTTATAATTTAGGTTTTATATTCAAACACAGCTTTCTTGGTATCATGTGTCCACAGCGTATTAAAACTTTTGGCTATTTCTCCCACTTTGAAGTATTCTTAAATACCTCACCTCTATTCAAGACTATTGTATGCATGAGTTTTTCTCAATCCCAAGGTTTATATACATAACTCAATCTAGTTAGCTAAAAACATAATATAAAATCATCTTGTTATACTGCCACATACCCAAAATAAATCGAAACTTGAACTAGATTGTGGAATATATACAAACCTTGGAATTAACGAAGACCATGAATTAAAAGTCTAGAAAAGGGGTGATGTATTGCAGAGACTTTGGAGAGGATAAGATATCCGAAATTGTAAAGACGGTGTGCGCAGTGTAAAACAAGAAAGATTTGCTCTGTAACAAAAACAAATTTTTACATATAAATATAATATGAATGTAGAAAACGCTGCGTATATTATATATAATATCACTCCTAAAAATTAAACGCTTTATTAAAGTTTTCTACATATGAAAGTTGATAAAGTCAAACTGTAAAGTATCTCGTTATTTCATACGTTGATTCATCTGTTAATTTTATTGTTAAACGAACTTCTTTCTTGCCTGACTGGAGACTAATTGAACTTTTGTAAATAAATACCTTGCTTTAGGAGCTAAAACAATTGTGTAGCAATAATTTCATATATTTTTTCTTTTATATTCTTTTATTTTAAAATACCTTTATCCATTCTTATTCTCGGCATTGTGCGCACATGCATTTTTAAGGGCTATAAAAAATTCGAGATTTCCTATTTTTAGATTTCTATGTTAATCTATTTAACCGATACACATCATATTTATTCTATTTATAATTACTTCAGAGACATGCGCTAGTCTATAACATCCCCAAAAAAAGTTTATATTTATATCCAAAAGAACAAAAATAAGCATTATTTACACTTTTGAATGAATCAATGCGTTTTATAATCATATAAATAAAAAATCAATATAAAGTTGTTTTTTAAGCACTGCAAGCTCCCCCGCCAATCTTTTATAGAATTGATTACTGCAAGAATTAATCATCAAATGTACATAACCAATCAAGTACTGAATTGATTATACCCTAGAATTTTTTCTGATAAAATGGATAATTATTTCTACAATTCGTAATTTTTTTAAATGAAAAAAATTATTGGAGAGGGAAAACGATTTTTATGTTTATCTATATCGCACTTTTCTAATAGAAATTATAACTAGATATTCAAAAGTGGTAATTCATGTATATATTTTTCGAATGATAAATTGCAAAAAAAATCTCTCAAAACATATATTTCTAAGAAATTCTATCGGGTCCTATGATTTTTATGCGTAAATGATATATAAATAGGCTAAATTCAAGCATATAGTACTTATATAACCATATTTTGATTTTTTTGGATTTTCTTTTACAACAGCTTGGCAATTACAACTATTTTATACATACTCTAATCTAATGCGATCCGATCCGATTGAATTATTGAATAGTATTAATTTTGTTGAAACAACATGAATACTGTGATTTTTACTACGATTAATTAGTATGGATTTTATGGTTCTGCTTGAACCAATTCTAAATTCAATGATTCATTCTTAATAAATCACTATTTTTATGATATAATCATTTTACCTCTGCATTTTATATATCAATTATAATCCAATTTATTTTTTGTTCATAGTATTACTCTAATCTATAGAAATAATTGCACATTTGAAGTTTTATTTCCGATTTTTTAATTTTTGAGCTTAATAGCTTTGCTTCGATGGGTTTAATTATCATAATTCATCTTTAAAACTAAAAAATTATGATACTGTGTATATATCTCAGTTATAATTCAAACGGCTTGTCTACCTTATTACTTTAACCCAAGAGACGGATTTCTACTGGAAATACACCACACTTTAAATAAAGTTTGATTATATTTACTAGAAACATACTTCTGCATTTTTTTGCCTTAAACAAAGCATTATGGTGAGTTATTCTATCCAAAGACAAAATATGGATGTTGCTATTTTATTAAAACTAAGGGCTAAAAAAAAATATGAGTGCAACATGTTTGGCTTGGATTAGTTTTAGATAAAATTCAAGGAAATGATAACAAAATATATAGTTTCACCATATATTTTGATATCAATAAAAAATAAGCTTTGTGCATGTTTATTGTACCTGTTGATGATAAAAATTAATGTGGAAAATTATAAAAAGATAAAAATATATTTTATGCTTCTTATTTACGTACATGTTAGATATTTTATTATTATCATAATAACTATTGATTGCTGTATATATTAGGCAAATTCTGTATTGTCTTGAGAAAATACTTCGTAATCCTTAATATCTAGTCTATTTGCCAATTCCAAGCAATTTTCTATAATATTTTCATATGTCTGGTTATTTATATTTTTTTGATTTAATTCAGCTGATCTTATCCATCCACCTTGTTCATTATACTCGTTAACAATCCTGCTATGGATCTTGCTAATTTTGTTGATGATATTTTTAATCGCATATTCCATAGTTATATAGTCATTTTGTTTAATATATTCTTCAAAGTAGACCTTAAACATCGATATAATAATGTATGTCCAATATGGAGTTTTTTTTGCATGTTCAAGCAGTTCAAGCCATTTTTTTGGTGTAAGCAAACCATCAAATAATATATAAACACGATCATTATTATATTTTATAGGGGTAGAAATAGGCTTTTCAATACATCCTATAAGTCGTATAAAATGAATTTGTCGGGGGTCCAGTTTCTCCTGAACTGTGGCTCTAGGGTTAAAGCTGTACATGTGTTGTTTTAATTTTCCCCCCCTTTTTAGCAGCCATATTGGGTAGATAAATCTATTTATAGTTTCCCGCAACTTCGTACGTGAATGCAAAAATTTATCGAATGAAGCCTTACTTTCCTCTGCCAAATGTCTAAAACCTTTAGAAAGGAATATTTTCATAATCTGTCTATGGTATAAGTAAACAATGAAATCCATTACATGTAAATCTATAGCGGCGGGACCTAGATTTTTTGTTAAAAGAGCCAAAGCATTCCTTAATGAATCATCATGTATGATAAATTCTGGTAAAATTCTAAGAAGTTCCCTTTTTTTCGAGATTGAATCTATAATTGCAAGTGAATCATCTAATATATCATGATGTAAGCATAATCTTTTTCTACTATCAAAAATTGGAGCATCGAAACCATCCCTGCTATAAAATTCTGAAGTATCGGACCCAGGCCTCATTCCAAATTCATCTAGTGTCTCAATCAAATTTAACATATTTCCGAAGTTATTTAGAGACCCAGAATTATTTTTAATTATGTATCTCTCTTTGATCTTTAATTTAAACCCATCAAACCATTTAAAAAAACCTGGGAGAAAATAACATATTTTCAATTTTGAATCTTTGCTCTCCTTCAAAAATACATTGTCACTTACAAAGTCTATATTTAAATCTTCTTTGCGACATTCTGTATAATATAGGCTATTATTAGAATCAATGTTTGATAATTTTACTATAATACAACCCATAGGTGCATGAACATTTTCTAAATTCCTACTAGAATCTTGCATTCCCTTCTCTTCATTAAGGATATTTGATTTCGGCTTAGAAGATTCTCCTAAAAAAGGGTTCTTAGAAGATTCACCTAAAAAAAGGTTTTTAGAAGATTCTCCATAAAGAGGGTTCTTAGAAGATTCTCCATAAAGGGGGTTCTTAGAAGATTCTCCACAAAGTTGGTTCTTAGAAGATTCTCCATAAAAGGGCATTTGTTTTAAATTCAAATCTAAATTATTGCCTATCTTTATATGCGGCTGGGTTTTCATATGTTTATGTTTAGAAGTCTCGTTGATGAATTTATTCTGTACCTTCTTTGAAAAAGGAATTTTAAACTTTTTTATAGCTGGTTCTACTGTATCTGTGTTATCCATTTGTTCTTCTTGTAAACTTTTTTTTGTTTCATAAGTTCCAATCGTGGTTTCATTTCCAGGGTTACTCAATTCATGTATTAAGGGAATTGGAATAATAGGGGTGGGTGGCAAATGCTGATCTACGTCACAGTCAAAAAACAGGTCATCGATATCATCGAAATTCCATGGATTTTCAGTGGTATTTTGCTGTGATAATAGATGTGTCTCTTTCTCTTGCTGTTCAAGTGTATTCGATATAACTAAATTAAGTTCATAATCATTTCTGTATTTCTCGTAAGTGCTTTCAAAATATACCCTTAAATTATCTGTGTCTTTTAATATATTTATTATATCGAGTTCTTTTAAAGTAAAACCTTCATAAATTTGTTCTAGTTCAACGGAATTTTGTTGAATTAGGTGGCCTTGATTCAAATTTACATCACTTTCTGCTTTTGCTTTGGCATATCTGTTAAGAATCTCTTTTAGGTCAGCTTCAGAAAGAATTTTATGTTCGATTACTTCATTTGAATCGGTATTTGTGGGATCTTCGGTATATTTGTCAGAAGAACATGATGAAACATTTACAAACTGAAGTATTGCAAGTGAGATTTTGCAAAGCTGATAATTTTTGAATTTATGGCTCATCTGGATGCTTCTTTTAGTATTTATGTTGGTCCAGATTACACGTAACATAGACAGAACAAAAATACAGATCCTTTGTGTAAAAATCATTGTTTTTATTCGATTTTTATTCCTTATATAGCAAATTTAGCAATCAAACAACAAATTAAATTTATGATAAATCAAATATATGATAAATCTAAAAATAAATTAAATTTCAATTTTTGATAAATTTGATTTGATTTTATGTGCTTTGATAACAAATTTATAGTTTATAGTTTTATATTAATTATGAATTAGAATATCTTTCAATATGATATTGCATAAAATCCACTGCAAATTGTTTTCATTTTAGACGTATTGTGTTCGAATTGAGCTAAAAAAAATTATATTTTTGCCTTATGTCACCGATCTGCAACGGAATCTAAAATAAAGCTGTAGCTTTGGTTTTTTGGTTAAAAATTGCCAGAAATAAATCACTGAATGTTCTTGATTTCAAAAAATCCATCTAAAGATTTATTATGCTTTAAATCAAAATTATATAATTTTATTGATTTATATTGTTTAATTTGTTCACGTTTCTTGGTTTTTATTCTCTAATTTAATGTTAAATTAAACAATTTGTTATACAGGAATGTATTTTAATGATATTTATATTGATTACTTATCGCTTTTAAAAAGAAGTGTATCAAATTACCATATAAATCATTGGAAAAATTAAGAATCTCGAAGTAACATATATATTAGAAATGGATTAAAAAGAACAATGGTGGTAGAATTCACAAATAACAAAATACTGAGGATAAATTCGATAAATTCATGGATTTTTAAAAACTAAATAGCGTGAAATCATGAATATTTATCTGTTTTGATTTATTTTACTGTGCGCTAATATAATTCAAACCAAAATGTTAAATTAAATTGATATGGTAATTGATGGAATATACATTTTTGCTTCTTTTGGTATTAAAATAAACGTCTTACAATGATCATATTGTTGCATTCTAAACAAATCATCATAAATAGTAAAGTTCTTCCCAGTCCCATAAAATAAGTTGGTGATTACTAGAAAAAAATTACATCTCGTTTCATAAAAACGAATGGCGTATTAAATATATATTTTTTAAATTTTTAGTATACCTTCAAAACCGTTTCGTGTATTTTTATTGTCACTACATTTTACTGTGCAATGTGCATGCTTATAGTTGTTTACCCATTTTTAACCTCTAACTTTTACTTTCTCAATAATTTTTTCGATGAATTCTAAATTAAAAATTATATTGCTTTAATAAGTATGAAATATCTCTTTCCAGACTAAATTTTAGTGTTTTATATCTTTGAAAACCCATAATATTCACAATTTATACCTTATGGATAGCTGATTCTAAACATTATCGCTTTTTATCAAGCCTTGAGTATATAATCACTTTTTTCTTTTTTTGTACAAATTCTTTAATTTTATCAATTTGTTATCTGGTCTATGATTGAATTTCGTAAAATTAAATCAAAAGATAAAAATGAATTGAATTAAAAACTAAATTGTTTGAAATCATTTGATAGAAAAAAAAACGGCTATCTTCAAAAATTATATGCCTATTTCATTAAATATACCTCTATATAATGAACAAATTTACGGAGAACGACTTTATAATATTCGGGCTTGATAGAAATGATACTGGGTTTAAAATATTATTTATACGTTTTACGTTTTAATTGAGTTCATGAAATGAACTTGTTCAAAAATTGAAATTTAATACCTTCCAAATAAATTTAACCTATAATACCATAATAAGACGTGGTATGGTTCTGTCGTTTACAAGTCGGACCACTGTGAGGGGTCGCGGGTTCCACTTCTAGCCCATAAATTTCTAAACGAATTTACTGTAAAGAAAATTATTCAAAGACGTAGCAAGTGATAAATAAAAGATAAACCAATAAGCATTATTGACAAGCCATGAGAAATAAGAGGTTGCTGTGTAAGCCGTTGAACTGTGCCTTCAGTATTGAAAAAGATCCCACACCGTTCAGCAAGGATATAGGTAAGTGTAGAGTGTGGTTGTAGCTTGTAACTTGTAGCGATGAACAGTAGACAGAATCTCATTCCCTCCACATAATGACTGCCGCCTATGGGAAAATGCCCAATCCATGGTGATTACGGTTGACAAGAAGTGCTGGAGGAGTTCTACAAAGAGACTCAGCAGTTAAGCAATAGTTCTTATTAATATAAAGCGAACTTCCAAAAAGTAATAGAAGTAAAACATAAATAAAGTAAATACTCAGATAATAAAATTTAGAATTTTCGACCTGATTAAAAATAAAAAAGATTTGTATCGATATTAGGTCAATTTAAACATTTTGTACTGTTACGAAATTAGATTACACAAAAAAACACCATTAAAATTCCCAAAAAGTATTTAACTCATTTTAGAGCTCGTGATGTAAGTCAGACTTATTAGATAGGCATAAACAAAGGGTTAAATGCATAAATGTGGCTTAAATATACTAATTGCTAGTGCAATAAGCATTTTGAAAATACATTTTTTCACTTGCGAAATTTGAATTCAAAAACAAAATAATGGTTTATGGCATTCAAAATATTTCCTTTTTACCAATATTACAGGATTAAAAATTTATGAACGGTAGCATAATAGATAAAACTATATATTCCATCATATTAGATCGAGAAGATTTGCGCGAATGGAATATTTTGAGAAATTTATCATTATATTATATCACCTACATATAAATGTATTCTTAACGCTTTTAAACATTCTTTAAGCTTGATGAATATAACTATTTTTCTTCTTGTTTTAGCCTTGATGTTTTTGTATGAGAACTAATTTAAAAAATCCCATTTATTTCAAGGAGATTATATTGTAATTTACAGAAAATATGCTTTTTACTATGACTTTTTTAGTTATAATTTGATAACTACTTCCAGATCAGAATTCAACAGATTAATCGATTTAAAACAATAAATATAATTTAATTGAACTTATAAGTGTTTTTTTCTGGCTAGTTTAGCTTAAATTTGTATTAACAGAGTTCATTCTTTAGGGCTATAGTATCTTTGGCATAATTCTCTGTAGGTTCCACCTTTTCAATCTAAATATTCTTCAATCCTTCTAAATTCATATAAATTTTTTCATCATTACCTTGCGCAATTGATATCCTTGACTATCCTATTTTTTAGGGAAGTTAAACCACATCATATTTTCCTCTTTCATTCCTCCAATATAAAAATAATAAAATTATTCTAGCCTAAAATTCTGTAAATTTTGGGATTTGCTTATGTTCCACTTCCTATATGATAATTAATGTTTTTTATTTTTGTGTTAATTTGATTTTTAGCTTTTTATGGATGTTGAAGCACAACTTTAGATTACTCTGTAAAACAGATATGGCTAATTCTTCTTTCGACCTCCATATCTTATCAATCTTCCACGATGCATCTTCTTCACTCTAGACTTATTGATCTAATTTTCTTGCTCAATTCTAATGTTTTTGCACATCCTTATGTTGTATTTAAAATCTTTAACTCCTTAATTTGCTATTATGGTATTTTGTAACTACACAATTCAAGTTATGACGCATAGAAATATTCGAGATCTATGATTGCAAATTAGGTTGTGTTCATTTGATTATATATCGTATTTTCTTAGCTTCACATTTTCAAAACTCCCCAGATTAGCAATATTCGTTATTCATATTTCTATATGCAGGATTTAGCCTATATGATATATACATATCCATAAGAAACAATAAAACTTACTATTGTCTATTTAAACATTTTAAGATGTTCCTAAAAAACATATAAACTAAAATTGCGTTACAGTTAATAATATGAAAAATTGTATTCAAAAACGTATTTCGGCTCCTTATTTGTTTAGCATTTATTGTATCAGAATCTTATTAAAAAAACATATTTTTCTAACCCATTACATATCACAACATAAAAATATATATTTTATAATAAATTCCTATGCAATAAAAACATTTACTTGTTTCTTTAATCCTTTTTAAAAAATTATATTATTAAAGCTCCCATTCATACTAAAAACAGCTTTCTTAGCCCTTATAATTATAATCTACATTTCTGTGCCAAATTTATAACTGTATATGTTTATTTTTAGAACATAATTTTTAAAAAAAGTTTGTTCTCTGAAGAAGATTTTTCTTCCAAAATTAATTGTTATAGAAAGATTTTTTATATAAGAAGACATTGCCGACTCTCTCAATATGTCTTATTTATTTCCTTTTGAATTTTTTTATCGGTACACTTTAAGGTTCAAATGCAACAATTTTACATTGTGTCGAAAAATATGATGGCAAAAATTTCCTTTATTCCCGCTATTCATTTTATTATGGAAATCAGAATTTATATATTTCAAAATAAAAAAAGATTAGAGATTAAAATATTCGTTGAATTATTTTATTCATCCTAAATATCATTTATATCTCGGAATTACTAGATTTAGTTGGAATTAATAAAAGATCCGGTAAATTCTGGCATATTATTAACTTTATTTTTTGCTTGTGATCAAAAAATTTATTTTTATTAGATTTGAATTTCCGCATAGTCAAATTAAGCAAAATAAAACATGGTTCTAAAACCAAAACAGACTTTTCAACTTAATTCAAACGATAAATATTATATTAATAATCAATAAGAAGAAAGAAAAACTTAAATTGTTACTGTGCAATGAATGGTGCACGAATGAAAATATTTTAACAAAGAAAAGATTATTTTTGATGATGCAAAGGCTAAACGCATAGATAGATATCAAAAACTAAAAAGGATGAAAAAATCATTTACAACGGGTGGGTTAAAACTGTGGTTTTAAATACACAAAACAAATGATGGTAAAAATTTCAAAACCGCTGAGATATCAGTATGATCGAAAAAAACTAAAAAGGAATATCAAATTCTTTTTAATACTAAAAAGAGAAGTTACTGCTCTCGTAAACTAAAATGAATTAAGAATTCAAATGCAAAGCATTGGTTTTATATTAAGTCAATTGAAATTTAAAATTTGAGGCGAATTCAATTTTAATTTATTTATCTTCTCGTATATATCTTTTTTCTACGAACTTCGCATATTACTATTAATTAAATTTGCTCAATCTGATGCTCCTCAGCCTTTTTCCTTTACATTTTTTGCAGCCTATTTGATCTCCGTAGATTAGACCTGTTTTACCATGGGGTTGTCGATATGGTTCGTGATGTGATTCTATCCACTTTCCGTCACTGGTTATTATGCTATCATCACTCTACATTTACCCATATCTTTGCAGAAAGGAGCAGACTTAGTTTAATACAATGGGTACGTTTTGGAGTCTTAAAAAGCAATTTACCAAATTTATTCTCGGCTTGTTAGTTTTGTTATGTATTTACTTTATAGATTCCACGGACCACCCTCTTGCGGTTACACTCATCTGAGTACAAAATTTAATTCTGAGGTGCTTTATGGTTGGAACTCAGGCAAATATCAAGTCTTTCTGAACCAACTGCGTCTACATTACTCATGGAAATTTTATACATACATTTTACTTAATATTGACTTGAACATCATCTTTATATTAATCGTTAATATCAGGGATAAAATTTAAGTAAAATATATATTTGAATCTGATTCAATTGAATTTAATAAATTTATTTAATATAGGCTAAATTATTTGATATAGTCTAAATTATTTGTTATAATTTTAGCTTTTTTTTCAAGCTTAAATCTCTTGATCTCTCGTGGCAACAAACGTATTAATACTTTCGGCTATTTTTTCCTCTCTGAAGTCTTCTTGTATACCTCTCCTCCGTTCAACACTTATTAATTCAAGGGTTTTTGTCAATCCCAAGGTTTGTATATAAGCCTCAATCTGGTTAGTTTACTATGAGTTCTTTTTGATATCTATTATGATATTGTGTTACCACGACGTCCCAAGCTATATTATATGGACTAAGTCTTGCATTGCAATTGTATATTAATGACAGTGAAGATGTTGGCAGATCATGTTTTTTTAACTTTTCGTTTTCAATCATTTTTATGTTTTCAATACTAGTCACAAAAATTTCTATGTGAGTAATACAGTTCTTATTATTATCATATATAAAATTATCATTTCTGTTGTTTGATAATTTTATATAGGTTTTAATTCTTGTATTTATTTAGATCTCCGCGAAGATATTTTCCAATTAGTTATGTACTGATTTTCTACAGATTTTTCTGGGTTTTTTTTGAAATTATAATTTTTCGCTAGCATAAAGTAAAGACACTGACCATTTCATTATGCCTTCTTGTATAGTCATGGCCAAGCGTTTTTACATCTGTTTGCCAAGTAATCAACAGTTTTAAAAGAGCCGTTACAGTGCGGGAATCTTCCTCTTTTACCTAAGACGATATTTCTATCCCGAATGAAACGTAACTTAGTTTCCTCTGAAGGTCTTATATTTCCGCAAGTTAGCCACTTTGATGATGCTAGTATTTTTATCTTTATTTAATTTTGCACATTGAAAAGTTTTTGATTGGGTTTTTTTTTATTGTGAATTCTAAAATATCATACTTTTCACGGATTGCCTTAAAATTCTCTGGTGAGAAAGCATTCTAAAAAATTATACTTTTCTATTGCAAAATTCATAATGATATATGGATTGAATTATAATGGTCAATTATTTTAAAGGCTGTACATCAGATTTGACTAGCATCCCTGAGACTTTAAGATATGATTTTAGATGTTTTAATAACACTTTGATCACATCAAATTATATCTAGATAAACTATGATCTTTTATATTTTTTTACATCTTTTCCTGGATTAAAAAATATTACTCACTGTTTCTTTTTTCGCGAAGATACAAAAATTTAAGAGAAATTATTTGAATCTAAAAGATTATAAGACAGATAGGAATTAAAAATATGTTAAAATTAAATAAAAAGGCATATTAAACGCATGAAAACGGTAAATCTAGTCCTTCAACCAATAAAGTTCTATATATTTGGGGCAATATATTGAAAGAATGTATTTTTGTGACTCCATGTTATAAAAAAACAATATTTACTAAGGATGGAATTCGGAGATATTTCAAAAGCTAAATGAGCTTTTATAAATAATAGAAGCTGTGATTTACCACTACATAAATAAATCACAACAATGAAACCTATTTTAGCTCACTATAGTTGAAAAATAAAGGTTTATGTTTTCAATCAGATATAAAATTACACTTAGATTTTGTCTGAAAATCTTGGATCAAAAATAATTACACCAACTTTAAAAAAATATTGATGTGTAAAAATAAGAATTTTAAAAAAAGTATGCGCTTCAAGATTAAAAATAATACAAGAAAATAGTCATTATCAAAAAGATCTTCGATATTTTATAGAAAATATGACAGTATATAGAAAGCTATAATTGAATATCAATCTAACATAATTTTTAAAGCGTAGTTATGAACAAAGTGAAAATCAAATTAATAAACTTTTTACATGAATTGATATTAATGCTGATAAGTTTTTATTAGCTGCTATAATATATTAAAAATGATTAAAAATAATTATAACAACTAAATAAACTATTGCCATTAATAAAGCCTACAATTGCGTCACGAGTCTATTAATAAAGCAATTAACAATTTAAAAAACATCAGTAAAAACTATTTGTAATGATCAAGTATGTCTAGAATACAGTTTATGAAAAAAATTATTGAACATATAAATATTTATATAACTTTCTGTAGTACAAACAAAAAATAAAATAATTATTTAATTCCAGTAGCTAAAATTCAAATATCCCAAACATTAATTGAGTATCAAAATAATCATCAAAGATACAGGTGTAAAAAAGAATTATAATTTATTGCGCAACATTAATACATAAAAGCAGATAAAAGATACATGTGAATGTAAAATTATATTGGAAATAAAATTCACATAATAAAAAGATTTTTTATAGTTTTAAAGGCGAGCTAATATTTAAATTGTAATTATTCATAAACATCCACGCCTCTAATCCTCAAAAAATGTGTTTATTTATATTAATTTGTAACTTTTGACGAAATTGGTCGTGTAAAAAATGTTTATATCCTTTTAGATGTAAATAAAAAACCCTTAAAGCAAAATCACGGAGGGTATGCATTTTGATAAATGAAATCCAACTGAGATTTGATTGTATTTGCGTGCTATTTTCTAAAGGGTTTATACAACCACATTATCTTTATCAATCGACGGACATGAATTTTTTTTTCTTTCCGATTTATTTAATTATTCTGCATCTAAATTTTTTATCTATGGTTGAAAATATCTACGAATCGTCACAAAAATAATAATTATACATATTTTTTCTAGCTAAAAATAATTAATTCTTAATTTAGGTATATGATGTTGTAAATTGAGAAGTAAAAAAAATTCGATATCTTATCTGTGCTATATCACTTTATAATTCCGTTGAACGTGGTATATTTGTTTTTTAGGATAAAACAATATTTTTAAAAAAACTTATTTATACTTTCTCTGTGTTATTTATCATGCCTGAAATTAAATAATGTTTAAGGCACAGAAAATTAATTTTGTGGTTAATCCCGGCCGGCTGAAATTCAAGCACGCCGCATAATTTTTTTTTATAAGATGCTATATAATTGTTTATTGGTATGTTTAAAATACTTATATGTTATTTCTAAATTACATCTTTTGATTAAACATATATAAATATCAATAATTGATTTATTCACATATAAAAATTTTTCTTTTATTTAGGAAACGTAAAACTGTCTTACGTGTTTAAAATATTTCAAGAGTAATGTTTTTGAATTTCATGCTTTTTTATATTTGGTGAAAGACATATTTGCATTGGCGCTCTTTGTGGATTTTTTTTATCTGATTATGAATTTCATCTGAAAATACCGAAGGATATTGTTTATATTTACTAGTCTGTAAATCTAAACCTGATCCTTTAATTATTTTATTAAATTTATAATGGGTTTAAAAAAATTATGGCAAAAAACAATATAAATTATTGCGCAAAAAATTATTGTGCCTTATTTTACACTTATTGGTATGGTTAAAAGATAAAATTAGCCTATATATAAAGTATTTTTAAAATTATTCTAATATCACTATTATTTTTTATATTATCGTTATCTATAAGTTTGTTGCAAATCGGTTAATATGATATCGAAGTATTATAGTTAAATCTGAGACAAAAGAATGCAATAAAAAAAACATGAAAGTATCAATCTCAAAATATGTTTAATATTTTTAGAAATCTATGCGGCATTTGCTGAAATAGATATGGGGTTTTGTAAATTTCTCATATGCATTGTGAGAATGGTGCCCAAGGCAGTTAATTTAGACATTCATACAGAAGGGACATTTTATGTGACAAAAAAATTACATGAATGATCAAAAAGCTAGTTTATATTGAATTAAAATTTACCATTTGTGTTTAAAAAATTTGTATCAAATAAGTGACTACAGTAAAATTTATTTAAGGTGTGAACAAGTGCAAAATAAGGCTATAATTTTAATTTCAAAAATATTAATTACCAGATTAAAATTTTTTTAGGTTCAAGTTCAAGGTATAATTTTATATTATTATGCGATTTTGGCACAATCTTTTTTTGATAATCTACTTTTAAAAATCATATATATCAGGCTGTCTCTTTTAAAAGCAGGAGAGACCGAGAAAAATTATATTTTTTTAATTAATATTAACATTAACAATTTACTATTATAGTTATGTATTTTTTAAAATTAACGTTTATGCCAAAACATCATTTTCTTCCTTTGTGAATTTTAATGGGCCGAATAGGAGCAATAATCTTTGAGAAATAGACTGTGATTAAAAAGATAATATTTTCAACCCCTCAAATGTCAGCTCTGTTTAATTTTGATTCCTTGGTCCGAGTAATTGTATTGACAATATGCCTCTCAACTTTTATAAAAAAGTATGCGCCTAATTTTATATCCAATAAGAGAAGTGGTCTAGTATCTATATTTTATAAATGCAGTGTAATTGGTGAAAGATTAAGTCCATATGTTTGTATTTTATGCATGTACATTGGCTTGAAAATTTTGGTGGGCATCATTTTTAGTTGAAATATAATATATTAAAATTGAAACACAAATATTTACATAGACTCTTTAATTTGGCTGGTTATAATGGTTTAATTTATCATTAACCGAAAGAAAGCCCTAAATCTAAAAGATCCCAATAATTTTCTAAATAATTTAAAATATTGGCATATTAATTAAAATTACGTGAATAATATTTACATAATACTTAAAATATTATTTAGGCGCTAGCCCGCTCTTACCAATATTATTTAATCAAAGATTTGTTTAAATGACATGAAATTTTTTTAAGTAATAAGTAAAAATATTATGGCCGGTTAGAATATTCCGTTAAATTTTTATTTCCTTAAAGAAATCTTATAAGCTCATTGTGTTAACGAGACGTACGATTTGCATACTTTGGATCTCCAATTCTATTTTGTGCGGAGATGTGTTTGAATATTGCTATGCTTCACTTTGAACGCATAATTTATCTACATACTGTTTTTTACATATATATAATAGATGTAAATACACATGAATTCATATATTACCCCTATCGCCATTCATATTTTAACTGGTTGAGAATTCGTTCTTGTTCCTCCAATCCATGTTTTTAAAAGTAGTTTATCGGATTTATAAAGCTTAGCTAATCAAAATTAATGAAAATAACCGACCATTATGTCAAAACATAGGATAGTGTTGTCACAAAATAGCATAAGTCGTATATTAAGGAATTATGGATTCCAATGAAAGGATAAGCAATTCACAAAAAATAGTATTGAGAAAAACACTTAAATATACAAATCTTGAGCATATAAGATGTATTGGGATGATATGCCTGAAAATACTATGCAGCAAGTCTGTAATATAGAGCGATCTTAAGTGTTGCGCGAGCAAAAATGAAAAGCTAGCATTTTAATAAATATTATATAACCGACAATTAAAGGAATGTTATCTTGTACAGAAAAAATATATAATTTATTTATGTGTTAATTTGATTTTCAGCTATTTAAATTAGTACAAGAAAACTTTAGATTTCTTATAGAACTAAATTTTTTATAATTCTTTTTGATTACATCATTTTACAATATTGCAAAGTGCATCATCTTCTTTCAATATTCTTTAACAAAAAAATTTCTTGAAAAATATTTTTTTGTGCGTATGCTCCCATTGTGATTCTTAACTACTTACATACGACTTATCGTATTTTTTTACAAGAAGATCTCATGTTATTATCTTAAAAATTGTAATTTTTTATAAATAATCTGCAAAGATTGGCTCTTTTTTTTAAAACCCGTTGAAATTTTTTTAAATCGTAGTCTCCGATCTAATCCGATTAAAACAAATATGTTCTTCATATTTACACAATAAAGTATGATGAAGGAGTCAGATATATCCACTTATTGATCTCAAGGAAATATGAGCTCAAAAAACCAAAGGAAATCAAAAATATAGTGCGTTTTATATCTATAATCAACTAGTATTCAAACATTAAGTATATTAACAGAAGAAAAGCAGAATCGAATTTTCGAATGTGAACGAGAATATTCATATAAGATAAAATTTTATTGTATTCATTGAGATCGAATTTATGTATCTATAACTTGACAAATCTTGAAAAGACAAACAGTGAAAAATGATTTGCTTGCAAAATAACTTTAGCCAATTTATAAGTACATAACAAGAACAACAACTTCGCCATTCATGATTTTTTGAAGACATAAAATACCAAAGTCGTATTATTAAGGTGTTGGAAATGTCAAGTGAAACAGGAATAGACGTTAAAACAACAGTAATTAACAAGAAAACTTATATTAATAAGTCTTCGAGTTTGAATTATAAGCACAAAAGCTCATAAGAAAACCATTTTGAAATTTGTATAAACTTGAACAACTTAAAAAACCAGTAAGGTATTGGTTGTTTGAAAAAAAATAAAAAGTAAATCGATAAAACTAGCACATAATAAAAATTTGAAACAATAATCTATATAATATTTCTAAAAAATAGATAAGCTGTTATTTGATATCCATCTTTGAATTTGAAAACAAAAATATTTATATTTTTATATACCATTTTAAACCTTCACTTGTAGTTGTAAAATTTTTGCATACAACACTCTTTTTGAATTCTCAGAATGCGTTATATATACACTTTCGATGGCTTTCATATAGTATTTTACCTTTTTTACGAACGATTAATTCCTTCTAATACCATACTTTCTTAACTGTTTATTTTATAATAGAAAATGTCAGTGAAATCGTTCTCGAATATTTTTTGGTATCGAATGATACCGACTTTTTTATAGGTTCCAGATTATATTGATATCTTTTTAAGAACGAAATGATATTTCAACTAGTTAGATATTATTGCATATAAATTGCAGCAATAAAAAATTAAATAAATTACTCTGTGCATTATAAAAAGATTACTTGTTAACTAAGGAGTAATTATATATAATACAGATGTAAAATCGTCTACTACGAATTCACTATATATCATTTATTATCTAGATCGATCTTTTAGGAGAGGCGGGCGGTGGAACTAACTTGTTTCTACCATGCGATATTATAACGCTACTTTTCAGATTTCTATAATGTTATCTCTATCATATGTGGGGAAACTAGAAAATGTATATATTCTGTTGTTTTTCTATCTGTTTAAAATATCATTTAACTTAATAATGATATTTTTTCAGCATAATATTTGTATTAAAATAAATATATCATGATATATTTGCTACGAGTAATTATAAATAATTTTTATTTTATTTTGATATACATACTAAAAGTATAGGAAACAATTTTTTAAATATTCGTTCTTGTTATTCAAAATATTGTATTTTATTTCAAGCTAATCATACTGAAAAAGTCTACACTTATTCGTACTTATCGTGGCTCAATATAGAAAATCACATAAAAGTTATGCTTCTAGTTCATCGAATATAATCCCATCATGCGGATTTAATGATAAACTCAACTTAAAACTATATATAGTGTAATATCAAGTTAAAGAGACGTTTAAAAAGTACAATATAAATGAAATTAATAAAAGTGATAAAAATAAAAAGTATATATATTTATGTTATCTAAATAAAAACCACTCTTAAAAGTGAATAAGTCGCTAATTATTACTGAAATTTATACTTTATAACGCTTAACTTTTTTTTATTTAGTATAATTATCTAAACTTTATTTAATTTATAAACATTTGGCAATTAATATAATTTAACATAACTCGATAAAGAACCCAAAGAATCATTCTAATAAAATTTTTTCCTTTTGAAACTCATCTTATCACAACTTAAAGTGTGATTTAGATTACATTATACTTGGTTGACCATTTTAGTTGTTGCGCGCTAAAAAATAGTTTAGATACCATTTATTCTGTCATAGAAGTATTCCAAATTTATCTGTTCATCTTGGTTAGAAGCTGCTAGCTACTTACTTGTGAGAGTGTCAAGTGTGTGGTGACCTTAATAAAAAAAACAAATATTTAACTGAAATTTCGATGATTAGAAAAAGCCTTCGGCTTCATTTATTCCTTCCTGATAAGCAGAATACTTAAATTTTTATGGGATGGTGATAAATAAATTATAACCATTAAAGTAGATTAAATTCCTATTACATTTGCAAATATTATACTTGAAAATAGTTATTGAAACTAAATAAATAAAAATTTCATATAAATATCACCATATCGCATGATTTTCGACCCGGCGATAGCTTCTTTATATTGAATTCACCTATTATACGTATAAAAATGATATCCCTCAAATTTTTCATCTTATTTTGTAGCTAAAAATAGATATTGCATTATACCGAAATTAAAAATAAACCAATAAATAAGAATTTCGTAAATTAAACTTATGATAATAAACGTTCTTTTTATACTCAAATAATTTATAACACACTTTCAGACGATATTAAAACTTTACCAATTTCTCAAAAAAACACAATTTGTGCAAAAATTTATAATCTATTTGTCATAAGAAAAAATCCGAATACAGATTTTAATATATATAATTAATTGAATCATATAGGTATTTCACCCTTGGGGTTGAGAAAAACCCTTTAATTCATAGGGCTCGAAATAAGAAGGGGTATTTAAAATGCTGTAGAATTGAGACGATAGCCGAAAGTATAAATAATCTGTGAGAACAGAGAATCAAACCAAACTGTCCCTGAGAACAAAAACTAAATAAAAAATTTATAATTTAGCCCATAAATAAAAAATATATAGCTATTTCATGATTTCAAATTTTTATGATTATCATAGAGTGGGATAAAAAAGGAAAAGAGAACTACAGAGATAAATATAAAAACCTGTAACGAAAAATAAAACAAACGAATTTCATGAACCATATTCACAAGTTCGCAATAACGCATTGTCTCATATTACTCTTGACCTGGTCTTCAAAAATAAACCGACGGATAAAGGCCATTTCAAATAAGAGGCTTATATCTCATCCCCAAAAATATTGGGAAAACGCCGAGATCTAACTTTCAAGAATTCATAAGAAACCAAAATGATGTCTTATTTGTTATATGAGCATGATATTGATTAAAAATATATCAGCAAAGGTTCATAAAATAATGATGGTATAAGAAAACAATTATATAAGTTAATAGAAATAAAAACGAAACAAGAACACTAAAAAAATAGGCGAAAGACTTTGAGAAATTGGATATATTATATGATCTATATACGTAGAAAAAACGTCTCTTAGAGTACTGACGCCAATTTTTACTAAGGACAACAAAAATTTGAGGGAAAAGAAAAGTACCATATACAAAATTTAAGCCCTAAAAATGGATTTTTCTGAAAAAGGCGGTCAATGCGCATATCACAAATTACCAACCAAAAAGCATGTGGGAGATTAAAAGAATTTAAATAGCTTTTCCAAAAGTCTACGTGAAATAAACTTCGATATCAGCTATCGAAGTCTTAAACTAGATCTTTATAGATAAGGAAAAATTACAAACGTACAGCCCAATAAATAAAATGCTAGAATCTTACAAAGGCAATTCACAAAAACCAAAGAAAAAGATACGAGATTTCATGAAAATATACGAGACAAAACAACAATATACTCGAGAAAAATATGATTTTCTTACTATAATATGCAAAAAAAGAATACTAGTACAATTTTTAGAGCAATACGTCAAAACAAGGGAATTCACAAGATCAAATTGGCATTTTATAGACAGCTAAAGATAATTTTATGTTGCATTTCAAATATAAAGAAAAAAATTATAAAAGCTGAAAATGGGAATATTTTAAATTTCTAGCTAAAGATGTATTCGTATAGCTTTTTATGACTTAACTTCAACGCTCAATTGCGCAAAAACGCGTTATAAAACACCCCTGAAGTGTTCTTTATTGCAGAAACAAAATACCCAAGATCATAAATCGTCCATAAAACTAGAAAGCTGCAGGATGCGATTGTATAAAAACTAATTTATATAAAATTCACAAAATATCGCCCAGTATATATGGGTCAGTCAAATTAGAATCCCTTTGAAGCAAAGGGGCAAAAATTGGTTAATCTCTGATATTATTTACCCAATATTCAAACAAGAAGTATAAATGAATCGGAATTCGGGCCTTTAAAATGTATTGAAATGTTACAAATCGACAACTTCTGCATTCACAATGATATTATAGAATGAAGTTGAATACAAAAACAATATCGGAAAACTATTTGCGATGATCAGACCGGTAGAAGGAGCTCAAGGACTGGTAATCGTTGCAATCAAGGGTGAATGCAATAAAAAATAAGTAACTTGGATCAACAGAAAAAAAGGCTTTTGCTTCAGATGCCCACGATTATCTTTTAAGCCGCTTGAAAAATCGAAACAAAAAATAAAAGATATTTTTATTTGTATCCGATTTTTTTTATAATTAGATTTATTTCTAGGATTTATTCATGAATTAATAATTAAAAAAGTGATTTTATACGGAGACAGTCTATCACCACTACTGTTTCTCTTATGTATGGATCCGTTAAGCCGCGAACTAAACGATAACATTTTGTCAAAATCAATATACCTGGGCAGTAAAGACACTTATAACCGATCATTTCCTTTTTATTGACTATTTAAATATTTTGGCAAAAGACGATCAATTACTTAAAAAAATTCCGATGTAATGACCCAATTATTCAAATAGTTCGGTTTGGTAATAAATATGCCACTATCCATGAAAATTGAAAAGATATCGCCACTGTCATAGATGAAAAAAATAGACATATATAGCTAAAATACTAAAGACTTTAAATCATAAACGAAACCTAAAACAATGATTTATATAAAAGCATAAATGCAGAAACTGGTTATTATTCTATTGGAAATAAATATAAACGGTTAACACATAATGCAAGTGATATAATAATATGCAATATTGATATAAAACTAATATGTGGGTATATTAA
The DNA here is from genome assembly GCF_057557595.1 of Rhyacophila brunnea. Classification (NCBI taxonomy): domain Eukaryota; kingdom Metazoa; phylum Arthropoda; class Insecta; order Trichoptera; family Rhyacophilidae; genus Rhyacophila; species Rhyacophila brunnea. The sequence goes on from NW_028233352.1 coordinate 810,281, forward strand.
AGCTAGAATCAGAAGACTTTATTAGGATAGAATTTATAAACAGGCGGATATGAACAGAAAATGGAATAAACCAGCAAACATCATATAAATAATGACCATAGTCAAAAAAATTACTAGGACACGTACTAAAAAATATCAAAAATTAAATCATTAAGATTACTCACCCAGCTACAGTTATCGCTGTATAAGAAAGGCAGAAATATTGAAATTTGGAGTGTAAAATGCATATATTTTGTTAATATAAATATAGTCTACCCTTTAAAATATGCTTCCGTAAAACTGGATATTTTAGATTTTGAATTAAAAAAAATAGAGTTTATTGTTTAAAATAAAATCTAAAACACTGCATCAAAAAACTATTCAACGCTTGATATACCTGGATCCACAAAGTATCTATAATGTAAAAATAATAGTACACAGACGAAGCTAGGTTCTTTTTATTCAATATAAAATATTTTTGGGAAAATATCAAGGTGCCCACACTGTAAAGACGCATTAAACTGTCGACTAGTTGACAATCAGATGTAAAACAGGCTCGGTCATCAATTCACCGATAAGAACAATGAGATAATAAGATTTCTATATTCATTGTTTCGCAAAAAAATATAATCAATAAAAAAACTAAAGATATACGTAGAGACTATGTACAAGAAATAATGAAAAACAAATTCAAGAGATCAAACTAGAAACATAAATGAAAATAAAATACAATTATCGATAAAAAAACAAATATTTGCGTTTATAGTAAAATAAAGGCCTGTATCATTCTGCTAGAAATTGACTTGACTAGTGTCAGCAATATAAGCATAGTTGAGAGCATAAAATATAAACTTATGATCTGCTTGAATCCCAGTTGATACTAATATACAAGTCCAAGACGTTAATTATCCCAAATGTAATCACTTGACACACGATGGTGACATAAAATCATACAATTTACTTGAAGTAATTCGATTTCATGGACCAGATCGATGCATATATACAAACCGAATTTTTAATTCTTGAATAAATAGGTCTCAAAAGAAAGAGAGGAATTGAACTAAATTTCAGAGCAGAGAAGTTAGCCAAAATTCTCAATACACCGTGCGCAAGGGAAACAAATCATGTTGAGCTCGAAAAAAAACTAAATCATAACCAACAATATGGCCACATATAGAAATCTAGTATCATAATCCTAATTTTTCCGATTCTTAACATAAGTTTAGAACCTATATAAATTGAAATATACACATTTCAATTCATATGCATGTATGCGTATATAATCGTTTGGTTAAGATGATTACTGTGACGTAAGTATATTAATAAACTTTACTAGGGGGAATTCCTGCCTTAATTGATTCTTTTCTCGTGCAATATTAGAAATATATGGCTTTTTTCTAAAATTTCCAAAAAAAACAGGTGAAAAACGGAAAAGGAAAAATTATACTCTTAAGTATTCCTTTATTTTGTACTTTATGGATATATGCTTTTTTATATTAGATATGTTTTCCTGGATTATCGGAAAACTGGAAGAAATGTAAATATAATCTCCAAAAAAAATTATATCTTTAAATATTACTAAAATTTAATTGTGCGAATCAATTAACAAAATTTTTACCTGAGACAATAATTTTTTTTAATACTATTTCTCAAAAAACTGGCACACACTTTTGTTATTAAATGATTTTAAACCAAAAAAAAAACCTTAACTCTGTATAATTTTTATAAACTAATTAAAAATGATTTAAAAAAAGTAAAAATATACTCTATAATTTTTTTGTGTTTAAATGAAATATATCTTTTATGCAGATGATTGCTTACAGATCTAGCCTTTTGTAATACAGATTCCGTGAAATTTCTTAAATTTGGTTATATTTTTACATTAATTATTCTGTTTTTATTTTGCGCATCGAATTTATCGATTAAAATATATAATTATTTCGATATTTAAGGTTTTTTATTTTAGAAATTACAAAAAATATATTTTTTAATACCATTTTAGAGCTAATTAGTATCACTAGGGTAATATAACAATTCAGCCTTTAGAAACCTCTGCACTGGCATGAGAGTACTTGGTACTAATATCAAAAATTTAAAGAGTTTTTATAGTAATTTTTCTTCTATTCATCTACTTTAAATTGTTAATTATAGGTTAAATTAAAAATTTATTGTTCAATTATATCTGGTTTTTTTGAAAAATAAGCTTTTAGTTGGATTTGAAATTCACAAAAAATAAAATACCATTTTGAATATTATGAGCTTTTATATTATAAAATACTTTATTTAAACAATATTAATATCCTAAAAAAACTAATAATCTATAAAAGTTAAATGATACTAAGTATGATTAATTGTGAAAATTTCCATTTTTATCATGTGATAATATAACCTTCTAATCGGGTATATATGATTATTTTATATATCATGAGAAACACTTATTGAAAAAAAGAATGCAATTCCTACAAATTATGTGCTTTATATTATATTTAAAACCTATTTTTTCAATAAATTCGGAGAGCGCGGATAATGATATACAATTTCCAGCTTCAAATAAAATCCCCGAGATTCCAGAAACTAAATCTATTTTCTTCAAAGGCGGGATGTCTGTTTACAAATATGGGGTAGAAAGGGGTTTTGAGTCATCATTTAAAAGTTCACCTAATGAAATTGTGGGTGCCATAAACTTATTATTACCTAATAATAATACCAATGGAATGATGTTTAAAGTGGAAGGAATTGTACAACAAAGTTTTACAAACCTTGAAGCAATTAGTAAAATTCTAAATGACGATTTTTTAATTATGTTTAACGAAAACATAAAAAAATTTTCGGACATGGATCAAGAATATCTAAAAAAAGAGGGGAAGTTAGGTGGTATTTTTAAAGATGACGAATATGACTCTTACATTAGTAGCGATACATTTTTTTCCAATGAAGATGAAAACGAAAATTTCGACAAACTGAGGAGTACTGTCTTAAATAAAGAAACTAGTGAAGATGAAAACCCCTCAAAATGCATATATACTGAGCGCAGGTTTAAAGAAACTTCTGTTTGAAAACCTTTACACTCTATAAGAACCTTTAAATTAAAAGAATTTAAAATTTTAGAGGTATAATAAATTATTTGTATTTAGTTGGCTATAAATATTATTAGATGACATAATTGTTTATTATATAATTTTACTTATTAAAAAATTAGAAATGTCTATTATCTATATAAAAAACGCATATAAATTGTTTCGAAATATCTTTCTAAACACCATGGAAATTTTGTAACAGTTTGATATTTATTTACTATCTATCAAGAACTAAATATAAATAAAAAAAGATATGTAAATTATAAATGATAAAACCCTCTTATGCAATATAATGTAGCAATTTTTTTTCATTGTATTCAGGAAAGTATGGTGTGTCTGAGATACAAGTGGAATGTAAACGCGTCTTTATCATGTAAATATTTATGGTACCTGCTCATTTAATATAAAAATCAGTAAAAAATAGCTTAACGTAAGATGATGAAAATGGAATTTATGATTATTAGAAATCATGCTACAAGGAATAAATCACATTTAAAAGATACGAAAGAAACTCTAATAAGAATAATAATTTATAAAAATTTATAAATTAGTCTATATAAATAAAAAATTTCAACAAATCTCAAAAACTGAACAAATTTTATGGATCCAATAATTTAACAAGGCTAAAATAATGTATAATATAGGTAAAAAGAACTTCTTAGCACAAAAGTAATACAAACAGAAATAGCTTTAATCACATAAATTAGATTATATCTGGTTGGATTTTTTGATAAAAAATAATTTGATCATGAAAATAGCCTTGAGCTCTTTATAATCCACTTTTTCAAAAGCATATTCTATAAATATATAATATATATTTGATCATAAATTTGTCGTATAATTTAAGTTTAATTGATATATGAAACCATTTAAGATCAGTTTTTATCTTGTATCTTAATTTTCGTTTTGAGAGGTTGTTTGTTCAATAAAGAAAATATTTAAATTTAAATTCGCATTGATACCTTGTGCAAAAGGCTTTCTTTCAATATTTAATAATTTTCTTTTTATTAAAAGGTACGCATGATCATCATAATATCTTGATAAATTATATTTTATATTTGCTACATTATTTTATTGGCTGATACATATCTTCGCTTTCCTGCTAAATTAATGCATGTAAAAATGGTAATAGAATGATCTTTTCAAAAAAGTTTAGACTGATCATTATTTTATGATATCTTTTTAATTATAATATTTAATGTGTAATCTTTGTTTTATATTAATTTAAATCCATGGCATAATAGTTAAAATTACTGAGTTAGCTAAAAACATAAAACCATCATATAACTGTTGAAAATATTATTAATATTTTTTTGTAAAATTTTTGTAAAAAAATATAATTTAATTTCAGATTTTTGCGTTTGTCGCATGAAGAGGTTACAAGTATAAAGATACAATAATAATGTATGCTCAAAATTACAAATCATTCATAAATAGAAGAATTCAAGTATCGCGATAAAATTAATTCATGGTTTTTCTATACTAATAGGTAATAGTTAAGATATTTTGTCACGATTCGAATGTTATATCGAAATATAATATAAAGCGATACAAATTGATGTGCATTTTTTACAATTCTGTTTCAAGGAGTATGGTGGGATTTAATCCAAATTCGGTGCATTTCAAAAAATCACAAAAAAGAAAGACCATGCTAAACGTGTATGGTTTTTATATTTACAGTTATTACGTTTTATAATAATTTGTAGCACATGACAATTTTTCAAAATAAATATTTATCAATAACATCATACTTTTGGTATCTTTAACTAGATTTAATTGTAATGCTTAAGGGCTAGGTAACGTATTGAACCTAGATTACCTAGAATTGAATATTATGTTAAAAATATAAAGTAAATTTAAAAATCAACTACCTCTACATTTTCACGTGAAAACGCCGATTTATACACGTATTTTTGCATTCTTTGTAGATTTTCAGTAAGTTAAATCTAAAATCGGGACAAAAAAATCAATCATGTTTCTATATGAATAAAATTTTAGTAGATTTGATAGAATATTTTTACAACTGTGAAAATTTTGACTTATCTTTAATAAATGTGAAGATATAGTTCTAAGATAAAAATTTGTTGCGAATTATTACTTTAAAATTTATTCTTAATAAATTTACTAATGTTCTGTTATAAAATATATTTTAACACATACACTGGTATTTCTTTTTGCAAATTATATAAACTATACAAATTTACAGACATAAAAGACCTGAAATATATAGTTAAATTTATTTGATTGTGTATTTTTCTTTTAATTAATAATGCCAATTTTTTTTTAGTTAGCTCAATCAATATTTTTACATTGCTCCTAAAAGATTTTTATAATCAATATAACTTTTAATTTTTATAAATCGGTTTTTTATTGTCTATATATCCTTTAAAGCGTATCTTAGGGGTCGATTCAGTGTTTATTTTTTAAATTGGCTTGTTGGAATTATTTTCCCTGAAAAAATTGATATTTTATGAAAACATTTTGACTATTGTATATGAAGCTTAAAATAGTAATTTTTGTAAAGTTATTGGGGAAAAAATTCAGATAGAAGACTTATTAAAATTCTGCTAAATCAATATTTTCTGTTACAGGCTCTTTTAATGTGTATTTATTTGTTGTTTAGATATTTTTTTGAAATATATATTTAGATTATATGCTCTAAAATATAATATGCATTGAAATGGCAGCTTCTTTTATTTAAAAACCGCGTAATATCTAGTTTTAAACATCGAAAGAGTTAAAATGAAATTATTTTGGAAATTTTATTCGAAAATGATCTTAAAAACCACGGCATGGTTTAATAGATAAAGGCTTGCTTTCGTCAAAAAAATCATAAGAGATTTGTGATTATGTTCTTGACTGTTTTAAATGGACAAATTTGCCATTTTTATATCAAAAAGTATATGTCATAAACCGATATTGGAATATAATACTCTATTAAATATATTGTTATGAAAAAGTACCAAAAACACGGCTGTAACTTGATTTTTAGAGAATTTGCAATGAAATACTTTGTAACTGTCACTTTTCTAATGACTAATTGGATGTGTCTTTTATGATTTCTTAGGATATCTGAATTTAAAATTTTAGCAATTTCATACTTAACATAAAAGTTTAGCTTTGGCTCTTAATCTTCATCTTAATTACTACATTTTGCAGTTATATCAGATAATTTTAGAATTATCCTGCTTGAACAATACAAATTTCATCTTAACAGATTTAGAAATTATATAATATATAAAAAAATCTTCAGCAGTTCATGTTAAAAAAAATTAATGAATCAATATATCATGAATTTCATTCCAATACATATTCTTATCATGTTTCATCCTATAATTCTTTTTTTTATCTAATATGTGATTTTATATTTTCTATATTGTTTATGGTGATACGATGTGTCCTGTATCCAAACCAAATATATTAAAAACTCTGTTTCGCGGGTTTTGTATTTGGCTGCATCTTAACGTAACAATATGATAAATTATAATGAGAATTTATAATTCTAATCATGATTTTTCTGTACAAAAAAATAACATTATGGTTTTAAGAGCTTTAATGCGCAAAATTGGTCGCCTCTGAAAAAATACCACGAAAATAAGACATTAATAAAAATGAAAACAAACCTAAAAACCAATTCGTATCATATTTATGTCACTTTCATGTAACCACACGGATTTTATAAGGTTATTAAACATAAAAATATAGCTAATAGCATTTATTACTACCAATTGAATGTCTCTAAAAGGTTATATTTTGCATATTGTATTTTTATTGCTTAACAATAGATTTTTTAGTGAATTATTCTATAACCGAATAAAGTACAAGCCGATGTCAGAAACAATTCATAAACATTCCTTTTTGGTGTGAAGGGCTTTAAAAGATTAAATTTGAGGTGAAAATGATTAATTTTGTTTGTAATGCAAAAATTGATCATTGTTGTAATTGAGATGTGAACTAAATTGTACACAACTAAACAATGTTAAAACGAGTTTTTCTAGGTTATTAATATAACACCGAGGCAAGTATTCTATAGTTTTAATCTGTAGATAATTTATTTATTACTATTTTATTATATAAAATTATATTAGAAGCTCGATTTTTTCTATATGATTTCTAGTTTTGGGTTCGATGTAATATTATTTTCTGATTGAAATAACTCTTCTTTTGTGCATAATTCAAGAAAATTTATATTATGTCGAACTGTATTGTTCGGACAAACGTAAAAATTTTAAATTTTATTTTTTATACACTCTCAGATTATAATTATGTTCATAATCAAGAAAAGTGATTAAGACTTTACCAATAAATTTATGCTTATTTGCACTATAAGTTCTAACTAAAGAAAAATATTCTATAAGATATTTAGCGTCTTACGTATCTGCGCAATTTTTATGATAGTGTGATATTTCTATAGCTGAATTCTTAAAAAGGAACGTACCTGTCTATAAATTTTTATACATTTACTATAGGGTTATAATATAAAATATAATTCTTTCAAAGGGATCATTTTCTTATAATATAAACGTTTTGCTTTTAATTTGGGGCCGTATAGAATGGTAACTCAAAAAAATTAGCATATATACTTTCCCCCCCCCTAGAATAAAAAATTTATATTCGTTTCCAAACACTGTATTCTTACGTTTCTTTCTTCTGAAGACAAAAGAAAACCCTTTTAGACGTTTTATTATAAAATTCGTATATCTTTTAATAAATGATCTAAAAAAGTTCTGGTAATATTTTCGGATGATATAATATATCTAGATCGACTACCAATTCTTGATTTCACAAAATATAGGATTATTATGTTTTTGAAAATACAGTCTAGTATGATCACAAGGATATTTACAGCAATATAATAGTAGTTTCTTGTCTCTTTTTAAAATACACGCAATTTCTTAATGCTCCACTTTCATTGTCTATTTTCTTACAAAATAAAAATATTCTTTTAAATTTATATGTCTAAAATAAAAATTATTTCTTTTGATAAAGAGCCAGTTGTGTTTGTTTTACATTAGATTGGTGTTTTTCATATATTTTTTTACAATAAGATTTAAAAACTAAACATTTATGGTTTTTGAGGAGATTGATTTATTTTTTAATTATTTTTATAATAAAATTTCATAGGAATGTATGTCGTGTATATTTTAGATCAATATAATAAAAAATATTATATTAATAAGTATTATCTTCATTTGAATAGTTATAGCATTCCTATAAACCTTTTCTCATATTATACTAAATTTAGAAGGAAATTATTCGGAAAAACCTGTTTTTTAACTCTCGTAATAGTTTTTTAATTTCTTTTACACATAAAATATTAATAAAAATATTTATGAAATGTTCTTATATGTGGCTGAATGGTGTTCATTTTTTTTTAATCTGTTCCTCGTGCAAAAATCTTGATAGTTTACTGTGAATTTTTTTATCATTTTTATTAACTCATATTAATTATTGAGCTTCTTGCTAAAATCTAGATATGTTTGAGTTCATTGCCTCTTATTTTATTCAAAATAGTTATCATGGAAAAAAACAAAATTTTTTACGAATTTTTTATATAAAAAAGCTTATGTATATATCTTTCATTGCATGATTTTTCTGTTTTTTGTAATTTTTATAATGCTTTGTTGATTTTATCGAGCACATGAAAACTTTCATTCAAATAGGCATAAATTTCATATAATAAGACTACGGAATACGCTTTCTGAACGCCTTTTCTAGCTTTCTGGTCATGGTATATTATTTTTATCTTCTTAATGGTAAACAGTCATTATTTCTTAGGTTACAATTATTGCTTGATATAAAAATAATTGCAGTGGGTAAATTACTGAATGCATTTATTTTGTCTATCGGTTTAGAAGTGAATTTAATGCACTTAAAATTCATTTAAACTCTTGTTGCATTATGTTTTTTTATAATTCCAAGCGTATTTTTTTTTAATTTATTAAAAAAACATATAAAATCGAAGGAGAAAAACGTCACAATTCGAATATTGTGGATTTTTTTCCTTAGGTTTTAAAGCTGCAGCAGACACGTTTCCTAAAATATGTTTTATTTTCATTGCAGGCCTATAAAGATATGACCATGTGTTAGGTAGTATTTCAATATATTCTGGCGTTTTTATTTAGTCAAACTATTTCACCTGCGCTCTTTCTTTACTTGAAATATGATAAAATGTTTTCTTCTCTGTTTTTCTAAATATAGCATTTATCTCATATGGGAAATCTTAATACGTAATTAATAATGCATTTCCTTTTTTTAATGATCTATATATAGTTTGTCGATAGCTTTTTTGTCACAATATAATGTGTTTATGGCTTTTCTAGGCCCGTGGAGTTTTTTAGAAAATTTTATAGTATAAACACCAAAAACATCCATATTTTATGCTTTATTGCAACTTATACTATGAATGGCCCAAATATGTTTAAAAGGCAAATTGTTGCTGTAAATTTATATTTGTTGTTTTTATAAAATAGGCATGGATGGTTTATTATTTATCTTAAAGTTCGAGAATTTATAGTTTGCCTAAGATTATTTTAGAGTCGATATTTTTTCGGCATTTATAGATTTCTTATATACATTTAAAAATATTTTACTTGTCAAAATAAGATTTTAAGACACGATTTGGAAAATGGCGAAAATATGGTTGATTTTTGATGTGTTTATGAAGATAGAAACAGGATTCGAGTTTCATTGTATCATATATGTTTAGTTTAAGTCTTGTTGTGCCATATTATAACATATACACTTCAAGATTTCACGTTATAAAATTTAGACACTATTTTGAAATAAATTATAGACAATCTCGGTTTCCTCATGCCATGTTTTAAAGTTATATAGTTATGAAAATATACTGTAATAATTATCTCTATGCTGCGTTACATGCAGTATAACAAATATTTGAATATATTGATTGCCATATACGACGAAAAGACTACGTATTGGGTAATTTTGATATATTTTTACTATTATCACAAATTAAATTTTTAAATAATTGTTTTAATTTTTTAAATCGTCGATTTAAGTTCAATTGTGAATCAATATCCAGAGTCGAATTTAAGCCTAATGACTTATATAAACATAAACAATTTAAGCGTACGATATCATAACCATATCATCGCGAAAATATTTTTGCTTCTTTTACACATATAATTATTAAAATTCATCTTTGTTGGGACAAATTTATTTATTGCTTCAAGCAAATAGTTTTATGTAGAAGGGTCAAAATATGTTGTAATTTCAAAATTTAGCATAAAAACAATCTCATTGGTAATAATGAGGTGGATACAAAATACCATAAAGTCTTCATTAAGTAGTTTGGAATGTCGACTGAATCGGAAGTATAAACAAAAACAATAGGATTGAGGAATACACTTGAACTAATAAGTCTTGAGAGAAGGGGATAGATCGGGGAAGTTTTTCAAGATAATGAGGGGAAATATGTATCAGCCAAATCTTTCTAGCGAGCGATACGGATTTAGCTTGAACAACTATAAAAATCTAAAAATTAAATTAGAAAATAAATAAAAATCAATAACTTCATAGGTAATACATCTTTTAAGAACCAACATTATATTTGGTACAAAAGAATTTTTCCTAATGAGCTTTTAAAGATCACTAAAATCATATTATCTAAACCAGAAGAAATTTATGGTTATTATACAAAAAAATCATCTTTGGTTATTATATGATAAATTAGAATCTAAAAAATAAGAAATCGAGTATTTTATTTTCAATCTATAAAACTCACTCAGCTGGCTTATACAACATATCATTAAGATATCTTCTGATTCTCACTGTTAAATCTTCTACCCTTTCATTGGTAACTATCAGTTTTCTTTCTTGCATCAATGCACTGACGTCTTTGAAGTAAATATTTTCGTCAAATGTATTCTTTTTCAATCTACAAAGGCAGTCGAAAAGCATAATTAGCCCATCGTTTGAGCCTGTATTATTTTTGCAAAGTATATTTTCAATGAATCTTAAAAGTTCATGTAAAATTGTATCATAATCATGGATAGCTTCGTGAAGAACATCTATGTTCCTATCCATCATTTTTTCTTTGTTTTCCAAATGACGCAAATGTATTGCTTTTTTGTCCCGGCTTTTTTTAGCAGCCAATCTATTTCTTTCTTTTTTCCATGCATTTTTTAATTGATTAATATCACTAGTATCTCCAATAAGCTCATGATATGTTGGGCAGCTTGTTCTTGTTAGAGTTCGGTAATTTCTATTCATATCCTGATATGGAAAGTTATACGGCCCCTGGTGATTATTAATCGGTAAGTATCTCTGATGCTCTGGAAATATCTCACTATACTCGTTGGGTGTGTACTCTGCTGGATATTCCATTTTATTTTCTTTAAAAGCGCCTCCTTCATACAAGTTATCATCGTATCGATTAGCCTTTTCCGACCTTTCCAAGTTTTCTAATTGTTTAACTTCATTGTGGTGCTGGGGATTAGCGTATGTGATGAATGTTGGTTTGTTTGTAATGTTCTTGTTCTGATCCGCGTCATTGTTTTTCATTGGATGTGACATCATTAATTGAAAATGTACGATGATATTTTTAAATAGTATGGGGAATTTAAATTTATTTCTAAATTTAGATTAGAACGTTTAATTTTTAATGTGACTTTAAATGGAAAATAATATTTATAGCCAAGCTTAATTTTAAAAAAGTTCCATTAATGAATATAAATTAAATGACAAATTTCATCAAAAAATTAATGAGCAAGAAAATTTTTATAAAAAATTATTTTTGATCATTATCCTCTTTTATTTCAAGATTGACATTTTTAAAATATATTATCTGATATTTTAATTTAAAAAATGATCTAATGACGTCATTATTAAGATACGAACCTGAAAATAAGAAATGAATTTCTGCACACAATAAAAAAGAAATTATAATTCAAAAATTTACGGGGAAATAAGACGGGTAGTTCTACGGGTGTAAATTGGATATTTATACGGTTTATATCCTAAAAGTATGTCTCTTTTATAGATAGTTTCGATATAATCCTTTAATATTTAACACATGTGAATCACTTTGAATTTATTGATTCTCTTTTGAATGATGTAATGTATGGTCAATTAAAATTCAAACGTTGTTTTTCGCCTTTTAAGCTGCGGAAATTTTAAATCCTCTTCAAATTATATGGATTTCAATAATTCGTAAACTGATAGAAAATTAAATCTGTCATGTCAGAAATAACTTTCGAAGTAGTGATCATAAATGTTTACTTCTGCAAATAACAACAGAAGTATCAAAAATATCGAATGATACGCACGATAAGATTACCAAAGAAACATATAGCCTAATTTTTTATAATTAAAATACCGCGTACAATTTTTTATTATTATGCTGGCTACGATAAAATATTACCTAAAAGCTTTTTAGATAAATTTAATTTCTCATAAGTTCTATATTCTTCTAATATTCAGTCTTTGGCTAAATTAAGCTTAATATATAGAAATTACTATTTCCTTCTTTAATTAATAATTATTGAAAATAAAAATATATATTTAACGACAAACTAGAATATTGATTTCAATAATTATGGTTTAATCTTGAATATCATTAAAATTTAATCTAAAATCATCTGTTAAATAAAGATATTTTTTGTCTTAGCATTATAATTATTCTTTTAATTTTTTTTCAATATTACATTTTTAATATCGGTTTTGATTATTGGGTTTATATGCTACTACAATAACGAGTTTGTACAATATTACAAATCTTCATAGCAACAAATTTATTCGATATTATGATTAAAATTAATTTGGAACATGCGATCTTCTTTATTAAGGACGTGCTAAATCGATTCCAGCTCCAAAATCAATGCTCTTGATGCAAATAATTTAAATCATAATTTATAAAATTTGAGACAAATTTACTTATTTTTATTTATTTATCTGCTCCTATATATCTTATTTTTAGGATCTTCGCATATGACCATTAGAAAATTTTTGTTTATCTGATCTACCCCCGCGTATGATACTTCCAATTTCCTATAAACAGTTTGATCTCCGTGTATTAGACCTGTTTTACCAGGAGATAGCCGATATGCAGGGAAAATTAGATTCTATCTAGTTTCCGTCGTTTTTAATTATGCAGCCATCCCCCTATACTGACCCATATCTTTGCTCAACGGAGCAAACTTCATTCAATTTTCGGGCCATTTTTTCAACATATTTCACAGAAACCTCTTAATTCATTCTCATCTTGTTATTTTTTACTTTATAGCTTCAATGGACCACCCCCTTATGGCTATTTTTCATTTGGCAAATTCATTGAATTCCGGGGTGCATTGCGGTTAGAACTAAGCCAACTTATTAAAGCTCTTATAAACCAACAGCGTCACCGCACCCATAATGTCATAATACATTAAAAATTCGATGAGATATTAAACATTTAAACATACCATGACGCAATATAATTTCAAAGTAAAATAAATACTAACACAAGAAACTCATATTTTCCATTTATAAAATTTTCTATTGTTTAATCTTGCATTTTTTTTTATCATAAATAATATTGCAAGTGTATATACCTGATATAACTCGAAGTTACAACCCAAAAAGAGGCATATATTCAAACTATAGGATTGAATAAAACCTTTGAGCTAATAGGTCTTAAAAAGAAAATAGATTGATAAAGATGCATAGGGAGAATAGGATATAGCCAATGGTATAGATGATGTACTACGAGAAATTAACCACGTTACGCTTAAACAGAAATCCTAAAATCACTATACCAAAATAAACCCAGGATAAAAAGTTTAACTAAGTGTGGTGAATCTACACCACAGCGAAGATAATTATGCAAAATCATATATATGTAAGTGTATATGTTCTTGGTTTACAGCACTATAGAAATTTATAAGTTTAATTGCTAATGATGAATAAGTTACAGTATAAGTGGTTTTTTTTTATTTTTATAGTTCGCTATAACTTCGATAGTTTATATTAAATATGTGAAATCTCAATAACATATCTAAATGATAAACTGAATCATATGTTTACTGAACATCGTAGAATATATAATGCAAAGGCGCTGATAGCACAACTTTGGCCTATATTTACCGCTAATATAAGTCTTATAAATCATTTTTGAACGAGAATATATTTTTTACATTGAATTTTAGTAAAAATATCGTACTTCTCTATTAGCAAGTGGCAATAAAAGTAAAAAAAAATTTATCTATTGCTAAGATTAAAATATAATAACAATTCCTTTATACCATGAAATGATATTAATATCAAGTTCTGTAAATTCCTAAAAAATTTTTAAAAGATATGTGGATAAAGGTGTAATCCATTGATTTCTCAAATAAATTGATAATTCCCATTAAAATTCGGAGATCGCTGATAAGCCGAAAAATTAACAATATGTGCTATGTATTTATTAGGAATGAATCATATAAATATATTAAATCTAGAAAATCACAATTTAAAGATATAAATCTAAATACCTTGTATGTTTATTTATTAATAGTATTTAAAGCTAAATCTTCATACCAATTTTTTTGCGGCAAAAATACCGTACTTTTTTAACTAGAGATTAAATATTAATTTTAACTTCTGAAAATTTAACTTGAATATTGTTCAAAAATATATTTGAACTAAAATTATGTAATTCTCGTCTGCGTGTTTTTATAATATGCCACAAACTGCCTCTAATTTTAAATTGTGGTCGATTTTCTCATTATAAAATATTAAATTCCATGCATCTATTCAAAATACCAATAGTTATTACGAAAATTATTTTCTCTAGTTAATGTTCATTTGCAAATAAAAAACATTTTTTAACATAAAATATCAATAAATATTTAGTGATGGCACTACCTATATATTATTTAAAATATAACACATGTTAAGTATGTAAAGTCTATTGTAAGAATTAGTTTCTTTGATTAATTCCAAAATAGTAAAATTTTTAATCGAGAATAACTCATGGGGAGTCTTATATATTGTATAAAAATATTATATATTATTGCAGAAAAATTATCTGGGATTTTTTATTAATTAATCAAAATGCGATCTTTTTTTGTAAGACTCTAAAAATATTTCTCTTCAAGACGGAGTCTATTGTGTCTCTTAATATACATATTTTTTTGCCAATAAAAGAGGTTTTCTACACGAAGATAACAGTGAAAATAAACATCAATAATCCTATTCGTAATTTCGTATTCTATATGTTTCATTTATCAGGTTGCTGCTACATGAAAGCGTTTGTGTAATGGTATCAGATAATTATTAAAAAAATTTATGTTTTAATTATTGTGATTCGAAAAAAAGCGTTACAAACAAAATTTCTACTTCTTAAAAGGATTCAAACTTGCAAATTTTATATTTCCGATATTTTTTAGATCTTCTATTTTAATCAGAGGCTTAATTTCCCCATTTAAGTGCACAAAAAGCATCAGGGTGTTTTTTCACAACTAACCGGCTATATTTTTAACGTGCCTTCTATTATTATTGAATCTTATGCATTTTTTTATATAATTTATATATTTTATTACGATTAAAATATCCAATTTTATCTCTGTTCCCTGATATATTTATAGATTTTCAGACAGTTATACAATGGAAATATTTCTTTCCTTTATGATATTTATGTATGTCTCGGTTTATTCAATATTTGAGATTTTATCCATGCCTTTTATGAAAAAAAAATTTGAATCTAAAGAATAAAAATTAATATGAATATTTATTTTATATTTATGGTATAAGTATCTTTTTATCAATTCCATCTATTTAGACGTATTTGGTTCATTGGGAGCATTTCACGACTTCTTGATATATCTTTTGATACCTTCCTTTGATCTATCTTCATCGACAGCTCTTCTTCTCTCAAATGTGATGAGTATAAGTGCCTAGTCAATATGAATATTATGGTATTTATTACAAAAAATGGTATTGAATTAAATGTTAAAAAAAATGTTGTATCAAGTCATAATAAAGTTTTACCTAAAAAATTTATTCATTTGATGATAAACTTAAACAAAATATAATAAATTGAAGGTATGGAGCTTATTGTAAAGTACGCTGCTTAATTAACGTGTTTATACACCGCATTTAATCTTTAAAATGTGAATATAACACAATACAGAAATTTATTTATTTATATTAGATGCTTGTCTTGTTTTTTTATAATTCATCTATCATAAGATTTAATTATTCTTTCTTTGTAGATTTTCATTTTTCGTGTAATTGTTTTGTGAATCACACGTCATATAATTTTTAAATAAACACATTTATCAATAATTCAAGGTAATTACTAAATTAGAAAAATTTTTAATGATCTCAGAACACACATTGTGGAAATATGTATTTTTAATTAAATCTAATAGATGTGTTCACTGATTAAAATAGCATTTTCCCAGATATTTTGAATTTTATTATGATCTTTTTTGATACTTTTAACTTTGAAGCTCTAATCCGCTAAATATTATGATTTATGACGACTACACGATAGAAATTATATATACCACCTCACATTTTTAAAGCGTAATTTTAAAATTCTTTTCAACAAGTAATTTGAAAAATAAATATTAAAATAAAAAAAAATTGGGCATGTAACTATTTTTTCTATCTATTTTTATTTTTTGAATAACAAATAAACCATTCAAAAATTTCCTATAGAAACATAAAAAGAATTTTAAAAGGTAAAAATGGACTATGTACCGTATATTATAAAATTTTCATTATTATCAACTATTATTTCTGCAGAAAAACGATCATAGAACGTCTTTTACGTGAAAGACATCCGGATAGTTATATGTCGTTTTTTGGACAAGAAACAAAAATTATATCATTCATTTCAATTTGATGCAATTTTACAAAAACACAATTCCATTGAACATATGGTATATATTTTAACGAAATGGTATATGGGTGTTTTCCCAGAAAATTTCAAATTAAACCTGCAGAGTATTTTTAGCAATTATACCCCCAAAATCATATTTCTCTAAAAAAAATAGTGAATTCACTTAGAACATAAGATTAAAGCATATTATTTTTGTTTTAAAATCATATTGAACTATATATACAAATGAAATTGTAGATATATGACATAAGTCAAATGATCTCTTTTATATGACCCCTAATAATTTGTAGAATATTTCTTAACATGAAAGGAAATTTAATAGTAATTTCGTAGAAATTTTTGCCTTGACTATAAAATATTATTCTTAATATTATAAGCATAGAATTTAATCTAAACTTATGAAAAAAATATCAATCGATGTTTAAATCCAAAATTAAATTTATAATTACAATGATCACTTTGGATATAATAATAATAAAATTGAAATTTTAAGTGTATAAATTAAATTTTTACAGATCATCTACGATTATTTTTTTAAACATCATAGATGTAAAAAACTTTATTATTGGTAATCTCGTATATATATTCTAAATAAATAAGCCATATACTCCCTGTATAAAATTCTATTTGGTTTAAAATATGATTTTTATTTTTAAATATAATTTAATAATATAAAATTTTCATATACTTACTCCATTAAATTTGAATATTTAAGGTCATGTAAGTAATTAGTTTATCTTTGTTTTAATTGTGTTGATTGTAATTTAACGCTTTGTTACTTTATATCGTTTTATATATCAATTACTGGTGATTTTTAAATTATATGATTAACAGGTCAGATTGATGGTTTTCGATAAAGTCAATTTTTATCAAAATACAAATAAATTTTTGCTATTCATCATAAATTTTTAAAAATTAATCATCTATAAGATTAAAAAATTTCGTATACCTTAACTTCGTGCCGATTTCTTATCGTTTTCGTTTATTCCCCCAAAGATAAAATTTTAAATATTTTTTTGGGGGTAGAAAATGGTCGTACCACTCTCTGTTTAAATATTAAATTGGTGTTTTATGTTTTAAACGTAAATTTCTTCTAAATAAACAGATTAAGTAATAAATTTTATAAACCAAATGAGCTGAAAGCAGTTTAAACAAATCCTATGCGTCATTTTATTTGGTTATTGTTATAAAAATATGTTTATTGGGTGAAGTCATTCATTAAAAAATTTTGTGCTACACAGGGATTTACAATTAATTCTATGCTATTCAAAATCATGTATATATTTACAAAATTATCAAGATTGATAGATTTATTTAAAATTATATGATATGAACTATAACCATAAGAGATACATTTAATTTTGGGTTTGTGATGCAGATAAAAATCAATAATTATATTTTTCTAATTCTAATATTTTTAAAAGAGTAATTTTATAAATGCATGTTTTTATTTTGAAATATACTGTAAAGTAAATCAATTAAGGTTACAATATTAAATTATGTAACTTTAGTATGCGTAACCCACATTGATTTAAAATTTAACTGAAATAACTCGAAACCACAACCAAATCGAGACATATATCCAAACGATATGATTGTGAAAAAACCTCGAATTTATAGATCCCGAAAAGAGGAGAGGTATCAAAAAGATGACAGAGAAGAGAATATAGCCAAGAGAATAGATGTAATGTTCCTACAAGAAATCAACCAAGATATGCTTGTGAGAATATCTATAATTGTATGCCAAATTTTAATCCATAATAAAATTATTTTAAAATAAGTATACGAATATAAATAACATTTCTAAGCAACATTCGGTATAAAATTATTTTTAATGATATTTCAGCGTCTAAAATACAACCGAAACAGAATAATATTATTAGAATTGTAATTCCCTTTAGAAATACGATCAAAGAAGGCACAGAAATTTCATTACATGGTAACTCGCATATCCGCAGCCATATAAATTAATATGATATTATTAAAATTATTATTGCTTTTTTAAAAGCCATTATCTTGGAATAAACCTTTTTTTTTTGATTTTTCTTTGATGAAATTCACTGGAATTAAATCTTGTATCTATTTTGATTTAGGTTTATTGCGCTTTTAAATTTTTTTAATAATATATAACATTCTTGAGATAAAATAGTTGTTTTTGTTTCTCAATGTGATATTTTCCAAAATACTACAAAAAATGATAATATACCCACAAAAGCCCAATAAAACAAGATTGGGATAAAGTATTTCCATATATGTAACTTATTTGTAAGATACTCAAGCATGTAAGGAATTAAGCACAATAAATTCAATGCGAAACCCTGTTTTTATGTCTATAACCCATTTAAAATGGTAATGTATTGATAAAATATTTTTATGCCCAAAACCTATTTAAAATCCAATAAATCTATACTTTAACAAGTCTATTTTAAACCGCTAAAATATTTTAAGTTCTAATTATGCTTAACATCAGAATTTTAGTCATAAAAATATATGTGTTTTCTAGTTATATATGCGCAAAGAATTTGATCCGAAACCCCCCTTTTGTTTGTTCGATGTGTGAGAGAACGGGGTTTTACAGCCAAAAGAAAGTTATTTTTTCTGGAAACTAGTATAGATTATAAAACAGAAATTATATTTGACATATATTACAAGACGCCAGAAATATATGAATTTTTACAAACAATCAAACCTCTTTTTCCCAATTTTCTTTTGAACGTGGAATTTGAAAGATACGAAAAATAAATTTTGATTAAATTAATACGTAAAATGCTGGTATGTAAGAATTTCTGAAACTTACTTTCATCAGATGAAAATATTTTAGGGTAAAGGATATGCGTTTTATTATTTATTTATGTTTTTCTTTCACCCTTATTTTTTCAAATAAAAAGAACTAGAATTCCAATTTTCTTAATGTTAAAGTGTGTTTTTGATGGCAAATTAAATGTTTTGAACAGCATAGGATCTTTTCAATAAGTAATTTTTTAAAAAAAAAGGTCAAGGGTTGCTGCTTCCTAAACTCGTTTGCTTAATTAATACGTATTTTATAACGAAATATACCCGAAATGATTATAATTATACATAAGGTTTTAAGAAAAGGAGATATTAAGAGAGTTTATTGACTTCGAAAAATCCAAAAACGTGAATTAAATTTAAACAATAAAGTTTTTTCAAAATAAAATGTTGTTGGAATTAAATGTAATTTTTATACTCTAGATGATTGTTAAAATTAAATGTAAGGGTAGAAATTAGATAGAGAATTCTCACTAAAAGATACTATATTTTATGGTAGGAGAGAGCACAACACGTGTAAAATTTTTGATGCTACTGAAGAATCGACAATATCCACCTTTAAAACAGTAATATTAGAATAAAACCAGCACACGCTTCTAATAATATAAATATGTTTATGGTTTCAACATGTCTGTTAATAGCGCGCAAGAGGTTTTTTTTTGTCTTTGAACTTTCATATTTTGATGATAGCTTAGTTGTGATATAGTAAATGGCTATAAAAAATACAATTTATTCTATATGATATAAGATAAAAAAAAGCAACAACCTTATGGTGATATAAATGTATCAAGGAAACTATTATAGCATTATTTTTGATAAAACCTAGAAATTGAGTATATATTTCAAAATTTTTATAGATAGTTATTTATTGCAATAATACGGAGTCTAAAATATTTTTTTTTGCAACTAATAAATGTTGTGAGGGCCCCATATTTAGTTATATAATATATTTCTATAGCTTTTTATATGTGCAAACTGCTTTAATATGTCAATAAAATATATTTTACTCTAGAAAACAAAAATAATTATCATTAATTTTATATTTTAGGCCATTCATTTTTTAATTTCTATAAATTCATGATAATATCATAGAATAACAAATTAAGTCCAGCTTATATGTTATTTTTGTGTGATATCTAAAAAATTTAAAAAAAGTAAAATCCAATACTTTGAATATTCGTGTATAATATCAAACGAATAAAGATAGATTAAAATAGACTATAACCTGATCTTCCCACTTTTTTTATGATAAAAAGTCCGTATTAAAATAGAAAGGTTTGTGATTAATAAAATTTAACATGAATTATTAGTAAAAGTTATCAATATATTATCTTTAATGAGTTGACGAATAATATACTCGTGCCATTTCCATAGATTAATAATCTATTTAGAATGTAAGGCAACCAATTGGAAAAATCGGATGCCATAATTTTATAACAACCAATAGAAATAACCAAAATCCAATTATCGCTATCAACGTTATTATTTCCAGGTTATCGAACAATGATCTGACAAAATATTGCGCAGCTAGCCAATGATATTACCGATAAATATAAATGATCTGGGATTTTATTAAAAATATATTTTTAATTATCAAGATATGAAAAAATAAAATGTGGTTGTGCCTACGGGTATTCTAAATCCTTATATATTCCAAAAATAATATATTCGCCATAAATAATTACTTATTTGGATATTTATTTATGGTTTAATTTTCTTTAAATTGATTTTATCTATTTAGACGTGGTCAGCGTGTTGGGAATATTTCACAACTCCTTGATGCATTTTTGACACCTTCCCCTGATCTATCTTCATCAATTGCTCTTCTTCTCTCAAATGAGATGAGTTCAAGTGTCTTGCGGAGTGGGAGAGCTTGCATGTATGCTTCTACTTCGTCCGGGATTTTTAACTCCTTAGCACATTTTTTATGATTTTGGAATGAAAATATAAATTATACATATAATTAAGATGTATTTTCTGCATTCAAAATTTAGAAAGAAATTATTATATGCGTAAATATTATGAAATAAAATTTGCATTATATTGCTTTTAAATAAGAAATTAGCATTAATTATAAAATATTTTGTATTGAATTGCTAATCATCTTGTTTTATAGTAAAAAATGAATAGAATATTCAGCTAATATTATTAAATAATTTTATAATATTCATATTTATTATACTTTATGTGTTGCTTAGAATTAAGTTAAATGTTTAAATATATTTTGAATTACAGACAAATCTTTTTTCTTATTTTTAATATTGAGTGAGGCAGCATCTGTCTATTATGTTAGTTTTATATAATTTAGATCATCTGGTAGTTTTAGACAAGCGTAATAACCATCATAAAAATAATTTTTATAGACAGAAAAGTAGTCAAGATATAGTCCTTAAAGATTTCTAAAATCAATTTTTGTTTAATTTATGAAGATCGTATACAAGAAAGCAAATATATTATTGTAATAATTTTCATTTTTTTTTAGCTCACACAGTCTAGTCAATTATATCACAAAAATTAGAATAAAAACAATAAGCGTATTAAAAATTTTACATTATATTTAAATCGATCGGGCAACAAAATTCATTTAAATTAATAGATTTGCTTGGCAGCGTATTCCCAAAGAAAAGGTTGACAAATTTTATTTAACACGCCAATTGCGGCATCTCTTTGGAAAAATTCTCATCATATCAATAATGGCTTTTGTTGTTGAACTTGCGAGTAGTAAATTCCCAAACTTTTTATTTTTATTTCCATATTATGATTTTGGTATTTGATCAAAGATTTCACTAAATGATTTTTGACAGCTAAAAATTTTATAGAAAATATCAATAGCGATAGTTATCAAAATGAGAAACGAAAGAAACATGACTTACTAGCGAATGAATTATCACACATCATAAATTCAGAGTACAATAATACCATAGGTCATAAATCAGGATGGCATGGTTAAAAAATACCGTAATTCGTACATTAAAAAGCAGGAATGGCAACTGAAGCAGGAGCATTCATAAAAAAAAATAGGGTTGACGAAGGCACTTGAACTAATAAATCTGTAAATAAGAAAGCGCATTGAGGAATATCTAAAGATAATAAAGTGAAATGAACTCTCAGCCAAATCTGTTTTAAAGAGCATTCAGAAGTTTTGCGTGATATAAATCTAAACTTTAAAGAAATATATCTGTCGCACAGATATCGATTATTTATTTTATTTCAGTATGGATAAATTAGAATGACAGATAAAACCAAACATAAAATTATATGGATGGAATATATTTTAGAAAATTCAAATAACCATATTTAATTTTGAGATTTTACCAGATGTCAAAAGATGGGATGGAGAGGTAAAATAATTTCATAAAAAGGTGCATGAAAGAGCACGAAGTCATAAACCAAATTAAGACATATATTCAAACTATAGGATTGAGGACAACACTTTAATAGATATTGAAAAGAAGAGAGGCATTTAAGAAGATGTAAGATAGATGGACAATTCCAAGACTATAAATACGATCAGTGTACTTGAAATAATAGGTCTGGGAAAGAGGAGAGGCATTAAGAAGATGTAAGATAGATGGACAATTCCAAGACTATAAATACGATCAGTGTACCTGAAATCAATCAATCTAAGCGTTGAAGAGAAAATCTAAAATTATAATACCAAAATTAACAGATAATTAAAAATTAATTGTAATTTCGATCATTTAATATATTGATTAATATATTTCATATTTGAGTATCGCCCTGAATTATTTTCTACTTTATAATGGCGAAATAAATATTGTGGATGAAATAATGGCCTCTACTTGAATTTGCGGCTGAATATATGGTAAATAAGTCAAATAAATTATATCAAAGTAACTTAAAAAGCTTCACCATAATAGACCTGTACTTGGTAATGCCAATAAATATTGTTAATAAATGATTTTATATTTAAACGAATCAAAATACGTATTTTAGATTTATTTAAATCCTACAGTTTATTTAAGAAGTAATTTTATTTTTAGCCATTTAAATTTTTCTGAACGGAATTTTAGTTTGCTTTAATGAGTAAATTTTGGTTGTGTGTTTATATTTCAACCCATTTAAATTTACAATCTTCCTCCTTAACAAAGTTATCACCAATGTACCATCCAGCCTAATTTATATTTCTTAAGATCACCTCATACTTAAAATCTTCTACCTAATAAAAACTTTCTAATTAAATATGCCATCCAGTCTAATTTATATTTATTTCGATCATCTGATACTTAAACAATCCTCTTCTTTAAATTTCATACTTTGAAGATGTATTAATTCAAGTGTATTCCTCAATCCTATTGTTTGTCCGCATGTTTCAGCTTCAGTTGGCATTCCTAACATCTTGATGTACGACTTATAGTATTTTATGGTATGACGAATGGTATTTGTTTACATTTGTAAATTATTGAGGGTTCATTTTTTAGTAAAATATATTTTCTTGGTTTCACATTTTCAACATTAATGAGGCTATCAATACTCGTTATTTTTATTCGTGTAATCAAGCATTAAAAAATATATGTTCGGATATGCGATTTAAAATGTCTAATCGTGATCTGCTGGTAAGTTTGATTAAATTTCATTGCTTTTGTAATAATTTTATTTAGTAGTAAAAAAGGCAAATTTTATATTGCAATAATTTTAAATTTAATGATAAATTTTTGTAAATATTGCTCTCTTACATAATAAAAAATACAAATTATAGTTATTCAAGATCAACATGGGATATTTATCATCAAAAGAAACTACGGATGTCAAAAATCAACAATTTGATCTGTGATCGTGCTAAAGATAAAAAAGCAAATTTTTGACATGATCTTTAGATCCTCAAGATCACAATACATAGATAAATATATATAAATAGAGGGCTGAAACAATTAATTATATAAAACAAATAATACCAATCACCTGAAATTAATCTATAAAACATATTCCAAACAGAAAAAAAAAAGTCAAATGTGTTTCGGCGTGATAGACTACATGGGAGGAGCGAAAACACCATCAAAGGTCAAATGTGTAATAATCGGTGATTCTAAGGTGGGGAAAACAGAATTAATACATGCGATTGTTGAACGAGACATATTATTTGAAAAACCTTTTAATCAGAACATCAAGCCAAAAAAATATCCGCAAATGCCCGAAATGCCTTATAAATATGCACGTACACAATTCGATAATTTTCAAGTAAATTACAAATACGATCGAAAGTATTACACAGTTAGTATGTTTGATACGGCAGGTGCTGGAGATTTCGACAAAATACGTAAATTGTCATATCCACTAACCGATGTATTTGTAATATGTTTTTCTATGAATATTCCTGTATCTTTTAGAAATGTCTATGAGAGGTGGATTCCTGATATTGAAAAGTATAATATGCCGGTTTTAATTGTTGGATGTAAATCGGATACTTCACATGACGGTATTGGATCTGGTGACAGAATCAGTGAGTCGGATATTGAAAAGAAACTGAGGCCCTTTATAAATAATAGAGGTTATAGATATGTTTGTTGTTCTGCTGTTGAAAAAGAAAGTATCGAAGACGTTCTTATGACTATTGTTGAGGTAAAGGAATTATATGAAAAAAACGTGGAAAGAGAACGGAGATGGCGAAGACCCTCAATTTTTAAACGGATCTTTAATTTTATGTGTTGCCGGAATGTTCCGCTGTATAATTGAGAATTCATGGTCATCTCTTCATCAGAAATCCTTTGCATGCATATTATTTTTTCATGATTTCATTTGATGAACTATGTATCATAAAAACACAACAAAATATTAATAAAATAATCTGAAAACTATTTTTTTGAAAATTTTATATCAAGCAAGCTCTTTAACCTTTTTTTAAAATGTGAAAAAATCATAAATCTTGTGTTCTGATTAAAAAAGAACATGAAATTTGCAACCGTTCACAATTAAAAAATATAACTACTGTTTTAAATAGTCTTTTTTTTTCTTGATCGATTCATAATTAAGTTATATGTTGAATAAGAAAGATATTTTATGTAAGATGCAATCATGTCATCTATTATAATTTAAGAATAAAAGAACAGTTTTTAATCGGTTTATAGTTAGATGCGAAAAAATATAAATCTTATGCTTGTTTAATAAAAGACCCTAAACTTATTGTGATTGATAAATAATTTTATAAGAGCAATAAAAAAATTATATCCCGTAGAAACCTAGTATTTCTTAAAAAGACAAAGCTTACATACACTTTTTTAGTTCTTTGCTTTAATAGGAATTTTACTGGCCATAAAAAATTTATAGGATTCTTTTACATATGAAATAATCCTGCCAGTATAAAATTTCAATATAAAAAATAAACTATCTTTCATATAATGAATTTATACCACCATCCAAACTTTTTTTTAATTTTATAAACCACATTCATCAGAAAAAAGAAAAATTTGCCATGGTTCTTGAAACCTAAAAGTTTTCTCATTTTTGTTTTAAAAAAAATTATATTAATATTCTATAAGAAAATATTTGAATTTAAAAACACTGAAATCTTATTTTTGTTTCTTGAAACTTTTGTGCCTAAATTCACTGACGCGTTTATTGCCAGAGTTTACATTTTTTTTGTGATTATTTTTTGCGCTGATATTTGATTTAAAAAAATATGAATCCTTTTGAATGATAAATAATGGTCAGTCTAGCTATATTAATAAATATCACCGATTTTTTAAGAAATTTAGACCATTATTTGGAGCGCATATTGATGGAAACATGTGATTAGGTTCAATTTTTAGCTCTCGAAAATTTTTATAGGCACATTACAGACCATTTTTATTTATAATCAAAAAAATTAATCAATATCACATTCTATTGTTTGAATTGTACGAAATGATTTTAGAGATATAAAAAACGATAAATGTCTAAATTCAAGATTCGAAAATCATATATTACACTTATCTGTGCACAAAATTATTTAGAACGAGACTACATGTATTTTTTTCTTAAAAAAAACCATAAACACAGTTATTTACGGATATGCAACGTTTTATTATAACATATTTCTTTTTGATAAAACAAGAACTGAACTATTTTCATTCGTAGATCTGTTTATATCGGTCTCATTAAAATGAATGATAAATACTTTACTCACTATGATATTTAATATGCTTTTTAAACATTTACAAATCAAAAAAAAAATTGATTTTAAGTATTTTATACAAGTTATCAATTAATCATTTTATATAGAAATCTGATTTCGCATATTCCACAAATGTTATCAATTATTGTATTTATTAACAAACAAAAATTTTAAATTTAAAACCTAATCGATCAATTTAATCTATCTATAAAATCAAAAAAATACGATTTTGTATTGAGATTTGTTATTTTTTTTCGGAATATTGACTGCCCTATAACAACTATAAAAAAACACATCAATTTATTTTTTCCCATTGATTTCATATATAGATTTATGCATTATATTGTTCAAGAAAAAATGAAATTACTTTATTTATGGGTTAGTTTATAATATTGTTTTTTTGGATTTTCTCTTCAAGCATGTCTTAATTTATTTTCTGTGAGTATATCATATTTATGCTATTGTTTATATAAACATCCATTTATTGTTATTCTGTGCCTTTCCTCTTATTAAGACTTGTTAGTTCGAGGGTTTTTGTTGAGTCTATAGTTTAAATAGACGTATAAGAGAAAAAGACAATTAGAATAACATCAAAAAATTTAATGAAATATTGTAGATTCTAATTCCTTAGAAATTTATTTACTTTTTTATTATCTAATATTGATAATTTTTTACAATTCGCAACCAACTATTGTTTTTAGATTTGGTTATTTCTATTTTATAATTTTGTAACTCAAAAATAAACCGAAAATTGATTTTCCTTTGCTTTGTAACACAATCAAAAGTGCCAAAAAATACAATTTTCTGAAGATTTAAAAATCAAAAATACAAAAAAATATGATTTCCCTTTGCTATAAAACACAATCGAAAGTGCCAAAAAATACAATTTTCTGATGATTTAAAAATCAAAACTACAAAAAAAAATGATTTCCCTTTACTATAAAACACAATCGAATATATATTAAAAAAAAATGATTTTAATTTTGCTTTTATCCAGTAAAAAAACAGTTTTGGGCATTACAAGCTTTTAACGAATAATTATTTTGTGTATTTCCTAAGTTTGTAACATAAAACACGATGAATTGTTAGATAATTAAGCATAACGTATATAAAAAAATACTTGGATACGAAAAATTAACTTATGTGTGCCATTAAATTATATATAACATAAGATAAGTCACCACTTAAAAATGAAAAAAACCTATTACCGTTTGATCATCTTTAATTTATTGCTATTTATGATAATTTCTGGAATATAAAATGTATTAAATAAGGTTTCAGTTTTTTTCTGCAATTTTAATGTTTGTAAACACAGTAAATTTTTAGAGTTTAAATAATGATATTGAACTAAAGTTTTTTAGATATTAGTTAGCTTATAAAAGCATTTAAATTATTTTGTTTAAGAACAGATTGTAATTTTTCATATTTATATGCATGATTTTTTATCCATTACTTTCATGAACAATAAAAAAATAATATTTTCTTGTCTATAAAGCCTAATGCCTCATTTTTTAAATTGAATTGTTAAAATCGATGAGAAAAAAAGCACAAAAAAAGATATACTGAGGCAAGATGAAAAAATAAAATTATGGTAAAATTTTACAACAGAGATGATGCATATACAAAATTATATTATTTTAAAAAAAATTATACTGGGACGTAATTTTTTTATAAATCTAAACAATAATTTTTCATGAAATGATAAGAATCCAGAAAATTTATATGCCGCGTTAGATTTTTTTGTGTGTTAAGTTTTATCAACTAACAAGTTTCTTTTGTATAAAGCGTAGTTTTACAATCAAGAATTTTGCAAGATTACTTAAGGTATCTCTTGACATCACACTCTGACATATTCTCATCTACAGCCCACTTCTACTAAAACTTATGCTTTCAAGTTTCTTTCAAAGTGTGCCTCTGCTTCATCCGAATTTTTTAAAACCTCAAATTTTTTTTTATGTATTTTTGTGACACATCCATCCCTAAGCCATTACATATGGTATGTCCGAATTTTTTAAAACCTTAAAATATTATTTTATGTATTTTTTGTAACTCACCCATCCCTAAGCCATTACATATGGTGTGTCTGGATTTTTTAAAACCTTAAAATATTATTTTATGTATTTTTTGTAACTCACCCATCCCTAAGCCATTATATATGGTATGTCTTGATTTTTTAAAACCTTAAAATATTATTTTATGTATTTTTTATAGCTAATATACCCTAAGTCAATATGTATGATATAATTTTTGTTTTACATTTGTATTTTAAAAAGTTCAATCGCTTGAATCGCTTATTATAACTATTTGAAGCATTTATATTTATATAAAAGCATTGTAAATGTGCTGTATAAACTGATTAATACAAAAAGATTGTAAATTTGCCGTATAAACTTTGTATATTTTTTTAAAGATTGAAAGTGATTTTTACTGTTTTCTTAAAAAGTAGAGATAACATTATAATATTCTTGGAAAAATTTTTCTACTTTTTTTTCTAAATTTAATGCGAGATTGGCCGTAACAGAAAGATTAAATCTACATAGTTAATATGGTTTATGAAACGTTCCCCCCAACATTTTATGTTACTAAACTTTCGATATTTGTTATTAAAATCAATTATGCGTTGATGTGTTCTCAAAATGCCATAAATATAATATTAAGAGGTTGGGAATACCAATTTAAACACGGTACAACGCAGGCACAGTAAGTTTGAGAAAGATCTTTGAATAAATAAGGTATGGAACAATGATATTACGAAAATGAAGAGATTTAATAAAGATTAAAATCATTGTCTGCTCCATAAAGCCACCTAAGGTCTTTTTTATTTGAAAAATAGCAACAAAAAAAACTAAAACATAAATATGTGATCAACCAGCTCAATAAATCTTTATAAAGTTTTTAGTGTATTTTAAATTAATCAATCTAGAATATTTTATAATATAATTTAATTTGGATTATATGGAAATAAATGAGTTTTTAATTAATCTAGACCATATTTTAATTTTAATAAAGGGGAAGATATCGTCACTAATTTTTATTCATTAAAATTATATCCATTTTATTTTAATATGGATTAAATGGTGAATTATCGGGAGTTAATTTATACTGTGATTATTTGGACCGAATTTTAAGAGTAAATATATGTGATTATATCGAAATTGATTTTTTATACATAATTAATCTCGACAGTATTCTGAAAATGATGACATTTATGGCATATTTAATCGTGAAGCATCTTTAAAGTATTATTAAATTAAACAATTGATAGAAATAAAAGAAATTTTTAGTTCTACTTTAAATGTAAAGCCTCTTGAAAGCATTATTATATATAACATAAAATTTATTTATTTGAGGGCTAAATTATTCATTATTATTTTAGTTTTTGTTCTCAAACACGACTTGTTGATCTCTCGTGTGCATAGTATATCGGTACCTTGGTTATTTTCTTCTCTATGAAGTCTTCTTCTATACCTCTCCTTTGTTCAAGACTTATTAATTCAGGATTTTTGTAAATCCCAAGGTTTGTATATATGCCTCAATCGGGTTAGTTACTTCGAGTTCTTTCTGATACCTTTTATGACATTGTGTTACCACGATGTCTCAATTTATAATATATGGAATAATTTTTGTCTTGTACTTGTATATTAATGACACCTCAGATGCTAGCAGATCATACTTTTCAACTTTTCGTTTTCAATACTAGTCACACCTATTTCTATGTGAGAAATGCAGTGCTTCTTTTTATAATATATACAATTATAGGCCTGTCGTTTGATAATTTTATGACGGTTTTAATTCTTGTATCTACTAATAATAAATAATAAGGAAATTTTTCATCCTACTTTATGTAATGACTTGAGATGGAGTGGTTACAAAATTCCATAAAAAATATGTTAAGGAGTTGAAAATTACGGACGAAGTAAAAGCATACATGGAAGCTCTCACACTCCGCAAGACACTTGAACTTATCTTATTTGAGAGAAGAAGAGCAGTTGATGAAGATAGATCAGGGGAAGGTTTCAAAAGATGCATCAAGGAGTTGTGCAATATTTCCAATAGGCTGACCACGTCTAAATAGATATAATTGATAAAAAGACAATTAGCCCATAAATAAATAAATATTCATCCTACTTAAATGTAAATCAATTTAAAAGTATTAATAAATAAATAACATAAATAAATGTAAATCATCTTGAAGATATTAATAAATAAAATAATATAATTTTTAATTCTAATTAAATGTAAAGCATATTGAAAGTATAATAAATAAATAAACCAATATAATTTTTAATTCTACTTCTATTTAATCATCTTTTAGGTATAAATAAATAAACTAATATAATATAAATATGATTTTTAATTCTTAAAAAATGCAAAGCATATTTAAAGTATGAATGAATAAATAAAATTATATTTGACGCAAAAATGTACTGATTTTTTTTAATCACATGTCGATGGGACTAAAATTTATAATTTCCGGTTCATCATAAAATTTATCATTTTTAAACCGAAACAAATTATTGAGAGCCCCCATATAATCATATTTCCTTCCGACTCTCATTTTATTTTTATTTTTTCCTTCAAATGTATGCAACTTGTGTTTATTAATATTCATTTCATCTTTAGTGAGGCTATCTGCATCATTTCCCTTTTCATGCAAATACATACACTCATTATTCTGACAAACAATGCTTTTCAAATAAAAGCTACAATATTTTGTCGTACCATAAGTGCATCGAATAATTTTACTCGTGTCGATAAGAGACTCGTCGCACTCCATAATACATTTAGTCGCCGAACATTGGTCTGCATATGTTATATAAGCGGATGCTGTTGATTCACTAGTATCGTTTGCACCGTTTGTATTGTTGCGCTTGTTAATTACAAACTTTTTTATTAAACCGAATTGCCCGAAAAATTCGTGTCTTTTAAGAAGATTTTCGTCGGCATATTTTTGTGGAATTCCAATTACGTATACAAGATTTTTCTGTATAACGCGGATGTTCTGTAGATATGATTTTTCTAAAACATCCGATAATGTTATCGGGGTGATTATTTCTTGTGCATGTTTTTCCATGAACTCGAGATTTGGAATGGGCATAAAAAATGGGTGTCAATGGGTGAAATTTGAATATGATTTTTTGATTTGTCTGATTAAAGATTGAAAAATCATTGGATAGAATTTTTGTGATATTTTGAATAGGATTTCGATCTAAAAAATAAAGATATTCGTACGCTAATTTAATGTGAATCAAAAATATAGACTAATTTATAATAGTCTTCCAATTAATATCTGAAATATTCCCTTTTTATTAAAGGAATGATTTTTATGCTGATGTTGCAATTTTGTAAAGGAGTCATGTATTCTAAGATAATTAAGATAAACATGTTATCTTCGTATATTAATATAGTATGCTCATAAATTATTACCGATAAGCATGTATTCTACGATAAGTTAATTATTAAAGTTTGTTTTATCATTAATTTATATGAAATGCTCATAAATCATTTAGGAAAATATTTATTCTAAGATAATTAAGAAAACCAAGTTATCTTCGTATATTAATATAGTATGCTCATAAATTATTACCGATAAGCATTTATTCTAAGATAAGTTAATTATTAAAGTTTGTTTTATCATTAATTTATATGAAATGCTCATAAATCATTTAGGAAAATATTTATTCTAAGATAATTAAGAAAACCATGTTATCTTCGTATATTAAGATAGTATACTCATAAATTATTACCGATAAGCATATATTCCAAGATAAGTGAATTATTAATGTTTGTTTTATCATTAATTTATATGGTATACTATAATTTAGGAATGAGAAAATGTAAAATATAATATTTGTATATGCTCACATATATTGTATAAGAAAAAATTATAAATGAAAAGGTGTTATTAAAGCTTTTTAAAAATATAATAGCATTACCTTTCATACATAAATAGGCGTTCTTTATATTGATATATAGAAAATGTAATCATTTGTGTAAGTGATTCGTTTCTATAATATATTTGTAATTTAAAAGCAATTGAAGTATAAACATGTTCGCAAAATTATATATCATGTAAATTTAAAAGCAAACGAATTATAAACTATCTTCACAAAATTATATTTTCAGTAAATTTTAAAGCAAAAGAATTTTAAACTGTCTTAATAAAATTATCTATCATGTAAATTTTACAGCAAATTGAAGTATAAACTATGTTATCAAAATCATCTATCATGTAAATTTTAAAGCAAAACGTGAATAATGTTTATTTTTTTGAACTGTCTAATAAATATAGCCTCCATACCATGTTTCAAATGAAAAGGGTATATTTGGCGATCCCAACGTAGGTGGCATAAGGTGCAGAATGGTTATATCGATATTATAAATCTAATTTGAGCCTTCCATACATCAATTCCGTATAATTAAAAACTCTTGGTTATAATTTATAAAGACTCTATCCTTTACTAATCACGAAGTTGCAAATCTTAATAATAAAATCTAGCCTAATTTACATACTCTAAAATTACTTTTACTGCATTTTTTCTTAATAATCAATTCCAAATACTCAAAATTTTATTTCAAATTAATACCCCAATAATTTACATCTTTTTTCTATATAATTTTTCTATGGGTCATTGCGAATTCTGGACATGATAAACGATATATATGTAACAAAATAAACATTGTTAAAGACTTCGTTCTTTATTTAAATTTAGTATGCAAAACATAACATCATTATATACTTTTAAATAAAAATAAATATTTATCATCATTGTTTTTACTTTTTTATCTATACATTATAAACTAAAATTCCATAATATTTTTTTCCTTCAAAACATCAATAATAAGCATAAATTATTATATAAACAATTTGAATGTTTGATTTTACTACAATTCAGCATCATTACAGAAACACCAGTCTTGAACAATAATCTAAAATATTTTAATATCTGTTTTTACCCCAATTCTTCATTCTAAAAACTCAGAAAATTATTCTTTCATAGATATATTAAAAAAATTTAAATCAATGGATGATTTTATTATAAGCTAAAAATAAATTTAATTTCATATAAGTATGTTAAAAAAATATAAACGAATAGATAAATATAAAATTAAGATGGCGGACAAGGAATCATGCCAATTCTTATAAATCTAAAACAAAACACATCAAGGAATTTTCTCATCTTATCTGTTCTTATACCTTTCTTGTTTGGATCTCGAGCTTATATTCATTTTCAAATGATTCAATGGCCTGTGTATCAATTATTATTAGACTATTTACAAACTTATATTCAAATTATGATAGACCCAATGCTTATCTATATAGATTATATTAACAGAAATAACTTGGGTCATATAATTGGGATAGCGATGGGTTTTTTATTATCGGTTATTGTAACTGTAAAACACCTAAAAATATGTCCACTTGTTTCTAAAATGCATAATAATCGAGTCTATTTTGTAATCCGATTAAAATGTATTATTTTGCACGGTTTCATTCACTTGAACTATTGATCTAAGTCCTCCTAATCGAATCTTAGAAAATTTTGCTTGTAGAAATATGCCAATGATAAGATTGATTATTTTTAACTGATCGGAATAGATGCATAGATCGAGTAACGAGAGTTTCGACATAAATAGTGTATTAAAATTTCTAATATATGTTTATAACTTATACTTATGTCTCCAAAAAATGAAGCTATCTTAATTGAAATAGATTTTATGATCGATTTAATATATATTTATTACAAATTTTTTTACCATACTCACTAAATTGAACCTGTCTTTTAATGAAACTTTCATTCATCAAAAATATCATGTGATCATAAAATGTATATCTTATGAGAGAATTGATTAATAAAATCGCTTAAATTGTAGTCATTGTGTTTTAGATACTTGTAAATTATGCATTAATTTTTAAATTTTTTACTTGGGGGGAAATATTCGATTTGATTCACAACATTCATAAAAAAGTATGAAACTTTACAAATACCTTTAAATACCAAGAAAACATGAAACTTTCAGACTTCGCTTTCTGTCAAGTGTATATAATGATTCAATATTTTTAATTTTAGTCAAAAAATGTGTATTTTGGAATTTAAGCTACATATTCAAGTGCAAAAAAACCCATTTTGCCATTACATATAAAAAGACTTGAATGTACACATAAAAAATATTTATTCACATATGAAATACTATATAAAACCTCCTTTTCATCAATTAAATTAATTTTTATTCTTTAATGACACTATCTAGTTTAGTTTACACATGAATTTATCAGAAACCGGAATATGATCTGACTAGAAGCCACTTTTATAACTATTACAAACGAAACCAATCAAATTGTCTATTTTTCGCACGTAATATGGTAAATTTGTTTTTTTATTAGACCCAATATTGGATGGCATTTTTTAAATTGCAGACTAGAAATATGAATGTGAATATTAAGTAAATTTCTCAAGATAACATAAAAAAATGTTATCGAAAAAAAAATAGATGATATTACTAAATAGTTAATATTAATAACATCTCTGTTCATAAAGCAATTTAATTTTTTTTATTTGAGTATGGGTTTCTATGTTTTAAAAAAATTTAAATTGAATTATGTATGATATTTATTTCAGCTAAACATATACATTATTTATAATATTCATATTTATTAACAAAAATTATATTTTAAATTTTTGAAAATTTCATTATAATAAATAGAACTCTATATTAGAATTTCGTTTGGTCTAGAAATCTTATGTACAAGTTTATAATTGCTAAAAATATACTTTAATCACGAATATAATTTTTTTGTTATGTTTAATATATATAATAATTCGAATTATGTTAAAAGAAAGTAGTACGATATAAATAGGCGAAAATTCAAATATTAATAGTAATAAATGATTATATTATATTTTTTAAATTCAATTTCAAATTATAATTAATTAAACGATCTTTTGGATTTATAGAAAATAGGTGTCAAAAAAAAATATTTCTATAGTGCTTTTTTGATTTAACTCTAAAATGATATTAAAAATATATCATACCTCAGTTAAATTATACCTTTGTTGATTTAATCAATCGTAAAATTTTAAAAGTTATCAATGATAATTTTAAGACCCATTTTTCTATCTTATAAGCCTGATCTACCATGATTGGATTTTTGAAAATTTCCAATGAAGCTTAGAATACCCAAATGCATTTTTATTGCGTATATAATTAGAAAGTATAAGTAGGTAAATTTTTTTTTATTTTATTATCACAATTCTCAGTTTAAAATGTTTGAATTGCGTTTATACTTAAATATATAAAAAAAATAAGTTTATATATCAATACAAGACACTTGAACTGTTTATATTTGAGAAAAGAAGATCAGTTGATGAAGATAGATCAGGGGAAGGTGTCAAAAGATATATCAAGGAGTTGTGATATATTCCCAATGGGCTTACCACGTCTAAATAGATATAATTTATAAAAGAGAACTTAACCCATTAATCAAAAATATTGATGAATTAAACTCTGATATTCGGCATTTTTACATATTTTATTATTATTTTCTCATTGACATAATAAACAAATATACAGGCGATCGCATTCAAAAAGTATGTTATCTATGCCCATGAACTAGCACACATTAGTTTGTTTGATGATAAGATATGAATCGATCATAAAAAAATATATGCCTATTTGTCAAATCATCTTTATGAAATTTATTTTGAAATAATAGAATAAATAAATAATGAATTGTTTATCTTTTTTAATTGATTGAATACTAACAAAGTTAATAATTTCAGTTTCATTATAAAAAAATTAACAGTATAACATGTAAAATATCAGCGAATTTGCACTAAACAACACACGTTTATACAGCTATGATTTTCTTTTATTTCCAAGCCTATAATTTTTTAAAAAAATTTACACATTTCTATATGTATCTGTGTTCATCATAATTCCTATCTAACCTATTTATATTATTAAGATACTCTTTTTCAAAAGATCATGAATAATTATTATAATTTTTAAACGTTTTATAAATATTTTGAGTGTTAAAGCCACCATGTTTAGCTTATTTACACTGTTTTTACTGAGATTATGTAACATCAAGTCACTTTCTTGTATAGATGCCAATTTCAAATCATCTTGTATTGTATTTAACGTTCGATTTATTTGATTTAAAAAACAGTAAACAATACATTTAATAAAAAAACTAAAAATTATGTATTATAATCTTGTGGAAATTTTTAGGGATGATTATATTATGCATAGCCCAAAAAAAAACAATTTTTTTTTGGTCCAGAATTGTCGGACTCGTTGGCTTTTCAAGTATTGTATTTGGTAAAAATAAAAAAAAAGATATTTTTTAGAAAAATTTGCCAAAAACACGATTATTTAATAAGTTTAGATTTGCTTTTTATCGCAAAATAATTTAAAAAATCCAAGACGGAAAAATAGCTTCTCTATTTAATCTTTCCCAATTCAAATTATATCACATATACATATTACCGAATAAATAAAAATTACTTTAGATCATTCTAAATGGTTTACAAATATGGTATTGTGATAGTTTTACATCCACATCATTTTTTAAAAAATATATTTTTTAGTTATCCATTATTTATAGATATTGCTTTAGTGATATTTAGGACACATTATAACGTATCTGTTTTTTCAAAACTACAAGTTTTTCGATTTCAAAAACAGAAGTCTGGATTAAAAGGCACAAAATACTGAGCTACGTTTAAACAAAATCATATTATGTTTTTGATATAATTTATCCTAAAACATGTTTATAAAAAACAAAAAAAATCATCATATCTAAATTATAAAACAACTATCTG
Source organism: Rhyacophila brunnea (assembly GCF_057557595.1). Classification (NCBI taxonomy): domain Eukaryota; kingdom Metazoa; phylum Arthropoda; class Insecta; order Trichoptera; family Rhyacophilidae; genus Rhyacophila; species Rhyacophila brunnea. The sequence goes on from NW_028233352.1 coordinate 847,895, forward strand.
TCATTTTTGTCGAAATATAAGACGACTAAGTATTTGTTTCATATGTCTGGATTTACTCAAATATTGCGCTTTTTGGGGGCTTAAAATTTATGAAATTGGATTTTTTTGAATGGGCGGCAATAATTGTCTTGTGCATATCTAGAATATATCCAGTAAATATAAAACATTATGAATCTCCAGTCTAATAAAAATGAGCGATAACATTTCTATCATAATTTATAAGCGGTATGTACAAGATAAAAGGTTTATATTTTTTAAATTTAATAAATCTAGAGCTAGTTAAATTTGCTTTAGAAATTATAATCGAAAAACACAAAATATAGGCTATTATATTTTCCGAACAGCGAAAAGCATACGAAATTTCGAAGTCTTTTTTTATTGGTGGATGAAGCAAAAAAATAAATGTTTGTATCTAGATAAAATAACCACAGATATAAAATTTATAAATTCAAATATAAATTTTCGTTTTGGTAATGTTTATTAGATTGGTTCATAGTCTCCTTCCAGAATGCTATAATTATATATTATATACAACATAAATAATTAAAATTTATAAAGATAATCAATTGCTCTGTTAAAAATAATAAGGATCGCAATTATCATTTGCTTGATATAGGAATCATCTAATTTAAATATTTTAATTCTTATGTGATCACTAACCCACCCTAAAAATAAGGACGTGTTTTAAGTGTTTAAAACAATAAAAAAATAGTTAGTTATTTGAAACAGATATATGAGTTGTAAGTGGTTTGTTGGCAAGAAACACAAAATCGACAGATTGAAAATTTAAACATAATTGTTATTTCCTTTTTTGTCTCAATTTCGTGTTTGGAAAACTATAAAGAGTCAATAAAAAAATATAATTTTTGTACGTTCGACGCCGTGTTTCTCGTACTCGAGAAAAAGATATCAGTTTTGATGTTAAAATAAACATTTAAAGCGACTAAAATATTTTAAAATAATATTCATTTCCTAAATAGGGTAGGGTGCTTAAGTTTTCAAAATATCATGGGATGTATATTAAAAAGCTAAAAATACCAGCGGAAGCGGAGACAATGCACTAACAACCCGATTTGATTAAGTAATTTATGAAAAATGAATGCAAAAAAAAAATAGGTTGTAAAGAAAATGCGATCGGTGAAAGGATAAATAGGGCATCTTTACAAATCCATCTAAAGTATCGGTTGGTTCAAAAGGAGCAATAAGATATTCAACTACAAATATATTTTCAATTTTTTTTATCTTTCAATATTTCTAATTTCGAAAATTTAAATAAATAAAAACATATGAGAAAAATTATTAAATTCTATGTCACGAGATAAACCACAATAAGAAAATTAAAATTAAAAAAAAACTTAATTTATGATTATTGTTTATAAAATTGATAATAAAGCATTATGTCTAGAAATTTTATGAATCATCGATGGAAATCCAACTTCGAAGAAATTATTGGCCGAATATATTATTCAGAAAGTACATTCTAAAAAAATTGACCAATAAAAATTATAAAATTATGAAAGAACCACAGAATCTCAAAAGAAATACCATTTCATCAGTATTTCCACAAATAGCAAATTTCACAAACTTTTCTAATTCAGAAATAAAGAATTGTTTTGATTATTTTTATATTTAGAATCAAATAAATCAAATTTTATTGCAAATTATAATAAATACAAAAGAATTCATTTTTATATGTCTGTTTTTTTATTCATCTCTCCATTAATATCTTTTCTAGATATTTTATCACACTCGCGAAAACATATATAAGTGGTAAAAATAAAGAGCTTCGGCCAGATATTAACACAATTTTACAGATTTTTTTACATAGAACGTTCTCTTGCTATTTTATTGCTTATTATTGCAAATTGTTAGTAATAATGAGTTATGAAGAAATTTGGTTGGATATTAAATCAAGTTTCAAATCAACACAGAAGAAAATGAATTTCGAATTCGAATAAATATGTTTACATTTCACAGTGCTTATATTTTTCCTGATCAAATTAATCCATTAAATGATTGACTATATATGTACATTAAATTTATTGCATTCTAAAAATAAATAATAGAATAGTATATTTAATATATCTTTTTAGGCATAGATTAGATTTCATCTTTCCTTCATTCTTATTCTAAAACAAAATTGAAACATTTTACCATTGAAAAACTTAATTTCTGTTTTAAATTAGATTTTAGATTTATTTATAGCTTCCAATAAACATAAAATAATATTCTACATCGCCCAGAAGATAAGAAAAATGAATAGACATGAAGCACCTGTGAAAAAAATTGAGTCGAGAAATAATGATGATGACGAAACATTTATATTGACTGAAAAGCCTATAAGCATCCATAGAAAGGTATTTATGTCGAGTATAAATGGGATACCACTTATAAGAGAAATAGTAGTAATAGAAACAGAAGCTTCACTAACAAGAGTTTTCGGAATCATATTATCGATGCTAATATATGCCATTATGTTTCAAATAATTATTTCATTGTGGCAGAAATATCATATAAAAAGCTGCAAGGCATTTATATCGTTCGTGTTGTTTAGCTTTCCCCCAATATTTGCCCTTATATACGGCGATTATATATTTTTTAGCTTTTGCTTTATATATAATGTAATAGTGCTGAAGACAGTGATTGAATGTCTGAGAAAACCAATAAGAAGTCATACGCCTAAAAAAACGTATAAAATATTTAAAACGTTATTTAGAATAACATATTTAGGCGCTTTTGGTTCAAACGTGTTTTTAATGATTGGCTTCTTTTTCAGTTCTTCAGTGATTCTCGCATTCTCATTGATGGTAATGGTGGGAAGTCTTTATTTTGGGCTGTTAACACGTGAAGCTATCGAATTTCTTTCCGAAAAAATGGCCACTAATATTGGATTTTATTCAAAAGATGGTGTTCCTACTAGAAAAATGGAAAATGATATGTGTGCAATATGCGGGGATAAAATAAATAAAGATATTTCCAAACCTATATCAGACGAGAATTTGATACTGTCTTTAAAATGTGGGCATGGGTTTCACGAGGAATGCATCAAAGGATGGCTCTTTATGGGCAAAAAGGGATTTTGCCCTTGTTGTCGTGAAAATGTAAGCCTAGACGGAATTAGAGTGGATTTTTGGGAAAGAAGCGAAAATATGTTTACTGATTTCATCGATTTGCTACGAAAAATGATTGTCTTTATTTCAATGTTCATCATAATGTCAGTTATATATAGGCTTAAAAAAAAAGTTACCCCTAATTAAAAAGTATTCTTTGTCCTTTAACGACTCAATTATAAATGGCAACCCATGTAATTATATTCATAATTTTTTATATTTTACAACAGTAAGAGATAATATGTTATATCTTTTTATTAATTAATTAAATATTAGTCCATCGGCTGCTGTTTTTTTTTAAACTTAATGGATCTGTTATATATTTTTTACTGCGGTTAAAACGAGTTTTAGGGGCAATTTTTTGAAACCATAGTAAAATAAAAACCTTAACACAATACAAATTTCAATAAAAAGAGAGAATTAACATTTAAAACTTTTATAAGCAACCGTGATATTATTTTTATGATGCACACACAGTAGAAAATTTATATACATAAAATTAATAATAAAAAAATAAAATTCACATTAAAAATATATTTTAACAACCAATTAATTTTTTTATGCCCACATAAAGTATAATAAAATTTTTTTTACAGCATCAATTTAAAAAGAATGATAAAATTAAACTTAAAAATTCATGTAAATTGCCATAAAGTAATCTTTATCATACACATAATAGAATAAAAATCTTTCTAAATTTACAAATTCAAATAAAAAGGATATTGTTAATGTGTCGTTTTACATAGGAAAGGCCTAAGATTCATCATTAAAGTCGCGTAAAAACCAAGATTATTTGAAAACTCTAAATAAAAAGGTTTTTTTCAGCATAAAAATACTTAAATGAATATGAACATCCATCAAGCATTCATTAGATTTTGTGTAGATTTGGTTCGGTATTGTATTTTTTTAGTACTTTAGCATAACAGAAACAATTAAAAATATATATAGTTTAATATAAAATTATTTATCCGATTGTAAAATACCACAAATCAGTGTTACATTTGGTGCTTCTCTAAAAAAAAGAATGCAAATTTTATGTAAGATTTAGAATTAAAAAAAATCTGGGTGATTAATATTTATATTTATAAATCATAATTTTCGCATCTGATATGAAAAGAGATCATTCAATTGGTATATAAATCGAAGTTCTTACAAAAAGTGATTTAATATATAACAAATATAAATAGCATTATATGAAATATACCAGCGGTATAAATTTATATTCATCAAATCGAATGGACTTCAATTTTGTAGATATTCTTCATATAATTTTATTTGAATTTTATAAAAAAAACACATGGATAATGACCAAATGGGGATGAAAATATTCTAAGGATAAAATAAAACTGTAGAAATTTATGTATTCCAACCAGCTTCCTAAATTATACTAAAAAAGGAACTTTTAATAAATAGACGATATTATCCATGAATAAATCTTCTCATTTTTTACTGCCATCGATTAATACCCTTGATTTACAGCTTATTTGTGTTTTTAGAGGATTTATGGCGGCATAAAATTCACAATCGGTCGTGATGAATTTAAGTAAACAACGAAATTTTATATAAGGGAAAATTTGATATAATCGAACTACGAATTTTAGTTATGCAAATTTGTTATAGAAGGTTTACTTAAAAAAATATATGATATAAAGGGTTTTTTGCCAATATTAATGCTAAATCAACTTCTTTAGGCTGTATAAAATGTCGGATAGACGAGGAAATTAAAAAAAATGGCCCGAATTATGCATTATCAAGCATTAAATATGTAAACTCTGCATTTATTAATATTTTAAAATTAAATTTTATCTTTATAGCAGCATCGAAGAAAGAAATAGTGCTATTACATAATAAAACTGAAATGTAAATAATTTTTATTTTTAATGCTGGTACTAAAGACCATAAGAAAATTACAACGCAATAAATTTGGGTTCGGAACAATGATTCCAGGTTTATATGTGACTAATATACATTTAGTAACCATAAAACATTTATACATTCGAATTATAACTATAAGTCGACATCCTGAGTTTTCTAAACTTAAATATTATTAAATAAATTATATAATTAAGTAACGCGCTTTAATCACATACCAGAATATTTTTAAAATAATTCTTGTAGTTGTCAAATTTTTATATGTGTCAATGAAAGCCATCGAATAAAAAATTATGCTTTCATTTTACATAAAGAATATTTCCGACTCTTTTTCAATTTGATATAATTTTTTTTATAAATAATAATTATAATTTTTGAATTAAGAAAATCCATCACAATTTTATATCAGAGAATATTAAAAATGATTTTTGTGTCTTTATTTAATTTTTAAATATATAGACAAATATTATTGAATTAATACACCATTTAAAATTTATAACAAATAATTCAGATGATATTTTATTTTTTATATATTATTTTACGATAATTATAACCTCTAAATTTATATAATTGATTTAACTTCTCAATAGAAAATATTTTCAATAATTTTCATCGTATTGTGTATTTTTTTAATGGATTTAACTAGAATTTTTAATTGATATATCAGATTTACACTTTATATTAGGTAAAATTTATAATGATTACATCGGTTTTGGATTTTTATTGTATTTCTCAAGCGATGGTTTACATTCTTACCCAGAAAGCAAGCCATTACCAACTTTCTTTACAATATATTGATATATGACGTTTTATTTTTTTTTAAAATATGGAAAATTCATTTATATCACCAACTTTTTGGGATAATTTCACGTAATTTATTTTAACCCGAAAAAATTGCTTTTTTTTCGAAAATTTAAAAGGTTTAAACATTGAAGAATGTATTGTTTATAAAGATATATGTAAAATAATTAGATCAGTAATATATGTTAAAAAATAAAATATATTAAAATTTATAATCTGATAATAAAAAGTGTTCTTTATCGTCTTTTGCGGAAAAATTTGAATAGATGACTTTTTAAATTATGCCAAAAAAAATGAATCTGTAATATTTAAGTGAAATAAAGACAAAAGTCTGCAGGCTATTTATAAAATAATATTTAATTTGGGTTCAAAAGGATCATCATAAAGAAAAAAAAAACAATAAAATGGCTTGTTTTAATATGATATGCAACGTTTTATTATTATTTATATGGATTCTTTGTTTAAAGATAGCCAATTAGAGCCTTTTTCTTCATAATTTAGCGAAATTATAATATCCCTTATATAATTTAATTAAAAACATATTCTACCTGACTTGTTATTTTTTTTTATGTTTTTTAACGATATTTATCGAAAATTATGTTTACAAATATTCACAGCTTAGCAAAACCCTAATTTTATAGACCGCATCAAAATGTTATTTTATTAAGCTTGATTGACAAATACCAACACTTTTGGGGCTGTAATATCTTCCAACTTCATATGAAGAAGTTTATATAAGATAACTTTTGTGATTTTTAATTTAATTCACTTCTGTCGCATATTTTTTTAACAGCTCTAGGATAATTTTAAACATCTTTTGTAGTTATTTGACCCATCTACATACCAAAGATTATTTTGAAATCCTTTGAAATAGATCGGATCATATAGTTCAAATTGGTCTAGTTTTTACGCATGTATAAAATAACTTAATTGATTTTCTTTCAATATTTTAATGTCAGCATACATATTTCAGCGAAAATTCCCCACACTTACATATAAACGGTATATTTTTATGCTTCCGTACCTATTTATTTAAGTTTGCATTTTTTTCTGTTTATTTTAAAATTAAGATATATTTTAGGTGCGTTTAAACATATTAAGTTGTCGAATATTTATAATTTTTTTTCGATAGATATTCTATTGACAAATCACATCGTGCATCAGTTAAGGCCCTTCAAAAACCCACTTAAACGTCAATGTAAATAGACATTTCGGGCATGTGTAACCAGAATTAACGCATTATTGTTCATAAATCCTTATAATGCTGGTAGTTTGTAAAATTTCACATATGTATTGATTCTCCAATAATTTGCATAATTTAGCCGCAAAGATAAAATAAAATGCACAAAAAATGATATCTTAAATCAAAATTTCTAAAAGACAAAAAATGAACTTTTTGATTGGGTTAAAAAAATTTATTCTCTATAATAGCAAAACCAATCTATAATTCACTCAAACTTTCTGATATAAAATTGATTTGATTATATACATATATATATTTATTGTATATGACTCCATAAATCCAATTTTTTCAAGAGGTTTGCAAGATTTAAAGACTAAAAAAGTAATTTACCGAAAATTCAAAGATGAAAAAAAGTTGTGTTATTTTTATATATAATCAAAACAATTTTATAAATAAAATAAATTCAAGTTAGGTAAAAATTTTCATGTATACTATTAATAAGTGACATTATATCATTATTTAAAGTGTAGTGAGGATATAATTGCTACCTTGGTTCAATTAAAATATATGGAATTTCTATTTCGCTATGTGTAAATGGTAAACCTTGGTATTGGTAAATAATCGATCATTCAATCATTAATTTTTATAATTTTTTGGGTCACTGTATAACCTCTTTTATTTTATATAAATACTTGCATAGACTATACATAAAAACTTTAAAAATCGAATGTATTTCATAAAAATAAAATTATTTTATTTTCAACTTCATTGCTCAATTCCCGATTATTTTTGTTGTTTAAAATAGTATAATCGATTATAAAAGAAATAGAGCTTCTAAGAAAGTAAGTCTCATTTTAAGCCAGTGCTTTATTGGTTTTATCTCCCTCTGATGGTATAGGAGATATATACTTAATATTAAAGAAAACTAGATAAACCAGAATTAGTATATTTGATATACATAAAATACATATTAAAGGCATCAGGAAAGTAAAAATCATAATGGGGGTTATCAGCCAGCTAGAAATAATCAAAAACAGTTTTAACTGATAATTGATGAAAATATTTTGGTAATAATAATAACAATATTTCTGTGTAATGTTCTATTTTGTCAAAACAAATCATTATCTAATGATAACCGAGACATTTTTTAAAACCACCTAATATGTCCATGACCTGTGTAATATTATTTATGCATCTCGAATTTTGAATAGCATTACTTTGATGCAAAAAATAATCGAACATATATCCTCGAAAATATTGGAGATGATTTAAAATTGATCGAGCCACCAGAATATTTTTTGTTGGAATTCTTAATCTGCATTATAGACATTCTATAAAAAAATATGTAAAGAAATAGAATTTATCTGAATTTCTTTGTATTTTTTTTAATGAAAAATATCGTATTTCTTAACATAATATATAAGGGTTTGTGCCATTTTTTAACTAGAATCAATCATAAAATTAAGAAAAAACCAACGGAATACTTCGATCCGTTTACATTTATTATAAGCTTCCCTCAAATTTCGGATTCTCAGATTCCTCAAATGAATATTAATAGAAGAAATTTCGGGATTTTTGGAGATACCAGATCTAAATAAATATTAAAAAAGAACAACATAAACTGGTTTTTTAAACATGCAGACTCTAATTTTATTTTAATGCCGATATAAAGCTACATGATTTAATAATCTAATCTGATTAGATTGATAAAGCAACCCACTTACCAAAAAAGCCTATACTTTTTAGGTAACATAGCGATAATTTTAATATTCTTTATTATACGTTTTAAAATCGGTAAATCTTTTTTCTGGATTTTAAAAAAATTTATAGGTTTTTTTATTAGATAATTATTATGTAAAATAAATATACCATAATTGATTATAAACCAGTAATATTTCGTGTTTTTTGACTATTCAAGTGCAGGAAAATTAAATTATAATTTATTTTCAAAATATATTAAATTTTCTTACTCTTTTAAAATCGACTTATTATTGATACATTGTGTTATCCCATTTTTTAACTTCCATGCCGATAATAATCTATGCTTAAAAAATATCAATCATTCAAATAAAAAATATCAATCATTCAAATAAAAAATATTAGTTTCAACTAAAAATCTTTTTTCTGTAACATTATTTAAGAATTAATGGAATTATTAAAATAAACTTAAAAGATGATGATATAAGTAAAAATATTCAAACAAAAAAGCATGAATAATTTTATTAACGTAGTTATAGGTAATAAAAATGGTAATACTTATGCTAGATTAAGGTTTAGACGATATTCTAGTATCTAGGCTTGGCTTTTACGAAAATGCTATTTAAAATAAGTCTAACTTTTATAATATATTTTTATACATAAAAAACGAATTTTTCAAATTCAGTTTGATTAATAACGCTAATGAACATACGTAAACATTGCTTCTGCATCGAATTCACCTATTCTTAATTTTATACCTAAATTTTGCCACAGGATTAATCTATTTAATATTTTTTGATCTAACTTTAGTACAGCCCAGCTTACCTATAATATATTTGTTTGTTGTGTTTACACTACCACACAGACAATATTTTGCAAGTTTATTTTAAGTAGAATGTATAGTATAGTAATTTCAACCAGTTTTCTATTTCCATTAACTATATTTTCCAATTTTTTATGCTAGTCTTATATTGATGAGTTGTTCAGTATTTAAAAGTCAAGAAGTATATCTCGCTGTGTATAAAAAAATCGGAAAAATCGTCATTATTAAATGAATAAACATAAAAAATGTTAAAAATCATGCTTCTGTTGATATATGTATTGTTTCTTTAATGAGTTTCTTCAAAAATATACGGTGTTGGATTAACAAAATTTTTAATTAAACTTATATTAAGTGGACATTTATGTTTTTTTTTCAATATTCTCTAAGGGAATCTGTATGTAGCAAAAGTAGTTTTTAGAATATTTGTTATCATTTAAATTTTATCATTTATTTTACCGGTGTTTATATGATTCAATTAGAATGCAATGTTATTTCTAATTTCAAAAGAATCCGGGTGGAATTATTTATATTTTTCTCGTTTTATAAGCCAATTTTCCGTTAAATATATTCGGTAGGCAAAAAACGACGAAGAGAGAAGTGTTTTATCAAAAAATTATCAAGCATTGAATTAGATTGTGCATAAATGTTATAAAAACATCTTAAAGGTTTTTAGACCAAAATTTGAACAAAAAATTTAAAATTAAAGAAATTTAAACGTATTAAATCAAAAAAATAGATCGCGTGAATTCGATAGCTCGATCCTATTCTGACTTATTTGTAAATTATAAACAACAAACAAAAGACTTGGCTCGTTTAAATACAAGGTTTTTTTTAGCATATGTTCAATAATTTGAATATGAAGTGTAACAGTAAATAGTAAAATTCTTCTAAATATTTTAAAGAAAATTATCAAAAACACTAAAAATAGCTAGTGAATTTATTTTAAATTTGACTTTTTTTGATTATTTATTTCTTAATCATTTCTTAGCCTCAAGAAATATTTAAATAATGTAGAACTATTTTTTTTAGAAATAAATTATATATTAATCTTATGAGATACTGTGAATAAATTGATAAATGTATTCGCATATTTCCAAATTCATAGAAATAAAGCAAACTACAGGAAAAATATGCATCAGGAATAGATTTCCAGAATAATTTTTATGTAATTAATATTTCTATAGTTTTGCCTTTTACAAAACTACCCTCATAACAGTTCGGTGTGCTGTATTAAGATTGTACAAAGCCTATATTTTTATCATTAAAATATATTTCAGCAATTATTAGTTTAATTGTGCCATCATCACGTTTATCTAAAATAAAATAAAATAAAATAATTTTATTTTGCTTTGGTTTAGTTACATCGTGTTTCTGCTACCATATAGCAGATTTAATTTTATTACTTGTGTATAATTAAGATAATCTTGTTTTTAACTTAGTAAATAATCATTTTATAAAAATTTCTCGCTGTATAATTACCTTTTACATTTATTGGATTATTCATGACGTGACCAGATAAACCAGATATTGTTTAAAATGAATAATTGTTAGCTAAAAACCCTCTATCACAAAAAATAAAATTACATATATATAATTTAATCTATTTTCAAAAAGCTTGATAATAATTTCGGCATTCTTGTAGTTTCTTTGCCTTTTCTTTATTAGAAAATTTATATTTATTTTACTAACTTCTAGATAAAATAATAAGCCGAGTCTATTATACTTACATCACATTGGAATGATGAATTGATGGTCTCTGATTAAGACTAAAATGCAGTATTTTAGCTAAAATAGACCACCAGCAACTATTAAACAAACAAAATACTAAAAGGGTATTATATAAACCACATACAATAATATAGTAATGAGTTCCCTAAAATATACATTATATAAAAATCAAAATTAAAAAAAAATAAAAAATATTTAACGATGTATTTGATTGTAAAATACGAAAATTCACAATACATTATTTTCAATGTCAAATATAATTTTATTGAGCTGCAAAAATACGATAAAAATGGAGTTCGAACTCGATTTGATTTGTAGATAGCGTGGTTTCTCCTTTTAAATATAAAAATATGACATTAAAGGTAAATTTATTGCATAGAATTATTCGTGGGGGCATTGTAGTGATCAAATTTTTGGAAAACACTGCTATAATTTAACCAGATGTTTTTTATTTTTAATTTATGAAGATATATTACCATGGATTTATGTATATTAATAAATAGTAAAATAAATATGTTAAGGTTTTTTTCTATAGACATACAGTGATCGCATATATTCTTTTTTATTGTTCAAACGTCTCGGCTGCCAGCATAATTTATAAAGATAAACATTATTAAATATATACTATATTCTGAACACACGCCATTTTGCATTCGAAATTTTACAGTTTAATTGTTAGTTTTACCCTAAATCCTATATAATATATCTCTTTATGATGATCCTTGTTGGTTTGATATCTGTAATTTCATTTTTATTTCTTTTAAATCACCGTAATTGTATATATGAAATAAATCATGCACCCATAGCTGTTTTAATAATTCAAATATTATAATATTCACTGTGAAAACAATATTTTATAATTCTAATCGATTTATATGCTTTTATCTAATTTAGTTTTCTCTAAAACAGTGTAAAATTTCATTTATATGGCTTATCTTTGAGGAATAACATATATGTGCACTGTAAATATAATGTTATTTGATTAAACATATAATAACTAAATAACACAATAATTTATCAACTAATTTAATAGATAATTATATAGTATAACTTCAAGGTATATAATGAATTGCATGTTTAAATCGTTGCAAATTTAGTGATTTAACAGAAATAAACAAGAAAAATATATATAAACAAAAAAGTAAATAGGCAATTGGAATAAAAAACGGGTACGAAACTATTCATAATAAAGATGGAAAAATTGTGTGCAATAAATATATAATATACTAGCGTTGAAATATAAATTTCATAAAAATGCTAATAGTATTACCTTTAAAATTAAAAAGGAAAAATCTATCTCTATATTAATATTGTGGTATTTAGCAAATGAATATAGTTTATACTTTTTTATCATTTTTAGGAAAATTTGGTTCATTTGTTTTTTATAAAAAAACAAGTAGAATAATTTTTTGCATAAAAATGTAGAGTAACCTATATTCTATCTTCTACTTTCATACTTTTAGGCAAGCTACTGATCGAAAGCTTATTTTAAAACAAAAAATTACAGGATAATTTCACGGGATTATTCTAACTATAATTCAATGCGTTTAAAGCGCATTTGTTGTTAAAGTTTAAAATCTGAGTTCAATCTTTGTGAAGATCTATTACATTAACTGATATGGTTTTTAGCCTCAATTTTTTAGCTATTTACATCGATATCATGAATTAAAACAACATAATCAAGACAGCTTAACTTCCCTTTAGAAAATTATATTAAGATAATTATAGGTTGATATTGTATTTTTTATATATATTTAATAATAATTATCTAAAAAGATGGTATTAATAGATATTATTATTTTAAATACAAAAAAATATCGCTATATTTATGGCCACAATAATGCGTTCATAGGGGTATAATATGGGCTGAATTAACGAATCTATAATATTATACTCTTTTAGGTGCATTACAATATTAAAAAATGATAGAGAAAATATTTGATTTAATGGTAGCTTACTCTATATTCATCTCCTTTTAACAATTAACTACACCAAAAATCAATTAAAGAAGAGTAATTATAATTCACATATTATGCCATAAAACATAATTTAAATAAAAATTTTTTAAATTTAAGTATAATTTATTTGTAATTATTTATATTTAGATGTTTTTGTAGAGGGATAATATAGAGATGTGATGTGTATTTTGAGCGTTTGGTGGTAAAAATTAAAAATTTGCATCAATTTCAGAAGATACACGCTTTTTGTGAATTTGAATAAGCTAAAAATTGATGTTATAATTTTGAATTACATTCTTAAGTCAAAAAAAAAGAGCCCGATTGTTTAGATTATCCATTATGATTCAATTAATAAAGGTATAACAAATGTTTTTATCTGTGAGAATTCGCGAAAAATCATATAGATGGTTTTATATCAATATCTATTAATTTAATGGTGTTGAATGCCCACATTTGCACCAAGACTTTCCTTTACCCTCTGTACTTGTATAAAAAAGAATCTATCACACAAGAATATCTGAAAAAAAACATATAGTTATAAGCAATTATTTCGTGCGTTCGAGAAAATAATTACCTAAATAAATGGACTGCGAATTTGAATTAAAATATTGCCTAAAGTTTTTTTCAACATGTTTGGGCGTAAATTTTATTTTACACAGAGTTATCGCATCCTATAATCATTAAATTCGGATTAAATTAAATTTTTGACCATTAAGAAACAGTACCCAGTTGTAGTGCTTTAAAATAAAACATTTATATCATATTCTTTTTTATTTTTAGTCTAGCGACAATTTGAGGATTTCAACGCCTATTTCTACACCACAAAATCATTATTATTAATTACATTTGAATATATTTTCTTTTATTGATTATAATAATACGAAGGACTATTTTCTGTAATTATGAAATTTACATTCTTGCGTAAATAAATAATTGCGATCAAATTTTCCTTTTATAGTATGTATTTTTATTCAATCAAATATTATTTAAGGCGAACTATTTTAAAAATAAACCATTTCATTCCATGATCAAAAAATCTATAGATATTATAAGTGTTAAGATTTGACCCATAATCTTTAATATAAATTATTTAAAGTTGAATTCCTCATCACGAAGGGCATTTATAAATTACCGAACTTATAATTAATGCCGCCTAGATGCAAGGGGTACAGCAAACACAGATAGTTCACCCATAGTAAAATAAAGCTTTCGGCTTTAAACATGCACTTGATTGTAGCCCCGAAACAACTTGACTCGATTCTCAAACCAAGTGCAAGTAATAAAAGCCATATTAGCCTGATGGGGATGTTTTCCTGCAGCGGTTATCCGATTATGGTCAATATTATTAAATTTTTTTATGTGATATTTTTTTAGCATTTATTCAACACAAAACTAAATTTGAAATCAAAACTACGCGTGAATAAGACGCAGAATAATATATAGAAATACACAGATTTCTTAAATTATAACCAAATGAACAAAATGATGTAAATTGTATTTTCTAAGCTTTTTATCGTTTATAAAACTCATATGTGCAATAAATATCCCAGACTATGCATCAGATATAATTATCCTTTATGAAAATCTTGATGTGGCTAATTTTTACTTCATAAAAAACATGTTCATAAAATATTTAGCCTCGAAATTCAACGAAAAAAAGGGGTTTATCAAATTTTAATACAAAAATGGCTCGAAATTAACGCCCGTAACAAGCATTATTTTCAATCATTGAGCTCATATATTCTATCAAATAAGTTTAAAATTTAAAGAGGGGCTTCAATAATTAACACAAAGATTAATCATATTTTTGTCCTGAGCAAGCCCTCAGAAATTTTAATACTGATGGTATTTTTTTCACTTAAATACAGTTATCTCATAAATAAATTTCAATAATTATCTAAAAGCCGACTTTATATGTAATATTTAAAACTAAATAGATAACAAGAGAGATTTTGTTATTTTAAGAAAAAAAATAAAATCATAAATTTAAAATTTATATCAGTTTAAAATGGCAATGAATTAAACTAGAATCAGGCTATTTTATTTATTTATAAAAAAGACGAATTGATTTTATCTCGATCACAATTAATTTCTGAGATGATCACGTATCTCTTATACTATATGCACAAAAGTTATATTAAAGCGTAAACTTATGAAAAATATGCATCTAAAAACAACAAAAAAGACTAAAATATATCTATAAACACCCCAAAACATATTTTATGAAAAAATAATATGGTGAAACAGAATTAATAAACTCTTTTTAAAACCAAGGATCTTACTGATAAATATTTTAATAACTTTAGAACGATGTATTGTTAATGTGTCAAAGTAGGGGTAGAAATACATGGTATAACCGTAAATTATTTATTTTTTACTATAGATATAAACATCATGACCTTATTATAAGGTGATTTGAGTATAGTCACATCGGAAAAATCTATCAGTATTGCTAAAGTATCGTTTCCTTTTAATTTATACTTTCTTTAATAATTATAAATATAAAAAAGCATCTTAAAATGGTTAATATATATTTGTCCCAAATAAATCAAAAAAAATATCTAAAGCTAGTATACGATCCTTTTCATTGAAATAAATTATAAAATTACAGAAAAACAAAATTTATACTGTCTAAAACAGATTATGCCTAAAAATAGTAAATAATAATAATTTTGCTTAATTTAACATTTTTTTGTTCTTATATTTATAAATTAATATAAAATAATGTATTGAGAATCGCTAATCTTTATTATTTTGTTAAGAAAGTCTTGATATTTTATTTTTGAATTTAGTTTTTCTATATTAGAACACTTTTAATAAAAAGAGACATATATTCTTTTCAATATACATGTCTGAATTTAAGGTATTAAACGACCTTCTTTCTTTAGATACTAAAAATGTTCAAAAGATGGATATCTTTTGATGATATAAATCGTTTTTACATTTAAAAACTATAAATATTAAAAAGGATTATTATAAATTTGAAATGTTTTAATTATTATAAATTTCATTTGTATAAAATCCAATATTTCGATGAAAACACCCCACCCTACTTGTAAGAGTATACCGGGCGTAGAAGGTTTTTTTTAATTTTGTCTTTGGACTCGAGACATTACTTAAGCATATTATTTATATACGTATAAAGGGATATGTGTGTTTAGGATTCACTATGATATAATAAAAATATTTACGTTTATCGGCAATCCGGAACAAAGGAAATAACAATCATATGTTTTGAATTATTTTTTTGTGATATATATTTAAATGTAATTTTTTAAGTGTATTCATTATACTTCTTAGATTACTATAGTTTGTGGAAAATAGTTCGTTAAGCATTAAATTTGTTCCGAATCCATATAATTATAAAAAACTGAATACATTATTGGGGCCAGAAAACGGGTCATTATTTGCATAAAATTTTTATCACGGTCCTGAAAGATTCATTATCTATATTTATTTCAAAGCAAATATATTTATGAGTTTCCTATTCAGATTTAATTTTTCGCATTTATGTAATAACAATGTGTAATTGCCGCTATTATAAACAAAATTTAATTTTTTTCATTTAAAAATTGTAATTTATGATTTTAAGCAAAAACTAATTTTTTTTGTGATTTTCATTTTCTTTTTATGATTATTATAATTTTAACCTTTTTGGCTTTAAGTGTATTTGTATTCTATTGTTTAAAAATCTTGGCGATGCTATTTTATGTAAAAAAATTCAAACTAATCTTGGATAAAAACATCTGACATCACAAATTAAAACAATTTGTTTATAATAAAAGCTCACATAGGTGTAAATTTACCATGCATATTTTTATTATAATTTCTTGTGATACTTTGGACTTCGCTTCTTAGTTGCTTAAATCACAGTATGATTTTATTTGATTATTACTTTCAGTTATCAACGGTTTTCAGAACAATATATATTAAATAATCAAAAAAGGCAAAAAATAATAAAATACTAGAGTTATAACCGAATTGGGGCTAGGAATGTATAATTTACATGTTTTTTAAATAAAAAACTTTGGTCTAAACAACTATAATCTAGTAATTTATATCCATGAGTTGGATTATAACTTTATGTAGAATCTTAATATACTAATGAATCTCAGAACTTTAGATAAATTTTATATAAAATAATAAAAAAATAATACGAACCAAGTTTATACAGCTCGGTTGTATAATGATGAATAATTTTAGCTTTTTACATTTTAAACTTTAAATCATACGCAAATTTTTAATCTTCGTATTACTCACATTCAAGCTATTGTTTTGATGGAAATCTTTCGTCTAAACTTAAATAAATTCCTTAATATTGAAAATTTTCAATTGAATTTATAATAATATAACCATTTTTGCTATTTTTTGATATCTTATAAAAACCATGGTATTTTTTTTGTAAATATTAATTATATTACAAAAATAAAATGCCAAATTTTAAAAAATATTTGATAGATAAAAGATTTTGTCTCGGTTCTACTTTTATATTTCATCATTGCACTCAAATAATATCCATAAAGAAATATAATTGTATTTTTATAGGGTGTGTGTATTCTTTATGCCGAAAATTTAGTAATTGGCTTTAATTTATTAATTATTAAACTTGCATTTTTTTAAATTCAAATAAATAAGCCCTGGGATTATTAATATTTTAAAAAAAGGGGTAAAAATATAATTATTTATTTATTTTAGGGCTAAATTATAATTTTAGTTTTTGTTCTCAATAACGAACTTTGTTGATCTCTCTTGCCCAAAGCGTATTAACACTTTATGGCGATTTTACCCTCTCAAAAGTTATCCAAAATACCCTCCTATGTTATAGGCTTATTAATTCAAGGATTTTTCGTAATCCAAAGGTTTGTATATATGTCACAATCTGGTTAGTTACTTTGAGCTCTGTATAATACCTTTTATGATATTGTGCTATCCCACCGTTCAGATTATAACATATGTAAAATTTTTGTCTGAACTTGTGTATTAATGACACTCAGATGCTAGCAGATCATACTTTCTCAATTTTTTGTTTCTAACTATGTTTATGTTTTTAATACATATCACACTAATTTTTATGAGAATGATACAGTTATTTTTTTTTATCATATATAAAAATATCAGATCTTTCGTTTGATATCTTTATATCGGTTTTATTTCTTGTATCTACTTTGATTTCCGCGAGTTCATTTAACATAATTTCTTGTACTGAGTGTCTACGGTCATATATTTGTTTTTTTTTGAATTTAATTTTTGTTCACGAATAAAGGGATGACACCGTATAATTTTGTTAAGTCTTGTTGAATGGTCATGGCGAAGCATTTTTTTACATCTGCTTGCCAAGTAATCAAAAGTTATTAAAGAGTCGTTACTGTACGTTCATATCTATTTTTCACCTATTAAAATATGTTTATCCTGAATGAAACAGAACTTTGTTTCTTCAGTAGGTTTTATTTCCGTAATGTAGCCTCTTTTATGGTCCTATTATTTCTAGCGTTGAATTATTCTCCACATTGAATGGTTTTTGATGTAGTGTTTTGGTCTTTATTTTACAAAATAAACCCTCTTTTTGCTCATATTCGAGTCATAAAAGATGTGGATTTACCATACCATGTTTTTATTCCATAAATCATTTATTAGTGCCAGGCGCGTTGCGTTATCGTTTGCAAATTGCAGCAAAGCCGCTTATCTAGGTGATTGTATTCTTTCTTTATCTAGTGTTTTTAGTAGCTAAAAGATTATTATTCTTATTTAAATTATATGTTACAAGACCGCGCCCTAGTTCTATTCTTTTGAAGTAAAGTCGGAAAAATATATAATACACATTTTGTTATGATGAAATCGAAATTTGATTTTTAGATTCAAAATTCTTTAATAGACTATATTTCTAGAAATGTTATTATATTATTGGGACAGTATCTATTCTTTAATCGATCTATAATAAAAAAAAGCTATAAAATGGAGGATTATTAGAATAAATATGCCTTTTTTTTATATATTTGCAAAAAAAGCGATGATTAAAAAACGGCAAATCATACTAATAAATTTTAATACGCAAAATAAAACATTTAATTGGACACCATATTATTTTATTATATGATATAACTCCTTATAAAAGAAAATTATGCTTAAGTATCTATGCTATTTAGTTGAAATATAATACCATATTTTATTAGGAGTATAGAAAAAAAGCTGCGTCTGAAATTCAAAACCTTCAATAAACGTAGATGTATATATTTTTGCATTTAAGGAGCAGAATGCAATCCAAAAGAATACAAAAAAACGTTTAAATTTATAGAATATCGATTATAAACCTTTCCTATACAGAAAATCGTATCGAAAATTGTAATTTAAATAAGTAGTTTACAACAAAAAAGATAACCTACAAGTTACCCTTACCTTTACCAGCCCTACCAATTTATTTTCAGATAAATTTACGCGTCTAGTTATTGAGCTTAGAATGCATTATAGAAATATACGGCGTCTCTTGGTAATCGATTAATCCTTTTTAAAGATTTTTATCTATTAAATAAGAATAAATTATTTTGTATGTTATGTGAAATAAATATTAATAATAATGCGAAACTTATTATTTGATTGAAAATAAACATTTCACTTAATGGAATTCTAGAATTTCTTAATTTTTCACATCAAAAACCAAATGATATACAAAGGGCTCTTTAACATATATAATATTTTATTAAATTGAAGTTTGGTACATATTTTTATAGTTATATGTCAATATTAGAGAAATTTTATAAAATATAAAAAAGGAACGGCACTCCTTTATCTAAAACAGTAACCTAAAGTTCATATAAAATGATTTTTATTTTTTTTCTTATATGAATAGTCACTTGTGTATTTTAACAGAACAAATTAGGTACTTAAAATTATACTATAAAAATTTGTATTGATACAAACCTGAATTTCTAGCAGAATTGTAGGATAAAAAGTTGCTCTATTTTTCCATAGTGACTTTAATAATTTTTATCCATGATATTAAACCAAGGTGTTTATTTTATCATTGAAAAAATTTATCTGTAACTAAAATTTCAATGCATGATATTTTATAGGCACAAAACGCTTAATAAATGGTATATTTGATCTTTGTTTTTCATAATTTTAGATTTTACTTAATCTTAAAAAAGATAAACTTTGATTTAGATTTTGAAATTGAAAGTATTTTTTGTATATTTCAAGAAAGAATCTGAAAATAAAGAGATTTTAAGCACAAAAGGATCGATATATGATAAATATGAATGCATTTCAGCTGTTTATACGGAATGTTTAATGGGTATTTTCGTAATGATATTTATACCTAAATATCACTATTAAAAGGATTTTATTTTATCCATCAGAATTTTATTAAATTTACGAAAAATATATCTAATGAATAAAAGTAACATAATTGTAAAAAAAATTGCTTTTTTAAAATAATTTTTAATGTAAAATTGCTTTATTACAACAATTTTATTTATATCAGTCAGAAATTTATTGTATTCAAAAAAAAAATTATTAATATCAACATAATACTCTAAATTGAAAAAAGTACTGTTATTGGGTCATTGATTTTAGAATAATACATTTATGGTTATTAGATTTGACTATTTTAATATTTTCTGTCTCGTGATTATAATATGTATTTTTCTTAATAATCTAAAATATATATTTTTTATATTCAAAGACCTCAAATATTATATTATTTTGATTTTAAAAACCCAAATGATGTATAAATTTCTAAAGATATGCGTTTTAGCAGTGGAGGTACCCCCATGTGACTTAATTTAGCAAATAAAACGATGATTTTCGATGATCCGTTATATTTTAGCTCACCAAAATTTTGCAATAGCCCTTGAAAAAACATTTACAATATTTACAAATCCACTAAAATTTATTTCGGTTCATAACTAAATATATATATAATTCTTAGTAAGGGGTATGGTTGAGTGGTTTACAAGTCTGACCCCTAGGTCAGGGGTCGCGGGTTCCATTTCCACCCACCACACTAATTTCTGAAACGAATTTACCTTAAAGAAAAATACCCAAGGGGGCGGCCAGTGAACCATAAAAGATAAACCATTAAGCACTGACAAGCCATGAGAAAAAGGAGGTTGCTGTGTAAGCTTATAACTGTGCCTTCAGTATTGAAAAAGATTCCACACCGTTCAGCAAGGATATAGGTAAGTGTGGTTGTAGCTTGTAACTTGTAGCGATGAACAGCAGACAGAATCTCATTCCCTCCACATAATGACTGCCGCCTATGAGAAAGGGTATTATCGACGGTGATTACGGGTGACAATGAGTGCTGGGGGAGTTCCACAGAGAGACGCATCAGTTAAGCAATAGTTCCTATTAGTATAAAGCGAACTTCCTAAAAAGTAATAGAAGTAAAACATAAATAAATAAAGTAAATTCGATTAGAATATTAATGAATTCTTATACATACAAGCTCTATCACTCCGAAAGACACTTGAAATCATCATATTTGAGAGAAGAAGAGCAGTTGATGAAGATAAATAAGGGGAAGGTATCAAAAGATGCATTAAGGAGTTTACAATATTCTTAATGGACAGACCACGTCTAAATAGATTAAAAAGAAACTTAACCCATAAATACATAAATTAACAAATTCTTAATACTGAGTGAAGCGGAATCATACAAACAAACAATAGGATTGAGGAAGCCACTTAAACTGATAAGCCTTGTGAGAAGAGATGTATCGATGAGAATATAGCAGAGGAAGAGATAGTAAAAGGTGTCCATAAGGTTTGATCCAAGGATTATATCACACAATCTGTTTGAGAAAATATAAAAGTCAAATTAAAAATTAACATATAAAAAAATTATATATTGACTTCTTAATACCGACTGAAGCAGAATCATACAGACAAACTATAGGATTGAGGAAGACACGTGAAAAAATAAATCTTTAGAGAATAATATACATCGAGGAAGATTGTAAAGATGATGAGGTGAAAAGAAAATTAAGCCAAATCTGTTATATCTTGAAATCCAACGTTTTGCTTGAACAATAAAAAGCTTAAAATCAAATTAGCCCATAAATAAAAATTTATTGTATATTGATTTCTTCAATTAATTCGCGCCTTGGATATTTAAAAGTAAAATATAAAAACAAAAAAAAACAACAATTTTCAGATTTTTAAATTACCATGCTTTTATAAAATAATACACTTTAATTTTATTCAAAATAAAACATTTGTATAATCATGCTAAAAAATTGACTATCATATATAATTGTTACCTTAAAATTATTTACCCCAATAATACCAAGTTGAAATAATATTATTTCTTAGAATATAATAATGATTTTACAAATAATTTGACTTTTAAAAATAACTTTTGTATTACAATAAATAATTCAAAATCTTCATAAAAATAACAATGTGATTAAAATGTTTTTACAAATAATTTGACTTTTAAAAATAACTTTTGTATTACAATAAATAATTCAAAATCTTCATAAAAATAACAATGTGATTAAAATGTTTTTACAAATAATTTGACTTTTAAAAATAACTTTTGTATTACAATAAATAATTCAAAATCTTCATAAAAATAACAATGTGATTAAAATGTGTACCAACAAATTATGGCCAGAATAAGAACTATAAGATGGTATTCAGAAAGTCATATTGAATATCGACAGAAATAATATTGTGATATTAGTTTTAGGTATTCATGGGTTGATTTGATTTCTAGCTATTTAAATAATTCGTAAACTTTAGATTGCTCCATAGATCGAATTTGATCAATGATTCTTTCATTTGCATCATAATAAATTTTCTTCAATGAATTTCTCCTGTGAAGACTATCGTAATACAATAAATCATATAAAAATATAATTAATATAATATTATAGTATAACAATAAATAATAAAAATTTCCACGAAAAAATAAATTAAATAGCACCCATCTATGACATTATATTGATGTGTGACTGTTTATGACAAGCTATGAATTTATAGAAATATACTATAAAAACAAAAAGCCGACCCCATCAGAAAAAAGTAAAAATGACGAATCTATCAAAGCAACTTGAGACACTTCTGACATCATTGAACAGAATTCACAAAAGGCAAATTCTTAATGATATAGTGGTTAATATTCGAGAATATCGTGATGATGTTCCTATACTTTTGAAATATGTTTATCGGATGGTTTTTAGTTCGATAGCAGATGATCGGTATGTTGGATGTACTTTGCTGCGGCATATTTTTTTGAATTTTTTTGAGTTTGAGCATTGTGTTAGTGGATTTTGTGAAAATATAGGGATTAATAATTTGTGTAAGAGTGGTGGTTTAAAAGAAAGTGAATTAAATAGTAGTATTGAAAATAATTGTGTTAATAGTGATATTGAAAATAAAGGTGCTAATGGTGGTATAGAAAATAATTGTGGCAATAGTGGTATAGAAAAGGATCGTGTTAATATTGGTATAGAAAATAATTATGGTAATAGTGGTATAGAAAAGGATCGTGTTAATATTGATATTGAAAATAAAAGTGCCAATGGTGGTATAGAAAATAATTGTGGCAATAGTGGTATAGAAAAGGATCGTGTTAATATTGATATTGAAAATAGAAGTGCCAATGGTGGTATTGAAAAGGATCGTGTTAATATTGATATTGAAAATAGAAGTGCCAATGGTGGTATTGAAAAGGATTGTGTCGGAAGTGGTATGGAAATAGAAATAGACACGAAGTTGACAAATAAGTTTACAGACTACCATAAAATAATGAAAGGAGGAACAATGAAGTATTTAGAGTCCCACAACCTATTTCTGGGATCAACTGGAAAAGATTATAGTGCAACAGTTCTCGATATAAAAACAATGCGTCGAGAAGTATCCAAGCAAGCAGGTATAGATGAAAGATTTGTTAAAGTTGATTTAGTCACTGAAAAAGACTTTACAGTACAGCCTGTTTCAGAGTCGAAGCCATTGTCTAAGCGGGAACAGCTAGCACAGAAGAGGAAGGAGAAAATGGTTAAGAAAAAGGCAGAGAGTGTTGGAGATACTGGGAGTAGTGTTGATGTAGTTGAAACTGTTCCAGATTTTTTTAAAGTATTGTATGGGAATATGATGAGTAAGGAATGGGGAAAGAGGCATGGGTCTTTTATGGCTTTTGTAGAGATTTTTGGAGGATGCGAGAGTGAAGATGTTTTTGTGTGTTGTGATGACTATGAAAGTATCAAAGTCTTAAAGGAAAGGTATGAAAATGATCATAAAAGTAAGGCTCTAGATAATAAATTAGATGATGATAAAAACTTGGATTGTAAAGGTAACAATGATATTAATAAGCATATAAACATGGATGGCAAATTTAAAAATGATATTAATAAGGATATAAACTTGGATGTTAAATCTAACAATGATATTAATAAGGATATAAACTTGGATTTTAAATCTAACAATGATATTAATAAGGGTACAAACATGGATGGCATTCGTAACAATGATATTAATAAGGATATAAACATGGATGGCAAATGTAACAATGATATTAATAAGGATATAAACATGGATTTTAAATCTAACAATGATATTAATAGGGGTATAAACATACATGAAAATGAATTTGTTCAAGATAGTAAGAAATCAACGGGAAAGTATGTCTATACTGTTCCCTCTGATATTCTAATACGTGTTTTTCAAGTTCTATATTCCGATAAGCTTACCGACTTTGTTTCTGATCAAATTTCACTTCCTGTACGGGAACAAGCCAGCAAATTAATTTCTCTTATATACATAAAAAGCAATATAATAACCTTAAAAGAAGGCATTGATAAAAATAGTTTAAACAGCATATATAGTGAAAATAAAGACCATTCTATTTCCGATGAAACTATAAATAGAAACGAGAACATAAAAATAACGCATAATAATTTTACCAATTATACACTAGAACACGCTTTTCTATGTTTATTTATTCACGACATACTAATTTCTTTTATTTCTAGTACAGATTGGCAAATACAATGTTCCGGGCTATTATGTATAAAAGAAATTCTCAATAGAAATCCAAAGGTTTTTGATCCAAACCCATCTTTTGAGCACTTAAATTCCAATTTGGATTCGAGTAATCAGTTTACTTATAAAATAAGGTTGGCTAATATACTTACTGATCTGTTGAAATCTAAGGATGAGGATATTAAGTATCTTGCAGCTGATATTCTTATTAGATTGGTGTGTTATGATAAGGATAAGGTTATTTTGTATTCTTGGAGTAGCATTGAAGACAAGACAGAAATTGCCATTGGAAAGAAATCTATACTTAAGCTTATTATACAAGCCTATCAGAATCATGATAATGGGGATGTCATGATGGAATCAAACCAAAATGTAAATATGCTAATAGGTCATGAGGATTTAAATATTTGTAATAGCAACACTATACAGAAGAATACTTCATTACCTGGTAACGATTATAATGTGTTTCCGCATAAAGATATTGCAGAAATTGCGGATAAAACCAATGATATTGGTATTAATGAAAGTCGATCTTCTTTAAACGAAAAGAACAATACTGATATTAAACAAGGAGATAATGTGGGTATTATACAAACCAATAACGAAGAAATTTTTCATAAAATAGGGGGCAAATATGGTTCCACCATTTATATGAGCGAAAAAACAAACAATGACCTTCTTAACCACAATATTCCAAAGATTTTTCATTGTTTTAGATCACAACTTCCAGACATTAGATCAAGTGTTCTTGAAATGACAGAAAGCGTATATAGAATATTATCAAAAACCAATAAAGACAAAATAGTTTGTTACCTGATAGAATCTCTTCTTTTGGAAGAAAAAGATACACTCCGATTATTTATTTTCGATATTTTGAAGAAAAATTGTATATCAAGAGATAATATACAGACATTCATTTTATATCTCGATATTATTGGTATTGATCTAGATCGTGGGTATAACAAAGAAATGTTTGTTAACACTAGTGATGAGCTATTATTAACTGATAGTGGAGCAAAGTTACTTGGAAGAAATGAAGTTATAAAAGGCCGAGTCATGTTGGTAGAACTAATTAACTATTTAAACAATAATAAAACATCACAAGATAATGGCAAATATTCAGATCAAAATCGCCTTGAATTTGAAAATAATCCTACCAATGTACCTATTTTTGAAACAATTGAATACATTAAGGCTATCAAATCTTTAAATATAAATAAGATGACATTTTACACACTTCTTTTAGGTGATATTATGAAAAGAGATGGCATAAAAAAAGAAATCATACCTCACCTAAAAATTGAATTTATCGATATATTTTCGAAAAAATTCTCTACTGAATATTCTAAAAAAATTCAGGACAAATCATACACTTCCTATTACCCTTTATTTAACGACCAATTCACTGAGTATATAAGATACAGGGCATCTCTCGAAATAATGGGCATAATTGGTGCATTCACTTTCACTTATCTTTTATATGAACTTGAAAGAAGTGTTGAATTCCTCGATTTATTTTCAAAAATAATTGTAGAGAGGGGTATTGATACTTTCGAATTCATGCAAGAAATATTTAAAATAATTATTTGTAAAAATTCAAAAAATCATAATAGTTACACCGAAGAAATAAATATGAAAAGCGATCAATATAAATGTTTAAACCCATTAGATACATCTAATTCCAAAAATATTAGCACAATAAATGAACAATATAACGCAAAAATAGGGAATAACATTAGTAATATTGAAAAGGCGGGTGCAATAAATGCCCATTTCGAATCTAACATCCACAATAATGAAAAGTTGGTGGGTGCAATAGATGACCAACATAACTCAAAAATAAGGAACAACGTTGGTAATACCGAAAATAGGTCTGTAAAAAATGATCAACCCAAGAAAATCGTGAGTAAATCTAAAAATATTAATTCTATGTTCGGAAACCTCACTTCAATTATGGACATTGAAAATAAACCTATCACAAACACATTTTTTAAACAATACCCATTGATCAAAAACACACAATTCACATCATTTATCCTTTCTTCATCGGAAAGAATAGAGTTCACAAGCAAAATTATTGAATATTATACCGATGATCAAACTCTATTGATTCTCGAACCAATTTTTCTACAATCACTAAATAACATGTTTTATTCACATACAATAAAGGATGAACCAATAATTGTAAACCATTACCTCAAATACAGTCAAAAAAGCAACGAAATTCTTGCAAGAAAGATGATATCCACATTCAGCAGTCGTGTTTTAAGAAATGTAGTCGAGCACAGCGAACCATCATACAACTTCTTATACGTCAAAAACCTTCTAAAAACAATGAACTCAACCGACGATAATTTAAATTGTAACAATAAAGAAGATGCATCCTATTGTTTCTCACATATAATACCAACCCTTGTTGCATCACAAATTAGAAAAAATATACCATGTGATCTTAAAAGAGAAATAGTCAAATCGTTTGGTTTTGTTGAAAGACTCAGCGGAAAAAGAGAATACCAAATTAGGGTTCCTATGGTAATTACATTGAGAGACTATCAAAAAAAAGGTGTCGAATGGATATCGTTTTTATGTGAGTATGGTATCAACGGCGTATTGGCAGATGATATGGGGCTCGGGAAAACTGTTATGGTTTTAAGCTTTTTGATGAATGAAATATATAAACATATTTATTATAAAAAGGACAACGAACCTGTGATGCATAAGAATTATAAAAATAATATTACCCAAAATAGTGGGGTAAATCGGAATGCTCAGGACCCGTCTATTCATCATAATAGTAGTGATAACGAGGCAAAGATTCATGATAATGTTTATAATCGTGAGAATATTGTTTACAACGAAATCAATCACAGCAACAGAAAGCAAGAAGATTTTCTGCAAGGTCAAGAAAACGGTGTTCTAATATTGACACCTTCATCTTTAACCGGCCACTGGGAAGATGAAATAAAAAACAAATTCAATCTTTTATCTTCAAAAATATACAAACAACAAAACATAAGATCTCTCTTCAAACAAATTACATCAAAAAATAAATTGCAGCCATCAGTAGACATTTCTATAGCATCGTTCGACACATTTAGAACATTCTTTCAGCACTTCACTTCACACACTTGGTTCTATATTATTATAGACGAAGGACACATCATCAGAAACAAAGAAACAACACTATACAAAAAAATAATAACATTAAAATCTCTACATAGACTCATTCTAACAGGAACACCAATCCATAACTCTGTAGGCGACATATTTTCACTATTTAATTTTTTAATGCCAGGATACCTTGGAACAGAAGATGAATTCGAAAAAGATTATTCTCGTCCAATAAATAAATGTAAAGATAGTAAGGCTAATGAAAAGACCCTTATTATTGCTGAAAAACAAATGGAAAAATTACATAAAAAGATTCTTCCCTTTGTATTGAGAAGACTTAAATCTGAAGTTTTGACGGATCTTCCTCCAAAAATAGTTGTTGATATTATGGTTGAAATGAGCGATGACCAAAGGAATGTGTATGGTATGGTTGAAGGTGAAGGGGGATTCGGATATGGTAATAGAACCGGGTTCAAGAAAATCGGGGAGATGCTAAAAATTTGCTCTCATCTTGGTTATATCAAAAAGTATATTGACAGTACCAGCTTTTCGGGGATAAAAAGATCTAGAATAGATCAATCTTCTGATTATTCGGATTCAAAAGAAGTTCTCGATAATTTAAATGTGACCATAAATACAAATTATAATACTACAGCAACGCACGGCAGAAATATATATAACACAAGCAAAAATTCCGGTTCATCAACAGTTGGTAGAGATACACATGAAAAAAACATTTTTCTCAATAAAGGCAATTCAAATACAATAAATGATAAAAGTGTTTTGAATTCAAACGAAAGCAACATATCCGTAAAAGTAAAAGCTCTAGAAGATATCATAAAACTTTGTGGTGGCACATCAATGAAATCTAAAATACTGGTATTCTGCCAACTAAAATCTACCATTTCACTTATAATAAATGACCTCAAAAAATCTCTTCCAGATATAAAATCAGTAAGAATAGATGGTTCAACAATTCCAGACCAAAGAAGCAAAATCGCTTCTACATTCAACACAGACGATAACCACATATGCTTCCTAACAACAACAATCGGTGGTCTTGGTCTAAACTTAACTAGCGCCGACACGGTGATTTTTTACGAACACGACTGGAATCCATTCAACGACTTACAGGCAATGGACAGAGCTCATAGAATTGGACAGAAAAAAACAGTAAACGTATTTAGATTAATTACTAAAGAAACTATCGAGGAAAGACAAATGTCGCTGCAGAAGTTTAAAACATATGTCGCTTCGTCTATTGTTAGCCAACAAAATGCGGATGTAGAATGCATGGAAACTGGCGACTTGCTTGAAAGATTTAAAAAGGAAGGCGGCGTGGTCTATACTAACGAAGAAATCGAGTAAAAATATTCATGCCACCGTGCATATTTTATTAAGAAAATATATAGGGCAACATTTATATTAATGTTATCGAATCAAAGATATCATGCATACATAAATCTAATAGTTAAATAGTCTGTATAATTTTATTTATTATTCCAATATTAATTTTTGGTGTCTGCCTATAATGTTTCTATCAAAAAAAAAACACACATAAATGGTTTCAGAATTTAAATTTTTATAATATTTGATCATTATAACAAAAATTTTGATTCATTTATTTTAGTTAATAGAGTGTGTATTTTTTATAATTAAAAAATAATTATAAAAGAAACCAATATTATTATGTAACTAGGTGATCCCTAACAGATATCTTCATTATAAACATCAAAGGTAATATCATCAGAAATATTTCCACATAAAAATATCTTGTTGACTGATGTAACAAAAATTATCATACATACTTACTTGGTAATCCTGTTCATAGTTGTACTATAAGCTACTATTGTATGAAACTACCATCTAAATGATATAATGCGTTAAATCTAAGAAGTATATTATGCATTTAACAAAATATTTGAACAAATTTTTATTGATTAATACACAAGTATAATAGTACAAATATAATTTCACATGCTAAATTTAAGAAGTCTTCTTTGAATTAGAGAAGATGATTTATTCAATTTTATATTATAAGCTACTATTGTATGAAAATACCCTCACAATGATATAATATGTTAAATCTAAGAAGTATATTATGTATTTAATAAAATATTTCAACGATTTGTATTATAAGCTACTATTATATGAAAATACCCTGCCGATGATATAGTACGTTAAATCTAAGAAGTGTATTATGTATTTCAATACATATTTCAACGATTTGTATTATAAGCTCTATTATATGAAAATACCCTCCCGATGATATAATACGCAGAATTAAAAAACTACTGTATATTTCAATACATATTTCAACGATTTGTATTATAAGCTCTATTATATGAAAATACCCTCAGAATGATATAACAAGCTGAATTTAAGATGTTTTTATTCATTATATTTTCTCGATTTATTTATGATAGTAAGAAAAATTGTTAGGAAAATAAACAGATATCAAATTTTAGATTAAGTTAAACCCGTAATTAATTTATTGCGTTTTTTTGAGATATCATCATATTTTAAAATTATTATAGGAATTTTCATAAAATTCATAATAGTTCGATACAGTGTTCGTTTTTTGAAATTATTGGTGCTGAACCGTTCTGATACAGCATTGTTTATAAAAGAATAAGCATTGAATATGGATTTTCAATATTTAATTAAAAATAACCAGGTGCAAAAAAAGGTTTATTGTTTTTGAAACCCATGTATTCAAAAATGTACACACTAAACGCCTTTTTAAGAAAATCTAACTTTCCTGTACATATATTTTATATATAAGATCGTGTAATAGCACCTTGAATTTTAAATGGGTGCCTCGTTTTTTTTTCTATCTAGTAGTTAGAATTAGATTTTTCTATGTTTATTTATTTTACTAATATACATTAGTATTCAGAATAAAAAAATTATACGAAATAATCACTATACAAAAAACTTTAAACTAAGAATTCGCATTCCTTTTCCTACATTCGGCGTATTATAAATATAAATTTTTGAAGGCTGCGTTAAATATTATATTTATTGAATTTTTAGATGGTCACGTTTTATAAAAAACAATTGATGTTAAACTTTATTAAATACGCATTTTACACAAAATATACTATTGTTTAAATTATAAGAAATAGAAAAATACAAAAAAAATTAGGTGATAAAATGATGGTAAATCATATTTTTGCCCTTTGAACGTGCCTGTTTTAAATTTTTATTTTACATATTTATGGGTAGAATTTAAATCTGTATCTTTAAATATTAAAAAAAATATCAAAGTAATATCAGGTGATTAAATTCCGTGATCGAAATTATAATATTTTTTTAGTATAAGGTATTTATTTGACAGATGTATACCCGTCCGCTTGAAGTTTTACTCATGTGAAATTATTTATAAAATTTTTACACGTTTTTACCTAGATTTTTAGTTAATAGTTCAAAAAATATTGATATATCAAGACGTATAATATTTTCTCGTTATTTTATGCAAATTTTATAAGAATGTTCCTTTTTTGAATCTCTAAATAATATGTATGTTTATCCAACTAAATTAAACGATTTTTCATTTGTTCAATAATGTATGTTTATGTAGGCTCCCTTCAATAGAAATCAGCATCGATGGCCATGCATATTATAGGTACACATAGGTTATAATTGAATAATTCCATACCAGAAAAATAGTGAGCTATTAAATAAATTATTATATATTTAACTAATTCTTAGTGCAGTATAAATTTTCAACTGTAAATGATATTTAATATATTCAATCCTGATTTTATTTATCATTATAATAATTATCAAAAAAATTCTAAATTCATAAATCTATCATTATTTATGTTTTTTATACAATGAAAGTTATTGATACTACAACAGATTTATAAATCGACCTCTTACTAAACCCTCTTTTCAGGTCTTTTTAGTAGAATATGTGACTGCCCAATAAATATTTGATGGCCATGATGCTCTTAATCTACATTATCCAAGAAACTAAATATTATTTACACTGGCAATGGTTTTTTTAAAAATTATAAACATACTCGTTTTACTATATCTGAATTAATAAAAAAGTATATTTACTTAACTTGATTAACCATCCATAATTTAATTATCTCTTAAGCAAAATATGTCTGCACTGAAGCTTCTGTAGGAATGATTTTGGATTTCCCGATTTGATCTGCACTAAAATGTCAAAAAATAACTAGAACCCTTATGAAAATTATTTTCACAGGATATTTTAGATCTAAATTGCTTACTTGTTTTCAAATAAAAATTTTGGATGGTATTTTACGATTTCAAACTACATAATTATAAAACTTGTACTTTTTACTTCTATAAATTCAATATA
The DNA here is from genome assembly GCF_057557595.1 of Rhyacophila brunnea. NCBI lineage: Eukaryota > Metazoa > Arthropoda > Insecta > Trichoptera > Rhyacophilidae > Rhyacophila > Rhyacophila brunnea. Next base: position 880,496 of record NW_028233352.1, read on the forward strand.
AATCTAAAACATGCATATTTTTATATAAAATAAACTTATTAGTATTTTTTCTCCAAACTTTGTTCATAAATTGGTTTATTTTATATCCTATATTCTTTTTTTGTATAATAAAAAAAATCATTCAATGTTTGTTTTTACATGACAGTCTTATCAAAAAATAATTTGATAGTTAAAACATAGTGTATTTGATGTTATAACGATTTAAATTTTTTCTAATTTATGATAAATATAAGTAAGTCTGTTTTTTTAATGTATTCCCTTTGTTTACTAGTATTTTGTTTAAAAATCCATAGACAGTGTTTTCAAAAAATAATTTATAGAGTTAAAGGTAAAATTATATTTTTATGTTTCATGCGTAAAACTTCTGATTACTCAAAAAAACAAATGTTATTTATACTTCTTTCAATTTCATCATCTTTAAAATTTTACTTGATGCTTTTTATGCGCACAAGACCACAAAAAAATATTTATTGAATTTTAAACAATTCATAATACTATTTTAAAACCATTTCATATTTTTTACCTATAATTTATACTTGCACCGTTTTTTATATACAAATAGTGTTATAGAAGTTTTTTAAAAAATTGTATGCATATTTGTGGTGACTAAACTTTTTATGTCATCTTAATAGTATCCTACAAAAAAGCGTTCTATTTTCCTATCTATATAGCAAAAATACTTTAAAGCGCTGTAAACGTGATTTTTTTTGAATTTAAAAAGTAAAGTTATTTCGATGCAATGATATGTCACTAATAAAAGCAGAAAATTGCATTAACAAATTTAATATTTGTAGAGTGACACATTCTATAATTAATGAAGCAAAAAATATCTTAACTATGGTGCGTTTATATTTAAAATAAATACCAGATATATTTTTATAATATATGCTCACATTTTTAAATAAAAAACATTTAAGAGCTTGATATATGATATTAACTATAGAATTTTCTGCAAAAAAGCAGATTATGCCATAAAGGCTTAAAATGACAATACAAAAATTAGATACAAACATACTGAAAATTCCAAGTAACATACTCTAAAAATCTAAAAAAGTATGGCAAAACGTTAGAATCGTAAAATATATTTGATAATATGAATAAAAACAGAGTAAAATTTATTAATATTGCGCAAAATATACTTTTGTGTATAACTTTATTGGACAGTGGTTGAGTTGTGCAAAAACTCAAATATATTTTATAATTTAAATTATTGATTCTAAAATCACCTCACGTAAAGCGATTTTTTTTTACTAAACAGATAATAAATGCCGCTGTGGTGCAAAAAAACGAAAAACGCTGTAAGACCTGCGAAAACACAAAAAATCGAATTATAACGGATAAGTATGAATGCTGCGTTAAAACAGCTTACACATCTGAAATGCAAGTAAAAGTGAAGGAGCTAAATATTAATAACATAAGATTGTCACCTAGAAGCAATGTTAAGATTGACTCGATAGAAAAAATCATTAGACCATTTTTTTTGATCAACTAAACTACTCCCTTTGTTTAATTTGTATTATGCATCAAAAGAATAGAAAATATATATGAATTTTTGTCGATTTGGAACCAAAAAAGGTTTTATCATTGGCGATTAAGATGTAGTTCAATACCATGAATACTCTTACACAAAGACGAAAGTGTCAGAATAACGAAAATATGCATAAATTAAATTATTATATTTTTTTACTTGCTAAAATTATCTAATGGAATCATCTGGGTATAAATCATGTATTTTTTTTACTTTTTCATTATAAAAGCATTATTTCAAATATATTAGAATACTCTCGCAAATAATGACCATACGGTGCACAGGCCTGATTATATCCCAAAAAAGTATATGATGATGGATAATTGGATGTTCAAATATATACTATGTTCCCTTTTAAAAAATAAACATTCAAATTTCTAAGATTAGATTGTATTATTTAGTTTTTTTTTCATAATTTGTTATGGTGATTTCTTATTATAATTATGTGATTATTTTCAATCAAAAAACGTTTGCATAAAATAATTCGGTCTCGTGTAGAGAAGGTTAATTTGTTTTATCAGCAACTAAAATAGCATAAAATACGACAAATGGTGTAGTCTATTTTTAAATTCGTTTATAGTATTTTTTAAACATAAACATTTGCTGCATACCGAAATATTCTTAGAAGAGTAAGTTCCCATGTAATATGGCACTTTTTAGGGAATTTTTATAACACAATTATTATTCTACATTCGAAAAAATAAAAATATACCTGAAATTTTATCAAAAAATCACAAAACATTCCTGTAATTAGATCTCACGTTGTAAAATTCAAATTTTATTTTTATAATCAAATTCTATCAGGTTCGAAAGTTTTGAATAGTATAATAACTCAATGTTTTTGGTTTATGTATCATATTTTAAAATTAGGCATCAGAAAGCTTCAGAGTACAAAATTACATACTTAAACCAGAATTTATGGGTATGAGTTATGTTAATTAAGAGTTTATAATCTTCTAATCACAACTTTATCTTTAAATATAAATTTATGTGTATAACTCAAGAAAATAAATTTATGTGTATTTTCATTAAAAAAAAATGAACAACGGTAATCTAATAAAAATATCTTCAAAGAAGTAAGACATATTTTATAGAAAGTATGGGCTCCTAATCTTTAAGATACTTTCCTTTAATGTTTGGGCATCAAATACAAAACACATCTATATATTTAAACCTTTTATTAACTTAATCGAAGAAAAACTTTCAATCCATAGATCAATCCAACTTCTATAGGCTTATAGTGTTAAAAAAACACGATTAACCTCAGAATTATCACAAAAAGGTTTATATCTAGTGTGAGGTATATATAAGATAATAGTACTACATCTTTATATAATCTTAGTTCTCATTATTAAATTTCAGATCGAATCTATAATAACCATTAAAAAAGGTAAAAAGTGTGATATATTTGAGATGGATCAATTTATTTATTAAAACTAAAAATAATTCTTTTAAATATACGAAAAATCTAGATATTCCTAAAAGTTATTGATAAAAATAAAACCTTTCGTTGATGAACAATAGAAAAAAAACTATTGATAATAAATTTAATTAGTCCTAAGAAAGTAAAACAAAAGCCTACTATAGTATAATTATACAATTTAAATTTTTTAAATCGTAATTAGTTGCCTAACAAAAATTCATTGCGTATAAATTTTTATAAAAATTTGATTTGAATGTGTTAATCTTTTTTGTTATTTTTACAATTGTATTTTAAGAAATCATATCTGCTTAATATTTAATTTGTGAATATAAACATATAAAATTAAACAAAGATACGAAAATCTAAAAACCACTATTCATTAAGTTTGCATTTTCAAAAATTTTCAGATATTCTTGCCGTCGATAAGTGTAAAAAATTACTGTCAGATATGTATCATTGAAAATATTTGCCTCGCTCAAACTGATCTGGTTAGTGGAAATAAATAAATACGACAAGTTAAAATATGTCGTTCTACACATCTTAGTATTTATTCTAAGAACTCGAGTTTAAATGCACTGCACATTTTTTTTATGATTTTGAAAGTTAATACGACCTTAAAATTTTATTCGAGTGCTATAAAATGCTTATTTTTAATTCTTTGATGTAAAAACAGATTTAAGAACCAATAAATTTTGATTTTTAGAAAAATTCATGCTGTTTTAAATATAAATATATTCGTGCAGTAATTTTGTTGTGTGTTTTTTTTTTGAAGAATAAAAGTACGCGCTGTCTGCATATTTACTATTTTTACGTTTATAATTTTTTGCTACCATTAAATACATTATTTTTGAAATCTGATAGCTTCTATTGTTCGTAATCCACAATGTACATACTTAATTTATTGAGAACTAATTTTTCAAAGTAAATATAAATTGAAACACATAAATGATTTTTAGCAGATAAAAAGATAAAATTAACGTTAATAAATGGATAATTATCAGCTAAATAATATTTGAATCTGCGATGATTTTTTTAATATAGGATATATATTTAATTTTTTAAGTTTAATTTTAACCCTAATGCAGATATTGTCAACTAATAATTTTTAGAAACTTTATATACTTATAATTCGAGTCTAGTGCACGTAAAAAAAGAAATATACAGGATAAATCTTCTATATACATTTTTCAAGCGCTTCTATAAAATATATGTAGGATTTAGAAATTGAAAAATTAAAAATAAATTAAATATTGAAAATTGTAGATTTTCATTCCAAAAATCAGCAAATAAACAAATATAATACTTATTACATTTTTATATGGTTTGATTTTTATACCGCACAATATAGCGTATAGTTAAACAGCTAAAATTTACGCTTGTTATATTATTTCTACTTTAATTTGTTTTATACCTAGGTAATCTGATCCCCTTTATCGTTAATTTCTAATATTTTTTCTAAGATGAATAATTATTTTTGAAAATGTCTAAAAAACGAAAAAAATTACACTTTATTTTCTTAATATAGATAGAAATTTACATTTTTGTGCGTTGAATTGACAGTAATAATTTTAAATTAAAGTTTGCTAAATCGATTATACCTTCCGTCAAATTCAATCAAAATTGTTTTTTGAAATAACTCGTTAAATAAGACTTTACACTATCTTTTTTTGTGTTTTTCTGAATTTATTCATAAATATAAGGGTTATTATTACATGTTTTTAAATTCAGCCCGTGCAATATAGATTATTTAAAGATATATAATAAAACTTCGTTACTAATGGTCTATAATACGTGTTATTTGTGAACTGTATATTAGAAGTTTATTATTTATAGCAATCTAATTTATATTTTCATTCTGTATGATATTCAGAGCTAGCTATAAATTTGTATTTTTGAATGAAATGAAAGACATTTGAGCACGCAGAACTGTAAAATTGCATGAAATGGAAAGACACCATTACTAATTCATTTAAAAATCTAGTGTAATTGCAGATTTATTTTTTTATAATTAATATAAGCATCCAAAAAATATATTTATTTTTAAAACATACTTTTTTTCTACACGATAAAAAAATCGCGCTAGATTCAATTTAAAAATATTTATTGGGTAATAAATTCATATTGAGACAATGATTTCTAGTATACTTGAGTACAAACAATGCATTCGCTATTTGGTATTTAATCCTAAATTTAAAAAGGTTTTCATGTTTTTTTTTTAATATAAGATATATTGATAGTGCAATAATAATGGCAAAAAATAACTTAAATACAATAAGACCTTAATTCTTATAGAATATAAAGCGAAAATTTTCTTAAATTATTACACTTTAATCAAAATTAATTGCTCACCTATTCTATATTTTTATTTTAGGTTATTTATAGTATTGAGGGGGGTTTGCCTATTTTATTTGATTATAATTTTTTGCAAAAAACAAGCCTAACAGCAATTTTATTATTTATTTACCAAGTTTTTTTTTATTTATAATAATTTAATTTTAGATATTTTTTTAAAACATATACAAATTAATCAAGAATATTGACGCAAAAAATATAATAATTACATTCAACTATTTATTTATATTATTACATCTTGTTCTCTTAGAATCGCTTATTAAAAATTAATTTGTATAATTAAAACAAAAGCAATTTTAATGTCTTTCTTCCGTTTCAATCTTAAGCAAAAAAAAAAACTATTTAGTCTATTATTAACAGAAAATATACAAGATTTTTTACTGTGGGCACGAACAATTAGATTGAACCTCTAAATTACACATTATTTTTGGAGGCATTTTTCTACGAACAAATAAGTTTAAAAATCAAACAGATTCACATTGAAATGATTTAAGAACAGTCCTTTCTGTGCCAAAACTTACCAGTCAAATACTAATACATTCACCCAAAAATATACTATGGAACCTCTTATGCGTAAAATTACTTGTTATACGATTAAAATCTCCTAAAACCATTTTTGTATAAATATAAATACATTTATATCATGTTTTCATTATAATTACTTGTTCGTATTTGTATTTTCGTACATATAACATTGATTTTCGGAATTTCGAAACCCTTTTCAAATAAATTGCAAACTAAAATCAGTAATTTTTCTGCCCCAAATGCACCACAAAAAAATTTTAATATTGAATTCTTGTGCTTTAAACAATATTTTGATATCAAAACGGCATATATTACAACAATTCAGCAATTATCTAAATATATTATTTACCGAAGATTTGTTGATCTGTATCTTTTTATAAATTGTAGATTTGAAATCTATTTACCAATCTAAAATATTTATAAACAAGTATTAACTTAGATAAAACCTTCTTTTTTATTTTTTAAGGTTTTAAGTAACAGATTTTCGATCGGGGTTATTTATATGCCCCAAAGATTTAGATTAAATTTTTATTTATTCGATAAATCAGTGCTTATAGGGCTAAATTTCTTGATTTTTAGAATTTTATACGTATTTTAAGTACTTTTATCATCATCTAAATAGCATAAATAATTATAACAGTAGTACTCGTTTTAATGATAAGTTTATTTTAACATAAATTGTAATTGCTAGTAAATATAATTCAAAAAATAGCCTAATGAATAAAAAATCCAAAATTGTGCTATATATACTGATAAAAACCATAAATTTAATTTTTCAGCTAAATTTGAACCTATTCTTATTCTTTTAAAAATTTCGCAACCCATAAATAATGTATTATAGAAAATGTATTTTGTAGTGTAATTATTTTATATGGAACTAATAACTGGTTTATTGAATATTGATTAAAAAAATCCCTTTTTATATAGCAAGCTTTACACACAATCAATGCTTTTATTATTATAATCATGAAGGTTATAAATAGATCTGAACTAAAAATCTTCTTTATATTTCTAAATAATCAGTATAGAAATCGAATTGAATCAAACAGTTTGTAAGACGTAACATATTTAAAACGCCGTAAAAAATACACATGAAAAAGCCTGACGAGTGTAAAAAGTAAGAAAACGCATATTCCTACAACGACGCTTGAAAAAATATCTAAAAACCTAAAATTTTTTCTTTTCCAAGTAAGATTTATATTTTTTTTAGTTGATAAAAAGAAATAAAAACCTCATGAAGTTATCATTAGACAGAAAGTTTTGTGCATACATACAATTATGTGCTTATATAAATGCTTCTTAACATTGTGGTTTCATAAAATAATGCCTAAAGATAGCAAAAATTCAAAATATAACAAAAAATGTTATTTATAGTAGTTACGAGTTTACTGGAAATATTGTGTTTCAATCAAATAAAAATCGGATTAAGAATTTATGATAACAAAAAAAAATTATCCCGATGTCTTTTAGTCCAAAGAAGTAAGTGTTATTGTTATTTTTATAGGAAAAATTAGCTTTTTTAGAATTTAAAAATATATGTGTAAATTAAATATAAATAGAACCATATAAAAAAGATACCTTAGGCACTGATAAAGATATGATTAAGGGAAGCATAAAAATTCAAATCAAAATAATAATTTAGATTAAGAAAAATGTTGTTATAGGGTGTTTTTTTTAGACTAAGATCCTACTTATACATGCTGACATTTGTTGCAAATGGTTAAAAAACGATTTTAAAAGAAATTTTATATGCTTTGATAAGAAAAAAGGCAATATACATAAAAATATGTAACTATATCAATTAATGCATATATATTCAAAAGTATCACATGTTTAAAAGTCTTTGGTAGGTATTTATAATGAAATTTACATAGAATCAATTTGAATAATATCATAACATTATATATAAAAAAGGTTAGAACAGAACATTCTTTTTTTATATTTTTCATAATTTTTATACTTTATTTCTCTTGAAGGATGATTTTTTTACGCCCCGGGAAATTCCTAGTGTTACCGTTTATTATAAAAACTTAAAGACTATCAATTTTTTGAGTTTTATGGATAAAAAATATCAAGGCGAAATATTATGTTTTCTGACAGTAAATTAAATTTAATAAAAAAATATACAAAATTTAAAGATACTTGCACCAACAAAATAATTGTTAATAAATGAAAGTGAATTATTAAATAATAAATAACGAGATAATATATATTACCTCTGGTAAACGACTGAAAAACACTATATATCATAAAATTAAAATATCTTAAATGTGTTAGAAATAATTTATAATCTACTAATGGATTTTTATATTATTAAGGCACCTTTTTATAATTCTAATTGTTTGTTTTTATGCAAAGTCTAACATAAAAACCAATATTTAGGCAAATTTTATTATATATGTGCTTTAATAATATGGAATAGAAATTTATATGATTCTATGAACTTAATACATATGGGAATATACAAAAATGTAAATTTAAAATACCAGAATATTTTTCTTGAATTTAATACAATGGGAATTATAATAAAATCTCTTATTTGACTTTTTTTGTGCTATATAAAAAGATAAAAAGCATACTCTATTTTATAAATGTAAAAAAGGATAGTACAGGGCATAAAAATAAGATTAAAAACGCGTGTTATAAAAAGTGCAAATATTAATGTTTCATATAAATAAAATAACACTTAATAGTATCGTATTTGAAAAAAAGAAGTAAAACAAAACCTTTAAGAAAAATAAATACTGCCAAAATTATATTATTTTCGCATTTAGTTCCGAAAACACCACACTAAGATATAATGTGTAAATCAAAAGCGAAATATTCTCAACATAAAAATTTATAGTTCGGCAACTTTGATTTTTTAACACAAAGTCATGCAATATTTTTCAAACATACCAAAAATTTTGTACAAAAAAAGTGAAATAAAAAAAAAGATTAATTTTATTCTTTTTTTTGCTGCATATGGACAGTTCTCAGGTGAATTTTTTCGTCATATGAATATGCAGAAAGCACGAAAAATCGTTTGAATTTAAGTTTGATTTGTCTAAAGCATCTTTTATTACCATAAATACATTTTTGTTTCTATTTCAATCGAAATTACGAAGCTGAAATTCGAAAATTTCAGGTGCACATAATACTGTTGTGAAATATTTTATATATGTGATGGCATTAATAGATTCAATTTGTATTTTCGAGAAATTATCATAAAAGTTATACATTGTTTGCTTATTTACACGTAAAAATATATTTATGATTATGTGCAGTAAATCATTAAAAAAAATTTTTTCATTTAAACTATAAATATATCCATAAAACACAATCCTAACAACCTGAAATATCTATATTCAATCACAAATAAACTTTCTTAAACCAGTTCAAATATCTTTTTTAGCCTATTTTCAAAAATAAAATCCAGTCTAATAATTTTGACATTCGATTCATAAAGAAGTAGATTTCTGCAGTATATACAAAATCCGAAATAGTTTTTTTTATAAAGAGTTGAGGCGAAAATTTCAGTATATTTGGTTTCAACCATATTTTATAACACAAAAACAATAAGTAAAAAGATAAATGTGCAGTTTATTTTTTATGCATGTTAATATACAATATACACTCAAGTATACTTTTTTTTATTGAACGCTGGGACCATGAAAAATATTTTTTTCATTGAATCTATTTTTATCGATTATTTTCGATTTATCTTTTTTCCTAAACCGCTTAGTTAAACTAGTCTGGCCAGGTTTTTTTCTTTTATCCAGTCTAATAATTGTTGTAAAAAATTCTTCTTTTCCCGCTTTTTGAGTATATATTATTTATTTAATTTATTGGATGTATAGCGCACAGCTTTTGGCACAAATTATCTTCAGAAAGTGGTTTAAATAATAATGTTGGCGTATATTTGTGACTTTAAGCCTTGTTATATATTCTTGTACATATTTTATAGTTCTTGGTTTAGAAGTCTGGCCGAATCCATGGTAATATAATTCTTTAAAACGGAATACATGAGCCTGGACCATTTAATTGTATACATATCGCTGCCATTATTGTTATTTGTGCATTTATATAAGGTAAATAGTAAATTATTGGTTCCATAAAAATTATATTATCCTTCTGAAGCTTTCAATTGGATTAATAATTTTCCTTAAGTGGCAAGAATTATGCCCCATGGAAAAGAAAAAGGTGATTTTAACACAAAATTCATAAATATAGCTATATAAATATCCATTGAATTTATATTTTCATATGCATAATGTTGTATATAAGCATCATATAAGATATGCATATACGGCATGTTTAATCCTTATGATTATTTTGATTCAAATTGTATATAGTTTTTATTTCTTGTTTGACCATCATGTTTATAGTTTAAAGCATGATTTTCGTCAGAAAGATTAAAATCCATCCAGACACCATCAATTATATACAATTTATCTTTATTTGTGTTTTCATAAGAAATATGTTAAGGAGTTAAAAATTCAGGACGAAGTAGAAGCATACATGCAAGCTCTAACACTTAGTAAGACACTTGAACTCATCCCATTTGAGAGAAGAAGAGCAGTGTATGAAGATAGTTCTAGTGAAATTTTCAAAAGATGTATCAAGGTGTTTTGCAATATTCCCAATAGGCCGAACACGTCTAAATTGATAAAGAGAAATTTAACCCATAAATAAATATTAAATTGTATTCAAAAATTTTATTAAAAAGGTTTATTTAGAATTGCAACTTGAAGATAAATATATATTTTAATTTATTTAATGTTCAATAATTCTATTGTTATTTTATCTATTCAAAAGGGTGCATTAAGTAAATTAGAAGACTTAAATACACAGCTCATGCATATCTAGATTATAGCGGTGAATTCAAACAATTTACCATATAAGTCATAATTTCATGGTAGGGAGATAATTTTAACGTCTTAATTACATTTAATCTGTATAGGTGGTATTTTATTTCTAATTTCTGTATTTAGATAAAATACCATATGCGGTATGTTTTTCCATATTCAGATATTTGATCCATTTTCTATAAATTTCTCGAATAATTACGTATTTAATTCATTAAATTTAAAAACGTTGTTTCCCATATATTTTATTTTTGGCTAACCCCCTGTAATGATATATCAAAATTTATATATATTTTTTTTATATGTCTGCTACACATTCAGCACTAATGATAATCAAAATACAATCAATACTTCAAAAACTAGGATCAATATTATGCAGTATATTCGACATTTAATGACGTGTGGATTATGCGGTAAGGCGGAAGATGAAGAGCAAATTATAAGCAACGAAGTACCAATGTCCGAAAATACAATAGATGAGGTGAGTTTTCAACAGATAGAAGATTTTAATGATGATCTTAATCATTTTAGACCAGAAGATACGATTCTGAGGCTAAAATAGGTGCGAAACACATATCGGAAGTAGTAAAAGTTTCTTAATAAATAAAATTTATAAAATTTTAACTTGTTTATCAATAGAATAGTTTTTATCCCTTTTGCGCATTTAATTTCTGAATTTTTAAATAAATTTTAAAGTATTGGCAATTTTAAAGAGTATATCCATTAGATGATGTAAATTATTTCTTGAAGTTGAAAAAAATAGCTATAAAATGTATCATATCCTAAACAATCAAAATTTTTTGTTTAATAATATAAATAACTGCTTTTATAATGAAATCACCATCTTCAATTTTTAAAAAAATATAATTAGTTAAGACATATGTTTATACTGCCATGGTACAAATATTTTTTTGTGAATGCACTAAAAAGCTAGCCTATAGTAGATTTTATTTATATAGCACACCCCCATTTCGTAATAAATAAACGAAGCAAGATGATTAAATGAAAAAATAATGCACGCTTGTTATGCATTTGTAAAGGTTAAAACCTTTAATTTGGAATAAATGCAATATAATTATTATAAAACGAATATTTTTTGGTTTTTGGATTTTTTAAAAATAAACGACTGACAATAAATTTACTTGACTTATATTTTTTAACGTCAACATATTATTTATGGGTTGTTCTGGTTGCCAGCATTTATATTTCACCAGTAAAACCATCTATTCGTATTAGAGAAGATTCGGAAAATACATCTTTCATCATCTTTTACCTATTCCATAAATTTAGTCATTTAAAAAATTATCATTTTATGTGTTTGTCTCGATTATATTATTTGTGTAGATTCATCAGCTTCGGTTGAAATTTATCTTTTTATATATGACAGATGATATGTTGTTCATCGTACCATACCATTTTATATGTAAATTAAAATTTTTATTTCGTAATGTGGAAATGAGGCTGATTTCGCATGCTAGTAAATAACATTTTCAATTTAACCCTTTCCAAATTATTCGGTGAATTTGGTAACCGACATTAAATTTATATTTAGTCATTTTTATTTGTTTGAACAAAACTTTAGGAAGCTCCGTATAACGGATTTGGTTAATTATTAATTCAGCCTAATCATTTTTATAATATTCCCAAATTTATATTTTTCTTTTAAGACTATTACTTCGAGTGTTTTACTCAATACCGTCGGTTGCATATGCTTCATTTGGAATTCATAACACCTTAATATGTAACTTATGGTATTTTCGGATCACGCCATTCAATGTTTTAAGCACGATACTATTTGTGTTTGGCAATTGTGTATATGTCATAGTAAATTTATATTTTCATTTTCTGTATTAATCAAGTTATTCAAGCACATTCTTTTTATTTACACTAATATATTCAAGCTTTTTTTATGGTTTAAGTATAAATTTTGAAGGGGTTTATTATTTAATTGGTTTCAAGCATTGTGCTTTGATGTGTGACTATGGGTTCCTTATCATTCATATTTAAAAAACCAATTTATTTAAAAGTAAACACACCGACAAAGGGGGGGGGGGGCTACTATGATTAAAAAGATAATCCATAATACATTGACATGACGGGATAAAAAAAGAGCTTACGTTTAAATATTTTAGCTTTCCCCCATTATTAGAGAAGTTCCACACTTTTCTTCAATAATATAGGCAATTGTGGGGTGTGGGTGCATTAGATTCCTTCAGCGATGAAATGTAAACATGAATAACCCTTTATCACCATATTTTGAAGGCCGTTTATGAAGAAAAACTCCAATCCACGGAGAATACTGGGCGACAAGAAATACGGGGGTAATTTTCATGCTTGATGCAACAGTTAAAGAATAGTCTAAAGTAATTATAAATTTTCTAAATATTAAGGCAAAAACATAAATTAATCAATTAAACCTCGGATTTTTTTAATTATGAATATAACAATGAGTTAGGAATACCGATAGAAGCAGGGGTTTCTAAAAAACCATTAGGATGGAAAGATACTTTAACAATAATTCTTCGAAATTTAAGATGTATAGAGGATAATCTTAAGAGAATGCTATAAAAATAAGCATAAATACGACATATTCTTTAGATCCATCATATGTTCTATTTTTCTAAAAAAGTGCAATAAGACAAACCAAAATAAAAATAAAATATAAAAAAATATATAATATATAATTCATAGAAGTTTTATACAAATATGTACCACATGTTTAACATGATGTGGTTTCCCAATATTATAAAATACCTTTAAAAAAAAATTGAAGTTTCAAACCAAATCATCGGATGAATTTAAATATAATACAGAGGAAAGGTGTTGGACCCATAAGTCTTATAAAAAAGAGAACCATAGAAGAAAATATGGGATAATAAGAAATATCCAAAAGAAAATTAAATTTTTTTCACGCAAAAATAATCAATATGAGTTTTAGGAAGAAGAATATCTAAAGTTATAAACAAAAATAAAATATCTAAATTAAAAATAAGTTTTTTTATATTAGATATAATGCACGGAATAGTTAATTGTTTTATTTACCACTTTTATACTATACTCGTGAGCAATAAGTTATTTAAATAAAATATGATTTAAAGCTAAAAATTATATTCTTCGTGTATGGTTTTGATATTTACCCATTTCATCTATCTTTCTTAAGTTCTTTTCTTGATATATTATTACTGTAATCCATTTTATGTTATTATATGCATATATTGTGAAAAATTACTCATTAAAAACCAAATAAAAAAAATTGGGCTAAATAACTCATATAAGTATGCATAGTAAAATTTTCTTTAATATTCAAACGATATTTTTAGATATGAGCGCGTGATAAGTGTATTGAATAGTTTATTTTTTTATTAACGCAATACATACAACAAACTAATTCATAAATTAGACTCATTTTGTTTATTAAAAAATTTGAAATATTTTTTTGACTATCTTGATATTTTTACAAACTAAAAATGAACTAATTCGATTTCAATAAAATAAAATAAAGGTTTCCAAAAAATTTATTTCAAACTACAGAAATCTACACCAATAAAATCGATTATCTTAAATAAATTATGAAATAGGGATGTTACAACTTAATAGTGTCGACGTAAAAAAAGCCACTATTTTATATGATTTCTGGAGAGAATATGTGTGGTTGGATCCAAATGGTTTTATCATAGATTAATTTATTTATGAATTAATTTTTGATTTGACTTTTATATTTTATCAAACAGATTGGGAAATACAATTCTTGAAGCAAACTTCATCAATACCTTGTACTATCTCTTCCTCTGCTATATCTTCATCGACACTCCTTTTTCCCCCCAAGACTTATTAGTTCAAGAGGCTTTCTCAATCATATGGTCAAGGGTGTTTTTATTATTATTTAATTTAGCCCATTTCAATTTACAAAATATTCATTTCAGTCAAGAAAGCGACAATGATGATATTTTTTGTAAAATATTAATGTGATGGTAATTACACGAGAATTTTAACAGTTGTATAATGATTTTGATATTTTATCGGTTCCTTTAAATTAATTAACCCTTTATTTAGTACTTTTGAGATTTAAATATATGTTTTTTACTTTTAATTCCCTCTTTTTAAAAAATATAAGAAAATTTAGTTCACAATTTCAGTATATATCAATAAATATATTGATTTTTTTGCCGAGCCATATGTTATAACTTGGAATGGTGCGCTTCAAAATAACATAGGTTTTATTTTAATTGTTTGGGAATACCAAATGAAGCTTATTACAAACAAAGGCATTAAAGAAGAAGATTGATAAAATAATGAGATTTAAAGAAGTTACAGCGAAATATTTTCTTAGGCTAGTTCTGAATTTCAGCTTATAAAACTATCAATAGCTCAAAATTTTAATTAAGCTATAAATAAAATTTTATTTTCGATATTAAAGATTACAGAGATTTTAGAAATCGATTATTTTATCATATAATTTCTAAAATCATAGATTTGCTAGAAGAAATATAAATATTATAGCACCAATGAATATAAACACCTTCACTTTGAAAATTAAAATAAAAGCTAAAAATTGAAAATATATGATCACAGTTTACCGTGCAAAAAAAGATGTTGCTCTTCAAGTACATCAGCTGAACGTAGGGTGCTAAAAATTATTTCAAACACACAATAAGTCTTTCGAATGTCGATTTAGCTACAAAAAATACATTATGTTTGAAAAGTATATCAGCCCGTAATTTATGTATAAAATTTTTGGAAGTATTTAAGATATAATCTTGAACAAATAAATAAAATAGCGTGGGTTTTTCTGTTAATTTTTTTTATTGTTGAGAAAATAAACATATTTTTGGCTCTAAGTATTTGCTTCTGCATGAGAAATTTTTGTGGATTCAATAAAAAAAGACTAGAGCCAATAATTAACTTTGGCTTATTGGATTTTTTTTCTAAAAAATTCATTTAATATGTGAATTCTTAAGTCAAAAAAGAGAACTAAAATTTATATAATGTGATAATGCCCAGATAAAAAAAATATACCAGAAATGATCAAATAGAATGATGATTATTAGATGAAAAAATAAAGCAAAAAGTAGCAAATTGTATAATATATGTATAATGCTATACAAAAAGTATCAAATGGAATGATAATATATGTATAATGTTACACAAACAGTATCAAATGAAATATTAATTTATGTATAATGTTACACAAACAGTATCAAATGGAATGATAATATCTGTATAATGTTACACAGAAAGTATCAAGTGGAATAATTATGATTAGATGAAAAAAGAAACGAAAAAGTATCAAATTGTATAATATATGTATAATGCTATACAAACAGTATCAAATTGTATATATCAATGTATAATGTTACACAAAAAACATCAAATTGTATAATAGTTGTATAATGTTACACAACAAGCATCAAATTGTATAATACCTATATAATGTTACACAGAAAGTATCAAGTGGAATAATTATGATTAGATGAAAAAATAAAGCAAAAAGTAGCAAATTGTAAATATATGTATAATGTTACACAAAAAGCATCAAATTGTATAATGTATGTATAATGCTATACAAACAGTATCAAATTGTATTATATCAATGTATGATGTTACACAAAAAGTATCAAATTGTATAATATATGTATAATGTTACACAAAAAGTATCAAATTGAAAATAATATCTGCATAATGTTACACAGAAAGTATCAAGTGGAATAATTATGATTAGATGAAAAAAGAAACGAAAAAGTATCAAATTGTATAATATATGTATAATGCTATACAAACAGTATCAAATTGTATATATCAATTTATAATGTTACACAAAAAACATTAAATGGAATAATAATACCTGTATAATGTTACACAGAAAGTATCAAGTGTAATAATTATGATTAGATGAAAAAAGAAGCGAAAAAGTATCAAATTGTATAATATATGTATAATGCTATACAAACAGTATCAAACTGTATAATACCTCTATAATTTTACACAACTAGTATCAAATTGTATAATAGTTGTATAATGTTACACAACAAGCATCAAATTGTATATATCAATGTATAATGTTACACAAACAGTATCAAATGGAATAATAATACCTGTATGATGTTACACAAAAATATCAAGTGTAATAATTATGATTAGATGAAAAAAGAAACGAAAAAGTATCAAATTGTATAATATATGTATAATGCTATACAAACAGTATCAAATTGTATATATCAATGTATAATGTTACACAAAAACATCAAATGGAATAATAATGCCTGTAACATGGTAAACTAAAAGTACCAAATGGAACAACAATGATAAGTTATTTTTGACAAACTTTGAATAGATTGTGTATTGGTATTGAATTTAAAAGGACCGAAATTAAAGTTTTTATGGTATTATTTTATCTGCAAAGTATCTGCTACGAATGGAAATAACTTTTACTGTACAAATATTTGTGTTATTTGTGAATTTTAAGAATTTCCCTCTGTTGTAATATGGTTTAGTATCAGATGTTTTATTTTGAATGCTATTTTTTGGGCAGATAAATTAAGCTAAGTGTCAGAATTTGCTTCGTTTATCCTAGACTGAAGGCATGTATCCTATTTAACATGCTGTTATATCCAACAAAGATAACTTTTAAGAATAGACATTAGGTTAAAATTTGGAGGTAAAATTATGGTTATAGATTCTGCACAACTAAAATAAAGATATTTTAAATTAACGTTTTATTATTTTTCAAGTATTATAGTTCAGTTATTTAAAGATTTTGTTGACTTTCAACATTTCCCAGAGAATTAGTTAATTGAGCCAATGCAGCGAAAGATAATGAGCCTAAAATTTGCGATGTAAATCTAAATAATGGTTTATACCATAATTCAGTTAATAATTCATCATTATCCATAAATATGGTAATATTTAACATCAAAGCTATAACTATATTATATAACATTGTGCATTTACCAGATGCATCAAGGTAAAGCATTGACCCCATAATGGTTAAGACCCCCATATTCAAATAATTCTCGAATCGCGCATCATTTTGCATATTGTTTGAATGATCATCTTTCCTTACGAAATATAAAACCATTTGTATTACCGGAAATCCTATAATTAGAAAAATAAATGATCTTGAAATTTCATGCCACAATTTATTCTCCAAATCTCCGCATATGATAACGCGAAAGTAATAATAACAAATAGTGGCAACGTGAAATACCATTGTATAATTAAAACATTTACGAGAGAACTTCACGGGCCAATTCACAGACATTGTAAATGAGTGCGGTAATTCTGGAATTTTTTTCAAATGCATGAAATATCTAGCTACAGATCCACTTATTGCTCCCATTGTTAAGATGTAGGTGAATGATGAGAATAAAAACAAGCTCAAATGAATCGATAATGTAGCCAAGTAAACCAAGGAAAGATGATAATATGATAGTAATTCTATTGAATCCACATCAAAATCTACATCTGATGAATCGTTTGATTCATTTATGTATACAATCCTATTCATTCTATGTGGGTTGTAAATATTCTTCTTGAATTTTATATTCTTGTTTATATGTGAACTGATCACCGATAAAAGACTATTTTTAATATCTTATATATATTTTCTATTATTGGTTAGATTCTATTATCAAATCATTTGTAGTCGAATGTTCCAGAGAAAGATCTATTTTATCAATATAATGTCGACAATCGTATCTTGAAATAAATATAAAAATGCCGGAACAAAAAATCAAAGAATCTAACAAATAGTAATTTCATCTTGAATTTTAGAAAATTATATAATTCAACAAACTGTTTTTGTCTTGAATTTATAAAAAAATTAATAATTCAACAAACGGTAATTTTGTCTTGAATTCACAAAAAATTAATTATTCAACAAATAGTAATTTCATCTTGAATTTTAGAAAATTAAATAATTTAACAATCTGTAATTTTATTTTGAATTTATAAAAAATCAAAGAATCTAACAAACGGTAATTTTGTCTTGAATTTTAGAAAATTATATAATTTAACAATCTGTAATTTTATTTTGAATTTATAAAAAATCAAAGAATCTAACAAACGGTAATTTTGTCTTGAATTTTAGAAAATTATATAATTTAACAATCTGTAATTTTATTTTGAATTTATAAAAAATCAAAGAATCTAACAAACGGTAATTTTGTCTTGAATTTTAGAAAATTATATAATTTAACAATCTGTAATTTTATTTTGAATTTATAAAAAATCAAAGAATCTAACAAACGGTAATTTTGTCTTGAATTTTAGAAAATTATATAATTCAACAAATAGTAATTTTGTCTTGAATACCATAAAAAAATAAGAGAATTTTTAAAAATAGAAATTCTTAGCATATCAAGAATCCAAAAATTGTGTTGGCATCTTATTTTTCATAAAAAACTAAAAATTACTTTCATTTAAAAAAAATTAGACACTAAGCTGGTTTTAATTTATTGTAATAAATACAATTTATATTATAATTACCAGAAAAAAATATGCATTTTACTCTTTCAAATCATATTATCACATCCTTGATACATTAAAAAAATTCTTACCACAAAAATTGCTTTTGAAACATTAGTAAACTTTCTTAAAAACAAATTTACTAGTTTTATATAAAGGAGAAAGTTATTTTCTACAATCTTGTTGTGCACAGAACTTAATCTATCGTTATTTCACCCAATCTTGAATCTACTTTAAAGAACCAATAATTTATAAACAAAATCTTGTAATCGATAAATTTATAGAAATTACAATTAATCTTCTTTTTATTAATCGATTTAAAAGTTTTCAAAATGGAAATAATTGGATTTATTTGTGAATGTAACCATTTCTTGATTGTACAAACATCCAATTAAATGACTCTAATTTTAAATGTTCCTGACCAAGCCACAGATTACAAGTAAAAAATTGAATTGAAATATACTTTTATAAACCGCGAATGGCTTTCATTTTAATTTTTAGAAAAATATATTAACAAAAATACATGTAATTTTTTTATTTTATTTTAATAACTTTTTTTTGATTTTACAGAGACGAATACCGCTATTGAAAGCCATGGAAATAACATAATTTAGAATAGAAATATATTCCTTTTTAGTGATAGTAAAACAGATGAATCTTAAGTAACTTTCAAGTCAACGACGATAAGTTTTTTAACTGCAAGAGGCGAATTTATATAGGATACATTGGCGTTAGGATTTTATAAGACATGCTATTATATCGTAGAATTTCATTTGAAAATCCGGTAATATATGTTTACGAAAACACTGAATTATAAATTTACATGAATATTTCTCTATTCCATTGAGAAACCAAAGTTTACGAATTCATTTATACACTTTTTTAACACTTAGCAGACTAAAAGCTCTTAATTCGATATATTGTGTTTATAAATAGAAAATAAATAAAAAAAATTTATTGTTTTATGTATCGTGCTCACAATTTAAATTAAATATTCGACATCACGCGTTTCTAATCAATAAACTAAAATAAGCGAAAATAATAAATTACATGCGCTATTGTAAAAAATTTATTTATTATTAATTCTGAGCCAAGTAATATATATATAAAAATGAACCAAAAAAATAAAAATATTGATTTTAATCGGCCAATCTGCCACATCGAGCATTATTTTTTGTTTAATCTTCTTATGGCATAAAACCCCTTCTGCACGGCAAAAATTAAGCCAAAAATGATGCTTGTAAACCGTCACAAATTAACCGTTAATTGATTTTTCAATGGTTTTTTTGTGATTTATATCCAGAAAATATTATTATTGAACACACAGAGCTCTTAACTGTTTTTAAAATAAGAAAAAGTATTTCCTGGCGATTATTATTTCAGCTTTGCGTCTTTAATCGTTGCAAATTGATTGCTTATTGAACTTCAAAAACATACACCCTTTCTTGCCATTCCTCGATAAGATTATAAACTTTCTAATCATTCTTAATTGCACCATAATTATAAGATTGAAATAGTCAACTAATAAATTAAAATCTGTTTCATGAATAAATTTGTTACAGTGTTTTTATTTGGTATAATATATGCACCTAGATCCATTATATTCGATATTATTATAAAATTTTGCGAAGTTTTATAGTAAATTGTTGTATGTTATATTATAATCCTCATGAAATGTTTCAATTAATTGTATAATTCTAAAAAAAATGTATTAGCACATTGAAATTCGATATTATCATAGAAAATTGCGAATTTTTAATATAAATTACTACAATTGATTGCATAATTCTAATTCTAAAAAAACCAATATATTAGCACATGTGAAATTCCGAATTTTTATAAAATATTGTATACTTTATATAATAAATTGTTGCGATCGATTGCATAATTCTAATAAGATGAATGCATTAACACCTATGAAATTCCTAATTCTTATAAAATATTGCGAATTTTTATAATAAATAATTACAATTGTTTACATAATTCTAGTAAAAAGAACGTATTATCGCCTTTACATTTTAATATTATTTGTAAATATTTCTATTCAATACTCACACATAATCATAAAACTGTAAAGATTGCTGGTATTGGATATTTTTTGAATAAATTATTATTGATTATATAGCTCCATATAATAAATGCATTAGAGCCTATTTTTGATACGTATTTTTATTAGACGTTCACACATAATCATTAAACTTTTTTTATTTCTAACATTTCATTCTTAAAGAATAAATCGCTGGTATGTTTTAATATCTAATAAAATGAATAATCTTTGGCAAAGATTGATTTTACTATTGTCGTAATTAAAATGTTGTTTCGGGTAAAGAAGATACTTTATAAAAATGTATTTATTTATTATTTTCTGATGTTGATTTTACATACTCATCTGACCCCTTAGAAAGGATCACAGCTTATATAGTTATTATTGGAGGTAAACGTGGCGGGATCACCATATTATATTGAAGGGATCACGACAACTATATTCACAAATATTTTATAAAGAAATTTTACAAAGATAATATTACTTAGACCAAGTTTTCTACATTTAGATCTTAGCAGCAATCAATATTACAATTAAGTCATTTTAAATATGGCCGATTACTGCTGACGAGAGTATATGCCTCTTAAATATTTTTTATAAAACATTTATTAAATTAATCGAGTTCAATTAAATTTGCTATTGCCGGTCGTGTAAACAAAGATTAAGCTGAGCAGGTTGGGCTTCGGCACTCTAATACGGGCACTAAACAGTGTAATGCACAAAAAAACACTTAAAAGATGCCAATTTTATACCACCTGCACTGATAGTGAAACCACAACACCAAAAGCTATGTAAATTACATTAAATCACCTTTTTGTATCATAAAATATAATTGGCTTTTGTGCTAGTTTAATCATAAACATATATTCCTAATATTTTTTATATCTCGTCAATTTATTCTTCGGTTATATCTTAAGTCTAAATACAAATTACTCAATAAAGAATTACCACAAAATTTCATGAGAATACAAAAAAAAACGGAATATTTCTCTTCTTTTCATACGATCACCTTGAAAAATTAGTTCAGTTTAAGGACATAATAATAACTGAATTTCAAACAAAAAATATCACATTATTAGTATGATGGAGTTTTTTATTTGGCAAATTCTGTTTTTATAATCTAAAAAACCTTTTTTTTTCTGTTTTATATCTTAATGTGTGTGCATTTTGACCTTGGTTTTTTAAAATATCATTTAAAGTAGTATAAATATTACCATTTTTGCGAATCCTCGGCAATAAAACTCTTATATAAAAAATTATGAGAATCTATAATAATGTTTTTCAATATCAGGGACTCTAGAGCAGTTTTAAGACCTTCGAGTGATCTTTTTTGTTGGTTCCCAAAAAATATGAGCCGCATAGAGATTAAAAAATATATTTTTCCAGAATAAAAGCTATTTTTGTCAAAATAAAAAGTCCTTCACATATCTAAAATAAAATTCTTTTTGTCCATAAAAATAATAAATAACTTTGTAAATACTTTATTTTGCCGAAAAGTTTTCGTATAAATCATATTCATAAAGTTTATCTCATGGGCTTAAAATAATTTAGGGTAAAAATATAGCATGATTTCTTGATTCTTTAAATGCAATATCTAGACAAATATAGAGAACAAACTAATATAGATGGCATTTAGCCTTATATTACGGATTAAAACATGTATAATGGGCAGCAAAGACATATAAATTCTCTTTATGCCATCTAATAGCAACAAATAATAAATTAGGATACTAAAAACTAGATTTCTATTTCATAACTTTTTTTAAAATTTAATAGAATATTTTATTTGCATAAATTCCGATGAATTTTATCTAAATAATAGATCTTTTGCAAGATAAGTATCCAAATTATTCATGAAATAAGATAAATGCAAAGATCTTAAAATTTCTTGGGAATTTAGATTCTATAAATTATAAAATAAAATAAATCATCATAAAATGAAAATTTTCAAACATTCAGGAATTCTTTATTTATTTATTCATTAGGCGAAATACCTAAAATCTTTTTAAAGCACTCAATACAAATAGTCAATCGAGTAATAGATTTATATATAAGAAAATTAAAAAAAATGATCAAAAATTTTATAAAGGTTTCTTCTTAAAGGAAGATAAAATGATTTTTGATCATTATGTTAGTATATAAACTTCAAATTTTTTAAAATATCATATTATGCAAGAGTTACAATACTGTTGTAAAAAAATCATAGTTTTAAAGTCTATTTTATGGGCGCTTACATATTTGAAAAAAAGCAATATATGCTAATTCTAGTTTTGATTCAGAAATTTGATGATAAAATCGTTTTATAACTATCTATTCACTGTACATATTTAAATTTTTAATTTTTTTCAAAATGAAATGAATTGAATCACCATAAATTTAATAGATTTTTGTACAAAATACTTTGATAATACCTGTAAATTCTGAATAATCTAAATAATATTCGATTTTAAATGAAAACTTCAGAGAAAAAAATCACCAAGCAAAATTAAAAAGATATTTAAAAGGAAATAAATATCTTACTTCAAAAAAAAATTAGTACTTACTTCGTAAAAATTGATGTATGTTCGTAGTAATATATATGTTTAATTACATTTACTGTATAAATTATTCTTCTCGAAATTTATATACGTTGCATGGAAGCAAACATCGAATATGTGCCTACTTACGCTGAAAATATAGGATTAATGCATTGTTATAATATAATTTTTATAAGTTATTTATCAAAGGTTTTTTCATGCAACACAAAAAAAGAAGGAGTTAACAAGTTCTTCTCATTAAATATTCATATTTTTAGCATTTGCAAAATTTATTGATGTTTCACCAATATGCTCTAGTCTGTTTAAACTAGATTTTTATTTCATGTATATCTTTTTTATGCTGCTAAGCAAATCTTTACTCTCGAAATAGTGAATATTGTATTTTTTTCGTAGTCGATATTTATTTTTAGAATTTTTGTCGTCCTATATTATTAGTAAAAAAAATTAACTATATTTATTTATATTTTATGTTAAATACTATTCTAATTGATGTTTCGTTCGTAATATAATTGTATGTCGATTCTATCAAGTAAAAAAACTAAAATGCGAATTTATCTAAAATATCAATAAAATAATCCAAAAATAGTTTAAAATTTAGGATTTCTTTTTATTTTGTATTTTTTGGAACTCAGATGAAAATTTACCCGTTGAATGTAATACTATAATTCATATTGATACAGTATAATTTTATCATATAAAGAAAAACTGTCTTTTTTTTTTAATAATAATCATAAAATATTTATACATTCAGTGTGTTACATGCACTAAAACTGACATGGATGGGTGATCTAGGGTTTGACAAAAGCTATCAGTTTTCAATTATTATTTGATGTTACATAACAAACAAACACCCTTGAAAATAATCTTTTGATATTATTGGAATATAATGGCTATATTATTATAAAAACTGTTTAAATTATACATCATATAATATGAGATATAGCTGGGTCCTTATCAAATATAATAACATTGCAATTTTTGTATAAAAATACCTATATGCAAGTTTCAAACTCTTGAAATAGCAGAAGCTCTTTGTAATTTTCAAAAAATATAAAAAAATAATATTATAAATTCTGTACATAGTAAATAAAATCACGGACAAAAAAAAATGAATGATTCAAATATTTGAAAATTAAAAAAATCATATAAATTTTTTTAAGCATAAATAAGGAGATTTTATTTTTTCTACGCGAGTGGTAACTTGTTTTTTACTGTTATAATAAAATGATTTAATATATTGCGGGTATATCCATAAAAACGACTTATAGTCTTGTCATATTTTATGTATATTATCTTGGAACATATAATTCGTTTTAAAGATCTAGATTTCTGCGCCTATTGTTTAAAATTAATCAAGTATCTTATATTCTCGCTTAAAAACCCATGTATCTTCGATGTATATGAAGAAATGAATTGCAAAAACCATAAGCCAATAAAAAAGCTTCAATTATGAACTAGCATGCCTGTAACTCTATGATTTATAAAAACCCATTTTGAATATGTACTTTAGCTTGTTATACAGAATGTAAATTAAATCGTATAAAACTACACTAGCACAAGATATAATGACTTTGCAGAATATAAAAAATTCTGAAATTTTAGTTGTTCTATTGTAATTTAATAAGAGAACCAAATTAAAATTGCACCTATAAATAGAAGTATCTAATCCCCGCAGCGAATATGGATAATATATAAAAAACTTCAACGCAGAATCTTCAATTAATATGATTATATGCTTGTATTATTCTCACTGAGGAATATTTTAATATACTTAAAAAGGTTATTAATTTCGCATAGTTGCAACTGATATAGATAATGCTATATACCGACTCACACCAAAAAACAAACTTTCAGTTTTATAGATACACCACATTGCAGCGCTTAAACAACTTTAATCTATTTTTGAACCCAAACACAGGTAATAAATCCTATATTTGCCATGATGTATGTTTCCCGAATCTTTATCTAATTTACATGTCATTTTAAATATTAAACGTTTAAAAATGTAACAAGCGTATTAAATTGGCACGTATATTTTCATTTAAGCTGTAAATATTTCCAATTGATCAGAATTTTATATTAACTATTATTAGTTTATAACCGAGAGCTTTTCTTTTTTTATCATCTTAAACTAGGATAATATTGAATCCGAATCCAAATAAAATTTTGAATTTTTTTCACATAAGATTGTTTTTAAATTATAATTTCTTAAATTATTGCTTATCTAAGTTGTATTGCAATAATATATTAATTTTAAAAAGAGTTAACTATTTTCTAGTTTGTTTAATAATTATTATATTTTTTGGGATATTTTCAGGCAATAATCATTTTCGTATGTTTTTTTTTAAAATATATTTGCTTTATTACTATAACACTATCGCAATAATCATGGAAATTATTTAAAAATCACGATTATTTTTTATATAGTTCAACTATTCGTAATAATGGTATTATTTAGTGTGCATTATTGATATTCTTTATTTCACATTGGTACGAATGTTGCTTGTTTAGATTATGTCTTATTGATTTGTTTTATTTATATTTGATTTAATTTATTAATTATTCGATTTCTATATAAATATAATCATTTTGTTTCATTTTTTTTTAATTTATTTTATAGTCTAGCAATTATCCATCCTCAATTTGATTTATATTTTTCTAAAATTTTACAAATTAAAAAATCACACTGCAAATAATTTTTTTATTAGAGGTCGAGATATATTATATCATCCTATGCTAAGCCCATTTTTTAAAATGAAAGATATCAGGTGTTCTATATTATCCCATATTAAGCCCAATTTTTTGTGAAAAAATTATTGGCTAGATATTATCTCTTGTGGCATAACCCATCGTATAAAAAAAATACATGACACTATAATCATGAACAAGGGATAAGAATTGGGTAATCTTTTGATTTTCACACTAAAGTATAAAACTTATGCAATTAAATTGTGTATGAATATTAGTCAATATGTGAATTTGAATAGGCTTATGTTCAACATTTTTTACATAGTCTCAGACTTAAAAAAACGAAATTACCTCACAGGTATTGCTTTGTCTAATTAACAATCGTAAAAAATATAGCGTTTAAAATGCTTTCAAAGCGATAGATTAATCTTGATAAATGTATTTTTTGTCCCCAAAAAATTTAACTCAGACATTATAAAAATTGTTTTTTTCGGATATACCTTCTTCAGACTCTTTAGGTTCACGATGTTTGTTTTTTGCTTTTCTTATGAATAAAATTTTGTATATGAATTAAAAAACTATAGGGAACATTATATGGCGCCGCACGCATTCATATCGAAAAAAAATTATAGAAAATTAAATTATGATCTAGAAAGATAAGTGTGGGTATTGTTTACAAATTAAATAGAAAAGAGGTTTCACTTGTTAAAAATACAGTATTTTTGATAAAAAAATTAAGATTATTAATTTCAATGAATTAAAATTCTATTATAATCCCATAAAATTCTATAAAGTAAAATATAATCAGGATTATCGGTATGATTTAAATATTAAAGATCCCTATTTAAGATATATAAAATTAATTCCTTAGTGATATATTTTATAGGCTGAAAATCACAGTATAAACACATTTTTTTATGGGATTAAAAAGCCCTTAACCTAGCACTAAATATCGGGAAAATAATGATGAATTATTATTTATGATGGCTGAATTTATTAAAAAAACAGAAAATGATATTCGTATAATTTAAAAGTTTCGCCTTCGTATACAACCATAAGAAAATATCTTGATTTTGTAGAGAAAATGTTATGACAAATTTCTTTTTTTTATTTTATCTAAATCTTGCAAACTTTTTGCTATTCAAAATCTTTAACTCTTTATTGAATCTAACTAAGTGTGTATAAAAACCAATTTGGTCAATATTATATTTAAAATAAACTAAATCTCATGGAAATTAAAATTATATTATCAAGTTCACGATTTTAAAAAAATCTTTATTTAATGTGGGTGTGATTCCAGAAGATTTATTACGCAAAAAAGCCATTTATGTGTTTTTTTTGCATTTGTGCCAGGACAATAAACAATTTTAACCTTTTTTGGCGCGAAATTGTCAAAAAAATTTATTTTAAATATAAATCAAACTATTTT
This sequence comes from Rhyacophila brunnea, assembly GCF_057557595.1. NCBI lineage: Eukaryota > Metazoa > Arthropoda > Insecta > Trichoptera > Rhyacophilidae > Rhyacophila > Rhyacophila brunnea. The sequence goes on from NW_028233352.1 coordinate 908,332, forward strand.
ACGCAATTATGACACAGTTTTTCGAAAAATGTTCTTTTTATTGCTTTCATCAGGAAAAAAACAAGCCTTATTTTAATTATTGAAATAAGTTTATGAATAATATATATATATAGCAAGGAGAAGAGGATATTTAATCAACAAAAAACCTGGTATATCTTAATATATATTCATACATTTGAAAAATCTTGTCGTATATTCAAAATTATAACGTGCTCTTTATAACTCGAAGATAAATAAAATTGTAAGCGTTTTTGTTGGCTGCATAATTTGGAAGATTGAAATATTAAATATTTTTGAATAAACCTTGAGTAGGGTTGCAAATTTGAATAGAAATTACTAGAATCAAGAAAATAAATTTCTATAACTAGAAAGGTACTAGTATAGAATAAACTAAGATCTGTTCATTTTTTAAATAACTAAAATAAGAAAGATAGCGTTAAAAACGGGAAATCGAATAAATACCTTTATAATTATTAGAAAAAACTAAGAAGATGGATTTTTTTGATTAGCTTGGTTCAATAAGAATATTTTCAGCGTTGAAATCCCTATAATATAAAAAAATATTTCTTGCTTTGTAGCACATTTAAGTTTCTAGATTTTTGTCTCTTTTAATCTGCTTTTATTTTGAATTAAATATACCATTATTCCAAAGAAATCAACATTTTACATGTGCACCATAAAAAAAAATAAATTTCACTTGTAATTATCTGAGAAAAAACTTTATTATTTTCAATAAATATGTTTTATGCAACTTTTTTTTGAATTAGAGCCTCAATTATTAACCAAGGAGTCTTTGATCATAGGATTATCAAGATCCTAGTAAATTTATTGTAAAAATATAATCGTAAATGCATTTTTTATAAACAGTAGGTGTAAATTTCACATTAAAAAATCCCGGGTAATATAGATATCACGACTCTATTTCGATTTTATGTTTTTTGGATGTTTAATTTATCATTTATATTTTTATGAGTCATGCTACCTTGAATTTCACCAAAGATTTTTGCGAATGAAAATCAATTTGTCTTAATTATGGCCTGATGACTAATTTTATAGATTCTAAAAAATTTAGATGTCAATCAATATGATCTTTGATTTCAAAATACGAAATTAAATAAATTTAAAATATATTTACCTTCCAGGGTTCCCAATAAATACTCCAGGGAAAAACACATAAAAATAAAAATCATACAATATCGAATTATTACGCCAGCCCCATTCATTATAAATTTTAATGCTAACTATAATGAAACTTTTGCATCTAATAATTTCCAATTTTATGATATTATTTATATAAATTAAAAATGAATATGACAGGTAATATTAATCACAGATACATCAAAATTTTAATTTAAACGTCAATACAGACAAACACCGAACTAAAAGAAGCACGAATACAGAATATATGGTCATATATGCCAGCTTCAAATTTAAATGAATCATTTCTATAAATGGAATGTTTAATAAAAATAAGTGATTGTGAATTTAGACAGGCATAGATAACAAATCCCTCAATTCATGGATAGACATATAAGAAAAATTCAAAAAAATATGTATGTCTCCAGTATGATCAATACTGATTCAAATGAAGAGGGCGAAGATCCTTTGGCGCATAAAACGAGTAGAAGTCTTTTTCGAAAATCAAAAGTGGATGAGCTAGTTGATGACTTTTATAGTAATATTTTAGATTGGTTTTCTAATAATATTTACTACGCCTCTGTCAACACCTTAAAAAGGTACGATTTCAATACAACAAAATCTGAAAGTTTGACCATACTACCAAGTGTATGTATTAATGCACTGCGTATCAGCCCCGAACACACTGATATTTGTATGGGCAACAGTAATGGTACTATTGTTTTCTATAATATAGAAAGTGAAAAGCAGCAATCATTTTCGCAACATAGATCGCGTATAGGCATAGTCGAATGGGTCGGTAATAACGTTCTTTGCAGTGGGGCACGGGACAGAAGTATCAAAATAATGGATCTTAGGGCGAAAGGTGAATTTCTATGTGTAACTAAACATACACAGGAAATATGTGGATTGAGAATAAATTGTGATGGCCTTTTGCTTGCAAGCGGCGGCAATGATAATAAACTAATGATACACGATATGCGATATTTAGTTACACCACTAAAGGTTTTTAATGAGCATAAAGCAGCCGTAAAGGCAATCGCGTGGTCTCCAAAAAATAGAAATTTACTTGTAAGCGGTGGTGGAACTGCCGATAAAAGCATAAAAATGTGGAACATTTCAAAAATAAAGTATTCTAATCGTAATCAAAAGAGTTCCGATCAAATAGAAGAGAATTATATCGGTTCAGAAACTGGTCATCTTGATTATGAATTTGCTGATAGCGAAGTAGATGATCCTAGTGATCAAGAAATATCAAGAAGTTTATTTGGTGAGCACGAAGAAGCTTCTGATCCTATTTTCGAGATTGAACGAAATATAATTTTAAATGAGAGAAAATACCTCAATCGAATAGAAGCGATAAAATGCCAAAATTTAATGATCAGATGCCAGTCGGGAATGGATCACGTCATAGGTAATTTTTATGACGGTGATATGGATGCCAATAAAAACATTGAACCAGAAGAAAAGTGCTTGATTAAAACTGTATATGGCGGATCTCAAATATGCAATCTATACTGGACGGGCAACGATGAAATTATTTCAACGACTGGTTATTCAAATCATGATATAAGAATCTATAATGAAAATCTAAAGCTCAAAAAGAAAATGTATGGCCATAGAAGCCGGGTTATACATTTTGCCATTTCAAAAGATGAAAAGTGTTTTGTCACTGCATCCACTAATTCTGAATTTTATTTTTGGAAACTGGATAATTTCGTGAAAAACCAAACAAATAGATTATAGACGCACATAATATTGAAAAAACTTATTTCTGGAAATATTGAACTTTGTTTTAATAATAAATGTATTTTCTAGATTTTTTTTCAATGTTTTTTATTTTTCTTCTTTAATTTTCCCAACATTATATATTTTCTAGGTATTTTATATTTATAGGCTCAATGTATAGTCTTAATTTAGTTTTTGTTCTCGAGCACAACTTGCTTGATTCCCTGCGCGCACAGCGTATTTATACTTAAGGTTATGTTCTTCTCTTCAATACCTTTCCACCTTTCGAGACCTATTAATTCAAGATTATTTCTTAATCCCAAGGTTTGTATATATGCCTCGATCTGATTGTGATATCTAGTTCTTTCGGGTAATAAATTTTCCAATCTTTATAAATATTTTTATTCGAAATAATACATTCACATTATAGAATCAATAATTGCTTTTTTCGGATTTGATTTTGAATAATCACACTAGGATGAATTATATCAGCTCTTTCGATATTTTTATTACGACTTAAACAGAAACATTTATAGTGTGAGAGATCATATTTCTGTTTTTTTAAAAAAATATTTACTGGTATTTCTCTCATCTAAAAATAATAGAAAAATGTAATAAAAAGCTTTATGAATCTAAAATTTATATGTTTTGAAAAGATTTCGGGAAGAAAAATTTATATAAATTTTGAAAAAGTAAAAAAGAAGAAGAATTGTCATCAATCATCTACACTATTGCAAATTCGATTTTCGATGAATAATTAGAATTACAATCATTGTGGACTTAAATTGCAGATTTATGACTTTAAGATCTTAAATTTTTGATTTCCAAAGTAGTTAAAAGTTATAACTCTAGCATATTTAATGATTTAAATTTCTATAAAATAGTATAGTTAGTATATATTTAAGCCTTTGAAACACTATTTTATAACATGTATTAATATTTATAATAATCTGAATTCTAAATTCCCCCTTTACTATAATTATTATTTTATCTTCACTATATGATCCTCCAAGTGCAAAATAATTCTATTCCTCTCTGAAAACTTATGGCCATTATAATTTTTTATATAACTATATTCAAGTGTATTTAATGCTTATTTATATGAATTATTTAATATTTATCTAAAATTGTAATATTTTTTCCGTATATTATTATAAACCTTAAATTATTATTTTTTATTTATTTCAAATAATTATTTTTAATGATATTTCTTGATTTAAAAATATTTAAAAGGTTTCGAAAAATATAATAAGCTCTTTTAATAACAGCTTAGTAAACTTAGCAGACTTAAGATAGTTGAATTTCGAATCCTTATCTTTAGTTTTATGATTTTATAAAGTACACTAAAGATATTTCCAGAAAAACTAAACAATTCTTTATGGCACAGGAGATATGATACACTTCCTCCAAACCCCTTGCAGCTTGATAAAATAAAATGTGCGCAAAAATAAAGACCATAAATAAAAAATTGGAAATGAAAAGATCCATAAATAGATCTTTGAAATGTGAAATATTATGAAGAGCTTAAAATCTCTATTAGAAAATATCCCCACCCAATTCATTTTTCATAAATTCACTGCATCTTTTCTGAAATTATGGTTTCATTCCCCAGTAAATATTTTTGATTATATACAGCAGCGTTGGATCTTAATAATATATTTATCAATCATAGGAGATAAAAAATCCACTCAATTCCCAGAAATTTTTATAAAAATTATTAAGAATATACTAATTACACTTCCACGCATGGCCTTTATAATGAACTGTGTTGTGGTTTCAAAGCCTAGAAACATTACATCTATAAATATTGAGCTTAGTTTTGATCTAGTTCGCCTTTTTATAAGGTTTAGTTTTGAAATTGTATATGTTTCTGCAGACTAAAATATGTCTTTTCTTTGTTTTACTTTCTTCAACATGATTATAATTGGCCAAAATTTATTTAGTTGAACTAATTTCTTTATATATATTACCTAGTTTGATATAATGTGAAATTGTGGGCATTTTTGCCAAAATATAGTTTTATCTTTATATTTTTATAGCGTATTATAATTTTTATGCGGCCCAAAGATTTTTTTATATCGTTATCAATGATTGTATCAGTGAATAAAATCGCTCTTATGACTAAAATCCACAAAAATCCCTTGATATATTCCATCTAGTATTTTATGCTTTACCATGATATAATTCTCCATATTTTTCTATTATTTTTTGATTTTTTTTCCATGATTTTTGTTGGAATCAAATCATCTCTTTCACCAGAATTTAGTAAATCACAGAAAATAAATGATTCATAAATTGTGTAAAATCAACTGAAACTTGTGAATATAGATAAATATATATGTTTGTTCTCATAAAAGGTATCTGAAAGAACTCGAAGTAGCCAACCAGATTGAGGCATTATACAAGCCTTGGGATTGAGAAAAACCCTTGAATTATTAAATCTTAAACAGAGGGTGGTATTGAAGAAGACTTAGGAGAGGAGAAAATAGCCGGAAGTATTTATACGGTGTGTGGACGAGAGATCAAGCAAGTTTTGCTTGAGAACAAAAACTAAAATTTAAACAAATAATTTAGCCCTAAAATAAATAAATTTAATCTTTATCAGGTATGATAATCTATCAAAATGTATGTATTGATATGAAAGCATGTATATGATCGCATATATCATCATAAAAAAATCGTAGACACGATGGATATTCTTTGATAAAACTAGCTAACAACGATCCCAAAAAAATTAAACACACTAAAATTATAATTACATATAAAAAATCAAGCAAAATTGTAAAGATTTTACAGATGAATCATCGTAGAATGACTACAAATAGACTTGGACAACATCAAATCATCGAATGATAGTCTTTAAGAAAAATCAATGAAAAAGCCATAAATACATCAAATAAATAAATTAAAAATCTCGAAAATTACATTATTGTACGAAGTTATCACAAGATATACAAATAATAAACAATATAAAACAATCAAAGACTTGTATTAATGCTAAATCGAGCATGAAATTACATATTCTACATTCCTTAATAAAGTATTAGAAACAATGATTGATACTGAAGAATAAGCAATTTAAAATTCTACTTCTTACATCTAGCTTAGGCCTTCAATATTTTGATATTTATTTGCATAAAACTTCGAGTAACTTTAAATTATATTTTAAAGCTGTGAAAATTGTATAAAATTAATTTACATCATGAAAGTTGAGATATAGTCAGAAGATGTATATAAAATATATGAGTTTACAATAAGCGAAGTTCGGATTTTGTTTATTCTACCATTAGCTGTAATCAATGTGTAAAATTTTCCTAAATAAAAATTTAAATGATCATTTCACGGTTTGTAAATCTTTTCGTAATATCATCTAATCATTATTGATTATATACGATAAAAAGTTGATTTGTTAGATAAACATTAGATTCTAAAAGTTGGATATACAAAATGATGAAAACTTCAATAATCTCGTAGGTTTATTAAAATAATTTAAATTTCTATTCATGATTCAAGTTTGCTTCCTCTGTTCTCTTGTTGATATTTATAATAGTTAAATGTGCCGTACAAGAATATTTCCCACCCTTGGAGAAACTATTTGTGTTTTACAAATTTCATAAAATATTGATTTAAACTTATTGTGTATAATTATTTTAAAAAAGAAACTTGGTATTAAGTTTGTGGGTGATATACTGGCATAAGGTCATTAGATCTTTCTTTCTTTTGTGGTAAATTGAAAAAGGGAGGAATAATTTTCAGACTGTAAAAATATGACAAATTAGATCCAAAAACACAATCTCTACAAAAAACAAATAATTTATTTAATTATATTTTATAGTATGCCATTATAAATTTAGATATTAATTGAATTCCTTTAAATAATATTAAATTGGAGATTACGATAAAAATTTTTCTGATTTGCTTGAATTAATCCATATAACAGCAAATATTATAAATTATCTTTTATATTAAACATACATCGGTTTACGGAATATTTATCTATATCAACTAGAAAGACCGATGAATAAAAAAAGCCAAATCAAATTCAAAAACATTTTATACCACATTTAAAATCGATTACACATAAATTATGGACAGCTCTTAACATAATTATGGGAGTAATGAATATAATTTTGCTATTTTTCGCCAATAATTCGATTCTTGCCGAAAATTTTAAGTTTACATTAAAAATTTAAATTTTATCGAGCATCAAAACAAAAAAAAAGGATTATGTGCGTAAGTGTTGTTCATATAATAAGTGCTTTCATTGTAAACATGGCTAAAGGTTTAATATTTTCTCTTATGTAAATTGAACGCACAAAAAGTTGGTTTTTAATAAATTTCGGCTTATAGAATTAAGTTTATCAATAATTTTCTGCATTAATTTTATCTTTGAACATACTAATGGATAACATTTTAAATATCTGTACAGAATTTCTCCAAATCTTGAACAATAAAGCCACAAAAATTGTGTAATATTATTTGATCATGCAAATTTGCTAACTATAAAATCGAATCTTGTGTTGATAACTGGTTCATTTTATACCATATTTCCAATTATTATTTTAATGAACGAATTTGCAAATAAAAAAAAATATGAATAGATATTTTGAATACATGATTATCCTTTGTATATAGTAACCGAATTTATTATATAATATTTATATAAAAAAGCATAATTTAGACTTCAATTATGGCTTTATAAATTATATTATTATTAAAGGGAATTTTTAGCTCATACCCATATTTAGATGCCTATTTTTATAATTAAAAGTGATTCAATAGGGGAAATCTTGTTTTTTCAAATAATCCTAGATTTCTCTTTATTATAATTATTGATAATGAATCGGACTATTTTTTGACTTCACTACGCTTAAAATATTTTTTAATCATACAATCTTTAAAAATTACATAAAGACTTGAACTATAATCATAATTAAAATGGGGATTTTTTCATAGTTTACACTAGACATTTAAACACAAGCAGCGATATAATTTTTTTGAATTTCAATAAATATAAAATAGCATTTATTACAAATGATTGCACCTTTTATATATTATTTTAACCACAACACTTATAATCGTGTTTTTATAATAGTTTTTTTTTGGCTTGAAAGTATTCCAAATAGAATATTTTGCAGTATTCTGTGCACATCTTCTGTATTATAATTACGCTTTTTAATTCATAAATCGCAGCTTTAGATCTTTAAATAAACGCATATGTTCATATCAGACATCAATGTTTTTCTTGTGATACAGAGTAAAGTAAACAGAATTATTAATATGGAAAATTTTAGTTCTCATTATTTAAGTCAAAATATGTCAAAAATAAGTTTTTTATTATGATATTTATCTTGATTCATTCTTATTTCACTATTTAAGAGCTAGAATAATCTCTGGATTTACAAATGTAAATTTAATTAATGGATTTTTTTATGGTTTCTAAAATTCAAGATACACGTGTTATAATGAATTCTTTAGAAAAATTAACATCTTTGCAAATATAGGAAAGGAAATATTATTATGAATATTTAATTAAGCATAACGATTCAGATATATATTATATTCCATTCTAGCTAGATAATATGAATTTAAAAAACAAAGAAACACAGAGATACATGACCCAATAGACATAGAAAACAAATATGAGAAATTAAAATTAGATACGAAAATCATTACAGAAAAAAAACATGGAATTTTAGACCTGATATTTAGATATATGCGTAAAGGGGAATTAATTCGCCTTATAAAAATCGATATAACTAATATAGATGATATAAACACATTCAAAAACCAGAAAATATAAAAATATATTTTCCAGTTCTAGAATTTTCATTAATATACAGTTTTAAGGAAAATATTATATGATATATGGGGGTTTCTTATAGCATGGGAATACAATATCGCGATATATATCCAAAAGAAATCTAAGCTTATTATTAGATTTAGAAATATGTTCAACTATGTGATTTTAAAAAAACTTGAACTAATAACTTTTTAAAATACAAGAATTTAAAGGATAATATGGAATCGCATAAGATAATCACATAAAAACAATCACGTTATTCTTGCGAACAAATAGGAAATTACTTATTTAATAGTAATACATAATTAAAACCCTATATTATCGCCACAAAGCAATATGTAAATAAAATTTTGGTGATATTATGGAATAATTAAACGGTTCCTAAAAAAATATGACATGATTGTTGCAAGCATTTTAATATCTGTAAAAACATAATTTTTTTGTATTTCTATTAAAAAAACACACATCTAATACGCATTTTATTTTTTAAAAGTATATATAAAATAGTTGGCATTGTAAATATACCTGAAATCGCGAAAATATTTAATTAGGGCTACCATTCATTTTAATTCTGTTTAAATCAGAACAAAATAAAGAATAAAAAAACAAATGTTTTAGACTATCATAAAAAAATGTCTATTTAAATTGGGCATAATTGTTTAACGTATTTTTATTTTTTTGTGGGTCCTAACATATACATCAAAAATATGAACGCAACATCAATATACCAAAACCTTTCATTTTTGAATACATCCGAGCTTAAAATAACTTAAGGACTTTTTTATGCTCAAATACGATTTTTATGAAAATAAAAACTTTAATAAGCCAAAATATTTTCTATGAAAACACAAAAAAGGACTAACTGGATACATTTATACATTCGAGAGACAAAATATTCTAAAGCCAAAAACAATATATATTATGTAATTAGGATCAAAATAAATGCTTCTGCAGAAGAAATCTATAAAATATTTGAAATGATGCAGGCAATTGAGGTTTTTTAATTAGGTACAGAATAAAAAACAATAAAAAATTATAAACATTAAATGCGCAATTAAATAAAGCCGGATTTTGAAATCGAATTAAAATTGAGCATTTAAATGCACATGTTTTGGCATCTTCTATACATAAAGTTTAATAACACTATTTCAAAGGTGTTCAGTTTAGATTAAGGTTGTTTTTATTTTATATTTTTTTATTCAGTTCAAAAAAATATCTATTAGTTACTTTTAAACTGAATTTGGATCAATTGATCGAGCTTTTCTTTTGGAAAACGAATACCAAGTGTTTCATAGAATTAAATCATCTAATTTGCAATATATAGCAATAAGGGACTTTCCAAATAGTTAAATCTCTTTATATAACATTAATTATTATTTATTTTCGTTTATTAATATTGAAATCTATATAATTTTAATTTAGTCAAAAAATAAAAATTAAACTTGGAAGTAGAGTTTATAAAAAAATAATTCTTGTTTACTTAATTCATTTTTAACGTAAATTCATATGAAAACCTTGGGCAATAAACTTATAAAAATGAAGAATAAAGACGGGTGTTATTAAAACTAATTTTCCATCTATCTCATTTTCTAAATTATTTGAATTTAAAATAGGGTTAGTTATAGGAATTAAACATAGAAAAAAATTTCTGTCAAACGGTTATATATATTTATAACATAATTTAGCCAATATTGAATGCTATGATGATTTTAGCCTGCTTTTTACTATCTTATGGATAAATAAGGGCGAGCAAATGTGTTGTAATTTAAAAATTTTTAATTTAGTCTCAAATAGAAATGATGAATACTTAATTATGAAAAAAATAAAAAACCCAAAATAGAGACCATTATAGATAAATTAAAAGCGAAACTAAATAAAGGTGAAGAATATAGCCCGAGGTTACTCTACTAGTTAACATATCGAGTGCAGGAAAATAAGGGGACATAGACGAGCAAGTAATAATCTAATGCATACTACTATGAAGGTTTTATTGATGGAAGAGGTCAAAAAGAAGTTGAATTCATGGAAATATTAATAAATAATAAAAAGATGCGAGCTTCTAATTTATTTTATATTTATATCTTCACAAATTTTGTTGTATTTTTAGTCAAATCTACGTTTGGATTTTAGACCATGTTTCATTAAATTATAAAATTAGAATTAAATTGTTTACAACTGAAGCACGATTATTTAGAAAACAAAACCAAAATTTGCATTCATTATATAAAAAAATTCTTGACTAATGGCCTTTTATCCTACGAAAACATTCTGGTATCTTCGATAACAGTTATTTAATTTACTAACATGACATTGGGCAAAATTATTTATAATAACTGTTAAATAATTGTATAAACAAATAGCGATATATCTTATACTATAGATTATAAATTTTTTATAGTATTTTCTCTATATGTTCGTAGAATGGTAATTTTGCTAAAAAAAGAATCTAAATAACAATAAAAGCTTCTCTGAACAGACTTGATGCATGTGAAAGTTCGCACAATCTTAAATTTCTGTTTACATTTATTTTAATCATTATTAAAAAGGATAATTAATTGTGATGAAAAATTAAACGGCTCACTAAAAAGCTAAAATTAGATTTTTTGATATGTTTTCAACATCCAAAACAGAAAAATGATATAATTATTGTAATTTTTAAGCCTAAAATATTATGGTAATTTGCCTAAAAACATAATTTAAGATATAAATTTCGCTAATAAAATATACCTATGATGTGAAACATCATTTTTTTTAATATTTACTTATTTTTATAAAATTTGATTATTTTTAAAAGAATAATATTGCATTATTATCCTGATTTACTTACTGATGAACATAAATCTACGAATTTTCATTTTTTTATGCATATAATTAGTAAATAAAGAGTTCAAAGCTCTTTGTTCAGAATTTTGTCGCCATAATAATTTTTAATTGCATTATTTGTGTATTTATGACTTCTATAAGTTAAATTTATTTAGTTTCAGTATATGTGTATTTTTTTTATAGATAAAAATGACACTTACTGTGCAAACTTTAACAAAATCATTATGAAATTCTCATTAAAATATTAATTTTTTAAAAAAATATAGATATTCAATGGAAGGACATTAATAATAAAAGAGGTAGAAAATACAATTTTTGTAAGATGGGATCTTCTTATGAATGAAAAAATATATTTTTTGGAGAAATGTAGAGACAAAGAAAAACCATTCAATTATAATATTTTTGTGAATTTAAGAAATTTTGTATGTTTTTGAATCAAATTTAGGCCGAATAGTAATATTTAAAATTTATGGTAATCGCAAAATACATTATTTTTGACCTCATTGCATAAATATTTATGTTTTTACCCATAAAATGCAATTTTTGAATATCTTGTTTCAAAAATATGAGCCAAAGTTCCCTTTTTAATTTTATTTAAATGTTAATCTAAAGCTAAGTCTGAAATTTAAATTTGTTTGTTGAACAATTTTTTATTCAAATTATCAGCTTTAGACTTCAAAAAATAATAATTCAACGCACAAAAAACTTTATTTTCTACCGTAACAAGTTAGACAAAAACAAAAAAATTGTAATATACCTTTATTATTGTGTAGTCACAATGAGTTTAAAATAGGATAATAAAATTAAAAATTTTAAAGAAAAAGTAAAAAATTAAGTTACTATACCATCTAAAATCAGAAAAATACATCCCCTGTTTTTTTTACTACTATAAATTATAATTTTTTCACTTTAATTACCATTTTATTGAATTTAATATTTTATTAACTCAGCGATATTATTTATGTATAATAAACCTTTCATAATAGTTACTTTAAAATAATCATAATTTTGATCATATTTTATTCATGTTTATCGAATTTATTTATAAAATCAGCTGTTTCTTACTGGAATAAATATGCTCGAATATATTTTAGCACTATAAAATATAGATTATATTGCAAAAAGGCTATATTTTATGACTAAAAAACTGGCATTTTTTTATTTATACCTGTTAAACAAACTCTACACTTAAAAAATTGGTAAAAGATTTTATATAAAAGCAAATTTCAAGCAACTCTTTCTCAAAAAATTTTTTATAAATTATAGCGAATTAAGCATGCCAATTTTGCTTTATATTTGTGTGATAGCTCATTTACAGAAACATACTATAAAAGCAAAAAATTGACAGTTTATTAAAAAATCTTTAAATATTCACTCATACAGTAAAATTTCAATTTGAAAGAATGTTCTGAAAGCATTTATCACGGTAAAAAAATCTTAAATTTATAAAAAGAATTTAATGAACATAAATGAGGTGCCTTAAATACATAAATTTGTATGCAAATATACTTAAAATTTTTACAATGGTGATTTAAAAAAAGATCTTGCTGTGGATCTTAAAATCAGGCAAATTTTTACTATTTCTATTAAAGTTTTATTTTTCTTAACATAAATCTTCTGGTGAAACTGATGTATTCATATATGGTCACAACCGAAGATAGGTTATTGTATAATTATAAATTTAATGTAACACGCTAACCCAGAATAAAATAATGAAAAAAGTAAATAATTATTTTATTCTATAAAAACTTAAGACTATACTACTTATAGATCTTCATTTTATAGTAAAGGTGGTGACTTCTAAAAGAAATCCTGGACCATTATAAACATAAAAAATGCGATTCTATTACAGGTTTTTTCTATTAAATGAGAAAACCACAATATTTATATCGAAATATAAAATCTTCAAAATTTTTGTTTCTTAAATATAAAAAAATCGATTCCTTATAAATTTTTAGCCCATAAAAATTATTTAAATACATAAATTTGTGTTTGTATAATATTTGAAACTATGATTTTAACACAAAAAAACAATTTTGCAATCCTTTAATGATCACATTAAAATATTTAATGAGCTGTGGATAATTAGAAAGGTTATAACATAAACATTCTTCAATCTATAAACCCTGAAAAACCTTTTAAGTTTAGGCGGGAATCTTATACTGCCTTTTAATCACATTGGTTAAACACGATACCCAGATTAAATACTATCTTTTGATTTACAGTGAATGTGATATTATGATTGCACATGTATAAAAATAATTGACAAGCTCTTATATCCAAAAATACAGGTTTCGGCGTTTTTTTAATATTTTAGCCTATTAAAATACTCGAAGTTTTCCAGAAATTGGAAACACGGATCTCAAATAATTTCTGAATCATCTATAGTATAAAATCTTAAAGCAAAAATATTTGGTCTTTACTTAACACGTAATTAATCATATTATATTTCATTCTCGACTTAAAAAATAAAGAAGTCGTTTTTACGCAATATTTTCTTATAATTTTATATTTTCAACTGTTTATATGGTTTAAAATATTTTGTTTCGAACAAATGAATGGTATTATTTGATTCACATAATTCTTAAATTGTGAAAAAGATCCATTACTTATTGAATTTTTAGCCACCTTTGTTGATCGCTTATCAATATGACATGAGATCAATCTCGTGACGCAAAAATAAATATTAATAGAACTTTATAATGTTTCTATAGAAATTTTCAAGAGCCCAATTTATAGATCAAATTTTGTCTAGTGCACGTTGCAGCATATAATATATTTTTAGAGCTAATTTGTATCTTTTAATTTTTATCCTTCGGAATTTTTATAAACTTATAGAATATATATTTAAAAATAGATCTCACTCGTCAGATACAAGCGTTTAATATATAATAAATTCGAAAGTTATTTTTTTATGGTGTTCAGAATTAACGTTTTTTGTTATATCAATGAAAAATCAAGAATCTTTCAGAATTTCAACTTTTTTGCTCTTTACATGATTATTGTGATTTTAAAAACACGCAAAAGATAATAAATAATATTGCAGCGTTGTTAGTCTATATTTTAGGTGGATATCATGCGAATTTTTTTATGTTTAAAGATCGAAATGGTGATTTTTCAAGTTATTATGACCCAAAAAACTACGAGCCGTATTTTGAAAACGTACTATGGTTACTATTTATAAGTATTCTTGTTTATAGTTCTCAAATGGTTTGAATTTAAATGTAAGTAAAAAATATTATGTGTATAATTCGATCTTGACCTTTATTAATTATCGTTCGTTTAAGACATAAAATACAATCATATTATATTTTTGAGCTTGGATAAATTTTTTATTTATGTTATAGTTTGTTACAAGTTCTTTTTATTGGTCTGAAGGCATATAACGAAAAAATTGAGAAATTTTTTTTAGCAGATATAGAGAAAAGGCAATCTTGAAGAGCAAACACTTTTTCATATTCGGTTTTTCTGTGTATAACCATGGTTAATAAGGTTTTTTTTATTCTGTTTCTATTTATTTAAAAAAAATTGTCGGGTTTTTTAAATTCTTATTAACATAATTACTTTTTTTGAAGGCTGTTGAATTTAAGAGTAAATTTAGGCATATGTAAACTTTGTTATTTGTGTTTATATTCTCATAAATTACGACATTTATTTAAAAAGTTTATATTTTAATCATATAATCAAGATGATTTTACCGAGATTTCAACAAATATTTATTTTTTTGCGATAGAACGAGTTTAAGCACCTTTATTGTCTACTTAACAAAACTTTACTACCAAAGTCTTGTATCTGAGAATACTTTACATTTAAATTGCTTAAATTATTATTTTTTTGCTTTTACTATATTATCGTGTGTCGGGTATAACAAAAAAATATTAAGAACTCCGAAAATGATAACTTTTGGGATTCTAGAATGAGTTATGCGCACGTATTTGGATATTTAATGTGTTTTTATAAAGTCTATGCAATATCAGCACAAAAAAAAACCTTATAGGTTTGCAAATTTAGAGAATATAAATTAGGGTGATCTGAACGCGAAATATTTATTAGAACATAAATGATATAATTTTTTTAATATGATTACTTGAAGAATTTTTTATTATTATTCATTATTTATTCAAACATAAAAAGATATTGGTGGATATTTAAGTATCAAGTATCATTTATTCATCTATTAATATTTAAAAAATTATCGTAAATAGGGATTATTATAAACTAAATTTGTCGATGGAAGGCCTATATTTTCATATTAGTTCGCAATCGTATTAAAAGAACCAGAGGATAGAAATAAATTTAATATTGACTTAGAATCATATACTCGTGACACTATAAGACTTTTGTGTTTCTAGCTTAAAAAATATGAGAATTTAGAAAATATGAAGATGAATTATTATATTGTGCATACAGAAACTGATTCAATGAGTTTTTTTATTATCAAAACTGAATTTACAGGTTCGATTAAAAACTAGATGTTGAGCTACAATTAATGCAAAAATTTGGATCTTACCTGATCTTTAAACATGCCTGCTATGTCTAAAATGTTTCTTTATAGAGGTTTAAGTTATCTTCAAAGATACTAGAGCTTCTATGAATCTTTTTAATCATATAGAGTTGTAAAATATTTTATTATTTTTGATTATATCATTAAGTATATATTTTTTTTAACCTATAAATGTTAAAAATAAATGCAATATGCATTAAAAAATTATGTATCAATTAAAAAAGCATAATAAAATTAATAAAAAAAACTTTAGCAAACAATATTTCTGGGGTAAGTATAAAAATATGATACCTTTATCTAACCAAAAAAGATAATCGGTCTAAAGTGATATGATCAATCCTTTGATTAAAATTTCTGTTAAAATGGGCTTTAAAATGATATTATTATATTTTTATAACACAAAAGATTAAAAATTTTACAATTAAAAGCCAAAAAATTAGTTAATTCGGTGTAAAATAATGATTATTGGGGTTTTAGATCTATATATAGTTGTTTTAAGGTTTTCACCTGGTATTTATATCAAAGTAAAATTAAATTATGAAAAATATATGCCAATAAATGAATTTATTTCTTCATTAGAAACCTTTTATTTATAATAGAATCTCTTTTAGATGTCTTTTTTCGATATTTTTGGTTCAAATTTTGTAATGCAAATAATATTCACATTTCTAGTTATTACTATAAAAACTAAAGCTATAATCTAGTGAAAAAATAATATTTATCCATAATCAATTTATATTTAACCCTTATATCTAACGAATTAGTCAGAAAATATCAAATAAGATGATACATAATTTAAAAGTGTGTAGAATGAAGTTTTTTGTTATAACTAAATACATTCTAAAGTTTGTTTCCGCATATTTAATAAAAAAAAGCAAAATTATCGTTTTTTTCCGTCAAAATTATAAGAATATTTCTTTATATAGCTTTCTGATTTCATCTGGACTTAATATTATATCGGAGAAAAAAATTAAAATTAAGAGATTAAAGTTTTGTAGCTTGATCATGTCTATAGGGTCATGGCTTCAAGTAAACATCACATCATAGTAATAATTTCTTTTGTTAATTACCCTTGCTTGTGGAATTTCAGACATTTTGTTTAACTGCTACAAACAGGAATATATTTATGATAAAGGTTTTTTTTTGTCGTTCATAGGCCTTCCAGTGTTTACTTTATCCCTCACAATTAGCCAGCATAAATTGCCTGTTTTTTTATTCAAAAAGACCCTTGTTTGATGATAATTGTAAAGTTCTAATATTTAAACTGAATATTCTAGATAAAATATTTAATCCATTAACAATAGCCACTACATACTTTACAAATATAAACAAAATTTGGTTTGAAACGCCTTATTTTGTGCAAAAATTCATGAAAAAACATAAAATTAGCCTGGTTTTTGTTTTTAAAATTCCAATTCTAATCAAAATTATGGTTTTAAATAAAAAAAAACGATCATAACAGTTTAATTTCACATAAAAAAGCCAAATATACATGTTAAACAATGATAGAAAGCATATATAAATACAAATTTATGCCAATAAACATATAGAGTAGCTAGTCAATTTTTATGCGAAATACAAATGCTATGATCGTTTTTTTGTTATTTAAAACCATAATTTTGATTAAAATTGGAATTTCACAAATTATGTAATGTTATATAATTTTATTATTTTCTGTAAAATTATATATTTGGTCGAGAAGCTTTTTCCATTTAAATATACAACAAAGAACTTGATGATTTTTGTGAACCCCTAACGCCCAAACAGGTATACATTATACCATGCTTTTTAATAAAAATGGGAAGTATGTGTCTGCTAGATTAAATAATAGGTATTTAAATGTTTTAAAAAACAATAATAGTATCATTCTTCATAAATGGGGTGGAATGTTGTTGTCATAAAATACCATTAGTCGTATATTTAAAAATTGGGGAATCTAAATAAAACATATTCACAAAAAATAGTCGTATAAAAACACTTGAATGTATAGGACTTGATCTTAGAAGATATATAGAGGAATATTGTAAGGGTTATGTGCTTAATAAGATCAAAATCAAATTTGTAATATAGAGCAATATAGTGTTTTGCGTAAGCAAACAATAAAATGAAAAAATTAGCTCGTTGAGCAATATTATAGTTTAAATGTTTAAAAATTATAAAATTTCCGTCAAATAAAAGAAGTGAAGGCTGAAAATCATGTGTATCCGGAAAATATATATTATTTATAATTAAAAATAATGGGTATCTATACAAGATTTTAAAAACATGAAATGAAAATTAATATATAAGATGGGGGTGTGATCATCAAAAATTCGAAATTAATTATAATTTAAAGTAAAATTTAATATTATAATGCTTGAACTAAACATAAATTTTTTGTATTTTTATAATAAAAGGTAAAAATTACAAGCCATTTCTTTATAAAGGTACAAACAGATTAAACTCTTTTTCGGATTCCTCTTGTATAGGGCATAATTTCTGTGCATAGGTATTTTTCCGCAAATTCAATTTGAAAAAATAAAGCTTTTATGAAACTATTTATATTTTATTAAAGTTATATTAAGGTTATCAGAGCTGTAAGTGATATTTTCTAGCACATGCAATATTTGGCCTTATATTATAAAATTTAGCTTAGTGCAGTATTTTACGTTGCTTTATTTCCCATTAAATTGATCATTCAAAAAAAAATTTATACTGAGCAAAAACTGACTTTTGTGACTTTCAGGTGTATAATTTTATATTTATTCTGCAAATTTGAAAAGAATATATGCGAATGATAAATACCTTTTTACCTGTTTTTCTGTTATCATTTATTGTTATAGGAATTTGTTTGTTTTCTGAAGTAAGATTTGAAATTTGGATCGGGATATTATCAGCCAAATTATATATAATTAAGAAATCAATACTCAAAAAATTAACCTCTGCATGAAACAGTAAAAATTTCAATTCTTTTAATGATGAAAAAATAATTATTATTGACTTTAATAAAAAATTTATGGGAAATATACAAAAAAATATTTTGTATGCAGAAAATATTTTAGATGACTTGTCTTTTTTTCAAGTTACATGGCATTTTTTGGTTTTTATTGATTTTTTTGGGGGGGGGGGTTATACCCGTGAAAAAACCATCTAAAAAATCGCAATATTAGATTTAATTATAATCAAATATTTTTATTATAATATTGGTAATTTTATTTTAATTTTTATAAAACCGATATAGGTTCTATTTAATTGAATGTATATTTAATTTTGCCATATCTGAATCAAAATTATAAAAACATATTATGGAAAGATGAAGTGGTAAGCTAAAATGTGAATAACGTTTGAAAATTATTTTTTAAATACGAAATATTGTAGTAAATTATATAAGCATCCGTGATTTATATTGATTATAATGATTATACCATAACTATTATCAAATATATAAGAAATATTCATTCCTGGAATATATTTCAATTCTTCCCGCCTCTTTAAATCTAAAAATTCTAACGATTTTATAAGCACTACAATATTTGAATATTAAATTCTTGTAGATACCTTTTTTTTAAACTTGTTTAAATACTAAAAAATAAATATTCAAAAACATATGGAAAATTAATTTACAAAACTTAATTCAGTAATATTTTACAAATATATTTTTTATTACAAATTATGTGGAATAAATTTTTCTATATTTATTACACTTATATTTGACGGATATATTTTCATTTACGGTGATACTTTATGTTTATCTATATTTGAATATAAAGAAAATAGATCTTGAAGTTTAATAGATCGATAACCTTATCCCCCCCTAAAATAAATCAAAATATGTATTCTTATCACAAAGAAAAATTAAAAAAATTAAAGCAAAAATAAATCATGCTGTATAAATTTAAAGTAGCAAAATTTATTTTTAGGGATCTACAAAAAAGATTTTACAAAAATAAAAAAAACTGCGAGAAGTCTATATCACATTAAAAAAATTTATATTCGTATTAAAATAGTCATTCCACTATAACCCATTGCATATAATGTATTTGTGATGGGTTGGGTAAAATAAATATCTTCTATGATTTATATTTCACATTTATGTATTTAATTGAATTTTTAAATAATTATTTCGTATATTTTAATCTTTGTGCATAGGCTGTTGACTTACTTGAAAAATACACCCGCCTTTAAGATTATAATTTCTCTAAAAAAGTTATAAATCCAAAAAAAAATGAATTTGGTATAAATTTTTTAGTGTTCCAAAGATATATATTATTTTGCAATTAGAGATGCAAATTTCGAATTCATGATATCTTTTCTTTAAAATGTATTGCCATAAAAGTAAGGATTCTGTCAACTCCTAAAATTGTAGTTTAGAATAAATAGTCTTTAAAATCACTATTTAGGCATTTTCAATGCTTTTTTTTTGTAATTTTGTTTCTATCATTTTGTGATTAAAAGCTATAGTGGCCGGCGCATATTTTAAGGACTTTAATGCTTTTAAATACATGAATATATTATTCTGCTCGTACAGTTATTATTATTGAGATTATTTTTAGAAAAAAAGAGTTTATTGAATTACAAATTTTTTTGTCAACACTGTTATTCAAAATCTAGAGTCACATAAACTCTTTATGGTAATAAATACACACATAATTTGAAAATATTTTTAACCACAGAAAAAAAATTATTAGATATTTTTGTTTGATTAATCGCTAATGTTTTTCCTTATATATCAGTCAGATATATATGTTGATGGGTAACTAATTAGAACTACAGATTATATAATTTGTACATATTTTTACCGACCACTGCATAATTTAAAAGCGTTTTAAGTGCCCTTTATATGTTAATAAATTTTTTTAACTCAAAGAGCAGATTATTAGATATTTTTGTTTGATTGATTGCTGTTTTCCCAAATATAGCAGTCAGATATTTATGTTGAAAGGTAACTAATGTGAACTACTGACTATAAAAATTCAACATATTTAGAATAACATTACATAACTCAAAGTCGTTTTTAAATGCACTTTATATGTTTATAATTTTTTTAACACAGGAGTGCAGATTATTAGATATTTTTGCTTGAATAATAACAGTTTTCCTCCTTAAATAGCAGTAAATTTTCATGTTGATCGGTAAATAATGGTATCTGCATTATTTAAATTACAGGAAAAGGTTTCTGATTTATTTTTAATAAGAAATAATTTAGGTGCGCAAAAAATAAAATCCCTCCAAATTTATTACTAAGTATTTTTTAGCCCACAACACCAAAAAATAGCTTTGGGATTAGAAAATAAAATTTTGGAATTCAAGTCTTTTTTGATGTTTAATGCGTGAATGGCTGTATCATTTTTGTTAAATACTTAAAAATCTGAAATAGTTTGTGCATTTAAAAATTGTTTAAAATTAGTTTGTTTAATTACAGCATAATATTTCAAATCCAATATAATTCTCAAATGATATTATTTGCTAGAATATCCGCCAATTACATAAAAATGCATACGTATTCAAGAATCATAAATAATGAAGTGTATAGCACAAAAACTACTCGCCGAATCGGTTTTTATAAATTTATGTTTACACCAATGGCATTTGTTTTTTAATTGACGTGATTATGAATGCGGTGAGATCGTATTTACAATACTTTCTTTCTAATCTAAAAATCATTAAATTTCGGTATTTGAATCTTGAATATGGCCCTATATTGTAGCCTAGGTGACTAAATTATATATTAATAATTTTTCATATTGAACCGATTGGTTTTTTTTGGAATGCTAAATTGATTCGACTTTCTATTTTTGAATTTATAAATATTTGACTCGACCAGCAAAGAAAATAAAAAAATATATTTTGATATGAAAATTCATATTTTTTTTCAATTTAAAAAATGGAACTACTTATTAAAAATATCTTATTGTTGGTGGAAGGCAATATGGCTATATTTTAATTTTATATTATCTTTTGTATATGTCACATATTCGTATTATTTTTGGTGCATTTAATGTTCATTTGCAGTAAATATGTTTTTAATTTTCTTTCAATAGATAATTTACCTCCACATAACAAATATTCGGCATGTTATTTAAAAAAAAGTGATCCGAAAACCATTTTGAGAAATATTATCTTTATCGGGAAATAGTAAGAAATTAATGTAGAACAAGCATCCATATAGATAAATTTTCTTAGAAAACACATTTAATTTATTATATATGAAATAGAAAAGAAGTTTTATGATTGTTAGAAACTTTATTTTCAACAAATGTGCTTGGATCTTGTTTTCTAAATGTATAAATCGATCCAAGAAGATACTATTTAAAAAATAAAATTCAGCCGACATTAATTATAATCATAATTATTTTTAGTGATTCTAATTAAAACGAACGAGCCAATAAAATGTTTTTTCTTATCTGTGCTATCATGACGGATTGAGTAAAAAATGATTTGTGTTTTAAATTGGTCATTTAATATAAATAATAATACGAAAATCTGAATCCAATGAGTTTCCAACGGCAAAATGGCATAGAGAAAGAATATATTGGCAATGATGATAGAATCCCGCGAAAGGAAAGAAATAGTTACAGCAATAAATGCAGGAAAATGAATGGTTCTTATGAAAGATACTATGATGATACCGATGTGCATTACCAACCGAATATAGCACATGGAGAAAACGGAACCGAACATACTAATTTCGAGATGCTAACACGTGATGACTGTGTTTTCCGAAATTATTCATACGGGGATAACGTTCGAGCTACTCCGCATTATTACGGATCAGCTGATCTCGCACAGAATGATGGATGTGTAGATTCTAATTCGAATGAAAATTTATATGAACTTAATCGAAGAAGCGGTTACTTAGGTGGTTATGGTGATAGCGGGGTTATCATTGACGATCATCATCCAAAACATTTTAAAAAAGACCCAGCAATACTTTATATGAGTAAAAAATCAATTTCACCTAACTCTTACACATCTAGAAAAAATTTTTATGAAAATCATTATAATTTCGATGAAACATCGCATTCGAATTTCCGAAACACGACGTTAGATTATTATGAAACTGAAAATATAGATAAAAAACACGCTATTGGTAAAAAGTGCAACAAAATTGCAATGAAACAAGAAAAAACCAACAAGAGCATAGATTCAATGTCAGAGAGGTCTGAAACCGAAAACTCTGATGAGGATCATGAAAATATAGCTTATAAGAACGAGAATATGGTTCCTAAAATTAATTTAAGGGAAGATTATATGAAAAATTATAGCACTTCATATGATGGCGCAAGAAAAGATGATGATCAATATTTAAAACAAGAAATAGAAGAAGGTTATACCGGGCCAGCCGGATCTTTTGAGAATGGAAATTATCCCCAAAACTCACATGCATTTAACACATATAGACATGATCAAGCTACGAATGGGGCGCCTAACGGCTATAATCCTTATGGAGGAGTCGGTGATGGAAACTTGGAATATCAGTACCATCAAAAGTTCGATCAAAGCAACCCCAATGATATGAAGGATAATGAACCAATTTACATTAATCCTCAACAGTATTACGATGCTGATTACCACCAAGGATATGGATTTGACAATGGTAGTGATCAACCTTTATACGTAAATGTGAAACAGTATGGTCATATACGCAAGAGGAAAGTTCGTAGGGACTATTTAGATTCCTTAATGCAGACACAGGCCAACTCCGGATATCTCCACGAAAGTAGACATAAACATGCAATGAATAGAATGAGAGCGTCTAGTGGAAGATTTTTGACCAAGGAAGAAACAGCAGCCTTAAAACAGAAAGAAAAGAGGGAATTAGAATCAGAATGTGGGGTAGATAGTGATACAGGCAATTATTTATAAGAAATTTTTAAACAAATTATAACTCTAAGTTTCAGTATGTAAATAAATATTTTGTTTATTAAATAGACGTCCGAAAAATTATTCTTTTATGATTCACAAATACAAAAAAAAATTTAATATATTGCCTCAATATAAAATTCTTTTATTTCTAAATATTTTAAAGCAAAGAATATCTTACCTATTTTTAAATACTGCTATCAAATTCTATTGTTAGAGCTAAATAATAAAGGATTTATTTAACTATAAGTAAAAAGAAAATTTGAAATTTTTAAATTAAATCAAAACTTAGTATCATTTAAAGACACGTCAAATAATTCAAATCTCAAATATTTCTTGATAGCTAATAAAGGAAGGTATTGATAAAGCGAAATAATATATAAAATTTCAATTCCTATCACTTAACAGAAATAAGTGGTTAACTTTTTAATTTGAATATAATACGGGCAAAATATTAAATTTTTGTGATCTTGATTTTAATACTGCAAAATTCATTATTTATTCACAAAAGCTTAAACTATAAAGAGTATATAGTTTTCAAAACCAAATATAAAAATATAAATTACGTAATAATCACATCATAATGACACATTAATGTAAAATAAACTGATTCCAATACACTATATTAATGAATCGAATAAAAAATTCAATGTCTCATATCATCATGACGTAGTAATATTTATAAACTGATTCCAATACACTATATTAATGAATCGAATGACTAAACTTATGATAACTATATCATGACACATTAATCTAAAATAAACTGATGCCGATACACTATATTAATGAACCGAATAAAAAATTCATGTCTCACATCATCATGACAAAGTAATATATTATAAACCGATACCTATACACTATATTAATGAATCGAATAAAAAATAGAATGATAACAATACGATGGGAATCCTTTAATTTTTGATAGAAAGTGTTTTTATAATAAAAATGGTTTTTTAATCTATAAATATATGTACTGGGTTTTATTTCCCATTCTAAATCGATATAGTATTAAAGTGAAAATTATACCTGTACTTTATCAAAGAAAAAGGCTCTTCCGTCTATAAATTAAGGTGTTGGGTATTTAAATTGGAGTTCTAATAAGTTAAGGTGTTGTTTAAATATTTTAACAATTTAGATTATCTTTTAAATATGTACGATAGCCGCCTTCTTTTTTAATTTAATTTTCTAAATCCAGAATACAAAACAATTTTTATTTTTGCTAAAAAAAAATATCTTATTTATTTTATATAACAGTCGTATATAAAAGAGCCGAAAATATCAACTGAAGCAGAAGCATGTGTATAAAAGAATTCACAGTGAAAAATACTTAAATTATTGGGTCTTGAGAAGAAGGGGCATAGAGAAAGCTTGTAAAAATGCAATAATTATATTAAGTGTTGACCAAATCCACCACATAAAACAAACTAAATTTTGCAAAAACAAATATAATTGGTCGAAAGCCGGATTATACTATAAAAAACAGAAAATAATTGTGTGATTATTTTTTTGTGATCCAAATGTGTAAATAAATATAAATACAAACGTAAAATTGTTTTATTTAATTTTTAAAATAATTTATATGGAAAAAAACATGCAAGGAAATAGATAAAAACCGAAAAAAAAATTTAAGCCTACATTAAATTCTAGTCTTCCTGATAAAACATACAATTTAATTGGGTAAAAGACAATATTTAAATCAAGTAAACATAAAAAATAGCAACTAGTTATAATTTGTTTATAGAAAAATGTTTTTTTTTAAAATCAACTAAACATAAAATATTGATAAATCCGATACAATATAAATTTAAGGAAATGTATATTTATTTATGTAAAATTTTAGACTCGGAAATTACGGTTCTAGTTTATCTGATTATCGTGTAACCAGATGGAAATAATATACAGCCTAAATGGATTTGAAAGCACATATATCACATAAAAACGACTCGCTGTGTCTATTTTTAAATAGAATACTGGATAGACGAGAGAAGAAGATCATATATCATTTAAACAAAAACATGTATCATAGAAAAAATAATTTTGGTTTCTGTTTTATAGACTACGGAATAAAAGTTCAAATTATATGATGAATCGTTTCCATACTATAATAAAAATAGGGCGATTTTAGGCCATTGGTTTATTTATTTTGTATCCCTAAGCGACAATGACTACCCAAATATAATCTCTTTTTTTTTATTAATTATACCCGTTCGATTTTTATTTGGTATTCGAATGTTTTCATATAACACAATAGACAATAAATCATAGACTATATTTTGAACCAATTTGGATTATATCTAAATATTGGACATTTAAACAGAATTTTAATTTTCTTGTCTAATTTTAATTTTTATAAAATTTTTTTGTGTGATTTTTTTCTTCTATAGGCACACAATGAATATTCAATAATGACCTGAGCTATTTGTATATAAATTTATTATAATATAGTGATCTTTTTTAAGTATTATTGTTGTATTTTTACAAATATAATATAGAAAATAAGATATTTTATTCTTTTTACATTACACAGCATAGAGAATTCATAAACGATATAATTTTTTTTTAAAAGTTCATATTTATTTTAATTCTAGTAATTTTTACTAATAGTTTATTTTTACCTATAATTTCTTTAAGAAAAAGCGCGAAAAACAGTAGTTTATCTAAAGAATTTCTCTTCCTATAAATTTTGACGCTAGATTGTTTATATATTTTTTATTAGAATTATAATGATCGAATTTTATGATCATTAAATAAAATAGGTACATTATAAATTTCACAAATTTATTAAGAAAATTTTTTGGTAGCTGTTTCGTACTTTGAATATAACGTTTGTGCTTTTTTTTATTTTCAATATTTCAACAGGAATTTTTATAATCTTTTTAGAAATTTCGGTAGGTTGTATAATGATGACAAAATTTTTTTTATTTGTAGTTTAAAATTGAAAAAGAAGTTACCGAAATAAAAACTTCATTGAATTTTCTTTTTTTTAATTTAAATTGTGATTCCAACCATTTTTATTCTCTGTAATCTTTAACTTCCCCTAAATTACACTTAAAATGAAAAAATATTTTATTGAGCATTAGGTAGTCTCACATAATTCGCATTTTCTTCATTTTTTCTGATTTGGTAACCAAGCCCAACACTCAGAAACACAACCAACAGAACAACCAAAACCTTAACAAGATTAGTTCCACTCATCAAATTCTTTATTCCCGAATGAATTCGAGACCATATACTTCTTCTCCTTTCTTTTTTAACTTCTTTTCCCGGGCTGTCATCCTGTTTATCATAAGTATAATCGTTCATACCACTTTCTTCCTCATTATCGAATATTTCCCGATTACGTTCATAACCCAAATTGTTGCTAGTTTCATTTCTGTATTCGTTGTTACTAAAATCGTTCAACCTGTTATTTTCTCTTTTCGGTATAGTGAATGGAGCAATTATTATGCGGGGCATAATTCTTTTTTGCGGAAAATCATCATGGAAAACGTGGCCGAACTGTGGTGTCGCTATGTAAAATGATCTCGATACAACTTTGTTTACGATGGGAAAGTTTGCAGTGACATGCGCTATTGTAGCGATTAATATGATTCTTGTGAAATTGACACTCATTCGTGTTTTATCTTATCCTTTCAGCTTATATTCGACGATAATCTGAAACTGGAATGGTTTCATGGTGACTAGTTGTGATTGATAGCTGAGATTTTGAATCATTGGTTAGAGATTGATAATAATTAAATTTTAAAGTGCTTTTTTGGGATTATTATTTTTACTGATTTATTTATAGTTTTATATAAAACTAAAATCTAAAAAGGGTTTATTTTGATTTTTTGTGTAAAATCGAATTGGCTTTGTTGCAAAAATATAAAACAAAATTCAAGTATGACGTTTCTTTTTTTTAGTATTAAAATTTCGATTGGCTTTGTCAAAAAAATACACATAAAAAATGGAATTTACAAATATTTTTGCATTTTTTTGGTTTTGTAGATAAAAATAACTCTTTCGGAGAAAAATAATTGCAAAAAAAATTAATATTACTATTTTTTTGTGTGTTGAGATACGATTATCATTATGTAAAAATTATAATAATCGGAAACTTTTGTCGTGCATAAATATAGCACATAGGTTTCCATCATCTATGAAACCAAGTAATTTTAAATTATTAGCACTATTCAATACGATAAAATTTTTAGGTTGAAGTTATTTTACAAATTATACCTTTTGAATTTTATTTTTTTACTAGTTTTTTCTAGAATATAATAATTGGACATTTAAATTAAAAAAATGATATTTATTCGAATGATTAAAAGCATAAGCACGTTTAATGTATATTTATTATTTAAAAGTATTTTATAAATTATTGAAATAAATATGTATCGTTGTGTTTATGGGTTTAGTATTTTATTTTATCGGCATGTTTTTTAATCAAGTTTATTACTATAAATCCAAACTAGATAGAGTCGGAATCATAAAAACATATTATTTATGAATAAAATATGTTGTTTTAAGTTATACACACAGTTCAATATCGTTATTTGATTCTTTTAGTTCAAATTTCCATAGGAATGGCTAAAAAAGAATCATAATTTTTTTCGTTAGGGGTATTAAATTAACCCATAAATCAATTGTGTATACTATCCGTGATATTTTTTGAACTTATGATAGATAGATTCTTCACATATAGTTAAGTTTTTATTTAATTTGACACTTTTTTATTTATATGACTTATGTGGATATATCATCAATTGATAAAATCATTAAATTTTTTTTTTTGAATTTCTCCTAAGTTTTAATATTGATAAAGGCATTATATGTACACCTTTTTATTAGTTAAGTAGTTCTTGTTTTTCATCATGGTAAAAAATCAAGAAAATAAGTATAATTAAGTTTGATAAAAAATCATAGAGCTGGTATTGTTACAGAGATCAACTTAAATATTTCTTATTATATTTAAGTAAAAAAAATATTAAAATTGTATTATATGATAGTTTCCATGTAGCGTGTATCTATAATTTCGAGCTTAGTATTATATAAATTTTTTACACGATTCGTATGCACGCAAAAGCTTTTATATCTTGTAAATAAAGCAATTTTTTGATAAATAGCTATGTTTATTGAAGATGTTATATTCTTATTCAAGTGTTGTGCACTCAAAAATTAAATCAAGAATAAATTGATGATTTTTATTAAAGATTTTGCTAGCAATTGTTGTGAATAAAAAAAATATCAAATAAATAATTAATAAGTATTTATAAGGTTTAAATTATATCGTAACTTAATATTAAATATCATATTAATTTTAAGATATTACATAAAGAATAAATAACTATTTGAAAAGGTTTAAATTATATCGTAACTTAATATTAAGTATCATATTAATTTTAAGATATTACATAAAGAATAAATAACTATTTGAAAAGGTTTAAATTATATTGTAACTTAATATTAAATATCATATTGATTTTAAGATATTACATAAAGAGTAAATATTTTTTTTAAAGAGTTTGTTGATTTGTATTATAGCTTAAAACTGAATATAATGTAAATTTCAGAGAATTTAAAATCCGAAAAATTTATAAATTACTAAACTGTCTATGATATTCAACTGGGATGTCGAGTGAAGTAGAATCATATGAATAAACAATAAGATTAAGGGAAAACTTGCATTAATAGTCTTTAAATGAAGATATGCCCAGAAGAACGGATTGAAAATTATAGACATTATAATAGATATTAGCCAAATATCAACAATCAGCCAAATTTTGATTACAAATTTAAGCAGTTAAAACCAAATTAACCCAAACAAATAATTGTTGCTTCGGGGGTTTCCCCTACCCTGTGTACAAATGCAGAACGCGAATAGTAAAGTACGACATAACACGGGATGATGAAGACATATAATACCATAAGTCGCATATTAAGGAGTTAGAGATTTCAATCAAAGAAGAACTATACACTCAAACAATAGGATTGAGAAAAACACACGAATTAATGAGTCTTGAAAGGAAAAGATGCGTGAGAAAGGTTTAAAAGGATTGAGAAAAACACTTGAATTAATAAATCTTGAAAAGAAAAGATGCGTGAGAAAGGTTTAAAAGGATTGAGAAAAACACTTGAATTAATAAATCTTGAAAAGAAGGTTGAATTATTGTTCAACATTTCCTCATAAATCAACCAAAGTTTTGCTCTAACAAATTCTAGGCATCAAAAACCAAATTAACACATAGTAAAATAAATATCTGAATTTCAGCGTATTTGTCACGAATAATTTCTTAAAGAAGCCTACTAAAAATTCCAATCTTTTATTTACCCATTTGTAAATTACGAGAAATAATTTTTTAGATATTACAAACTAACTATCAATCATAATAAAAATAAAATGAAAGATTATTATGAGATTTTAGGGCTTAACCAAAATGCAACACAAGAAGAAATAAAAAGGAAATACCATAAACTTACATTAAAATACCATCCCGATATCACAAAGTGTGATGGTAGAAAATTTATGGTCCTAAAAGAAGCATATGAAAAATTGTCTTGTGAGTGTACACGAAAAAGTATTGATGAAATATTGATTAAATGTGAATATAGACGTTTCAGAGATCCATATAAAATAGTTTCGGCTGGTGATTTTTGCAGGAATATCGAATGTGCTTGTGGAAATGTTTATGATTATCAAAATTTTGATGATGGTTTTATTGATTGTGAGTCGTGTTCATTATTTTTGAAAGTAATTGATGAATATTTTTTAATGTAATTTTTTAGAATTATAATTTTGAGACAAAAAAATATGGGATTTATATTTAATTATGGCACGAGAAATGATGAGGTAAATGCTTTATCCATAAAATTGGTTCTAGAATAAACAAAAGCTGAGAATTTAATATTACCGCAAATAATAATAATGTAAATTTTTATAGCTTCAAAATTGGTGCTAGAACTAAACAGAAGCTGAGAAAATATATTAAATGTCCCATGGAATAAAGATATAAATGTTAATTTAACAATTGATGCTGGAACTAAACAGAAGCTGAGAATTTAATATTACCGCAAATAATAATAATTTAAATTTTTATAGCTTCAAAATTGGTTCTAGAATAAACAGAAGCTGAGAAAATATATTAAATGTCCCATGGAATAAAGATATAAATGTTAATTTAACAATTGATTCTGGAACTAAACAGAAGCTGAGAATTTAATATTACCGCAAATAATAATAATGTAAATGTTATAGCTACAATATGGATGCTGAAACTAAACAGAAGCTGAGAATTTAATATTACCGTAAACAATAATGATTCAGAATTATAAAATTAAAAATTACAAATACCGTTCTAAATAACTTTATCTATATTTATTATATATTTTCTTTATATACTTAAAAGAAAACTCATTTGTCAACTTTTTAATTCTCACGATATGTTTGTACAAATTAAATTTATATTTTTCTGAAACAATAGCAATTTTATCATCAACGATATAAAAAATTCCATTATCTTCGTTGATTTCACTTATTTCAAAAAAAGCTTTCAATTCATAAATTTCATTTACAAACGGTGCTGCATAAAAAATATTAATTGTCATTGTAAAATTATAGTAAAAATCATTGTCATCTGTTTTCACTATGCTTTTTTCAATATAATTGTTCTTGCCTTCAAATCCAATTAAATCAACATTTATAAATGTTTCTCGTTCGCTTTTATATTGATATACATTATTTAAATCTTTATTGTATTCTAAATAATACTCAATATCTTTTTTCTGAATTAAAAAGCTTTGTGTAGTGTTTTTTTCTAATAAGCTTTTATGGATATTGTCAAAAAGATTTTCTTTTTTATGAAATACCTTTGTTTTACTTAAACCTTTTTCGTGGCATAAATTTAGTTGAGTTTGCGTATGATTAAAAAAATATTCTAATGTATTTTTTTTTGGTTTAAATAAAAGTAAAACTCTATCAGTGCTAAATTTTATGGTGTTCGGAATTAGTGGTCGGGTATTTTGCAATATAACCGATTGCAAAATGTTTTTTACATTCCTATATTCTACGACTGACAGGCTCTTTGCTTTCTTCTTTATATATATTATATCTTTTATTTGAAGATCTATTGAAAAAAAAATTGGTTTATAATTCATTAATGCACAATTTATGCAACAATTCTAATTTAAAATTGACAAAATTTCCAAATATAATTTTAATACCGGTGGTTTTGGTATCAAACAAGGCAATTATTCAAATAACCTTGACACAAATCAAAATAAATTATTTTTTGTTATATCTATAATGAATTTATTTGAAATCGTGTATTCTATATTGGTTGAAATATTAAATTTGATAACATTTACTTGGGTTTTTCTACCCTGCTTAATTAGCCCTACAATTTGATCTTCTGTTCCGCAGGCTTTATATTACAAATGTATGTTCAATTATTTTCGATTTTAAGCTCTACTGGTCTAGTGGTAGAACGGGAGGTTGCCAATCTCCAGGTCCGGGTTCGATTCCCGGGTAGTGCAAATTATTTTTATTGTATTTTTTAAACAATAATATTTTTTTTTGCGTAAGACTACAATTTCAAAACACACAATGCAATCTTTTACTAAACTATAATTTTTACTTCCAAGATATTATCTAAATATTACCAAAAAAAGTTAATTTCAAGTGTATACAAGTGAAATTCAGCTATCATATATAGAAGTACCCAATATATACAACCTATTTTGATTTCTTTATCATTGTATCACTCGCTTTGACTGCAAACATAATGTCTTAAGGTGATAATTTTCATTCAAATACTCGAGATAAATTCTAGAAATTTGAGCCTCAAACTTTTAAGCAACAGATATAACGTAAAATAAAATTAAAATCGAACATGATTGAAAATATAGTATTTTTGTTGCATATATGGCTATATCAATGAATTTGTAATATCTATACAAGTTATGAGTATTGTATTTAATTGGTGTGCATCAAAAAAATTGGGCTCGTGATATTTTGAGTAAAACCCTTGTTAATTTTATTTAAACAAGTTCTGTAAAGATTATATTATTGAAAAATAGTTTTGTGTTTTGCTCAGTTAATCAATTCCTATGTTTTGCTCGGTTGATAAAGAGTAGAAAACGATAAGATAAAAATATCCCATAGATAAATTTTAATTATGTCATAGTAATCTTACTTATGATTGTAAAAAAAAATGAAATTCCGCACTCTCCAAAAATATTCTAAAAATTACGCCTTAAATTTACTTACTTATGATTGTAAAAAGAATGAAATCTACACCGAACAAAGATATTTTACAAATTATGCCTTAAATTACTTACTTATGATTGTAAAAAGAATGAAATCTACACCGAACAAAGATATTTTACAAATCGTGCCTTAAATTTACTTACTATTGATTGTAAAAAGAATGAAATCTACACTCTCCAAAAATATTTTACAAATAATACCTTAAATTTACTTACTTATGATCATAAAAAAAAATACACTCGCGAAATTCTTTTTTAAATTATGCCGTGAAATTACTGCCTTTTATCGTAAAAAAAATAAAATCCTTACTCGCCAAAAATATTTTTCAATTTACGGTGTAAAATTACTGTTTTGTAATTACAAAAAAATTAACACTACACAAAAAACTAAAAATATAAATCTATATATTTCAATGTAGATATGACGACTCAACGTGAAATCCAAATATTATCATATTTGGAATGCCTACACAAATATCATATTTATTGTTCGAGTATATAAAAAGTGATAAAATCCAACCAATAAAATTTATCATAAACATCTTTAAAACGAAAAATTTGCATGATAGACGAGTTGAGACTAAATTTAAGATTTAAAAAAAGACAAGTTGCATTTGTTTCGTTGGATATTTAAAAAAAAATTTTCAAGATGTACAAAGGTTTTAGAACCAGGTAAACTATTTCAACAACTCTTAGGAACATCTCATCATTTAAAAATTGATTTTGTTACATGAAATACCGTTTGAAAATAAAGTAAATAAATTTCTGTGCCAAAATTTATATATTTTTCTGATCATTAGCTTTATTTTACCGTAGATCTTTTACCTGTATGTTATGTATTACTGGCAGATAGGCGGCATTAGTTTACCTGTGTATATAAAAATGACTTTGAGTATTGTAAATTTGAACATTTCACGCGTATAACATTCCATGTATGTTTTATTTTTATGTAATATCACATATTTACACTGGCTTTTGAAGCGCCAACACAGTAAAAAAAACTCTACAATTGTAGCTGATACTCACACAGTATTCGTGTTCTGTAAATATTTGGGGTGATGAATAAGATTTTACCCATTTTTTGGTAAACTGGATTTTTTCGGATCAACATATTTCAACAATATGTTGGTATTTCCGTAGTATAATCTTTATTTTTAGCAGATAATTCTTTCTGAAACTAAAATCATATTGGAATCAAAATTTGTTGTTTGTAAAAATTTAACTTGTAAAATGACTCGAATATAAATGTTTTTAATAAAATTAAAATAGCATTCATTTATTACTTGTCTTTTCATATATTTCAAGTATTAGCTCTTAATTTAAAAATACATATCACTGACTCGATTTAACCTGTAATCTTGTAGTTCGATATATACTTTTAGATACTTTATCTAAATTTTAAATAACTAAAGTTGTTGTGCCCACGTGAAAATATTCTAAATCCTCCAAAAATGATTTAAGGTTTTCTATCCCTTAAAAAACAATAAAAAGGGTTTTATCGGTACTAAACAAAGAAAATATTTTTTTTTAATCTTTATAGTTTCCCTTTATAACATACTAAATTATAGCGTAGGCGTAAAAAATTTCGCGATTTTGGTGTAATAAGTAAACTATGTCCCTATTTTTGAGAAAAACTAATCCAGTCATGTCACTTATGTATACTTTTAATAGATTATCTGAATTT
Organism: Rhyacophila brunnea; assembly: GCF_057557595.1. Lineage (NCBI taxonomy): Eukaryota > Metazoa > Arthropoda > Insecta > Trichoptera > Rhyacophilidae > Rhyacophila > Rhyacophila brunnea. The sequence continues at coordinate 943,099 of NW_028233352.1, forward strand.
TTATAATAATTTTGAAACTAATCAAGTTTTGATTTATTTGATTATAATAAACCATAGTGTGTAAATTTTAATCAAATAAATTTAAAATGTCGTAATCCAAACTATTTTTTATTGTGTTTAAATATTGACTAGAACCTTATATTTTATTTGTGATTAATTGATGTTCCACTAAATTTGTATATATAACTATAGTGAGAAATAAATAAATGGTTTTATCCATAACATATTTATAATTTGAAAAGCAAAAAAAAAATTAATATTTTATTTATAAAAACACAGTACAATAGAGAAAAAAAAAGATCCAGGTTATATAATTCTCATCCTATAATTTTTTGATTCAACACATCTTTTTCAAAAAAAGACAACTTCCACCTAAATTGCATATTTTCATGTACATGTTCAATCGAAACACCATACACACAAATAAATTCAAAAATAGTCTCTAAGATACCTCTAAACAATGCAAAAAAAGCTGTATGTCTCTCATCCTTAACATGTTTAAGAAGATAGAAATGATCAAAACTAATATAAACTTGTTCTTGTGATTTATCTATCGATATATTCACATCAAAATCCAAATATAATTTAAAAAAATTATGTACGATATTTGATATTTTGTCTATGTCTTTTTCTGTTATCTTTATTGCTTCTGTTTTTATGAAAAAATCATCTGCTAGTCTTTCTCCTAGTTTTTTACCGGCTGATAATATTGCTTCAGGTGTTTCTAATTCTCTTATTAATGATGCGTATAGATACGTAAATAAATGGGTATTGATTCTTTCCTCATTGTTGAAATTCATTTTTGAACGGGTGCAATTATAGTCTTGATTTTAAAATCAAGCAAGAAAGCAATATTGTCTTTGCTAATAATACAGCAATTTAATTTGAAATATTTAGAATGTAACAAAATAAGGATACTAAATTTTTAAATGGACTGGATTTGTGTGAATGCAAAATATATCAAGGATTAAAAAATTGGTAGCCTAAATCCACTTTCATATATTATTAATTCTTGTCATCTATATGATTTTAAGAAACCTTTTAATTACTGTAGATAAAATAATAAATTTCTATGTTTATCGCTGTATTCTATACTTTGATTGATTTATTCTAATTTTCATACAGGCTCATTTTTCCGATAAGGATTAATGAATCTTGCGATTTCTACAAATAATATAATAAATTTCTGCAATGATCGCTGTCTAATATAGTCATGCCAATTTATTTGCATATATGTGCGTTCGATAAAGATTGCGTAATGTATAAAGTGGCGATGATTGAGTGATGTAAATATTTGACCTAGAATTTTAAAGTCAATCGATTAAAGGTTCGTATCGCCCTCTCACAATGATACTGACAAATTACAAAACTAGTAATTAATGTTGCTTTACTACAAGGGACACGTCAAACACTGTTAGGCCAACCCACTGTAAACAAAGCTCTCGTCTTTAAAAATATACTCGGTTGTCGCACCGAAACAACTTGACCTGATTGTCGAACGCATGTCTAAGCAATCAAAGCCATATTAGTATGAACGGAATCTTTTTTCATAGCGGAGACCCGATTGAAGTGGTCAATACAGTTAAACTTTTTTTTCGCGCAATGTACAACGGTAATTTTTATACATTTCATTCGAACTTGAATTCAATACATATAATGATCTAATAATAATTTGATCCTATGCACAGTTTAGACTCTATAGCTTTATCATATAACCAATATACGATTTGATTTCTTCTTATACAATATAATTATAAATTATACCTTATATGAATTGATAATATTCTAAAATATCCAGTAATTATAATAAATTATATATTGTCATTATAAAAAATGTAAAATGTTTATTTAGTGGGCCGGGACTCACAAATTAATATAACAGCCTTATCCCCTGAGCCAGAAAATTATGTTAAACACACTAGATCACCAATATAATTTTCATATTTTTTGCATTGAATAAAATACATTTTACAGATGTATTTTAGCTTTGTCAATTATATTTATCTCATAAAAACGAACCAATAAAATTTTCTTAATTGTTTTCATACTATAAGTAATTTTTAGAGATATATTTTCTGGCTAAATGTTGTTTTTGTATAATTATATATTGAATCCTAGGCGTAAAAAAATTATATGCAAATCAATCATGCGGTTTTTATTCAAAATTTTATGGGATAATGCAATATTTATTGGTAGTGATGATTGAGTAATGTTAATATTCGAACTTCGATTCCCAATTAAAATAATTAACAGTTCAAGTATTACTCGTGTGTGGGCATTCCTAAATTACACAACTGGTAATTGATGCCGCCTATCTACAAGGAATAAAGCAAAAGCTGCTAGGCAGCCCACAGTAAAAGATAGAATTCTGTTTAAAAATACCCTCTATTTTCCTGCAGAAACAATTTTATTCGATTTTCGAACGCAAGTGCTAGTCATAAAAGCAATATTAATATAATGGAAATATTTATCCGCAGCGGGGACCCGATTGGCGTGATCAATATACTTAATTTTTTTATGAGGCATTTAATCCATTAAAATACAGCAGAGACAAATTTCGAATATTATTTCAAAAACAAATCTCAATTATTAAATAATATTCAATATTATATTGTTTAGTAACTTAATCCACAAAAAAGTGCTAGTTTTTTAGATATCTACAATCAATTGTATGAGGGTAATCGCAAATAATTCTTTGTTTTATGTCATACTATTAGCCAAGTTTGCACTTTTACAAATTTAACTCGCGAAAATATACTGTTTTTTGATATATGTCCGTTTTTTTGAAATAGAAGTTCTTTTTTAGTTCATGTTGATTTTTTAAGAACATAGACCTGATTTCATTTTTTTATTTATATTAGTTATTTATTCAATTTTCTTTCACCACTATGAGTATTCATCAAACTTTAAAATTTTATGTATTTCTTTTGGTTTCTATCTTGTATAGTTGCAGAAAGTGTTTAATATCACTCAGTTTGATTACATCTGTACATAAGTTATAAAATTTGGTTATAAAAAAATATAAACGTAAGTTTCTATATGCCTTTATATTTAATTTGGAAGCCGGAAGCTTATAAAATAAAATATTTTTATTTTTTGGCATTATAAGTTTTCCTAAAACTAAAATATATTCTATTTTGGTTTTTTTTTCTTTCTATTATTACTAAATGGCTTAAAATAAAGTATTTTTTGTTTTTCTCTTGTTTTTAATATAGAAATTCTCAGAAAATATATTGTTTGTTTGCATATAATACTTAGCTACTCACAAATTTTGCTTTACAATTTACATTTTATAGCATTGATTTATACGATTAACACTTTAAACAATCGAATGCAAAAATATATTTTAAAATTCTCTGTCTAGAGCCTTGAAAAAATTACAATTTCCATGAAATGTAGAGATAAATACAATTCTATTTCATATAATTATGTATTTAAGGCATCTGAAAAGATTAACACAAATAAATCCTAATAAATATAATATATTTAGATATAATTTTATTCGATTTTTGGTTAAATTTTGATCCATGCAATATTTATGCAGTTTCTTACTCTTTTTTTGCATAAAGCCTAGATATGTATTTATTTTCGGGCTTTGCTTGCACATATCACTTTTGGTAAAAACTCATCAAATCTAAATCAATTAAATTATGTTTACTATGTATTTAACAGCATCTGTTATGTATTTTATAGTTAATTTTATTCACCAATAATAAACCCCTATAAAATTTAAATAAAACCAACTAAAATTATATAAATGATCAATATATACGTTTTATATGCAAAATTATATTATTTTTGACGCACTTTCGTATTGAATATACATGATAAAATTAGGATTGAGTGAACCCTTCATTTATAACTTAAATTTAATATTCGAATCATTTCATCGAAATTCTATTATAGCCCATATATTTTTCTTCATAAATTTAAGTAGAAAAAGAGAAACAAATGTAAAAATACCTGGTAATTTTAAGATTTTTATATTTAGCATAAACAATTTACTAACCATCATAATATAAATAAACTAATATTTGTCTAATATCCGTTTATATAGTAAAGATACAGCTTACTCTTGTTTCTTATATATTAAATGTTTATTTTTTTTTTAATCTAGCAATATAAATATGTTTTCTATTTGACTTGGCCTAATTTTATGGGTGACTACCGATTGACGCGTACTCAACTGCAATAATAAAAAAAAATTTATTCCTTTTCTATTTTTTGGTAAATACTTAAGAATTCGTTATTTTTGTGATAAAAATATAAAAAAACTCAGTAGCAAAAGAAATTGTTTAAAAATCAAGAAACGTAATTTATATGTTAATTAGCATTCCTGAAAGTATGGAATTATTAGCCAGGGATTTTTAATCATTTAATATTTCTATAATGTATCATCATGATATATTTTTTCTATTGATGATACTTATTTACTAATGCTTCTAAAATTTATAGATTCTCATAATTTTACTTTTCTGGGATTTTTTATTTATTTTTGATATTTTCACTGTAAATACATCATCGTAACCCAATTTCCTCTACAATTGGTACTTTTTATTCGTGTTAAAAAACTTGAAGAAAATCTGAAATAGAAAAATCGCACATATAACATATCAAATAACCTGCTATTTATTAACAAATCAACAATTTTTATGCATTAAAATATAAAATTCATAAAATTTGAAGTATCTAAACATGAATCCTTTACTTAGATAAAATAAGACATGGGTTCATGTTTCCTTTAAAAAATTGCAAAATATTTATTTTTCCGACAATATATTTTAAATCTAAAAACATTTATAGGAATTATTTTTATTTTATAAACTAGATCTTAAATTTATGCAATTCTGTGCATTTTTCCGTGTTTTAAAAAGAAAATTTATCTAAAAAGAACCTATTTCAGTATAATGAAATGCATGTGATATTTATAATATGTATTTTTATATTAAATACAATTTTTACGGTTTAAATTGCTATATAAATGCTTATATTATACGCTAATCAATCTGTAAAATGTATTTTAACCAATTATTGTAAATTCGGATAATATTTTTTTTAATTTTTTTGCAATGATTATGGTCAAATTTATTTATTTAGCTTAGAATTAATATAAAAAAACAAAATTATAATAGTATAATATATGCCATAAATGATCATGAAATATTACTAAAAATCTTGAACTAGAGAACTTTAGAAAGCCGGGCAATAGCATTAGGCAAATAAAAATAAAAATTAAAAAACATAATTCTACGCAATCATCCAATAAAGAAAAACCATACGTTAAAGGATATGAACTAGGACGCAGAGTAAAAAATGTAGATTTTAAATCAGAAAGAATCCTCTTACAGCTAATAAAATCATAAGTGCAAAAAAGAGAACAATCACTTAGATTAGCAGCAATAATAAAATTTTTAAAAGATAACGCGACACACCTGGCCTTTATAAATAATTTTTTAAAGGCTAAATACGTATCTTTTAACCTAGATATTCTACAGCTTACATGAACACAAAAATAAAGTTTATTGTAATAAATTAAATCTAAAAATCTTCGACGTGCATAGGAATTAAACGTTTGAAATTCTAGAAACTTCAAATTAGCTATGATATGGAAGTATCGGACCGTCAAAATGGCTAGATTCTATTTTGTTTCGCCGGACACACTTTCTTTGGAGAAAGATCAAGATACATTTTCTGTACCGATTTTAAAAAAACAGATGTCTACTTGGCAAGTAGATATAAAAAAATTACTGTTCAGGAGTATACAAGAAGACACAACGAGATAGTAAGATGTCTTCAATTTATGATAGAGAAAAAATAAAATTATAAAAAAACTAAGTAGACCCGTAGACACACCTTAAAAGAAACGATAGGAAGCATATGTGCAGAAATCAAGATAAAAACGAGAATAAAAACGAATATAAATTGTCGTATCACAGATTTTATATTTAATTATATGATAAAAAAAGAGCTGTTTCATTTAGATTGAAATTTATGTGGTGAAAATAATCAATATAAACACATTCGAAAAAAATTGTGAAAGTATGATCTTCTGGAATCTAAGCTGTGACTAATATATAAGTGAAAGACAAATAATATCCTATATATTATAACTTTGAAGGGATAAGGACACAAATTATACAAGGTGCCTGAAGGAACTCGAAGTCACAAACCTTATCAAGATAAATATATAAACCTTGAAATTGAAAAAGTAACTTGAATTAATATGTCTCAAAAGGAGGTGAAGTATTGAAGAAGACTTCAGAGAGGAGAAGATAGAAGAAAGCATAAATACGCTATGAGAATAGAAATCAAGCAAATTGTGCTCGAGAATAAAAACTACTGTTATAACCATTAATTTAGTTGAATAAATAAATTTAATACCTTTGAATAAATATATTTCATAGGTGACTGCAAATTATACCATACATCATAACATGGAATGGTAAGATCTCAAAAAAATAAGTCGTATGCAAAAGAAAAAGAATTTCTTCGGAAACGAAAGCGTACGTACAATAAATAGAATAAAAAAAAACGCTGATTAGTATATCTTGAAAAATGAAGATGTATTGAGAAAATTACAAATGGTTAGATAATGTAAGAAATATTTTACATGTGTTATATAAAGAATCTAAAATTAGGCACGATTAGTCTTAAATGCCTTAAATTCAGATAATCATTAAATTATTTTATATATACCCATAGTATAACCCAAAAAAGCATAGTAAAGTAAATTTGAAAAGTTGCGCGTAAATAAGAATCTTGGCTCATTTAAAAATAATAGTCCTATATTTGTTGATAATAACTGTGCGGTATTTTTGATTTTGCAGGCAATCTTGTACATGTTGTTAAATCTGTTCATCTGTATATACTTCAACCCCATAGTCTTGAAAAATATGCTGTATGAATATGTGTTCATTTACAGCTGAATACTTTTGATTCAAGTCGACTTCTCCTTTTCTTGATTTTTTTAGCTTTTTAATATGTATTTACATCATTAGCAGATTTTCGTCCTAAATGACACTTATATCATGAAAGAAAATCTAAAACCTTATAATATATATCTGAAGTTTATTAATATTGCACAATAAAGTGTAACTAATATCCAGAACGATCAAATTGAATTCAGAAAAATTAAAAAAATCATATTAATATGAAAAAAATACTAATTTAAATCGTGTAAAATATATTCGGGTATTTAACGATGATGTATAAATAAATTTTTACTTCTTGTATCTCCTTTACCGCAAAAATTATTTATTTAAAAACTAAAAGTTTCTGAATGAAATTAGTATCTATATAATCTTTTAATTTTTTTTATCTTTAGTTATGGCTCTTAAGTGAACAACTAAAAATAAACTGAATCCTTAAATTGTTTTTGATATTGCCAATTTTATGCTTGACTAGGAAAGATAATATATATAATTAGAATTCCCATTTTTACACAGCAATTTAATAACATTAAATAAAATTTCTCTGAGCCCATAAAACCCAAAAAATTTAAATTTATACAAAAGATAATTGGTTCAAATATTAATATTAAAACTACCAAAATTAGGTTAACATGAATTTATATAACTAAATTAGCGAGTCGGGTATAATTTTTTGTGAAATTTACATTAATCGTACCGATATTTATATATATGCAGTAATTATAATCGAATTTACTTTATTTCTATTACTTTATGGGAAGTTTGCTTTATACTAGTAGGAACTATTGCTTAATTGATGCGTCTCTCTGTGTAGCTCCCCCAACACTCATTTTCACCCGTAATCACCGTGAATTGGGCCCTTTCACAGAGACGGTCGTCATTATTTGATAAGAATAAGATTTTGTATACTGTTCATCACTAAGAGTTACAAGCTACAACCAGACTTGCCTATATCCTTGCTGAACGGTGTATGATCTTTTTCATTCTAAAGGAACAGTTCAACGGCTTACACAGCAACCACCTATTTCTCATGGATTTATGGTTTATCTTTTATTTTTCAATGGCCGCCCCCTTGGGTATTTTTCTTTAGAGTAAATTCGTTTCGGAAATTAGTGGGGTGGGTGGAAGTGAAACCTGCGACCCCTCGCACTGGGGTCCGACTTGTAAACCACTCAACCATATCACCACACATATCTATAAACTAGTATTTTTTAATGCAATTATAGATGAGAAAATAATCAAAATTAAAGAATGATCCGATAAAATATCGTTTGTAAAAAAACGAAGAAATATATCACCGAAAGTCTAAAATTCATTGATATTATAAGCTATGCTGTCATGGATATCATATAAATGCTATGTGTATTTTTAAATTATTGGTCTAAATATACTTGATCTTGAACTTAAATAGACCAAATTGATATCTATATAAGATTTGTATAAATAATGTATGGTTATAATTTAATTTTCTATTGAAATAGTTAAAGTTAACTAATTTTTTTTGTCAAAACAAGATTTTGTAAAAAACTAGACTACGAGTTCTACTGAAAATTTCCGCGTGAATTAAAATAAATATCTATAAAGTAAATTAAGAAGATATTTTTAGGAATTCTGGATAGAAAATAAAGGTTTTTCAGATTTTTGATGTATTTCTATAAATTAAAAATATTAAAAAATATATAATAAAATATTGATCTTATTCTAATTATTTTAAGATACTATTTTGTGAATCTTACTTGAATTAAAGGTTTTAGGAATTTTCAAATTCATTTATCACGAGGCAAGAAACTTCTAACTAATGAATAACACAGAATTCTGTCGATAATATTTTTGAAAAACACCCCAAAGAGCTGTAAAAAATCATGGTTTTATATATATAAGATAGAATTATATAAGATTTCTTCATGTTTTTTTATAAATTCTTGAGTTACAGTTTTTTAATATTAAGAAAAGAAAAAACAGTTGTGCTTGTCTTTTATTTTCATTTTAATTTTACAAATAACTTCTTTTGTCGTAATTAGCTGTGTGAACTATTCATCACGACTCGAAATGTGTTTTTTTAGAATATCAGAGCTTTTATTTTCTTATGCTTTTTTAGAACTTGAAAAAAAGTTTTTTCATAATAATTTAGATGTTTTTTTTACATGGGCAAAATATTATACATAGATATTAGGAACTATTTCATTTGTAACAAACAGATGAATGTAGAGCTAGTGGATTTTCTATATACACTGGTAATATTCATACTTCACGCTCTATTCACCATATTTTTACAAATTATGCTCATTTAGTGGTCCCAGTTTTCATGTGTTAGATTTCTTTTCTGTATTTCGAGCATTTAAACTAGATCAAATATTCTTTTTATCACCGATCACAAATACCAATGTAGCTTTTTTCTATATTAACCCTGTCGAATATAGAATATAAGTTTTTAATAAATTTATGTGGGTCAATATATTGTTTTTTTGTTTTAAATGAATTTTAACACTGATAGGAGATTCTGAAGTAAAAATATTTTGATATGGATCTTTACGCTTCTAATATCAAATATGATGTATTGAAAGGTTTTGTTTGGTTTTTTTATTTATAAGGTGCTAATATAAGAAACACCTGGCTGTTTATCTTAATATTTTAATCGCCATATGAAGTTTTATCACAATATTTATCTGGTTCCAAGGAGATAGTCGTTAATTAATACATATATCTATCAATAATATATTTTATGTATTTGGGGTAGTTAGTACAAAGATTATTTATGATTTTCATATGGCATATCAACTGAAAGGAGTTAGATTTAAAGTATTGAGTTAATGTTTTTACAATAAAATCAAATGTTTTTGCTCTTATATATTTTTTTTACTAGGAATGCAATTTGTAAATAACACTAAAATTATTTTTTCTTAATAATTTTCATCTAATCAAAAGAATTTTTCAAGATGAATTATTATTTTATGGTGGCTCGATATAGAAAAGCACAAAAAAGTAATAATTTTACTTTATAAAACATAAAACTTCCAAATTCAAGCATTATACCACCGTCTTCATTATATAATTACCACCATTTTGCCATTTAAAAGTATAAATGCTGTAAAATAAAGTTCAAGGGGAATAAAAACGATAAGAAACGAATTATAATATAGTTAATCATATTAAAAGCCAATATTTTTATGATATTCAAGTAACACTCCACTAATCAAAGGTGTAAAAGTCAGGTGCTGCTTAAAATCATGATAAATGTTTGTTTGATATTACTTTTTAGCTTGGATTTAGAGATTTATACTATTTTTTGATTTATAGTGAATTTTTTTGATTTATTTTGTTATTGGTTTTAGGGGTAATTTTTCTATCCGTGGTGCATATTTGTTAATTAAATATATTCTTGCATCGAAATTTTAGCACTTTATTTGGCAATTCAGCAAGCCATTTTCATAAAAAATTTTTTTGTGTTTTTTGCAACATGTTTTCAGATCTTCCCCTCATAAGTACAGAATATGCTCAAATCAGTGTTCTAAAACAAAGATAAATTATCATGAAATTTTTGCCAATTATGATGGATGGCTCCAAATTATTCAATCTAATTAGCCATATTTGCGATTTTAATATTAATTCAGCAACACTCTTTCGTAACAAACATAAATCCAAATATTTCTTTTAATCTAATAGTATATGGTGTGCTCTTTATATTGTTCTTAAGCTTCATGGAATAAAATTTAAAATTAAATATATTTTAATACTAAATAAAATATGCTGGTTTCGATAGTTCAGTATACATTATCAGAAAAAAAGAATATCAACCTCGTAGTTTGGTTTATTTAATCAAAACAATGCATCATCTATATTTAAACATCTTTTTAAAAAAAAATTGACGATTATTATCTTCGAAATAGTATGTTTTTTTTGAGTCACAGGCTGATATTATTAACTAAATGTCAATGGTGCCTATTTTATTTAAAAATACTTTATAAAACTATTCAATATATATGATGCACCTGTTTTGCAAAAAAAATCGAAATATACGCGTGATTTATAATGTAATGATGGAATTATAGCTGTTTTTTTCTCGCGGTTTGTCACAATTTTTTTTTATAAATCATTGCGTTGTTTGTTATTAAATAAACTATGTTTTCGTAAGAATACACTTTCGGATGAATGTAGCCCCATAGTTGTTTATTTTGGTTTTATATAAAATTTATTTGATAGAAATTGAGACAGAAACGCATATTGGTCTAATGAGTTACGCTTACAAGATCAATATTTTTAGACCAAATGAATTAATTTTTACAATTATAGACAAAATGCATATAAAAAATATAGATAAGTGATAAAGCAAATATCAGTGATTGTGATGTGTTTATAAACATTTTAACAAAATTTGTTAAAAGTTTATAGAATGAATCCGATTATATTTTGAAATTCTATAACTATGCCTAAAACCTCCGAAAAAATATGCCATAACAGCTGTTTATGCATAATTTATTATATATCGTGCATACTTGAGTCTTGTATACTTTTATAATATAATTTTCGCTGGTCCCTGAAAGCCATTATAGCTTTTAGATATTACAAAGGCATTTTTTCTATCCACTAAAATTCATGCGTAATCAGTCAAATTAATGAAAAAAGAATACATGAACTTTAATTGCTAAAAAAAATCGCAAGACTCATATTAATAATGTTCGTGAATTAAAATAGTGAACTTTTTTGTGTATTGCAAGATTTAGCGCTTAATAATGTGCCTATAGAATCAAAGATTCTTTCAAAAATGGAAAAAAGATTGACATTTAGATCACATAATTTATAAATAAAGGATCTTTTCGCTGTAAAATATACTTTATGACGTCTTAGATCCATACATATAATTTCATTAATAACGAAAAAAAAATTTCTTAGAAATGTCTACATGCATGTTTGATATTTAGCTCATATAATTTTTTAACGCATATAAAAACCATACGATTTTTACTTTTTTAATTTTTCATCTTAGCATGCGATTCGAACATTTTTATGTAGAAAGCTATAAAAAGCAAATATGTAAAATGTAAATAAAATAAAAAGGTTGTTTACCTAGTTAAATTGATCACATACATTAAATCTTGTGCAATTATCATATTTATATAAACTTTCAATGGTAATATAAAATTTTTAATGTAAATTTCATCTCAATAACAGATTCAAATAAATAACCTCGTAAATATTTAATTTTATTGCATTTAAAAATAGATTTTCGGATTTAAAAATACAAAATTTAACCATCAAAACTAAGTTTCTAGGGCTCTACGTAGTGTTTATTGAAACAAAATCATGGATAATTAAGACATGCTTATTTCCTAAAAATAAAATAAAAAGGATTGGGATTTTCTAGATCACGGTAACAAGAATTTGAATTTACAAAAAAATTTGCCTATTTTTTTATTCTATGCAAAAGATGAAGTGAACGTTGTGTTTATATTTTTTAAAAATATTAAACGATCATTTATCAGTTATATTCTTTAAATGGATTTAGATCTTGCTGTATATTTACAAAAATTCGCATAAGCTAATACGGTTTTCGAATAATTTTTTGTTTAGCTTATAAGCCAAAAAGTAATTACATGCGATCAATAATGTCATAAAAACACGATAAAAATAGGAAAATAGTTATAAGAAAATAAATAATTCCTCTAAAACTACCATCATTTTTTTTTGCGCGATAATCATTAATTTCTTAAAATTTTCTTTGGATATTCTCAATCTTTATTGTTCAAACAAATTTTTATCAAAGCTTATCGATTTATGTTAAATTTTGAAAATCATCATAGAAAAGTGAAAAAATACACCTTAAATATATAGCATAATTAAAATATATAATTTCTACTTAATAAAAACTGATATTTATTAAAGACTTTCTTTTTTTGAAAGATTTATTTTAATTTATTACATATTTCTACAAAAATAAACTAAAAGCAAACAAATCATTTTTAAATAATCCAAAATCCATAATATTTTCAAAAAAATGAATGTAATATAGCATTAAATCAAAGAAATTTCTGTTCTTTAAGCCATACTATACCCATATTAATATTAAAGATCAAATTTTTACGATTAATATTCCTTTAAAATAAATACGTTTGATATTTAGCATATTATATTTGGAATTTAATCAGTATAAAGCCGGCTATTTTTATCCAAAATGCGCACGGTTGAATACCTTTCTTCAGATCAAAATTCAAATTGATTTCAAGGGGTAATTTGCATATAATAAAAGATTAATCCTTCGAATGTAGGCTCTGCTTACACGCTTTCAGAATTAATTTGTGAAGTTGAATAAATTATTTGGTTTTTTTATATACTTACATGATTTTATCCATTTAGACTATTTATAGAAATCAAAACTTGATAAATGCATATATATAAAGATAAGACAATTAAATCACATTTCTAATAATTCCTTTGATTCAAAGTTTTAGCTTTAAAATTTTCTCTTTTTCATGTGTTCACCAGTGTATATTGGTAAATATTACAAAATTTAACTTAAATATCTACAATTTTTGCTTTTGATCGAATATAATTTTGTATTTTTTTTGTTCTTATAATTTCACATTGAGTTTTCGTAGTTGCAAAATTATCGATAATATAGTTTTTTAAGTCATATATCCAGTAGAATTATAATTCTAAGGTTTTTGACTTTCAAATGTGTTATTTAAAAAAATACTATAAATAATTACATAAAATTAATTGCCAGTAAAACAAAAATGCCGAATATATATATGGTTAGATGAATCCAATTTGAATAAGAATTGGATGAAGCGGAGTCTAGTAAGAATTTTAATAAATTCTAATTTAAAGCCCAATTTATATTTTTATAAAATTGAATTTCTTTATTCTTGATATGATGTGAATAAATGTAAAGATATAGCTTATGTGTAAAAAAAATGGTGAATATACCAAAAAACCTTATAAGTACATTTTGAATTAGTAAACAGCTTTTAAAAATTTAAAAAACAATTTTGGGCGCTAAAAACCCAATATTTGTTTGCAACACACCCATAGACGAAAATATTCCAGATACTTTATGCCTTTGATTGTGTAATATTTATAGATTATAAATGTTTTGTGTGAATGTGAAGTTATGTATTTATTTATTAATCTTATATCGGTATTTGTGCACTAATTAGTTATAATTGTTGTAAAATGTGATACAGTGTACCCAAAAAATCACAATTAAGAAAAATAGCTAAACTAAAAATACGAAAGCAAACAAAAATTGAGTTTGTAATGTTTTTTCAAAGAATTTTCGTGCGCAATATATCCAACAAAAAACTTAAATATATTTTTTGCCTGTTTTTTTAATTTCATGCTATAATGCTGTTCTTGGCCCACTATTTTTAGTTTATTTATGTTAAAAAGTCAGTTATACACACTTAAATGTATTTGAAAATTTTTATTTAAAGAAAAAAAGGAAACATGTGCAACACTATATATATAAAGACCATAATTTTTTTTTAAAATAACACTGGCCTGTCTTTACATAGATTTTCTTTGATAAATGGCGTATTCTAGTAAAATCACATAAAATTTTCACTAAGAAGTAATTGATTTAAAGTCATTAAATTACATCCTAAAATAGAATGTAATAGACATAAAATACTACAAGTAGTATATAATTAGCTGAATATGACAACGAAAGCAGAAGCATATTTTTAAAAAATAGAGAGGCATATCGTGCGGATTAATAAATATTGAGGGGGTAAAATACAGCCTTAAAGGTTGTAAAGATGATTAGATTGAAAGAAGCATGTTTAAATCTACTATTATAGAGAAATAGAAGATTTTACGAAAAAAATAAATAAAGTGAAGAATTATATAGCTCACTAATACTAAATAAATAATATTGAGGAATTAATAATATATGAATTTCATTTTTAATGTAATCTTTTTTTCGAATTATTATTTAGAAAACAGTAATATTTTCCAATAATATATTTAGAAAAGGGGTATCTCTTTTCTAGCCTGCTTTATTTGCATAAATACCGCATCTAATTATTCGAATGATACAACATTGTAATTACTTAGCATAAGTATTGCACAGAAAAATATTTGGTTAATTATCGAACTTTATGGATAATACATATTTCAGCGCAAAAAATAATTGGTTGTTATATATTTTTTAATATTAGTTTTAGTAAATTATACAATACCCAAATTAATTAGATCATTTTGCGAAAAAGGAATGTTAAGTGTAATTATAAAATCAGAAAATTTTAAAGCCTCCAATTATTTTTTATGAAAGGCTGTATTATGGGTATATATTCGAAATGCGGGTTCAAAAGCAGCAAACTTATGCAGAAAATAATACATAATCCTTCTCTTGTCAATTCAATAGTAGATAGAAACATTGTTAATTACAGTGATCTCTTCTTAAACTCTTCGTGTTTATATTTAACTACAGAACTAATGAAATCCCAGACAGTCCGTGAAGCCATCTATTATACAGCAAAATTTTCTTTAAAAAAACACAATAAACATTATTTTAATGAATTGGTAGACAGGACAATCACTGATTTTAATCTAAAGGATGTTGAAAATACATATATTAAAAAAATCACAAAAAGCAATTTTTTGGGGTTATTATGTTGTATAGAACTAGTGAAGGAGAAAAATATTTTATTTATTGATCTTCCAGTTCAACCTTGGATTGATTATATTACAAGACTAGATTTCGTATTGGCTTTGCAAAATATTTCTCAAAGAGATGGTAAAATAATAATATTGGCATTAGATATAATTATTATGACTGAAATACATATACTAGATAAATATTTATGGATAAGGGATGAACAAACCTTGTTATTAGGCGATATGAAGAGTCTAATTTCAAATAAGATTTACTACTTTCACACAGGCGATAAAATAGCATCATACCAAAATGTGCAAGATCCATCAAAAAAAATCGATAAAAAGGTGAAGGATTTTTATGACTTATTTGAAGTATCTGATTATCATGTGTTGAATGTTTTAGAATATAATAACGTCGAAACAAACGAAATCAAACATGAATCTTTTTGTAGTTTTAATGATATTAAAACTCTTTTGGAGCGTTTTTTTGTGATAGAATATAGAGCCTGGTACTATAAAATTTTATTTTGGCTATATTTATATGTTGCAATGCCCGTATTCGGCACAATTTTGATTTCAAAAACGAAAATAAATGGATCCCTGTATAGCCTCATATTGAAAAGTTACCCCACATTACTCAATATTAATAGAGAATTTTGTATGAACTATATAATTTTCAACCGTGTTGTATGTTTTACAAGCGCTGTCTTTTTTCTGTTTGGGGCTTCTTTATTTTTCATGGTTACAATCTTTAATAAACGATGGAAAGAGCAGATAGATATCGATCGCGAGAATTTTTTTTATACGCCATTATCATATATAATATATATTTATATTGTCAATTGGCTAGTTTTTTCCCCATCATTTATAGCTTTCTTTGTAATGAGTTTCGCTTGGGGTGTATCCTTTAAAATGCCATTATTGATTTTACTTTTTGTCCTTTTTATGCCAATAATAATGATAACGCTTGGATTTTTCATGTCCATATCAATTTATCCGATTCGATTTTACATGGGTTTAATTGTTATTATGTTTTTTACCATGTTTTTCCCTGCTCACTGTTTGATATATCCTGAATACTATTCAAGAATTGATAGAAAAGATTTTATATTTCATCTTATGCTTAAATGTTATGGATATGTGACTTTTTCTATGGTGTATTGGAGAGTTTTTATTCATTATTCAATATATAAATTGTTTATAAAGGAAATTTTTGGAGAAAACAATGAGTTTCGGAACGTACTGATGGAATCATATCATTCAAACTATCAAATTCCCCTTTCTATACCATTAATATCCCAAGAATTACCTTTAGAATCGATATATTATATATTTTCAGGAATAATGTTATCTAAAATATTTTTCATAATTTACTACTTAAGGAAAAGCTTTAGAATCCCGATTAGAAATACAAGATAGAAGTTTTAAATGGATTATTTATTAAAAAAAATTTCTAGATTAAATCATCATATGTCTTTATAAATTTTTTTGGTCTATATATAAAAATACTTAACTATTGTAAAATTTAATTCTTAAAAAAATGTAGAGCTTTTAAGAAGCAAAGAATAAATATTTATTTTTTTCCATAGATGTTTTCTGAACAAACTATTGTGAAATGAATTCTTAACATATTATACAGCACATTAAAAATAATAAACATTTACCATTCCTCACATGTATTTCCTAATCAACTATTCTGAAATATAATTCTTTGGTTATTATAGAGCTGATTACTGATGGAAATAAAGACATTTATTCTTCCTAGCATATATATTTCAAATGAAAAAATTTCGGGCAAATTAGATTTAACTTATAAAATTTTTACCGAGCAAAATTTAACATTGCTTTATGGAAATTTTTAGCTTAGTATCATAATATTGTGCAATTTTTATCTATCAAGACTTATTTTTTCAAGTGTTTTTTTATAATCATAAAATATTTGTGTATTTTTATACTCCTTTTTACATCCCTAACACCTTAATTAGCTAGTGGGATTCCAATATAATTTTATTAGCGATGGTCTTTTAATATAAAGTTATTGGATTTTTTTATGGTCGATTGGTTAAATAGCGCTATAAATAACGGACAAAATGATTGTTATAGATTAAATAATAGTGAATGGGTATTTTTTGAGGATATTTTAGATCTGAATAAAAAAAAATTAAGATTAATTTCTATATTATATACAAATAACCAGAATTTTTCGAAAATCTGGTGCAATTTCCTAGATTAAGTTTTATGTGTGTGTTGAGAAGAGTTAAGTCGGCTAAATGGTATATTATATAGTATGATTAAAGAGAATATTATTTTTAGTTTAACATGTCCATGAATATAATTTTGATGTATTTTATCCGTAATTAAGAAACAATCTTGAAAATAAGAACAGATTATAAAGCAAATACATTTACCACCATATTTCTACGCAAAAATTCTTGGATTTACTTTAATAGTCGCTAAGTTAATTTTAAAAAAAATTATTCAGCCCAATCATTTATTTTTTTGAAATGTTGCCATCATGGAATGAATGCTTAAAGTAATTTTGAGTTCTCCAAAAATATATCTTTATCTTGGTACATTAACAATTATAGAGCACACAATTTCTTAGAAAATAAAAATTATGAAATCTATTTTTTAGGTGAAATTTTGGAAGCTTTTCATTAATATATGCCACTTTAAGTTGCAAATTATGAAATCGAACATTATTATTAATCAAATCAAAAACTTATCGCAAAATCTATTGTTTAAAAGTTATTTGTGCCTACACACAAACAATAATATATGAAAAACATTTATGCTGATCAGTTTTGAAAAAGATAGAATGTATGTAAGAGGATCGAAAGGTGCAAAAAAAGAATAATATGGTCTTCTTTTGTGTGAAATAACAAAATGATTGAGATTTAAGAAACAAAAATATATAAATAAAAGGGAATTTTGTATTTTTTATAAAGGAAATAGATGTTCATTTTTGCCACCATTATGAATAACATTTAAATTTTATGTTAAAAAAAGTCAAGGCTATTCTGCATTCCATATAAAATTTTATAAAAATTGGAACGGATCATCTAGGATCATAAATGTGATGCGTAAAGCAACTAAAGTTATTCTCAAGTCTGAAAAATATTATATATTTATATTATTAAAGGTATAACTGGTTCGTCTTTAATTATAAGATTATGGACTAGACCGGCTAAAATTCTTCTAAAAGTTTGAGAAAATGCTATAATCGTTTAATATTATTAAAAACAGTAAATAATATGAGAGAGGTCTGTTTTCGCTAATACTGAAGATTATCATTATAAATCGCCAATAAAATTATTAATGCGTTTAGATAATCATAGAAACCAAGGTTTTTCATCAGAGATCGATTTTATCTAGTTAAATCCTTGTATTAATAAAAAATGGCTTTAAAAGTAATTTTTTATAATAAATAGATGATATTAATTTGACATTTCAAATCTTTTAAAAATAATTTATTTAGATATGCAGGCCGTTATATTCGAAAATCAACCATAACTATATAAATTATCATTTATAATATATATAATGAGGTTCATGTGTTTGTCTGCCTGTTCGATTATCTTTGAACACATCCAAACATGAGATGCTGTTTAACTGGAATTACGATTAAATACTACCACAAATAGCATATTATATATTCAAATCTAAAATGCTAAGAAATATGAATTATAGAACCAATAATTCATCAACTGCAATTTGCAATTAATTTATTCCAAGCTTAAAAGGAGAATCAATATATTGAAATTGAATACTTTTAAAAATTTATTCTATAACTTTCCTCAATCAAAGAGTCGACAGCGTAAATAATTTATAAAAATAATGAGTATTGATATTCGAGATACTTTTCAAATTATATTTAAATTGGCAATTTAATCATTATTGATAAATTAGACCATATATCAGTAATGCTAGTTGTGGTTGATCAAGAATTTCAATTTTCATAATTTTAATCTAGTTCATATAGTTATAAAATTAAACTACTTTTTATAAATTTCGATAAATATGTCGAAGCAAATTTCTTTATTTTTGTTGTTTTTTTTCTTATAGTGGGTAGATAGGTTGGAATTATAGCTGAATATGAAGCATTCGATAATTATATTAGAATAGAAACAAAACGTTCTACCAGTATGTCTCATACAAGAAACACATAATTCGACAAGAATTTTATAATAAAAAAATAATAGATGGTAATATGCAAAGTTATCGTGTAAACAACTTAGCACCTGCAGAACGAATAAGACAGATATTTAAAGAGGACTTTATGAAATTTCATCTTTTTAATTAAAAACATTGCTATAAAATTTTTATAATCACTTGATTATCATCAATTTTTCATATATTTCAATATATATTTTTATACTGTAGATATATGAAGTAAATATGATTCAAACTTAGATTGAAATTCGGATTTGAATGTGGCAAAGAAGGAATTTTAATCTAATTTAGTGAGATTAAAATTTGAACAATTCAACAATTTTGGTATTATTTTGACACCTTGATCACCATAAAAATGATTATAGCATATCTAGTAAAACACCAAAACAGATTTAAAAAGGAAATATGACGGCTCAAAAAATTATAAATACGAACAATATCAGTAATTTATGATTTATTTTTCTAAATGCTATATTATTCTAAATTGTTTTTCAATAAGGGTTAGTTCGTGCCATTCGAATAAGATAAATTATGAAAATATTGCATCATTTAGTTATTTGATGTTTGGCGATTTAGTGTCTTATGAAAAGAACTTGAAAGAATTAGACAATGAAATCAGTAAACAATGCGAATGCCTAGAAAAAATATGCATGGATGATTCTAATTCTTCGTTCTTATCGATGTGCGTGAAAATTTTTCCGGATAGTCCGAATAAATCTATTGATTTTGAACTGACAGCAAACTCTGAAATTGATATCATTGAAACAGAGGCATGTCATGATTCTAGCATTTTTTTGGGCAATTTAGCAAAAAGGAAGTACGGAATGGAATCTAATCCATGGAAAGATCTGAAAACATCCGATTTTTTGGGAATAAAAGGTGAAAGTAGCTTAAAATTACAAAATAAACTAAAAGAGTATTTGTGCTTTTATAATAAGAAATTTAAATGGGAGCTGTTATTGGAATTAAAATCCATAAAGAAACCTATAATTGAACAAGTGGTAAAAAAGACAATATTTTTACTTTTCTGCTTATCCTCCGATAAAAATATCATTTATAAAAGGCTATTCAAGCTTTTAAACCATCATAAATATAAGAAACTCAAGTTTTTTCCTATAAAAATAGTTGAAAAAATAAGAGAAGAAATATATACCCGAAATTTGAAGCATGCAACCGATTTTAAGATATCAGATACATTCGACAATCAACTTTTAGACTTCGCTGAGGAATTAATTGCCAAATTGTACAATGATACAAGCTTTGTCAATAAAACAAAATCAGATAATATGAATGAAATAAAATACGTTCCAAAAATTTATAACGATATATATTTGAAAGGAAACGATGGTCTTCAGAATTCAAATTATATTTTAGAGGAGTACATTAATGGTTTAAAAAAATTAAAAAACATCGATATGAATAAAACCCACGCTGTTTATATTGATTTTGATTGGAAATACGAATTAAAAAGAGGCTATGTTGATGGACCTGAAATATATTTGAGTAACTTCAAATTGTGCCTTGATTCATTTTACGAAACATTCATCGATAAAAAATCAGATTTTAATATTGTAATGGTTTTTATGGTTGAAGAAATTACACAATCTCACAAAAAAGAAAGTATAACATATGAAAAACTATCGGAATTCTATAACGTATTTGTGAATTTTGTTGAACAACATAAGCATAGTGGTTTTTTGCATATTTATAAATATCGAGATATGAATCATGACTGTGATGTTGGTGATATTTTAGTATCTATTTTCGGTTGATATAATTCTGTAAATAGGATCTTAAATTAAAATTTTAACTATTTATGACAATAAATATCATTCTTTGATTACTTATTTTAATAATAAAAATATTTATGTAAGATGATTATAGTAGAACTCTAAAATATATTTTAAAATTTTTTATATATTCGACCCTTAAAATTATTTTTATATAAATTTATAATTTTTACTTAGAAAACTTTCATTTTCAGCAATAGAATTACAGAAGCTTTTTTCATGAAATATTTTGAATTTCTAATCTATCATGTTTGAACATTATTATTTTTATATCACAAGAGAATTCATATTAATTTTACGTATTTTTTCCAAAAACATTCATTTTACTAACTTTTTAAAGCATAATAACTTTTTTTTGGATTTTCATAACCTTTTTTTTGTAGATTTATTGCTCCCCAGTTATATAATTCAAGCAATTGTTTTGTGTAAGGTGATACAATGATGTATCTGATACAGCACTAAGTAAAAACTGCAAAATTTCATCTCTTTTAATGTAAATACACACTTTTAGTATTTTTACCATAATTGTATATTAACAGTTAGGAATGCCGACTGAAACAGAACACATGCACAAACAATAGAATTGAGAAAAAGACTTGAATCGATAAGTATAGAAATAAGAAAATATATCGAGTACGATTTTAAGAAGGTAATAAAAATAATATTAAGCAAAGTAGTTCGATAAAACAATCTAAAGTTTATTGGCTAAAAAAATAAAACCGTAAATATAGGTTTTAGCATTTGTGTATAGATACAGATTTTCTTGGTTCTGATAAATATACATTTTAGGTATTTACATAATAATGCGTATTTTAGTGAATGCTATAAATATATGTTTTTATTATTTTTATATATTTACGAAAACATGAAATATCCGCTGGGGCGGTCTGTTAAAACTCGAAAGAAAAACCATTACGGGCAGAGAATAGATTAGGATACGGCTGTGCAAAACACCAAAAATGTGTCCGGAACATTATATGAAGCCTAGTTCGTCGAGCAAAGATATGGGTAAGTATATAGTAGTTGTGGTAGCATAATTACCAGCGACGGAAAGTACTCATCTCATATTACTCCATATCGACTACCACCTGATGCAACAGGTCTGATACACAAAGATCATGCCAGTTACAGGAAATATGATGGACCACACGCGGGGTGCATCAGATAAGCAATAAATTCTTGATAGACGTAACGTTTCTTCCTAAAAACAAGTTATATATGAGTAAATAAATACGTGAATTCGTCTCCAATTTTATTATCTATATAAAAGTACATTTTAATATTATTATATGAATATATTTTTTTCTGTATTTGCCTAATGATACTAATTTTGCTAGTTTTTAAAAATATTTTTGGCTGTATTTCATATAAATATATGCTTGTCTATTTCTAACTTGTCATTGATCTACAAGTGTAAGGCAGAGATTATACCAAATGTCGCAACATGGAATAGTGTGGTAACACAATATCATAAAAGGCACCAGAAAGAACCGAAAGTCAAAAACCAAATCGAGATGTCTGTCCAAACTATATACGTAAAAAATTTTTTGATCCCATAGAGCTTGAAAAGAAGATAGGTATCAAGGAATTTATATTAAATATAGATAAAATGTGTTCATGGTAAATAAATCCGACTAGAGGTGAAAAAAACATAACACTTGTAATATGAAAATATATACACAAATAAATTTAATTTTTTACTCCTTATGAATATGATTTTTAGTATTTTTATGTCTAAACATATTTTATTATCCTATAAATAAATAAATTTTAAATAATTTAAGTGTGTAAATGTATCCTTATTATGCTTCGTTCAATTTGAATTATATTATTACATAATTGGTAATCTAATAAATTATGGTAACTATGTTTGAAAATATCAAATAAATTTAATTTATATATTATTGCCGTATGACCGAATTTATAGTTAAGCATAAAAAACCATCTGTTAATCTGGAGTCTTCTTGTGATTTGCAGATATAATAAAATTAAGGAATAATTCATGTTGAATAAATAATTGCCTTTATTTCTTTTTGTAAAAAAAATCCATGAGCATAAGAATGGAATCTTAATGGCAATATATTACATCTTTAAACCAATTATGAAACTAATTTTTTATCCAATAGAATGGTTTCTAAAAAAGTGTACTTGATTGTGTACACAAAATATTAAAAAAGAGCACAAAACTTCCAAAAATAAAAAAATAAGAGGCATTTAATTTGTAAAAATATTTTGTGCTGCTTATATGTCCTTTAAGAGCTCTATCATATGTTAATTGTTAAAGATAATCTTATGTACCTTTATTCTATCTATTTTTACATGAATTACCTAATTCAAGTTTCTATAGGAATATTTTTGATAGACTTGTGACTTATAAACTTACAATTTCATATTATTTTTTATAAGAAAAAAATGAAGGAAATTGATGAGGGGTTCGATTTAAAAAAATATCAAAGTTCTTATATTGTATATATGAATTCGAGTTAGAAGTTAGCTCTCTCTTCTTTTTCTGCTAGTATCTCTCATAAGCATTTGAATCCTGGTTCACAGTAAATATTGATCAATAAAATCGCTAAAATATCGGTAAATGTAGAATCCAACGGTGTTATATTGCAGTGAAATTCCTTGCGGATAATTCTTCATAAATAAATATGGTTTTTGTCGAGTATAAACATCACTTTTCGAATTCAGTTACAAGCATGTATTTTTGTTGCTTAAATTGTATATTCACATAAATATTTGAATTTCTTCTTCATAACTTTAAGAACACAAGCAAAAACACGGTTTTTTAAATAAAGTAATTTACCTAGTTTCTACCAATATAGTCCTTATGAAATCTAGCATTTCAATCTAAATTATTCTTATAAATGAATCGAATCTTATTTTTTTAAGATTATAATAAGTATGACTTTATATTCAAACGCCATATTTTCTGTATTTGAATTTTATTCATCAACAAAATTATACACTATTAAAAAAAAATACAATCTTAATGATACTATAAAAAAGCATAAGACATTTTAAATCACATATTTAATGTTTCCTTCGAGCTATAATCTTTTCATACAACTTTTTAAATAGAATACTCCCATTAAATTTTTATTCTGGATATAAATTTATATAAAATATAGATCTTTTCTTGTATAAATTTTATTCTAAGAGTGATTATATTTTGTCGCCAGTTTTAAAAACAAAAAAATATGGAAAAATTTATATCATTTTAATTTAAAGATAAATAGCTTAATATTATTATTTTTTTTACAAATTACAATTCTTGAATTTAATTTTTGATAATTCCGTAAAATAGAAAATTTCAGCTTGGTTTAATAAGATTTTTTACCATTAGTTTGGTATCGTATGACAGTAAAGAAAAACTTTTGGTTAATTAACGCACCTAAAGAATATATATGGTTTTTATGTTGTATGCACATCTACAAAGGTTTTAATGTTTTATAAACCAAAAAATACGTTAAGAAATTATCGAATTTATAAGTTAAATAATCGAAATTCTTTGAACATAAGAAATAAAGAAAAATTACGTGAAAATTATTTAGATTCCAATAATACTGTGAATGATTTCCATGATTTAAATAAAATATACTTAATATGATATAATAATTATATTATTATTTACGTCTAACATTTTAGTGTTATAATAAATATATGAACTTTTAAGATTCAGAACAAATCTACTTTTTATTTTGATTCAATTATAATTAGCGAATTTATTTTCACTAAAGGGTAGTAAAGCCACTACTTTTATTTCATTTACAGGTATTTTATATTAATTAAATACCTTTTAACCTGCATTTATTCAAATTTTATGTTATATAACTGATATTTGAAAGATATTATAAATTTTTGTGCTGTAATATACATAAAATAAAAATCTGTCCTATAATCATGAATTTTGTGGCAAAAATGTGCTGAAAAATACATTAAATACATCTTTATAGATTTTTAATTAAAGAAAATCAGACTTGATAACATTTAAATTAAAATGCGCCCAAAAAGTAACAATTTTTTTTACATTGCTTCTAAAAAAACCATCCTGCTTAAATATATATGATGCATTTCACAAAGACAAAATAGCAAATTATATTAAAAAAAATTTAACCAAAGAAAAAATTACCGGTATAATATATATAGTTGCAATAAAATCTAACATAATGATACCAAACTTTGCCGTAAAAAATCATTAAGAATTATCTTTTTATCTATTTTTCAGCTCAAAAGATATAAACACATATGTGATTATTATAAAATACAGTTTGAGGATTCGAAAACGCCTTGTAATGAATAAAAACATTATGTATCTACAATGCATTTTTAAAAACCTAATCACCACCAGATATATTTTCATTATTGTAAACCTATTATGGAATATTTCTAAATGATGCTGCATATAATATTATTTTCTTTCATCTGTATGAGTTAATAATTTCTTTACGTTTAATATTTGAAATGATGAATATGTGAGTGGTATAAGAAATGTATTAGAATTAATTTAAGAATACCTTTATAACTAGAATAAGAAATTATTGAATTTCGTAAATTTGCAAATGCTATTTTTACTGATCATTATTTTTTCATAGTTTCTTGGTAATTATATTAAACCTTTGAATGACCATCTTATTTTTTAAATTTTAAAATACTATTTTTATTTATCATGATACTCGCATAATTTCTTGGCAATAACATTTAAGCTTCGACTAATAATTTTATTTTGTATACAAATACTATTTTTATTGATCATGATACTCGCATAATTTCTTGGTAATAACATTTAAGCTTTGACTAATCATGGTATTTTGTATGTAAATACTATTTTTATTGATCATGATACTCGCATAATTTCTTGGTAATAACATTTAAGCCTTGAATAATCATTGTATTTTGTAGTCTATCAATGGTCATTTATCAAGTTCTAATCACACATAACTATCCGGAATTTCTATAAAATTTCAATTTAAAAATAGTGAGCTGATTATTTAATACAAAGTAACCCCAATAATGTATTTACACCTTTATATATACAATAAATTTGTAAATATTTACAAAGTAAAAATACTTTAAAATTAGCGTGATTTATTATTCCAGAACATTTGGTGATTTTGTAATGTCAAAAATATCTTAAGAATGATCCTATCAATTCAAATTCTCATTAAATTAATTAAATGATGACATCAAAAACTAATACAATAATAGATTACTAAATTTCTGAAAAATTAAAAACCAAGGTATCTAAGGATTCATTAATGTATACAAAGAAATTGTCAAAATAATAGAAGAAAAATAGTGTTAAAAATCACTAATGGGTGATCTTGATGATTCATTAATGTTCACAAAGCTTTTCTCAAAATAATTAAAATAAAATAGTGTTAAAAATCACTAATGGGTGATCTTGATGATTCATTAATGTTCACAAAGCTTTTCTCAAAATAATTAAAATAAAATAGTGTTAAAAATCACTAATGGGTGATCTTGATGATTCATTAATGTTCACAAAGAAATTCTCAAAATAATTAAAGAAAAATAGTGGTAAAAATCACTAATGGGTGATCTTGATGATTAAATAATGTTTTCAATATCATTAATGTAATATAAATCAATATATTTGCTCTTTGGATTATATAACTAGGGAATTAGCAACTATAAATTTCGAAAGTAAAAAAATTTAAGTGTAGTGTCTTTTCTATTAATTATTTATTTATTGGTAAAAGCTATCTGCTATATGTATTAAAGATTTAAAAATAAAATGTGAAAATGTTTTGAATCTAGTCTGAATATCTATTATTTTACAATATTCTCGATATGATATGTTTTTTTTATTGGTTGATAATATTTTGCGTATTACGTGTAAGCTAATCTCGATACAAGAAAACATTTTCAATTCTATTCTTTATAATTGGCTTAATCTATCGCAGCCAAATTCAACTTAGAGATATGATTTTGAATTATACGATTCGCTTGGAGATCATAAAAATTTCAAGATTTATCAATAATAATTAAGATAAGTTTGTCCAATTATGTTGATCACAATTTATAGATAGAATTCGACTTTCTTATCTTACTTTGTATTTTATTGAATAGTATATTTATTTCTTTTTTTGGAGATCAATATAGACCCACATAATAAAACTAAACTCCTTTTCATATTTAATTTATTATATTATCATTAAATAAGAAAACTCCCTCCTTATATATTTTTTAATCAATAGTAATCTTATGATAATAATATCAGTCAAATTGGCAATTCCAATATATATTAACATAAAAAATTCAATATTATTAAAAAATTCATCCCTTAGATAAAAAAATAAGTTGTTTATTAAGCAAAGATGATAGCAATATTTTTTTCAATCATGGCACTCCTGAGCGGATTTGTCTATTTCTTTGGTTTGATCTCACTTCTGGTAAAAGAAAAATTCGGTCTTTCCGAACCTCTGGTCGGCACATTATTCGGAATGCTTATTGCTTTCATACAAAAATCAGAAATATTAGAAAGATTCGTGATGTTTATTGGTGGATCTGAATCTCTGGGGAATATTTCAGAAACTGTTTCTTTGAATGAAAATCATAAAATCACGTCTATTGGAACTTTTATGAAAGAATTGTCTAGAATTGTTGTTTCTATGCAGGTCATTGCGGTTGGTTTGGCCGTACCAAAAAATTATATGTGTAAAGAGAAAATGAGTCTCTTTATGCTCCTTGTTCCGATTATGATACTTACATTCGTCGCTTCAAGTTTTTTGGCTTATATTATTTTGGATGTCCATCCAAATATTGCTATGATTATTGGTGCATGTGTAACTCCAACAGATCCAGTTCTAGCAGCTACTATAATGAAAGGAAAGTTCGCTTCGAAATATATAGCAAGCCATTTACGAAATTTGCTAACCGTTGAGTCTGGCGCTAATGACGGGCTTGGAAGTCTTTTACTCGCATTTTCTCTTTTTAGTCTGCAGAAAAATAAGACTAGATTTGTTCTTAAAACAATTTTTATCGATATTATTCTCAGTATTTCTATCGGCGCTGCTCTCGGTTACTTCGGCAGAAAAGCACAGATTTTTTGTAAAAGAAGAAAATGGATCGATAAGGAATCAATTCTCGTTTCAATGCTTTCTCTCGGTATATTTGTAACTTCTATAACCGCTCTATTTCATAGTGCTGATATTCTTGCATCGTTTGTTTGCGGAATGTTTTTTTCATGGGACCAATCCTTTATCAAAGATATAAAAGATAGTCATTTAATCGAAGTTGTCGATCTCTTAATCAATCACGTTTTCTTTATACTGTTCGGATATCTGATAAACTGGAAATCCTTTCAAAACAAATTTTTAATTTACATCTTCGTTGTTCTTTTTGTTCGTAGATTACCCTTCTTCCTTGCCCTTAAAGGTTTCGTATCTCAGTTAAAAAGTTTTAGAGAAGCTGTTTTTGCGGGATACTTCGGCCCTGTAGGTGTTGGGGCTATTCTTTTCGCTTACCATGGTTATGAACAAATGGCTTCCGCTAAATTGCCGGGAAGCGAAGAGTTCCTTCCCCTTATCCAATTTGTAATACTTGGATCTATTGTTATTCACGGTGTTGCGGGCCTCGTTTTAACAAAAATTATTGGTAAAGATAAGGAATATAATCCAGATGACAGTGAATATGCAACAGAAAGTAACTTCACAAACGAAGAAATGCCCCAGCGCCTTAAATAATACCCTCATGTTTTACCTCGAAATAAAAAATAATAAAATCTTTAAATATACTTATTATGTTTCTAAAATATTTCATATTTTGTCCTATACCTAAACAAGGCAAATATAACGATTGTGATGCAATAATCATGTGTCGATTAAAAGCAACTCTTTACAATTTTAATTTAAAAATTGCGCTTTCTTTAAATAATCAAGGTTTTTTATCTAAAACAAAAAAAATATATGCGTGGAATAAAAAATTGAAGGCTTTATGTTATAAAATATCAAAATATGCAAAATTTTCTCTTTGAGACTTAAATGAAACAAAAATTGAGGGTCATTAACGTTTTTTTTTGCATTTACAGAAAAAAATGTTAACAATAAAATTGTTTGAACCGAGATTTCATCAGATAAAATGATTTGTAATCTCAAATAAATCATAAGAATACTATCAAATCTGCAACAAATAAATTTTAAAGGTGAATATTCATATAAACAGATAAGAATTAAAATGATAGTGATTTTTGCTTAATTTTACAAAAAAGATTAATATTATAAAATATTCTTTAAAAAAATGCATGGAATACATGTCAATATATATAAAATGTTAAACACGTTACTATATTATATATGGAAATATTCTATTAATGTGTTATAGATTATTGATTGGAAGCAATACTTTTAATTTTTTTACCTTGGATATAGCATCAGCTTTTTTTTAAAGATAAAATATATGCTAATATTTAATAAAATGTACAATTCAAACACATTAGTAGTTTTTCGGGTGCCTGTAAAAATAAATAAGTAACTAATTTCCATTCAAAAATCATGAATCTATCACTTTAAATCAAAAAGACTATTTTAAAGCGTTGTAATGTTTCATGTTTTGTAATTTGCCTTCTTGTTGTTACTTTACATTTTTCCCGGAAAGCTTTAAAGTTTAGATTTCCATTATTTTACATGAATTTAGTAATAATGGATTTAAAATCAATGCATAAATACGCATAAAACAATAAAATACCTAAATATTAAAACACATACATTCTATCTATAAAATCTTTTTGCTATATTCATACTTTTATCAAGCTTTTTCCTTGAGATGATCATTTGAGATAAATATCGGAAATCGGCGTTTGATACAATCGTATAGAAAATTCTCAATACAATATGCAATATTAAAGTATTCATAGGTTAAAGATATCCAACAAATGTGTATGTAAGTAAATTTTACGAAAAAAAATATGACCAATGAATTTTACGCGCTTGCAATATATTTTTCAATTTAGTTTATGTCTTTAAACCTGGAATTCGAGTATTTTAATAATATATTGGATTTTATACTTTATTGGTATAGAACTATGTCAGTTTTGTATTATACATATAATATTTTTTTCTGTGTTAAATTCTTACTTGGCCGAAACTAATTAAGAATAAGAATTTTTTTCGGTAAGTTATCAAAATACAAACAAAAAATGATTCACACATTAAATCGCGGAAAAAAAGCAATGAAAGTCCATTTATTTGATATTCATACTTATATTTTGTTTTTCATATCATTAAAAATGTATTCTTTATAATTTATCTTACGGGTATTTTTTCTTTATGTGTAACTAAAATATACATAATAGTTAGTGTTTCATCAAAATCCATTTTCCATTCTTTGATCCTTATACTATATTTTGTTTTTCATATCTTTAAACTGTATTTTTTTTTAATTTATCTTACGGGTATTTTTTCTTTATGTGTAACTGAAATTTACATAATAGTTAGTGTTTCATCAAAATCCATTTTCAATTCTTTGATCCCTATAAATATAATTGTTTTCATGCTTAGTTTCTAATGGCAGATTCCAGATAAAATGGGCAATTTTATCTTGTATTTTTTAATCAGATATAGTAATGATTAATTCTATAAATTTCAAAGCTATTATTTATGTAATAATTCCTATGAATTTAACAGAAATTTAATTTTTTGATTTTTTACCAGTAAATTACACAAAATGTTATTATATTTAGAAATGTTGCATCCGTGTCACAAGAATGAAAGAAATAAAAAATTATATTAAAAAAATATAAAAACATCAATTTTAAGTGGAACTCTTATACCATGACTTGTCTTTTTACAAGAGCAAATTATATTCTACCCCTTTTTTTAATTGATGAATTTCATTCGATCGCCCTGTTACATTTAATATCAAAAAAACTACCCATCAGAAAATTCAAAACTGCTTGATGACACATAGTGCTAAATAAAATTTGTGATTTAGATACAAGTTCAAGCAAAAATATATAAATTATGCAAATGAAGAATGGTATAGGATCCTATAAGAATGTTTAAACATTAAAAAATATTTATAATACCCAGAAAGGTAAATTCTACAAAGATTTTTTCTCATAAAATTAAAATCAATAGGGCCTTTATATCATATATATTGCTTAATATGTTGACAATGAACATCATAAACCCCTTTTAATATCAAATCACTACAAATGGTAAAAAAAGGAGTATTGTTCATTTAAATTCAAAAGGGGAAGCTTTCATTATGCCTAACAAGAAACCAAGCACATTTCATGTACTTTCAGATGATGAAACCATAAACCGATACGGAAACATATTTAGCGATCCCGATATTACTTTTTCGGATTCCACAATCGATAGCGATTGTATTAAACAACAAGATATCCCCAAGAAGATTGATACCATCGATAAGAAGGGGGCATTTCCCTGTACATTCTGTGATGCCGAAAGTTATGATGAAATAGATTACATTGAAGAGTGTATGGATGAGGAATCACGCGAACAAGCACAACAATTGGGTGTGAAAATGCGGAATAGATTTGATATGCCGGAATGCGCTAAGTGCTCTAAATATATATTAGAAAATCTTGGAGTAAATGAATTTGCACTAAAAAACAATGATTATAAACTGGAAGATGTGTTGGATTATATTGTAGGCGATGATAGTGGTTGCAAAACTGTGGAAATTAGCGGTAGTATCAGTGAAAATAATCATGATTATATGAAATTTTCAGCGATTTCAGAATCTAGTAACAATATACAAACACCAAACATAAATGAAGGTAAATTTTATAATCGCGAATTCGAATACTCTACCAAATCTGTAAAAACGAACACTAAAGATTTCGTAGAACAAAATATATCGAAAAATGAATTAACTTTGGAAACCAATATAAATGATATTGTTGAGGTGACAATAAGTCCACAAAGAGATAACTTAAACGACGAACCACAATCCGAAGTCTTTATAATAAGCACATCAGATCATGATCTTGAAACACTAAATAATTTGAAGGGGGATAAACACTTTTTCATAAGTACCCAGAACCTTGATGAAATATCTACGGGAAAAAATGGTGAAGAGTTCAAACAAATACAAGAGGAAATAGAATTGAACTTACCGACAGAAACGGAATCGATTGAAGAATTGTTAGAAGGCGTTAAACAAGAGGTGAGCTCTCATGAGTGTGATGCTACCAGCAATAAATTTCAAGAATCACAATTAGGTCTGAGTTCTGTGAAATATGGTATCAAGAAAATGGATGTGGTTTTACCGAATTTATTGCGCGATGACACTTTATGCTTAAAAAATTTCAAATTAAGAGAATCAAAGGATCCAATGCTTGATGATAACGGATTTTTAAGTGCATCTGCAGCAGATATAAAATCCTTAAATAGTTATCATGCATCCTCCACTGCCTTAGACACTTTCTTCGACAAGAGCTTAGATGCTATCTCTCTCATTTCACTAGATACGAGTGGAAAGGAAGATACAACAGCAAAAAATTTAAGTCAAGAAACGATAAAATCATCAAAACTTTCATTCAAAGGAAATGATGTTCCACAGATGGTTACAACTATATTCCAAAAAACAAATGAGGATAATAACTCTAAATATACGCATGATACTGAAATACATCAAACTAAAAATGAGGCAAGAGAAACAATTTATAGGCCATTAAGAAGAATGGATGATATTTTAGAGGAGCACAGGAAGAATCTTAAAATAAACACATTTGTTATGCAAGACTCATCATTGAAGCTAAAAACGAAGAAATATGAAAATTACAAAAAAGTTGATACTAATAAAACTAGAGAAGATTCTAAAAACAGTGATGTAACAGAAAAGAAGAAGTTTGGTGTGGCTTTTGGTCCAAATAAAGTAGAGGGAGATGCTGAAAAACTATTAATTGAAGCCGAAAAAAGAATTCAAGCAGAAGCAACGAATCCATATAATCTGCACCAGGCACCAACATATGAAGGAAATCGAGTTCGTAGACATGTATTACGACATTTTGAGAAAAAAAGTTTCATTGAAGATCTAATCAGTTTCAATGACATGAAACTGGACACTATTTATGGTAAATTTTATAAAAAAGGTAGATCTGGATCATGGCA
This sequence comes from Rhyacophila brunnea, assembly GCF_057557595.1. Lineage (NCBI taxonomy): Eukaryota > Metazoa > Arthropoda > Insecta > Trichoptera > Rhyacophilidae > Rhyacophila > Rhyacophila brunnea. The sequence continues at coordinate 976,690 of NW_028233352.1, forward strand.
ACATAATTGGTTTCAATTAAAAGGAACAGAACTAACATGCTATAACGGGAAAACTAGAAATAAAAAAGAGATAGATCAATCTCCTGAGATAGGTAATGTAGAAATTAAACTAAGCTCAGGGGATGAGTATTCACTTACAAAGAAATATTCGATAAACATACCCGATTTTAAAATTTATATAGCTAAAAATCTTGATAAAAGAAAAAGTTGCATGGGAAAGATTGCAAACAAATTAAGAATTAGAAAAAAAGATGATGATCTAGTCGGGCTTGAAAATATTCGAATTGTAAATATTTTAAACCGTGATAAAGAATACAAAATAGCATACTTGAATATTTTAAATAACAAACATGAGTCATTTACTATACCATTTCTTGAAATACATATGATTGAAAATTCTGAGAAGGGTGCAAAATATTGTTATAGATTTGATGATATTACATTGTTTTTGAAATGGATTATTGCGATAGGGTTGAGATCTGGCAAAATTGTATGGCCTATAGACTAAATATGAAAAAAGCAATAAATTATGTTATTTTTTAATTTGTAGTTTTTTTATTTATAATTTTTTATTATTTATATATTACTATCATTATAATTTTAAACTTCAATTTCGTTAAAATAAATTATGTCACTGCAATAAAAAATAATTACGAAAGCAAATGTAAGAATAAGTGTTTATTGGGAAAAGTATAAATGCCATCAGAATTTTTTCCACTCTATCTAATGAAAACACTCATTGCTTATTTACAATGTTTGATGTAATCCTAACCTCTGTAAAAAGTATATTTTAAATTTTAGTGGTGCATAAACCCAGATAAGATATGATTATTGGACTTTTCTCTGTAGTTGAACTTTGATACGCAAAAAGATTAAATTGCGACATTTAAAGATTTATCATAAAGATATACGATATCGAGTACCCTTGTAAAATATTTTACTGTGTTTATCGTTATTTTGATTGCATAATTACAAAAAATGTATTTTTTTAAAAACATGCAGCTATAAATACAGCGTTTAATTTTCCATAAAAATTTATTCTTTATTATGTTTCCCATCTAAAAATTAGTAAAAGAGAATATATCATAAATTAGTAAAGTTTTGTTTTTTTTTTACTTTTAGTACACAATTAAAGATTTTATTGCAAAATTAAAACAATCGATAGAAATAAACAGGTCCTATTATATAATAATAATAGTTCATAAAGGTATTTTCTTGTAAAAGGTGTAAAAAATATTAAAATTAAGTAAATTTAATAAAAAAACATTTTATAATGGTATTTAACATTAAATATGATAAAAAATAACAGAAATATGAGATTTAATGTCAAAATATCTTTTTTATGGTGTTTATATTTAGACTAAAAATGATAAGATTAATGAATTTATGAAAAAATATTTTATAAAAGGCATTTTCTTGTTATTTGATCTAAAAAAAAGTAGAAATATGTGTATTTAATGCTAAAATATTTTTTTACTGCTGTATATATTTCAATTAAAATGAGAAATCATACATATTTAATTTAATATAAACAGACATTATAGAGTAAAAATACTAAAATTAAATGTACTTAATGAAAATGTTTGCAAAAGGTAAATTTATTACAAAGAAAAAAAAGAAGCTTAGCTAATTTAACTAAAATAATTATGTAAACAAAAATTTAAACAAGAAAAATTAAACACGAGTTTTGGTGAATAATTTTTTAGTTTATATAAAAACATATGCATTCAGAGGAGTTTTTTTATTAATAACCAATAAAATTATTTTTTGTAATTATTGAAATTTGGCTAAAAATAATCAGAAATACAAATTACGTGTTTTATTTTTTTTATGACTATTAAAATAGATAAATTAAAGGAGAAAATAAAATTTTAAAAAACGAATAAAATAGACTTTTGTACCATTTGTTAAAAGTATATCTTGATACTTAACCCCTTTAAACCTTATCACCGGAAATAATCTAATCTAAGCAAAGGTATATAAGAAGGAAAGAAAAATGATATAGAATGAAACCACTTTTTATTATACTAATAATTTGCGCGATAATTTTCGGTTTAGTAATAGTTATTTCGTCCATAACGTTTGTAAGAGTTTACTTATTTCCAAGTTCAGATGATGGTGACGAAGAAGAAGATCATGAAGAAGAAGAGCACGAAGAATAATACAGAGCCTAATATTAAAAGATCAATAAACTTATATGCACATAATATTTTAAATGGTAGTATATTTAAATAAATGAAAATACAGTCTATAAATTATTTAATTTATAAGTTTTAATCGGCTATCTACTTTTTTTTTAAGCTTATAAAGCTTTTCAAGAATATTCATTTGTTTCATTTCGGTTTCGCGTGTTTTTAAAATAAACGAGGAAAGGTTAACTTTATTTCCTGTGTGAATATTTCGAATATCTTTGATCACTTTCGATTTTATATTTCTTTTACTGAGCACAGTTGCCAATTCTTTTAAAAACATTTCGAGGGATCTAAAAAAATTAGCCGATAAAATTTATGGCAAATATGGGTCTATAAATGTAAATTTCCAAAATAAACATATCGTTTTTAAGTCTAAATTTTATAGAAAGAATTTTTTTAAATATGATTTCATAAAAAAGATAGAATGAACTGTGAAAATCCATCATCTGATTTATTCCCATTATTTCCAATAACTTGATTTTCTTTTTTTCATATGATGCTTCATAATTTGTCATTTATTCATCAAAATTATATTTTTATTTGGGGGCATAACCTTTTCATTGTTCAGGGGCTAGCTATTTACCAAAAACTGAAAAAAAACCATATTGGAATATTATTTCATCATTATAATTGTAAAATTTTACAACTTTAATAAAATTTTGTAGGCTAAATAAATTCGAATAATTAATAAAAAAATCAATGCGCAAATTTAGCAAAAAAATACATAGAACTATATATTTTAAACCTAAGAATTTATAATTACATATATATACATAATATTAGCATTCATTAAAAATTACGATAGTATAGTATAACAAAAAATTGATTGTAAAATATCAAAAAGATTGTTTACACATATTTTATAAAAGGGGTATCTAAATACTTACTAACTTTAGAGATATAATAGATATTTATTTCAAAGATAAGTATATTTGTATCCAATGAATTCGATAAAAAATTAAATTATTTGACGCTTTTAATCCGATAAAACTATCAATTATCTCAATAAAGCGGATAGATGTACTAACTGTAATTATAGTGGCGAATTAGTTTGTCCATATAAATCATAGTATCTTCTATTGTCAAAGAATAAAGATCAGTACTTTACGCTTGATAGAAATTGTCATTTTATAATCCGAAGATGGGATCTGTTTCGGCGGGTAGTATAATTTCGTTTTTTTTAATTTAGGATTTTATTTCATATAAAATTGAAAAAAAAACAGCATTCATAGTATGGGTCTGTTAGTTCCAGAATTTTTTTTTTTAAATAAATACAAGGGGGAATGTGGGGTTAAATTTAGAATGAGGGGCTATTTAGTTATAGTGTGTTTAGGTTGTATTTTAAAAAAAACATACTTGGATCATGATTATTTTTTTGATAAAATAAATAAGTCATTTAAACTAGGATCTACAAAGATTCTAGAACAAACTAAAAGCTGTAAGGAATCAGATAACCTTGTATAGAGCTAGATTTTCTAAAATACTTTGATTCTAGTAAAGAAATATAGCAGAGTATATTTTTTATTTATGAGTTAAGTTTCTTCTATTTATGATTTCCATCTACTGTGATATAGACAATCTATTATAAATATTGCACAACTACTAAATGCGTCTTTTGACACCTTTCTCACCTCCTTCTTCACCAAATACTCTTCTTCAGTCAAATGATATGGGACCAAGTGTCTTGCGAAGTGTAAGATCTTGTATGTATGTTTCTACTACATCTGATTTTTTACGTAATTTTGTAACTACCACATCCCAAGTTATTACATATGGTAGTAATTTTGTTTTAAATTTGTATATTAAACAAATTTCATGCGCCAAGATGACATACTTTCTATATTTGACATTTTCAACTTCAGTTAAGTTGTCAAGCTAGTTGCGCCTATTTCAATACACGTACAATATTTTCTTTTTTATCTTATAGAAAATATCATGTCTATTTTTTGGATTAGTATATCCGTTTCAATCCTGCCATCTCGTTTCGTTTTCACTGATCTCTTATGCTGAGTGATTTGAGTAGATAATTATAATTTGACCCGATGAATAGTGCTTATAAATATAGAAAATAGTAAAATATCATTATCACTTTATAACATGGAATGATAAATAGTTAAATTACATTCCTAATTACAAATATAAATTGCATTTTCTATGTAGAATAATCAATTTATTATTATTCTAGTTTAATTTATACTATTTTATTGAGAAAAAAAATGAAGGCCTGGAAAAAAAGCAAAAATAAAAATCGAAAATATAGTAAAATCAAGCATTTAAACAGCAAGGCATTAATTTATGAATAAAGAAGGTTTGAAAATTTTTAAGATAATATCTATAATATTAAGGATTTTTTTAATAGTGCTTGATGATATGTAATCGAATTCTAAAAATTTACATGCTTTCTACTCGGAAAATACACTTTATAGGCTTTATAAAGTCAATGTAGGTTGTTCAAACTAGTTTTATTCTTTAAGAAATATATCCAGAAAAAACCAATAGAGATTTAAATGGGTAGAAACTCTTGTGAGGGCTAATAAACAAACGAATAATCTTTTTACCTATTAAAATAATTTGATATAGGTAAGACCAATCATTTTGTATAAAGTAAATCATCCATAACATTTTTTCAGATTAATAAAATAAGAATTTTTGAGTTAGAACATTGTATTCTACATTAAATTCGATTGATGGAAAAATTATATTTTAGCACTAAAGTTATTTAATGTTTATAACACAGGATTTGTAAATTTATAAATTCATTTCTTATATTTGTCTATTATATCGAAAAATTTAATGTAAATTCAAGTATATTTATAAAAATTAAAAATTATGATCTAACTATATCTAAAAAAGCTTTAAAATTAAATCTATTAGGGTTTTAATGTTGTAATTTTTTTAATATATTTAACAATTTCACAAAAAGAAAATTATACTAGATTTTATAAGAGTTACAAATAATTTATTTTCCTAGGAAATAAAGTTTTTACTGATGTTAATCACGGTTTATTCATGGTATACGATGAAAAAAAGTATTCAGATATTTTTAAGCTTCTTTTTTAGACACATTTTATTGCATAAAATGGAAAATAAAATGGTTCTCTATTTAATTTGCAATCAATTTTTTTTAATTTTTACTATAAATTAAGCATTCTATTCCTCTTAATATTAAGGCTTCATAGATAAAATACGTCTTTAATTTTTTTATACAAATAAAATAAAAAACTTTTCTGTTAAATTCAATATTTTATTTTATAATTGTATAATCCTAATTATATGTCGATATTATGAGCAAAAAAATCTTCAAATTATTCAAAAAAATATCTACATCAAATTATTTTAAAATTAAATGTAGTTTAATAAATAAATAAAAATTTGTTCTGTTTTAAATTCGCCAAACAAAAATCATACATTATAAATTTGAGTAAGGATTGATTCTACATAATTCTGTGTATTATTTTTAAAATTTATTATTCTCGATGGAATTGACCATAGATGTATTCCATATCATTTTTAAAAAAAATCTTAAAAGTTTTATATCTATTTTCTATAAAAATTCAAATTTTCATAATTTATAAAAACATAAATAAAAAAACACTAGTAAATGATGTAAATATGAGTGAAAACGGGTTTATAATAAAAATTTATACGATTTCAGGACACAGCACGAATTATAATTTAAAAAAATTATCTTTTTAGTATCTAGGCTAGCATGTATTTATTTGTTTAGCATTAAAACACAATTATTCAAATGAATTATTACTAATTTTGTATTTATTATCATAAAAATTTGAATATTTTATTAAATGCTTAAACTTAATATTTTTCAAATGAATTATTACTAATTTTGTAGTATTATCATAAAAATTTTTATATATTATTAAATGCTTAAACTTAATATTTCTCAAATGAATTATTACTAATTTATTATATATTCGCATAAAAATTTTTATATATTATTCAATGCTTAAACTTAATATTTTTCAAATGAATTATTACTAATTTATTATATATTCGCATAAAAATTTTTATAGATTATTCAATATATAAACTTACATCTTTCATATATTATGACATTATAAAATATATAAGTTAATAACTTTATTTTAACATATTTTTTGTTTAAATCACAAAATAACCAACGTTATTTAAATAAAATTTATATTATATTCCTGCAAAAATTTTTTATAAAAAATATTTATTAATGTTTATGAATGTATATCGAAAAATCCAAATAAAAAAATTGATGTTTATTCAAATAAAAGGCTTTTTATTTCTTTCCCCATGTGAATGACCATATAATTATACTTTTATCAACCCATGAAATGCACCATAGTCTTCATATTTTTCAAAAAAAAAATATCAGAAGCAATTTTCATCATATATTTACATGCCTCAATAAATGATTAAATGCACCAAAATATCAAGAAAATATATATTTTATCAAACTCTGTATAATAGGATATGTGTAAAAGAATTTTATGTTTCAAACAATAGAAGATCAAAGCATATTTTAGAATAAAATCTCTATATTCTATGAAAAGGTATAAAAGGTCAGAATAAATGTATATGGAATGTTTTTTTTTGTATTCTTTATATATGATATTATGTAATTAAACATATACCGTAGCACACAAAAAAATTAGTATCAGATAAAATATTATGCACTGTGAATTTTTTATTTTATACAATATCTTGAATTTATTTGAATTCTTTCATTATTTTCATTAAAAATCACAATTAATATAAAAAAACGATGTAGATTGACAAAATTCGTCTTCAATAGCTTTATAATGCTTCAGCATAGTTAAGTAACCTTTTTATTGAATTTTTAACTTCAAAAACGAAAATATAAGAAATTTTAGGATGAAAAATGTTCTTTAGCTTTATAAACGTTAAAGTATGATATTGAGTAATTCAAAGAACAAAAATATTCCTTTAAAAAAATTAATGACCATATATAATCATAAAAATAAATTATTATGCACATTCAGCCTGTATATATATATCTCTTGGAGTTCAAAATAACAAAGCTAAAAAATGTTAAACATATAAAAAATAATTCATGCAAATCGATAAATCATAAAGGAAAATTTGGAACACAAAATACCATAAGTCGTATATTAAAGAATTAAGATTGCCATAGAAGCGATGAAAATACACAAACAATAGTATGTAAAAAAACTTGAATTAATAAGATTTCAAAATGGTAGATTCATAAAAGAAGGTTTTAAAGATACACATATTAAATAATAATCATCTGAATATGTTCTATGGGGCAAGCTAAATCCTTTTTAACAAATTCATATAGCTAAAGTTGTAATGGAAGATATATAAATTTGTATAAAAATCGACGAATGAATTTATTTATAGAGTTCTATAAGTTCAAAGAATGTTTTCACTTACTGTACCCTATAAATAAATTGCATATATTAAAAATATTATCCTAGTTTCTGCATATTTATAGATTCTTTAGATAGTGATAAAACCTACGAATGATAATTATCAATAAATTTAAACATAAAAAAATTGTGCTATTTACAAGTAAAATGCGTGTTTTTTGTTTATTTTATGGAAGGTCTACAAATAACGAGAGAAATCAATAATAGATTTTATTATTATTTAAAGTGTAAAAAAATAAAAAATATATTTCCCATATATTTTAGATATATGAAATGCCCAATAAATGGAAAAGAGAAGGATATTGTAGAAATATGTACATTTAACTTATAAAATAATATAATTATAAGAGTAAGTTTTTTTATCGAAAAGTTCTCTATATATTTAAGATAATTTATAAATAACATAATTTATATCCTTTTTAATTCTATGTGAAAATTTTTAGAAACGAAATACCGTGTATGAATATGAATTGTTTGATATATTATATTATTTTATAAGACAAACAACTTATTAACAAAATATTTATCTATTTTCATGTTGAAACCAAATATTTTATTTATAAATTTAGTATTAAAAATTAAAAAAAAGTTAAAAAATGATCTTTTAATGAGAAAGAACAGTTTTCTATGTTTTTTTTATTTTATGAAAAATGCTCTTTGTGCAAAAACAGTAGAATAAAATAAATTTGTGCGCAATTTTATGTTTCGTATTTTACACAATAAAAATTACAAAAAAAAACATTTATGATAGTATTTTTATTTTGTTTGTATATACATATATTATCATATAAATATTTTGAAACCGATATGCCAATAAATTCTTACCTATGAGACGAAAAAATATTAAAATAAATATATAATAATGCAAATTGCATCTTCAAAATATTTTTCTTCTGAGTTTAGCGTATAAATACCACGCTGAGATATAAAAATATTCGAATTTTTGTGAGATCTACAATATAATTTTATAACAAATATGATTTCATAAAACAAAAGGCACAATACATTCAAAGAAAAACAAAAAAATATAATTTATGTATATAATAATGTGAATTTTAATTAAAGGCCCCAATTTTTTATATTGCGATCTATGCAGTAAAAATATTATTGAAAGCATTTGAAGTCAAGCCGCAATAAAAAACTTGGAATTTTTATATTTTTGGTGCAAATAGTGTTTAGATTATATAATTACTTTTTTAAGTCAAATAAATAGTAAAGATATAATTATTGAATTATTCATTTCATATTAATTTTATTATTAAAATGTAAAATTAGATCAATACTTACTCTTTCGGCATTAATTATATTTCAAAAGTAAAAAAAATATAACTTCCATATCATTATCTATTATATAACGAGATATTATACATAAAAAATATCTTTGAAACTAATTATATATCAATAATTAAATATAACTTTCATATTATTATCTATTATATCACGAGGTATTATACATGAAAAAAACTTTCCAACTTAATTATGTATCAATAATTAAATAAACTTAAATTTGCGATTCATTGAATGTGGTATTATAAAGCTAGATCAATAATTGCTCTCTTGTTGTTGGTTATTTTCAAAAGTGAAAAATTATACCTTCTATCTTATGATATATTATATTACGAAAGTATTTATATATAAAAAATATCTTCACATTTTAATTATCTACCAATAATATAAAATAGAGGTCATTCCATATATGCATTTTTTTATTTCTTCTTCCCCCACTATATATTATTTTTTAGTAATGGTTAAAAAGATATTTTATCCAGCAATAAATGACGAAGAATTAAAAAGTGTTTATGTACACATGGATGGAAAATGTGAAGACTTTCTTGAAGACAATATTGTGGATCTTTTAGGAGGGCCAATCACAAATGATGATAACCAAGATAGTGATTTTAAAAATGAAATCCAATATTCACAAAACGAAGCTAAAGATCTACAAAACGAAATTAAAGATTCTCAAAACGAAATTAAATATTCACAAAACGAAATTCAAAATTCTCAAAAAGATAAAATAATTACAAAAAACGGTAGAGTGCATAAAAAAGAAATAAAATTAGTTAAAGATAGATTTATAGACACACCTAAATTAGATTTTGGGCTAGAAAAAGTAAATCTCGAAGATGCACTAAAAGGATACAATATTGTTGAAAGAAACAAAGAGGAAATAGTATTAACTTTCAATGCACCAACATTTAATATAACAGATGTTGATATTTCTAATAAGGAAACTAAATTTCGTAAAAATAAGCAGAATAAAAAACCAGAAGTTAAAGATCTTATTAAATGTTTAAATCGTTTGAAAACAGATTATGTTGAATTAGAAAAAGAATTGATGGATGATAAATTGGAATTAGAAGAGGCTGAAAATATTAAACCGAAAAAGAGAAAACAAATCGTGTGTAAAAATTGGGATGAGTTTTTAACTACAAATAAAAATAAACTGAAAACATTAGGGTTTAAATCAAAAAAAGACAAAAATTAAACATTTTAATTAAATACAATGAATAATTATAATTTAAAAAGTACGAATATATAGAAATTTTAGAAGGTTCTAATAAAAATAAAAAATTGATTAAACAATAAAACAATCGCTTTATATGAATATGATATATATAAATTTCATGATTACGCAAATGAAAATGATAATTAATTGTTTTTTATTTCTGGGCTAAATTTATGGTTATGATTTTAGTTTTTGTTCTCGAACACAACTTGCTTGATTCCCTGCGCACACAGCGTATTTATACTTTCGGTTATCTTCTCCTCTCCAAAGTCTTCTTCAATATCTATTCTCTTTTCGAGACCTATTAATTCAAGGGTTTTTCTCAATCCTAGGGATTATATCTATTCCTCGATCTGATTTCTGAAATTTAGTTCTTTCAGCTACCTTTATGATATCGTGTCACCACCGTTTCATGTTATAACATATGGGGTAAAATGAAAATTAACTAACTATAATTAATAGTATTTTTTATTTCTGGGCTAAATTTATTGTTATGATTTTAGTTTTTGTTTTCAGGCACAGCTTGCTTGATTCTCTGTACCCACAGCGTATTTATACTTTCGGTTATCTTCTCCTCTCCAAAGTCTTCTTCAATATCCCACCTTCTTTGAGAACTAACTATAATTAAAACAAATAATTTAAATAAATTTAATAAAAAATATATAATTCTAATTACAATTTATAAGCTAAAAAATAATATTTTAAATCCTTATAATAAACATAAATACTTTAATAAAAATAATAAAAGTAAAGGCTTGCAATAATAATTTGAAATTTTTCAATTAAAGTAAATACTAATAAAAATGCATTTTTAAATTAAGATATATATTTAAATAAATATTACAAATTCTCATAATAAACATAAATACTTTAATAAAAATTAATGTTAAATTGAAATAAAGGATTTAAATATAAAATTTTAAAATGCTCAATATAAAAATAAAATTGCTAAATTCTTAAATAATAAGTAAAGCGCTGTATAGAATAATAAAAATAAAGAATTTGGATAAAATAAATGCTTTATGTAAATATTGCAGTCAAATTCTATAAATACATATAGTAAATTCAAAGATAAATACATATAATTCAAATTTAATTCCTTAAATTATATATAAAAAACCAAAACTTTAAAAAACGATAATAGAAATTGATTAATTGTTTATAATTTATAGTTTTCATTACATGGAAAAAAAGAAAGTTTAATCAAGAATGCCATTACACAAATCATAAAAATTAGCACGTTTGACAGACCCACAAATAATTTTCTTTTGTTTTATTTTTCCATAAACAACATACTTTTCATCAACCAATAGTTCTATATCTTTGGTTTCCATTAACATCCAAGCCGAAGCATCACTAACCAAATAGTTAAAATTATTGAAACTTTTTCTACATGTAACAACAAACATATTTATGTTGGGATTCGGATACGCTATAAAGTCTAAAAAAAGTCTTGTTTTCTTTACTGGAAACTTTGGTGATGTAAGTGTCAAACTCGTATCAAAAAATGAAGATAAATCGTCTTTTTTGCTTAAAACTTTTATTCCTTTTAATATATTGAATTTTTTTTATTTGGATTCATTTTAATCTGACTTTTAATCTGGGATTAATCTTTTTAAATTCTAGATTTCCGTACACATTTTAAATAACAGGCAAGGTGCATTGATAACATAACCAATTCTGATAATAATAAAAATATTATCTTTAACCACATATATTATGGACAAAAAAGTGATTCTCTGCATATTATGTCGTAAATTCATAATGAATAGCTAATATTTTGTGAGTAATTGTATATTTCCAAGAGTAAAGTAGTTTTATATGAATCACACCAAAAATCAGGATATAATAGTTAATGTTTAATCAATGCTATATATTCAAAAGTAAGAAATTTATATCAATGAAATCAAAAATTTTTGCACAAAAAGATAATACTATATATTTGTGTGCATTTTCAACTGTAAAGTGTTTTTATATAAAATAAATAAAAAACCAAAGACATATACAGAAAATTTTAGCGATAATTGTAGGTACTTTGAACACCAAAATAAATTTTTAATAAATTAAAATAAAAATCCCTGTATATTAAGAAAATAATATATAGAAATGTGTTTATGTCCAACCCAAAGTGATTTTAATTCAATGAAATCGAAAAAGTAGACATTGAAGGATACTTTTTTTATGAATATAAGTATTAGAACAACAAGTGATTTTTTTACCAAACAAATCATTAATTCTAAATTTAAACGATCAAATCATAGATTTATGTATTTTCATCGATAACCAAACACCCGAAAATAAGTTTAAGATTCAAATTAGATCACAAATTTGCTGATCTTTCCAATCTATATTGTACTTAATCATGTGTTAGGACTTAAAAGCAAAGAAACCTAATGTATAAATAAATTAGTTTACATTAAGATACAAAATAAAATAAACCAAACGCTACACAACATTATACTACAGAAAATAGATTCTGTAATTAATAATATTCCCGAAAATCAGTGTAAATATATAATTTTTGTATTATTTGTCACCATTGTCGTGGTTTTACAAAATATTAAATTGTTTTTTACCACTTTCCCCTTAAAGAATTAGTGGTTACTACAAATATTATACTAAAATAATTTATTATTCCAGCTATTTTATTTAAGCTGTTGACGAAAGAATTGTTCAATAACTTCGTAGATAGATCATATAAGTTATTAAAAGCTGATATTCATCATATTTTATTTTTTTAATTATGGAATAGATCATAGTAATAATATAATTTGAAAAAATACTTCCGACACTATAGTTAAGATGTATTTTAATTTAAAAGACAATAAATGTTTTTTAAAATAAAAATCAATGCAAGAGATTGGAATTAAATTGTAAATACCATAAAAAACATGCAAGTATTTTTTAGTTCTTTTGTAGAAATATTCCAATATAATAATATACATATATCATGTTTAATTTATATGATGATTGTGTGACAAGTAAACGATTTAATTTTTGAAATCGCAGCAAGCCATAAATAAAAATTTGGGAAATATTAAAAAAATATCATTTACTTGTCCAAGATACTCAGAAGATGAGTAAAAAAATAACTGTAAATAGATAATATTTGTATTTAAATTCAACAGAAGTGTATAAATGCTATTTATATTTAACTAATTTATATATTTATTTGATGTACGTTAAAAAAATAGATATTCATTTTTGTTATTTATTTGTATAATGTAAACACCATTTATTTGCAAATTATATGGTATTCATGGCAAAGACCCGAGGTTTAAGTTTAAATCCAAATGAAATCATATATTATTACAGGAAAAAAACGATATTAAATTATGGATTCAAATAAGGTTTTAATTTTGGTTCAAAATGAGTAATTAATAATTTAATCTCCACGTATTTATTTTAATATTGCTTTTTTTGGGATTTTATCGCGCAAAACACCCAATATTATGTTGAAATCACTTGTCTTCATAATTTATTTTGAATCCAATAAATAAATTATTATTATATCTAAAATTCATTAAAAGCAAAATTTTAGTCGTTTTTAGTTTTTTAATAAAACTTACATTTAAATTGTAAATATTCTAAATTATTGAATAAACCATCACCCGCAAACCCAACACTAAAATTAATCATGTATTTCACCAAAATGAATGCCATATTTATCATTAATATTTTAAATCTATATTAACATCATCAGGATTTACTTTTGAGAAGTTATAAATGACTAGTAGAAAGTAATATTTTATTTAAAACATACTTATAATCAAAAAATAATTGAAAATTTTTCAATACTTATGGTTTTGTGACTTTTTAACGTGTATATGACGCTTTTTCATAATATTTCGTTAATTTAAACGTGATTTTCAACAAGATATTTATCGCAACTGAAAAAATACAAGTTTCTTTAATAAAGTTTGAATTATACTAGAATCAGAATTTTATCACATAAGTAAATTCTTTATTGTAAGATCAATTAGAACCTCTATAATTTTATTTGATATATAGAACCACTTGTATCATATCTATTTGAATTAGTCTATTTATTGCACTTGAAAAAAGCATGAATGCAATAAATTATAATGTAAGATTTTTTTTTGATAGTTTTAAATAACATTAAAGTACTTAAACTAATAGAAATAATGTGACTAATAGAATAGAAAAAGATTAAATGATCAAATTTTTTTTTTATAGTTTTAAATAACATTAAAGTACTTAAACTAATAGAAATAATGTGACTAATAGAATAGAAAAAGATTAAATGATCAAATTTTTTTTTGATATTTTTAAATAACCTCAAAGTACTTAACCTCATGTAGAAATAATGAGCCTTATAAAACAGAAAAAGATTAAATGATCAAATTTTTTTTTGATATTTTTAAATAACCTCAAAGTACTTAACCCCATGTGGAAATAATGAGCCTTATAAAACAGAAAAAGATTAAATGATCAAATTTTTTTTTGATATTTTTAAATAACCTCAAAGTACTTAACCCCATGTAGAAATAATGAGCCTTATTAAATAGAAAAAGATTAAATGATCGAATTTTTTATTTCATCATAATGAGATTATTTATATTTTTTTTATTTGTGGTTTCTGGTCATTTTTTTTCTATTCTAATTGTGGTTTTATTCTTCAATGATTTCTCACAGATATATCTTAATTCCAGAATATCATAAAAGTATAGAGCCATCTTTTTTTTTCAGAGATTTTGTAATAGTATATTATATAACAAATCCTTTATAATATCCTATATTGGCGTAAGCAACGTTGTTCGAGATATGTTGTTGAAACATGTGTTTAATTAATTAACTAGTTTCGGAAAGTTTTCAATGTGAGCTTGTGGTCGAGCCAGTATTTTATAAAATGGAAAGAATTTCGTTTATTTTAAAGAAATTCGTAAATTCAATCTATCTAGATAAATTTTATCAATTTTCTGAAATGTTTTTTTTCTAGCTAGCTTTTCTTCTAATATTGCTTCATTTTATACTTATTTTGAGTTTAAAATCCTTAAAAAAATATTTAGTGTGTACTTGAAATCTTAATTAGACTTGGTATACACACAATATTGTAAATCTACAAGATTATATCGCTTATATATTAATTATTGTTATTTTATGAATTAAGTTAATCTTAATATATAATAAAACTTATGCAAAAAATCTATTTAATGTAAAGTTAGGCTTTTTTGATATTTCAAAGGTCAGAAATCATAGATAATAATTTTTTAATTTGAATTAGTCAGCTTCTGATTATTGATCATTTAGTTTAATACCACCGAATCAAATTTGAATTGTTGGGACTACTATGGTTGAAAGATTATAGCAGTTAATAAAAAAATGATTATAGACCATGCAAATTCAAATAAAACAACTTTAATTTGATTGCACTGCTTATTTGGCTTTGTTAATGATATTAATAGGGTTAATAGGTAGATATAATTCAGCACTTAACATTTACTGTAAATTGCAAATCCTTAATTTTTCTTGTGTAAATACGAATCTTATATGCATCCATTTATTTATTATATGTATGTTTCTAGGATACGGTTTTCGGTTTCATAAAAAATAACCTTTAAAATTATTTCAAAAGGACTATTTTTTAGCAATCTAAACGTGAAATTAAAAAAAGAAGAATTTCCATGCTCGAAAGAAACCTATAAGTTCATCTGTAAATAAATGTAAATAAGGAAGAAGATAATGTTTTTAAAACATAGCATTATTAGAATATATATTGCAACTAATAAAGTTAAAGCACATGAATTACATCAGTTAATTGAAAATTGCACTGAAATCTATATGATACGTAAAATTTTAAAGAAATAAAAATATTATCATTATATGTGTATTTTTATCCAGTGTAAGTTATTTTTTAATAACATTTTTTATTTATGGGCCATATTTATAGTCGTAATTTTAGTTTTTGTTCTCAGGCACAGCTTGCTTGATTCTCTGTACGCACAGCGTATTTATACTTTCGGCTATCTTCTCCTCTCCAAAGTCTTCTTCAATACCCCACCTTCTTTCGAGACTTATTAATTCAAGGGGTTTTCTCAATCCCAAGGTTGTAAGTTATTTTTTAATTAAATATATTTTACTTTAACTTACCCAGGAAGTATGACTCTTGGCGAATGAATTCGGCTTGATATACAAATGTATATTAAAAATAATACCTTATGTAATGACTTGGGATGCGGCGGTTACAAAATTTTATAAGAAATATGTAAAAGAGTTAAAAATCACAGATGAAGATGAAGCATACATGCAAGCTCTCACACTTCTTAAGACACTTGAAATGATATCATTTAACAGAGGAAGAGGTAAATATGCATTAAAGAGCTATGCAATATTCCGAATGGGCTGTCTACAACACAGTAGATGGAATTTATGAAAAGAAGTAACTTAACCCATAAATAAAAAATACAAGTATTTAACTTACCCATAAGTCGTATATTAAGGAATTGTGTATGCCACGAGAAGCGGAAGCATATGCACAATTAATAGTATTTGGAAAACACAGAATGCAAAAACTTGAATTAGGAAGATGCATTGAAGATGATTATAAGGATAATGGGCCTGAAAAGAGAGTACAGAAAAGCTGTAATATAGAGCAATCTGAATTTTTACACGACTGAATGTGAAAAGCTAATAGAAAAATTAGCACTTAAATAATTATATAAACTTTGACTTACAAACGTTATAAGTATAAGTCTTTAAAAAGGATGATGAATTGAGTAAGATTGTAAAGATGAATATACAGGAAGAAAAAATTATAAAATCCTTTGATAAATTAATCCATGGCCCTGATTAGATAAATTAAATAGCTTGAAAATAGATTAACCCATGAATAAGGATTCGTATGTTAAATTAAGAGTTGAATATACGCATATGCAATTGATTGAGAAAAACATTTGAATTTATTAGTCTATTAAGAGAAGATGCACAGAAGCAGTTTTTGCAGATGAGTAGATTCATAAAAGAAACCAAGTCTGTCAGTAGCGATGGTTTAGTGGTTTAAGAGTTCGACGTAAAATCTTCAATTTAAAAATTACTAGATTATATTCCTCATCACAATAAAAGATATTTTTAAAATTACCAAACAGCCAACTAATGCCACCTAGCTGCAAGGTATACAGAAAACGCTGGTAGGCGACCGCCAGCAAAAGAAGGCTTTTGGCTTAAGACATACACTTAATTATGAAGTTGAAACAATGGGACTTGATTCCTGAACGGAAGTGCAAATAATAATTACAAAATGGTCTGAGGAGATAGTTTCGCTTAGTTATGTTCCGATTGAAGTAGTCAATTAAAACCGTTATATTTTAACCAAGTCTGTTTTATATAGAAAAATACATATTTTTAATCAATAAATAAAGCTATAAAAAACCAGTCTATAATAAATGAAAATCTCGGATGATTTACTTAAACATGAAAATATGCATTTGAAATTAATATGTATATTTTAAAAAAAATTACTTAATTAACATTAACACGTAAATATATATTTAAGATATATATCCCATATGGAAAATAAAAATATTTAGGGTTTTATTGCATTTCAACACCCGATCTATTGTAGAAAATTATATCATTATGCCTCCTTTTATTGAACTAATCATCTTGCTGTTTGATTTAATTTAAATGATAAGTGAATCAAAAAAAGGAAAATTTTTTTAAATTGAAAATAATCTATTTAATTGCATATAGCTCTTTTGATACTTAAGAGTATCTTTCATACTTAATTTGCAATATAATTAGTTTCTTTAAAAGAATATATCCAAATATTTATTCTCTATAAAAAGTTCAATATCAATTTATTATTCCGTTAATTAATTTCATAATTGATTTAATTTATGTTTAAGTTGAAAAGTTTAATAATAATTTATTATTCCGTAATTTGTTTATCATAATTAAAACCATTTACCAGAGTCTAGATAGCCTATCATTAAATTTGTAACCGAAAGGAGTAAATATTTTTTTGTCTATCCCCAAAATCAAAGAAAATTCGAAAAATGCCGAGAGATTTTAAATATTTAACATTTCCGATCTTCACAGCTATCCTATGCGGATTTTTGTTACCATTCATATTCCTAATTTTAAAAAATTATGGATGGCTAGTTTCAACAAATTATGGATGGTGTTTACTCAATGACAGACATGTGATGCTACCAAGTAAATCAGTCTCTAAACTCGAATTCTGTTCGAGAAAAGCACCAGAATGGGATTATAGCCAAGACATCACCCATGTATATTCACTTTTTAGATACACGTCACAAAACAGCAAATACGAATCAATCGGACTAAAATCGAAAAATGCAAACAGTTGCTATTTCAATTCGTTAATTCAACTACTTTTAAGCTGTAGAAAATACTGTGATCATATTTTAAATACTGAATATGATGAAGCGCTTCAACCTGTCTCGTTTTTAGTCAAGAAAGCTCTTATTGATATATCAGCTTGTGAATCATCTGTCTATGATGTTACGAATCTACAAGAAGGTTTATTTAATTACTTCCGTGCTTTAATGCCGAACGATGATCCAACAAGGGGGAATCAAGTCGATTCTTCTGAATATTTTTGTCCTTTGATTCAAAGATTTGCAGATGAGGAAGATACTATCGAAAATGGTGTGAAATTTTTTGAAAATGAAAAGTTTTGGCTGTCAAAATATATGAATAAATCTACTGGATCAATCCACGTAGAAAAAGAACCATGGACTTATTTAGTAATACGTTCAAGATATGGTATTTATACATTAGAAGGACTCTTAAATATGAATATTTCGCTTTCATTTACTGAAGTCACTATGGAGGGTGATGAAAAGCAGAAAGATGTAAGGGTGGAATATAGCGAATACACAAAAACGGGATACTATTTGTGTTTAGAGTTTCAAAGATCAACAGTACTAACGCCCGAGGGAATAAGTGATGAAAGATCAGCCAATATATACATCAACCCATTCTTGGCGTTTCAAGGAGTAAATTACTGCATAAAATCTGTTTTATTGTTTGTAGGTAGTAATAATGCTGGGCATTACTATGTTTATACTAGAAATGGCACTCAATGCTATCGTTGCAATGATAGTGTTATCAGTGAGATTACACTTAAAGAAATGTTGGCTCTAGCCGGTAAGACAGGTAAATTTTTTATATACGAAAGAATAGATATTCCTAAAGAGGTTCCGCTGCCTCTAACAACAGAATAAATTACTAGTTGTTTATCATTGATTTTTTTTTAATTTTGTAATTTTTTTATATTTCTAATTATTTTGTAATTTAATGCCCTAAAATTGTTATTCGCGTGAAAATACCTTTTATGCTCGGCACACCCCTCTTTTATTTTTGATCGTTTATGCCACATTTTAATCTAGTATTACATGAGCAAAAAACTGTTATTCGTTTGAAAATTTTTATTTCCTCCGAAAGTTGCAATTTCTTTGATGTTCGATGGTACATTCTATTCTCGAATTTCGAGATTAGAATCAAGGCCCTCATCTACAGTGTTACCTTTTGGTGAATATAATAGAAATAAAAATCCCACATCACTTCAGAAGAGCATCAATTTACTTATATTTGTGTATTTTTTTTACAAATTTATATTTTTTATAAACTATAAATTCTAATCATAAATTTATCGCCTCTTACCATGCATTTTCTTATTTTTATCATAGTTCTTACAAATATTTATAGATAATGCTTGATAATAAAAATATTTATATATTTTATATGTTTCATAGAGTTAGTTCCCTGTATTTTTTTAAGGGAAAATTTTTATATTAAAAACTTAATTTTCTATTTTTCAAACTTTACTTTAATATTTTATGTGATGTCATTTTATAATTTTATTTCCCATCAATTATTCGCCTAAATACCCTTCATATTCCTGCTATTTTCAAGAATTGTTCATTCAAAAATATTCTTCGGTTTTACTCCCGTAAAGATTATATTATTTAATACACGAATAATAGACTTAAATCCAATGAATTAAAAGGCCTAATAAGAAAAAAATACAGCAATAATGCGTGATAAATTTTAAATATAAATAAAGACACAACGAATATATTTTTTTAGAAATGATTAAATAAAAAAGAACCAAGAGATACTTTAAAATATTTAACATGATAAATTTTAAATATAAATAAAGACACAACGAATATATTTTTTTAGAAATGATCCTATAAAAAAAGAACCAAGAGATACTTTAAAATATTATACGTGAAAAATTTTAAATATAAATAAAGACACAAGGAATATATTTTTTAGAAATGATCCTATAAAAAAGAACCAAGAGATACTTTAAAATATTTAACGTGATATAAATTCATAAACCTTCCACACATGTTCTGAAGTATCTGTATTTTATACTTGGAACAAAAAAATCTTCATTTTAAAACGAGGATTCATCGATTAAGAAAATACAATTGTTTTATATGAAATTATCAAATACGGTTATTTACTTGTGATATATTTTAGACGCATTTACTTGATTTTTTAGAAGGTAAAAACAAAAAAAAACACTATGAATCGATAATATACTAAAAAGAACATTTTAACTTTAAATTACTGCTGATTCTGAGAGACTCAATATCATTTTAAGTTGTAAAATAAATTCAGAATTGCACACAGCAAACTGTAATTTACAACATAAATTTTATATAATTAATATAAAAACATTGAAATTTAAGGAATATTGAGAATAAGAAAACATTGAAATTTAAGGAATATTGAGAATAAGAAAACATTGAAATTTAAGGAATATTGAGAATAAGAAAAATTCATTCCTATTTTAATCATTCAAAATTTTTTTAATTTTGTGCAAAATATTTTTTTTGATAAAGAAAGAACCATAGCGGTTTTATTTCCAATCTAACAGAAATTGGTTTTGGTTGTCAGTAAATATAATTTCCAAAGTGTTTATTTACAAATAGTGGATTTATGTTTTCTTTTATAACCCTCAATGCATAAAATGCGATAAAAAAGTTATTTTGGCACCTTAGCTGGGAACAGTATTCCAAGTGCCACTATTACATTAAAAAACATCAACATGCATTGTTTTTTTAGCTATAATAACCGAATAAAATTTCCGAAATGACAATGTAATGTGAAATAATCAAACTTCTACATGCAGTAATTTTCTCGTGAATAAGTAATCCATGATATAAATTTAGCCGATAGATTAAAAGATCCGAAAACATATAATTTAAGATAGAATGTTTAAATAAGCTCAAGAATAAAGAGAGGACTTGAATTGTTCAAATTTTTTTTTAGAAAAATTGCAATCAAAATTAAAAAATACACACACTTATACTATATTTTTTTTAAATTTTTTCATAAAATACCTTTATAGATATTAGTTTTTACTTATTTTACGATTTTTAATATTTAAACTTATTCATAATTATAAAAAGGGCGAATTTTAATACAAAGTAAGGGTGCTATAAATTAACAAATAAAAAAAAATAAAAAACAAATTATTGGTAATTAAAATAGAAGCTTCCTTTAAATTTTATTGGTTCATAAAAAAAGAACAAATTTAATTTATTTCCGTTTCAAAATGGTGATCCAAAACACCTGTTACATTTCTGAGACAAAACTAAAATCAATTTGATTTAGATTTGTACAAGTTAAGCCAAAGATCAAAAGAAACGCTGAATATAGAAAATGGCAATTTTAAGCAAAAACACGGCTGTCATACTATTATACGTCATGCTATTTTATAGCATATCACTGACACTAGGGTTCTTTTCGTCATATGTTCTTTCAAAAAAGAACTATAATTTTAGATTTCCGCTATTCATTACATCGATGCAGAATTTTATACATTTTATTATGTCTAGTATGTACATCTACTTGTGTAATACTATAAATAAAAGGAAACAGCAGAAGAGATTAGAGAAAATAGATAGTGAAAAAACAGAAAATATTGTAGAAAATCAAAGTTTTGAGCTTTATGGGAGTCCAGTAAGCGAAGATGAAAAAATAAAATTGAATATTGATGGTGATTATATCGAATCCATGAGCAATTTGGATTCGAAAGAGTCAGATGTGAAGCATGAATTCGTTAGAAATGACGAAAATATTTCTTCATGTTCACCTATAGACACAAATAATAATAAAAGGAATATAAGTGGAGCTCGTGAAGATGCAATATTAATAAAAGCCAAGATAATGATTCTGCATCCAGGAATCGAAGAGAAAATACGAAATTATAAGTTGAATAATTGTTTAGTAGAGTCAAATAATGCATGCACAAAGAAATTGAAGGATAGAATAAAAAATAAAGAAGTTGAAAAGGAAGAAACTGGTGAGTACGACGGTATGGTTTTATTTTCTAATATACCATCATATTTAATAACAACTCTTCCTTGTGCTATAACAGCAGCAGTAGATATAGGTGTTTCGTCCCACGCACTAAGAACAGTATCTCTTGCTTTTTATACGATGATAAAATCGTCCGCACCAGTTTTTGTTCTACTTTCTGGATTTTTGTTCGGGATTGAGAAACCAAGCATCAGCCTATTTTTGACGGTATTTACCATAGGATCAGGTGTTTTTCTTACAACAATAAAAACAGATACGGTTACACGAACAATAAATTTATGCCTCAGCTCAACCACATTTAGTCTGTTGTTTGCAAGTTTTATGGCCGGTTTTCGATGGGCGTTTGTTCAATATTTAATAGAGAAAAGAGATGCTAGAAAGCGATCGGTTTTGTATACCATAAAGGATTTGTGTTTGCCAATAGGGGTAATTCTTTTTAGCTTTAGCTGCTATTATGAAGGAATAAATAATATAATTTACAGTGAGTTTTTTCAATCAGATGTTGCGATTCGAAGAAATATTGGATTTATAGTTTTGAGTGGAATTTTGAGTTTTTTTCTATTGGTTTCCGAGTTTTTATTGGTTTCTAAAACAAGCGTAGTTTTTTTAAGTGTTAGTGGGATTATTAAGGAGTTGATAATAGTTTTTATCAGTGTTTGTAAAAAGGATATTAGCTTTGAAGCGGTTAATTATGGAGGACTAACAGTGAGCATAATAGGGCTATTGTTATATAACTATATGAGGTTGGTCAAGGCGAAAAGAATAGAATAAAATAAAATAAATTATATCGAAATAAATATTAGATTAAATAAGAAAAATGAAGCTTGGGTTAAATTTGCTTTCTGGATAGTATTATAGCGGGAAAATTAAAATTTTTGTTTGTAGGAAATAAAGTTTTATTTTAAAAGCAGTTAAATTACGTTTCGATTTAAAAAAACATTTTTATTAAGGATTGAAAGGTTCAAATCTTTGCACTCATAAGAGTCAATTTATAATTTATTAAAAGTTTAAAAGCAATATAATATAGCATAAAAAGGATCAATCTCATATTATAATGTGTAAAAAATATAATTTTCTGAGAATTAGTTGATTTTAAATGTATAAAGTTTATTAGTGTGATAATATCTGTATTATTTTTGCTTCGAGGCAGTTTTAAAAAATTAAGAATTCAATATGAATACGGTTGGTTGTTTTTTTAATCAACACGATATGGTTCCTTAATTTAGAATATTAACACTATTCTATATTATTTTATTGCATCAGTATTATTCACACAAAGTTATATTTTAAGATAAACCTATCAATAGATCTTTTCTAAATTTTTTTTTCTGATTGAAGCTTCTAATAGATTAAAAGTCAAGACGTTCCGGATATTCGAGGAAATAGATTGAATCACTAATTAATTATTCTTTATAAAAAATACACCCAATGATAGAATAAATTTTATTTGTTTTAAAGTTGCAACAAATAACAATATCATCAGAAAAAATATTTACTCTTTGAGATGTTGTTAAAAAAAGCAGGGCTATTTATATTGTAAATTTTTATCCTAAGAAAAATAGTCATTTATAGATCGGATAATTATTTAAATTAAAATTTTTTGATAAGGGTAATTTTATTCACAAAAGAATATTAGTTGATGTTTATATCCAATAATTCCCAGTAATTTTTCTGTTGATAATAAAATGGGGTTTTTCTAGGTAAATATTATATAAAGATTAACTGGGATATGTCACCATGAAACATGTGATAAAATACACAATATGGATGTCCAAAAAGTATTTTTGTCCTGAAATATATAAACAAACTCTTCATATAAATTATTTTAAAGGAGAAAAACCTGCTGGGAATTTTATAAATATAAATTCTCTATATTTTAGATACATTATAAAATCAGATACTCATATATAGTATAAACTTATCACTATTATCAATGCTTTTTTTAGAATCTTAGTAATCTTAAATACAGAAGTTTAATAAAATTACAACAATCATAAATTTATAAATTCATAAGTCTTCATATTTAATAATGATTAATCTTTATATGAATAAAAGCAATATTGATTCAATGGATAATTTACTTTGTTGAGAAGGCTATGATTTATATTTGGGTCTAAGTACATTATTAAAATTAAATTTTTTAAGTTGAATTTATTGTGAAAAATACTACGAAAGAAAAGTAACACTCAAAGTATAATTTTTTTTTCAATAATAAAGTTTTTTAAACACAATAATTGAATAATGGCAAATACTATAAAAATTTTATGAAATTAAAGAAAAATATATAAATTTTCATATAATAAGACTGCAAAATGTAAATAATCTATTAAAAAGGATTGATAATCCAAATAATGAATTTTTTAGTGAATATAAACGAAATAAATCAATTATAAATGGCCAAATATTAAAAAAAAATAAAGATCCCTTAGTTAGAAAATTATTTTGAAAACATGTGAGTAGTCAAATTATAGATTCCGAAATAAATTTAGTATATACAAGACGAATCATTTTAAAGATTATGCATATGATATATTCTAAACTTCATCAACTTATAATCAGATTGTGAGAATTTCAATATAAAATTATTTTAGTTAATAAGAAATACACTGATTAGAAAAAATTGAATGCAAAATTATTCTATATGACATTAAGTGTACATAAAAAATGAAATATTCTGAATGATTACATTTTTTTTGTAATTTCTTTAATATGGTTTCAAATATATGACTTGAAGGCTATTTAATCTATTTTACCTAGCAAATTATTTTTAATTAAATTTATTGTGCTATCTAACCATGATCTTTTATGTATAATATATATATTTTTATTAAAGGTACATAGTAAAATTAAATCCATTATCTACAGAAAAATATAACATATATTTTTTTGTTAATATTGATTTACTTGTTAGATGTGAAAATATAAGCATATGTTTATAAATATTTATTTATTGCTAGAAAATTCAAGACTATATTCTTTTTCTTTATATTTATGTAAATTTCATTAAATATATTTGCATATTGTTTTTACAATGATTATTCATTATGAATATTTTTTATTTTTTATAATTATGAATAGTATCTATTTTTACCCATTATTTTCAAAACGATGATAGGACCCAATGTAGAATTCGAAAAAGATGCAGAACAAAAAATAAAAGAAGCTCAAAAATGTCTCAAGAAATTGAAATTCCCATTTTCAATATTCCAAACATACGATCCAAACAGGGCAGCTGATCTTTATCTAGAAGCAGGCGATCTCTATCTAACAATAAACAAATACCTATTAGCAAGCCATAGTTTCACAAAATCTGCGGAAATAAGCAAAGACATCAATGACCTTGGATCAAAATCACAAGCTGCCCAATGTTACATGCGAGCTGCCGAAGTTTACTCGATGAAAGGTTTTTATCATCCAAAAGAAGCAGTAGAATGCTATATAAATTCATCTATTTATTATGCAGCATCAGGAAACCTATCGATAGCAGCTTCTAGAAGACTAAATGCCGTAGATATTTTAATAAATGGATTCGATTATGAATCAGCAGAAAAACATCTCGAAGAGGCTTTACAGTATTATGAAAAAGCAAGAATGCCAGCTTCTGCTGTGATTGTTCTGGATAAGTATATAAAAGTATTGCTTAAAAATTGTAATTATAAAGTTGCTGGCGAGAAATTGCTGGAACTTGGTTTTGCTAGGTCAAATAAAGAATTTCATATGCTATTGGCTTTTATCTGCTATTTTCTGTGTGGCGATAATGAAAACATGGAAAATATTTATATTTCTGTATCACCGTGTGAAGAAAAAGGCATTATGGAATGTTTTTATGTTGATATCGAAAAATCAGCAATTTTAGATGAGAAAATCGAAAAGTATTTAAGAATAAATCCAGTCAAAGATGAAATTAAAGATTTATTTGATACTGCTAAAAACAGAACAAAGCCAGAATTCGATATTCTTTAGGAAACTCTCACAAATAAAAATTTATCCTTGGAAATACTTTAAAATATTTAATTTCGGTTTCACTAACTGTTTAGTACTATTAATTTTATTTATGGGTTAATTTTGGTACTGCAATTCTATATTTTTCTCTTCTAACATAACGTGATTAATTTCTCGTAAGTGCGTAATATAAATTATATTGAATACATCTTCATCTTATTTGATACCTCTCTTCCTTTCAAGACCAATTAGCTCAAGAATTTTCCTCAATCCCATATTTTTGGATACATGCCTCGATATGGTTTGTGACTTAGTTTTCTTTCATTTACCTTTATCATATCTTCAATAAATATTGTTTTTTTTATTTATAGATATAGCTTCTTCTTTTTATAAATTCCATCTACCGAGATGTAGACAGCCCATTAGGAATATTCCATGACTCTTTAATGTATATTGATTTTTTCCTCTCATATATCTTCGAAAACCACACTTCTTCTGTTGTAATGACATGACTTCAAGTGTCTTGCGAAGTTTGAGAGCTTGCATGTATGCTTCTACCACGTCTAGGATTTTTGACTCCTTAATATATTTTTTATGGTAGCAGAAATATATAAATAATTAATAAAAACCAATCACTAAACCTAAAAAACGCTATAATGATTCAGGATATGATTTATATAAAGAAATTACCATATCATTATATATAATTTGTTTAACTCGATTATTTCTAAAATTTATTTTTTGATAGTGAAAAATACAATAATCTAAGTATGATATAATATAATATATCAAAAGAGCTACATAATACATTAAAAAACATATGTTTTTAAATTTTAATATCTAAATTTAGAAAAGAATCACATTTAGCTATCACCAGTTTTATCTCTAAGAGAAAGCATAAATCATTGATATTTTTTAATTTCAATATTTCAGTAAAGAAAATTCACGAACTTGAGTATTGCTACATCATATACATAATATATAGGATCACGAATAAACAATATAGCTTGTTTAAAAATAAACCTTTTTTTAAATTAGAAATAATTTTAAGTTTACTCCACATATATATCTCTTATTTTACCAATCAAAAATTAAAAAATGCAATGGTGTTTTTTTTTTGCATTTGGATGATCATCTGAAGGCCAATTTCTAGAGTTTGATCTGGAATCCATAATTAGCCTAATCTAGTGTATTTGTCTTATAATAATTAGTAAACTTATATTTATCAACAAATAAAACTAAACTTTTCAAAAGGATGCCAAAAGACTAGTTTTCTATTGGTAACTGATATATTTAAGCAGCAATTTTATTATTGTAAATCGATAAAAACACATTCATTCAGATTTTTATTTATTGAATTTTATAGAAGAAAGTTTTTTTGCCTTCATAGTTTAAATTCTCTTCTGTTTCTTTCGTCGACAATAATCATAAGCCTGTCTACGTTTTGATTTTTCATAACCTGTCATAGATTTATCACAGTTGCAAGTACGATAATGCGCATGTGGTTTGTTTTCACCATCAAATTCGGCTTCTGTATCATCTGTAATCTCATTTAATTTCATCTGAGGTATTTTAGATGTTTTCACAGTAAAACGATGTAGATTATTCTTGCTCTCAGGTGCAAGATTTCCATCAAAAAAGCTTGAATCAGCTGTATTTGATTTGTTCACAACTTTATTTACACTCAAATCTTTTTTTCCTGATAAAAATAAGGAATTACTTCCTGTTATTAAACGTGGTATCTTACTTACACCCCTGTTTTCTCGTTTTTGTGCACTTTCTTCCGATTTTATGGGTTGATTATCATTTAGACTACATTTTTGCTGATTTTGGTCTTTTATATGTAAGAAAATATTTTCCGATATATTTTCACCATCTTGTTTCTCACTTTCTTGACTGAAAATATCTTGAAATTCAATTTCGTCTAAAGATCCACTAAGGGTCTGAAAATTCTCTTTAACCTGTTGCTTTTTCTCAGTTTCATTCGCAGAAACTTCATCATATTCGGTGTTCAAACAATAAGAGCCATTTACCGATGTATAATCTGGCATTTTTCCAACACTTATTTTGTTTAGGGGGGCATTTTCCACTTTTGACGTCAAGAATACATTTTCACAGGATTCTTCATGATCATTCAAATCCTGTATATTAAATGTCTCGCCATTCAATTTACTTGCTGATTTTTTTCCCCATGAATTTGTTTCAGCTATTTTTGATTCTGGGCATTCTTTACAGGAAGAAAGATTCAAGTCTTCTATCATTTTTGAAGAAGCAAAATTGTTTTTATCTTTTTCATGTATTATTTCATTTTCTTCAAAATAACTAATCGACGATATGTCAGATATATCTTCTAGCGTTTCATGGTTCAAATTTAAAATATCTTCAAATGTAAACAAGTCTCTACAACTTTCTTGAAATACCTCTTCTTCTGAAGATTCCTTTTGTTTTCTAGATTCTTCAACTTCCAAAGATATCTTTCCTTTTGATGACACAAATTCTTCTTTGGATACCTGTTCTTCCGTAGTTATGTTTCCTTCCGTAGATTCCCCTTCTTCCGTGGTTATATTTCCTTTTAAATACTCTAATTCTTCTTCAGATGCC
The DNA here is from genome assembly GCF_057557595.1 of Rhyacophila brunnea. Lineage (NCBI taxonomy): Eukaryota > Metazoa > Arthropoda > Insecta > Trichoptera > Rhyacophilidae > Rhyacophila > Rhyacophila brunnea. Next base: position 1,005,657 of record NW_028233352.1, read on the forward strand.
TCTTCTTCTTTAGAAGATTCCTCAACTTCCAAAGATACCCCTTCTTCCGTGATTATATTTCCCTTTGAATACTCTAATTGTTCTTTAGATGCCTCTTCTTCTTTAGAAGAGTCCTCAACTTCCAAAGATATATTTCCTATTGATGACACAAATTCTTCTTTGGATGCCTGTTCTTCCCCAGTAATGTTTCCTTCCGTAGATTCCTCAACTTCCAAAGATATATTCTCTTTTGAAGGCTCCAATTCTTCTTCTTTAGAAGATTCCTCAACTTCCAAAGATATCTTTCCTTTTGATAACACAAATTCTTCTTTGGATACCTGTTCTTCCGTAGTAATGTTTCCTTCCGTAGATTCCGCAACTTCCAAAGATATATTTCCATTTGAAGACTCCAATTCTTCTTCAGATGCCTCTTCTTCTTTAGAAGATTCCTCTACTTCCAAAGATACCCCTTCTTCCGTGATTATATTTCCTTTTGAATACTCTAATTCTTCTTTAGATACCTCTTCTTCTTTAGAAGAGTCCTCAACTTCCAAAGATATATTTCCTTTTGATGACACAAATTCTTCTTTGGATACCTGTTCTTCCCTAGTAATGTTTCCTTCCGTAGATTCCTCAACTTCCAAAGATACATTTTCTTTTGATGACTCCAATTCTTCTTCTTTAGAAGATTCCTCAACTTCCAAAGATACCCCTTCTTCCGTGGTTCTATTTTCACCTGAAGATTTATTTTCAGTCACCAGTTTTTTAATATAGAAAAGTTGTTGATCATGGTTAGTTTTAATGATTTCGACTATACCTTCACTGTTAAAACCATCTTTCAATTCTTTATTTGCTTCATCGGAAACATCCGGTGTCGGATGTTTTGATGACTCTTCTGAAAGAGTTTGTGGCATCTGATTACTAATTTCGATGTCTTGTGTGTTTAGAAGTTCTTCTTCGGACATAATACTTGCATTAATATCTTCTACACTGGAACTTATAAAAGCTTGCCCTCTTTCACCATCAATAAGAAACGTCATGCGTTTATTATCATTAATTTCGGGTATTATACCGCTGAAATAGCAAAGTCTTTTCAATTCTAAATTATTTCTTGTCAATGAATTACCAAACATATGCTTTTTACGTGAAACTTCGACGTTCACTCCACCGTTTTTTATATCTATCGCGACATCTGCATCTTCCTTCTCATATATTTCTAAAAAATGCACTTTTTTTTGTAAAAATGTATTTTTAATACAGTTTTTAAAGAAATAGCTCGCATTGTTTTCCTTGATTTGTTTGTAAATTACATTGATTGACGATTTTAATATGCTGTCAAAAAGCTTTTTGAACTTTTTTTCAAAAACGTTAATAGATTCTTTCATCGCAGGCGACAAGGAAATCCACCCCTTCTTTATTTTATTCATTGAAAAATTAATTTTTCTACGGCTATTTTCTATCATTGAATTTCTAAAAAATATGTGGGAATTTTCTATTGCTTCAAGTGAAAAAAGTTCAGACAAAGATATTTTCGAATTAAAATTTGAAAAATCTTCAAAAAAAGCACAGAAACCGGTAATTTTAATGCGTTCATTCACTTTACTATTATATAAATTATCCAAATAAAAGACAAACTCCTTAAAGTACCACTTATAATACTGATCATCGTAGTTAATTTCTTTATACTTTTCAATAAGTTCTACTTCATCTGAAATTTTCTCCAAGCAATCAAAATATTCTGATAATGGGGAATAGCAACTAATTTGCTTATAATTTTTACCAAAATTTTCATTGTTGTTTTCTTTAGAAGTTGATGCTGAATTATCTTTTCCATCTTTATATAGGCCATTTACTTGAACTTTATTCTGCTCTATATCATAGAAGTTTTCAAATTCGTTGCCAACTTTATAAGTTTCCATATTTTTTTCAGATTCATGTGTAGTCGTTTTAGCTCCTACAAATGATGCAAATAAGTGGATTGACAATATTAATAGAAAATTACACATGTTTGGTCAAACAGAAACACATATTTAAACCTTTTGAAAATCAAAATTGATTACGCTGATAAATTAAAAGATTAAAACATAAATCAAAAAGATAAATATTGAATCATAAAGTTCGTTTATGATTTTAAAATATTGATATCAAAAAGATTGATATCTTGATATTCTTAACTTTTAAAGTATTACGACAATTTTTTTGAAATATATGGCCAAGTATGGTAACTACAGAATTATTATGCCTTTTATGATTTACAATACCTTTATTTTTTTCTTCTGCTGAATTAAACGTGATACATTTTAATACTAATTCATTTATGTTTTTCGATTTAAATTTATTAGAATTATTATTTTAAAATCTAAACATTACAACACCACTACCACATCAACTGAAGTATATGCTAATTTATAGCACGATTGTTTTAAAACATAATTATCGTTGCGCTTATGATGCAATAACCATTCTTATGTTTTTTCGAACTTATTTGTTATAAATACTAAGAAAGATGCAAGAAAATAGAAAAAGTAATGGATAAATAATGAAATGAACAAGCAATAATATAGTCATATAGTTTAAAACCAAATATATATTCCTTATGCAAATAATTATTAAAAAGATTAACGAGTTCTATAATTAAAGAAATTAAAATTATTGGTTAACCATAAAATGTTAAAAGCACTTATAATACCAAATTTTTTAAAATAATGTATTAAATAGAAAATACAAAGCGACTGAAATTTTAACACCAATATATACTATTTTAAATCCATTATAAAAACTTATGGGGCAGTACAACACTTAAAAAAGATAAAGTTGCATACATGAAAAATATTTATTTTTGACGCATAAATTTTAAAAAAAGCATGTAAAATATTCTATCCTTTTATTTCAGTTTAATCTAAAGGGGAATGCTTTAAATTCGTAATATAAACAAGTAACCATGAGTATGTTTAAATCCAACCAATTAGGGCATATAATTAAATGTGATAGATAACAATTTTTAATATATACATTTTTTACCTAGAGAAACTAAAAAAAATAAAAAAGGGGTTTCTTAACTGACTTCTATGTTGAGTAATTAAAATAGAGTTTTTTTTTAGAATTGACCTATTAAGATATTTATGAAAAAGCTTTTTACTAGAATGGAATTCTTTATATTGACACATAAATGCAAATAGATTATGGTTCCTAGATCCAAAAATCGCACCCGTATTCGATCTAACTATAATTAAAAGCCAAGATCACATCATTTCAATTTATTTTGCCCGATAAACCTTTTGCTTTCCAGATTTAATATTTTTGTTTTTTTGATTGTTCGCTTTGTAATTTTATCCGAAACAACCTTCTTTAAATTTTAGAGACACACATTCACCATAAAATAAGACATTATTTAGAAAATCACTGGCATAATTAAGCAATTTATCTTGGATTGCAGATATCACATACAATTATATAGTTCATTTGCCATAATAAATGCTTTATCACTTTTTAGTAAATTCAACACCTTTTAATGTTATTCTACAAAAAAAAAGAAACAGAATATTCATTGCATTTTTATAGATATTATTTTCTAATTGATAACACCCTAGAGATTTCTCAAAAATTTATTTTGAGATGGATATATCATTATTATAAACTTTGTGAGGCACATGTTTATCTTCACCAAGTATCAATATTGAAATTCGACGATTTTATGATAAAAAATTATTATTTGATTTTAACTCTGGGCATAAAATCATGATAAATTTTTATCATCATTGTTTACGCTTTTTTGTTAATGATTTATATAAATGATGAATCAAAAAATGTTGTCTCTAAATTATGTATGATAAATAAATGTTTTAAAAATAAAAGAACATTTATCACATTATATTATTATTTTTTTCGCGTGAGAACTAAATTTTACTTTTTGATCTGAAAAAGCAAGATCAAAGTTCACCGTATATGCCTTTTAAACTATGCTAGTAGACAATTCAAATAAAATAAATCTAATAGTAACTATATTAAATATATGAAGATGTTTTTTTTGGAAAGACTGGTCAAATTCAATTAGTATTCTTTTCAAATTCCGCATTAGATTTTAAATTACATATTCTGTTGGAATATAAGAATTTATTAATACATCTATTATTGAGCAAATGCAAACATATTTGCATATATAAATCATGCTAATAATATACACAATTAACACTTATTGACTAAAATACAAGGCAGCACCGAGAAGTATGTGTATTTTAAGACATTGCATAGTATAAATGGAGAAATAAATAAAGTAAAATAAAATAAGGTTTGGTTGAAAATTTCGCCTAAAATTAATCCTTTTATAGGTTGAATCTTAAAACATTAAATTATAGGTTTTTTTTGTTAAGACAATGCTATATAAAAAACATAGAAAATATTTCAGCACTTAATGAGCAAACTATATTCAAATATTTTTTTTTAATCTATTGTCAGAATGTATAAGTTAAAATTTCTGTGATCATGTGATAGAAAATTTCTATTTTTTATACTCTTGATAGTGTATCTCGTTTAAAGCTCTGTGTCTCTTCTAATCGGTTGATCACTTAATATTGTTATAAAAGTAAATTTATAATTCCATATAGGATATTAGATTTATGATACGTTTTATTACCCTTACATAATTTATATTTTTATATTACTTCAGTTATGCAATATTATTGGCTGGTGTTTAGTTTTCAATTAATTTATTTATATATTGCCCGTACAGAATATAGAACATAAAACGAATTAATATTGCCATGAAATCTTTTTTCTTTACAAAAATAATTAATTTTATATTTTTTTAGAGGATTTTTATGTTATTTTCCAATTTTATTTATAGACAAGTGAGATAATAAAGTTTATAAAAATAAATTCAAAATTCGCACATTTGATCATTTAGAAAGAAAATAAATAAATTTTAAATAGAAGCTATGATAATTAAACGTAAGAAACAAATAAAAAAACATACTCTTAAAGATCGATCTACTTAAAAATACAGCTTGATTTTATTTTTTTTGAATATAAGTTATCAGTACCATTATCTAATAAATTTTTATAGGAATTAAGGGTTTTAATTATAAGATCAAAGTATGTTTATAAGATGAAATATATATTCATTTGATGGTTTTATTAGTATGATCTATTTATATTTGTTCGAGTAAAACCTTTGATTGCTTTGCAAAACGGAAATACGCAACACTTCTTTCGAACACGTTATCTTAAAATCATAATCTTATTTGATGATTGTTATAATCAAAACTATTGTAAATTCTATCGTTTGTGCGTATGCTTCTTTTGGTATCTGTAACTTCTTATTATTTGTTTCTAATATAGTGGAATATTCATGGTAATAAAACCTGACAATTTCTAGAGAAGATACAAATATAAACAACCAAAAGAGAAATTGTAATTGAATAAATAACATATAATCAATGGTAAAACATTATTTCAAAAACTAAATAATATCTGATGTAAATCGTTTTAATTTTAAAACATGTAAAAAAAAGAATTTAATTTGTAAATTATTTCATTTTCAGCACTTTTCAAACCATTAGCACATAAATTTGCTCTACCTTATTAATATTTGATTTGTGAATTTTAAAATATCATCTTTGTGGATTATGATGAAATTTTCTGCAAGTTGAATTTTTAAATAAAATTATCGCTGTTTATACTAGATCGAAATCAAAATTCTTAATCTTATAGTATTGCATGGTGTTCTTTAGTTGTTTGCTACACAAATAGAAGCCCTCTTTCTCAAATTTACCAAAAAAAACAGTCTTATTTTTTCTATATCTATACTTCTTGCACGCGATTATTCTCAAACTTGTGTATTTTTTTTTGGAGAACACATGTGCTAAAGACATATATATTATTGATGGATAATATATAAATTAAACTTGTTTTTATATAATATAACTATTTTTTGAGCAAATTCCAGTGAACATACCTGTATTCAATACTTTTAACAGTAATTAATCTTTATAATTCTTTTATATAATTTAGTATAGCTGGTATCTTTATGGAAAATCAATCGTAATAAGACCTTTTTAGAACTTTTATTTTGAATATTATAGATTCTTTTTTTAGAAATAAGAGTATAATCCAAAACGTACAAAATCATGAACCCTTTTGAAAAAATTGTAAATTAGAGCCATAATATGAAAAATCTTATTTTTTTACTGCTTATCATGGTTTTTCTACTACTGAAATAAAGAAAAAGTTCAACTTTAAATCGACTAAACCATTTTTTTGGCAATATAGTTTTTAATAGCAATTTTTAAAGTTCATATTGTTATTTTTATTTTGAAGTCTATATTTCTATAGTTACATAGATTTTGCTTGAGATTTATATTTTTCATGTCTGTTTTATTGTGAATATGAAGGGATTTTGCTCTGTTATAGAGGTTAGAGTTTTCTTGCTTCTAAAGTATGTTTTACCATATAATTTTACACGTACCAATGCCATTTTTTATAGATTATTAGATATATGCATTTAATAAAAGCCTCGAAGATATAATTGCAGTTTGTTCGTGTCACTTTTTAAATTTTCGGATTTATCTTTTGTAAAAGTAATTTACTTTTCTGTAAATTCGTAGGATAAATCATCTTTATATGAAAGATTCTCGATTATATGTTCATGTAACTTCAAGATAATTATCAAACCTTGCAGAACACATTTCCAGATAATATACAATATTTTTGTGAAGAAAAGCTTGGAAAACTCACCTTAAAATCCGAACTATAAAATTACTGCGTAGGATGTGATATTTCTTCATTCGAAAAACTAAATACGATCTTTTGTCGTTCTTTGAATTCGTTTAACCGTTCCAGAATAAATTTCTGACAATTAGGTATTTTCGAAAACAATTTCTGAAATATTAATACTTTAGATATTGTTGTTATGAAAGAGTTAAATAAGAATTTTTAAGGCTTTATTTTCACACATTTAAACAATTTCCGCTGTTTTTTTCTTTATAGAGAAATATTTATCGATTTTTTTATTGCATGTGATTTATTTCTCATCTTCTTTGTTCATTTTCGGTTTCTTGAATTATTCATTCTCAGATTTTTCTTCTATAGTTACAAAATCCACATCAACTTGTTCTTTTAATTTATTAGTTTAATATGACTAGTTCATAAATTGATTTTTTTTGTGGGCCTGCTATATAAAAGAATATATATTTTTACAAAAGAAAGATGCTTCGTACTTAATAAAATTAGTCTTCGTGAATATATAAATGATAAGAAAAATAATACCTATAATTTTATTTGGTAATATCATAACAACCAAATTCATAATGAAGCATTTAATTCGCCGAATTACTGCATTTTATTTGTATTATATTAGTGTTGAATAGACAACTAAAGTTTCTCATGATAGATTTTATTTTTACTTGTCTCTTTGTGGCAGTTTTGAACACAAAGACATATTATTTTTAACGTTAAAATAGAAGTTAAAAAGCCACACCTTTTTATAATCTAAGAGGAAGTTTATATAGATAAAAGTGTATTTTCTAGGAAATGATAAAAAACGTTTTTACTTTACACAATTAGCATTTCATGTATAGTATGCCTTTTAAAGAATTTATTTTATCAATACATTCCAGGATTGCACCTTCTTTATTAAATATACCCATAAAACATGCGTATTCCTAAATGTATATTTTTCTGTGTGCTTATTAACCTTTCAACAAATATGACAAACATAAAGCAATAAATAGCAGTTTTTATTCATTTTCTTAACCAGTTTATAATTTCATTTATAATCAATGCCCAAATATCTTTGATTTAATTTATAATTTCTTCTAAAAAAATATATCTATTCTTTAAACACAGATCACAAGTTCTGATTAGTTGCTAAAGTTAATATATATGCCATCTACGTCGGAAAACCGAGCTCTATTGTTTTGATTTTGATAATAAGATGCGAATCAACATTGATTCGTTGTATACAAAATAAGATAATCACATTGAACCATAATTTTAAAATAAAAAAAATCATAAAGTTACATAAATTCATCATAATATATTATTGTGTAAAACACATAACAAACAACTTCAAAATCAATCTAGCCATCAAAAGTTTTAATTCTATTTCTTAAGATTAACGATAAGTTTGACTTTCTTTGATATTATATTTATGGGATATAACATCTAACAGTGCGCTTGAAACATAATATTTTCAAATTTCACTTTTAATTTTCTTTGTGTTATTTTCGAAGAAATATAGACAATACATATGGTTCTTTTCATAATAAAAGATTTAGGTATAAATTATATGCTCTATCCTTATATGTTTCTAATATATCCGCTTTGTTCAAACCTTTGCAGCCCCAAAATCCATCACAATTTTTTTGCTTTTAAAATTATTCAGAGGCATAAACACACACCAATTTTAAATATTGCAAAATTAAAATTAATGCAACTAATTTCCATTTTAAATTTAATCTAGATGAAAATACATTTATATTTTTGTGAAAACCAAAACAGACGACGTGGGTAAATCAAAATAAATAGATCATAATCAGAAGTATACATTTATCTTTGATTTTTTATTTATGTTGATAAAAATATATTATATTCAAAAGTTAAATATATTTTTAACGAGTGTTTAATTTATATGTAATTTATTTCGATTAAAATTTAAAGATGGATTACCTTCCTCGATAAGCATGCATGCAACCTCTCATACTTCGAAAGGCACTTGAACTCATCACATTTGAGAGAAGAAGAGCAGTTGATGAAGATAGATCAGGGTAAGATGTCAAAAGATGCATCAAGGAGTTGTACAATATTACCAATGGACTGACCACGTGTAAATATATTAAAAGAAACTTAACCATAAAAATAAAATAAATACAATTGTTTATTAAAATTGATTTACTTTTCTAACATGGTTCTGTTTTTTTAATTAATTGGTGCATAGAAAAAAAACAAATTCGCATCATATCGTCATTATATGTTTTATTGCAACCTTAATATAAAATTTAAAGCATGCTCGGTTTAGATATAAAATACAAACTCGACCAGAATAAATCGATTCATACGTTTATATATCAACATATATACTATGTTTCATCATATAGACATTAATTTTCGAAAAGATAATTTATTGGGATACATTAAAGTATAATACATTTTTAATAGGAGTTTACATTAAAAATTAGCAGCTATATCATAGTGGCAAAAAATATATAAAAAAAGAATAAGAAAAGAGAAAGGCATAATATTTTTCAATTGTATTGAATCACATATTGTTAAATTATAAATCTACAGAAAGAAATATTCATATAAATAAGCAATAATTTTCAAATCGATTAAATAATATTGGGATATTAACATCCACTTTACAAGTTTATAGTTTCTTAAGTGTATGGTTGTTTAAAGTACCAAATTAAAAAAACGAATACATTAGAACAAGATCAGGTAATTCAACAATTTTATATTATAATTTAGTATAGTAAGCCTCCTGTACAATTTTATTTCGAATCTTAATAAAGAAGTAAAATATTAAAAAAAGTTAGTTTACCAGCCAAATGACCACTTAGTTTTTTTTCATTTTCACAAAGAATATAAGAGGAAACAGATAAACTATAATCCAATTTTAATAACAAACTATGTTCTGAATCCATAAACTGTCACAAAGAAAGTCTTAAAATCTGTATAATTATTTAAAAAAAATTAAAGTCATTTTTATTCCAATACGGGCCGAAAAAATTCAATTGCCAATAAGTAGATTCAATATATATATTTTTTTTTAAAAAAAAACTTTATGCATATTTATTTTAGAATGATTTAAATTTACCTTATTTTTGGTGCTTGTCTGTTTTTTCGTTGTTTAAACTAACTGATATATTAATAAGAGGAAGACGTATCATCGTAGATATTAATATGCTATAATTCAAAAAATAATAATAAATTTTCATGAAGCGAAATTCAGCTTTAAGTTGTTTATGTTTACGTATATATTGGATCAAAAGTAAATTTCAAATATCAGCAGATATTATTATGCACATAAAACTTAACAAGATGGCAAAATTAATTTATAGAGGCTATGGTTTTATTTTCAGTAATAAATTGAACTTTCACCTTAACAAGTTAACGGTAGAATCATTATAAAAGGCAATGAAAATAAAAATATTCTAGCATCTCATCTTTCATAAATAAATAAAAAATTTTTAAATACTACAAATGTGCTTTATAAAGGCATTAAATTTATTGATATATTGCGTTTATTTGTATTTTAAATGATCAAATCAAACTATTGATCTCTAAATACACAAATAATAACCAAATTTATTTATAAATCATGACGAAATATCACATAATTGTTTTAAATGATAGTAATGGGCAAAATCTTTTATTTATACTTCTAAAGCTTTTTTATATATAAAGATGGAAATCAATAATATTCACCCCATTTACATGTGCGAAATACACGAAATTACAAATAAAATATCTATTTTAATTGGATTTTTAGTCAGATACTGGACATTGCAAGAACAATTAATCCACAAAAATAACAATTTTCTTTAATCAAATTAAGAATAAAACAAAGAAAGGGTAGTAATATCGGCTGCGTTTTATTTATTAGAGGGCTTGGATTTCTAAAAATCAATAAAAAAACATCATTTATATCGACTTTTAAACTACAAATGATTATATTTTATAAAATAATTTTAACAGCACAATAAATCGTTCAACTTTTAAAAATCTACCTATAATACCAGTAAATTTTGTAGGCCTAACCATATCACGACCCATTAATCATTGTTCGTAAATCTTAATTTGGCAACAAATATTGATTTTGAGAAAGCACAACCATATGAAAAGATATTATAGAAATTATGATAACATAATATCACTATTTAAATCTAAATAATGGTAAAAAGCCTTTTTCTGGTTTTTAAAGCCATTCTATTTTACAGCACGTTATTTCTACTGGGAATTTAATAAGCAAAAATCAATAGATTAAATATTGAATAGCACTATTTTATCAACATTGGTACATTTATTTATTTATTCATTCTTAATTATTAAATAAAATATTACATCCCATATAAAATAGATCTTTCAGAAATTCTTTCTTTCTTTTTTTTCTAAGGAACGTCTACATCTTCAAAAGATTATTGTAATTTAACAATGAATTTAAATACTTCTCATCATATAAGGAATTTAATCGCCTATATATTAATATATGACTTTTAGTATACGAATTACGGTTTTTATAGCTACCAATCCCATTTAATGAGAGTGTAAAATAATATATAAATACATAAATGTTAAGTTAATGAAACTAACGTTAAAGAGACACTTTAAGGATAAAGATTTACAACTGCATTTTATTGCTAATTAAGTTTAATACCAGTGTGTCTATCATATAAAAAAAATAAACTCGGAAAAATAGCAGATAAAACCATTGTCTATAACTTGGTTGTAACAATTGGCATAATTTTATTCTTGAAATATTTTAGAAAATAAAAGTCTAATAATACATCAAACTCTCTCGTTATCTGATCCGAACACACACATAAAAATAAAGGATATAATGGTGATATCACAAAATTAAAGACTTAATGATGATATCACAAAAAAGTATATATTAGATATTTAAAATACATACAGAAGAAAAAAGCAGGTTTATGTGTCAAATTTAATGGTGAAGACCACCCAACATTATATTTATGCAATTGAAAGTGTGAATTTATTTTTGCATATACTAAGTATGATTAAATTGATATTTTTCTAATTTGACAATTAAAACTTTCTATTAACACACTCCTTTTCAATTAATTTTTGAATATATGGTTACATCAAAAAGAACACTTTATCGTTCCCGTAGAATATAGAGCATACAAAATTCTTTATTTAATTTGACAGAACATTCTATGCATAAAAAGAATTATTATAGACTTCTTTTTCGTGATATTTTCTTTTATTTTTAGATTATTTGCAAGATTATCGTCTTGAATGCAAATTTAATAAAGTATAAACTTCTTACTCATTGAAGTATATGATAAAAATAGTTTAATATCCTTTTTAAACGGAGACAGCAAGATTCAAAATACAAAAGGCTTAATTCTGATGCTAACCCGTTTTAAAACAATATTATCAATTTTCGGTGTGTTTGTATATTTTATAGTTTAATTCTTTAGAATGAATAAGCCACGTAAAATATATATTTAATTTTTTTTACTGCAATTTAATAGTTATTTTCACAAGAGATATATATTCATAGACTTTGAATTCTTTTGATGATACTGCTTTATATTTTCATTTTATCTACACATAATTAAGATATCTCATAGCTATGTGTATGCTGTTTTCATTGATAAAATTTGCCTAACTTCTAATAAAAGCTTTAAATTTCAATTATAAGTTTCTCTTTCATGATATAAAAAGATAGAATTTACTTAAATAGAAGTTTTTTTTGATAATATAAACATTGTAGAGAAAAATTAAAAAAACTATATTACCTACTATGCCGCAATTGTCATAGTTATACAGGTGGAAGACAGTCACTATACCATTTTATATACAATTCAATGATTTGACAACTCAATTTGTCAGTAAACAATGTAAATAAATAGTATTTTAAACGAATCTGATGATAATTATAAAATATAATGATGAGAAAGGCGCCTATAAAGATCACAGAATGAAGCATAATACAGATGACTAGCTGCATATATGTGATATATTTTCGGCAATAAAAAAGCTTAGTTTGAAGAAGAAAATAACCAAAGTTATCATATTTTATTTAACCCCTAATTTTTTAGTAATGTTTTGCTATCTATAATAGGAAATGAATTTGAAAAATATTTTGAGATGGTTAAATCGATTAATTATATGTGAGGATGTTTTACGGCCTTTACTGTTTCTTTTGTAATTTTATTGCTTTTGCATTTTATTAAAGATATAAATATAAAAAGTTTATGCATACTTCATTTTAAATCACCGATCAAGATATCTATCTTATATTCCTTAAGAGATCATATTATTAATACTATATTTTGTAGTGTTTAAAGCCCGAAATAACGTGATTTAAAAGGTTTTAAGATTTTATCATTTTCAACTACATAAAGAAGGAAAGTTCAATAAAGCTGTGCAGAAATATCCAAATAAACACACACAACTAAATATCAGACGAAAGTAGTTTTATTTAACTGGGTTGCTTCATTAGATTCTAATTTATAATAATTCGTTTCAGATTCTTATTCTAGAACACCTAGTTCATTGTATTGAAATTGAAAGATGAAAAAAACTACGGATTAATAAACCATATTCTATAGAAATATGTCGCATTATATTGAAAATATTTACGATAGGATATAAACTAACTCAAAAAATATCGATTTGAGCTTAAATATATATAAAAATCGACATTCGGGCATTTATAAATAGATCATATTTTTGAAAGTTTATATAAAGATATCGAAATAAAATTCATATACATAATTATATTAGCTTGTGGTTTAATTATTTTTTATCAAGTCGGATTTTAGTTCTCGAAAAAGGTTTTTTTTATCATAAAGAGGGTTTTTTAGATATAAGCGCTTATTTTCACATATTTATTTGCATATTATTTAAGCGTTTCGGGGTATTTATTTATTAAAAAGGAGAATATTTTTACAATAAAAATATAAAAAAATTATTAAGGCTGAAATTAGTGCACTCAATTAATTGTCATCATAGCAAAAAAACTTATTTATACTACTACAAACATTTATTTAGTTTTTCTTTTCCAATAATTCTCACTATTCATCTTTTTTTTTGCCGAATTTTTAATTTATAATCATTTTCAAATCAGAACAGATATACTGCTGTTAGATTTATTCGAGTACTTTGTAAATAGTTATCTGGAGGGCATGGGAATTCCGTAAAGACTTATATTACATGAGTTGACAAATTCACATTTCTATAAAACAAATACAGTGTGAATTTTTCTATTAATCATCCAAACAGGTTTGTTTTATTAAAATTTCATAAGAGATAATATGTTGTGCAATAAAGTTTCTTTTTCCTCTAAAATTAATGGAACAACTTCATAAAATTTTTAGCTTACTGTTAAATATAAATTATTCTGGTTATAAACTATAGTGAATTGCATTTTCCATTTTAATTTGTTTTTTGATTCCGAATTCAAAACAAAATCAAGCTATTTCAGTTTAAATAAAATAAGTTATTTTTCTTTCTGTATTCAAAACATAAGATGATGAACTTTTAAAAGCGCAATTATATATGGGTTACACGGAATTGGGGACTCTAGCATGCTGTATTTTGGTTCTGTGCTAAAATATTTTTTTAAACCTTTAATTTTACCCTTCACAAAGTTCTAGTTCGGTAACCACAAACCCAAAGCTAAAAACGTCATATCGAAAAAGAATTTCAAGTAAATTAAATTTATAACCTAAGAGTCATATAGATTACCTTTTTAATTTCTGGAAATCCTTGTTAAAATTGAATAGAATCCACTATCATAGCGTGTATTATCTTTTAGGTACTATGATTATGAACAGCACCAATGTATTTAACGGGATCAGTGTGGAGTTCAATTATATGGTTCGAAAATTAAACACTAAGATTAAGTGTTGAATGATTTAAACCACATGCAGGTAAATCGGTATTAGCCTTTTTATATATCCATATTATTATACAATGAATAAATTTTTGCCAAAATATATTTGCAATGTTTCCCAATTTCGATTACTATTATAAAAAAAAGAGTTTTTTTCTTTTTTCACTTCTCCCAACCATACCTAAAACCTACGTGCCATCTACTCTGTGCTTTATATTAAATTTAAGAGGTCTAAATATACTTTCATCAGCATTCACAATCATATTTATGAACATATTATATTTTAGCGTCTTCAAAAGTTTTGCTAGTTTTATTTGAATATTCATTATATTAAAAAAAATTTCTTGAAATGCCCAAATATATTATTCTTCTTCTATTTGTGTCACCCAATGATATCTTCTCGAATATATCTAACATTTATTCAACATTGAAATGTAATTTATTTGAATTTTTGATTAGAATATTAGTTCTGTTTTCGACTTTTCATCTACCCACACTTAATTTTTTCCTACATGATTGTTTTGGAAGATTTCCTCAACAAATTTGACAGAAAATGTTCATAATTTCTCCTATAATCTCTCCCTGTAAATTTTAATGGTTGTATTTTTTAGATATTCGCGTCTTTTCATCTATTTTTTAAAATATTGTTAAACAAAGTTAATTTTTGGAATCTATTCGTTTTAATAAACTTTAAATTTAGTTTTTTTACTATTAAAAACGATTAAAGTTGATTTATACACATAAGAGAGTAAATACAATAAGAAAACAATTTTTTTGCATAAATCCATAATCTAAATTTTATATACTCTAATAGAAAGTTTAAAAAAATAATTAAATTAGAAATCAAAATTTTTTAATAAGAATATATCCAAAAAGAATAAAAAACTATAGTACACTTATATTTATATGTAAAGAACATAGAAAGATGCTTCTTATCTTATAATTCACGCATAAAGCTGAAACCTTTAAAAGCTTAATTTAGAAAATATCAATAAATATTCTATTAAAATCAAAATTTGGAGCATTCTGTGGTGTTTGTTTTTGAATGTTAAAATACGCGTCTGGTAGGCATAATAATTTCTCTTTTGCCCTATGTGGGATTTACAGAATGCAAGGAAGATATAATATGATTATATATCCAGATAATTCGACCTCGAAAAATAAAATAAATATTAAATATATCGCAAAAACATGAAAATGATACTACAATGGTTTAAAAAAATCAAACAATTCATTCGCCTAATACACAATATCAATTTAATTTGATAAAGACAGATTAAATTTTTTATGATCAATATGTTTAATTTCATGCATCGACGAAATTTTTAAAACAAATTCTGATTATATGCATCACAAAGTACAAATTTAGATAATATTTTCAGACATATAATCTTATTATGCCTTTAAATTTTTTTTCGAGAACAACTAATATTTCGATTTAAATCAAATTAATATAAGCTCTTATTATGTCTGCAAATTATTAATGTTATCTTTCTAAAATATTGCTTTTTTTTCGTCAATTTAAATGGTCAAAAGTAGTAAAAATAGATGCGTGGTAGAAATATTCCACCTACAATCTTCAATTTACTTCATTGAATTTTGATTCTTCTTTGCGTATTGTAAGTTTTTAATTATAAAAGGAAATGAATTCTGCGTAACTATAAGGCACACAGAAAACACATATAGGCCGACTCACAATAAAAAAGCTACAAATCTAACATGTACTTTATTATGACCCAGAAAAATTATAATGTTTGTTTTAACGCAGGTCTTAAGAAATAAAGTTTATTTTTGGTATCCTGGGTATGATCCAATTGTAACCTCTGTTGAGTGATGTAAATATGTGACCTAGAATTTAAAATTTTAATGATTGAAGGTTCGTATCCTATTCACGCAAAGGCAATGATCAATAACTAAACTTTTAATTAATGCCGCCTAACTGCAAGAGATACATAAAACACTTCAAGGCCGATTCCTTGTCAAAAGAAAGCACAAAAGTTTAAATATACATGAATATGGCCCTGAAATAACACAACCCCAATATCAAACATTAGTTCATGCAATCAAAACTATTTTGATCAGATGGATATTTTTTCCTTAGCGGTGGCACGATGTGGCTTTACCAATATCTTTAATACTTTTCAATTATGTTTTCGCGTTGTTAACCCGATTGACTTAAATGAATATTAATCACAAATATTTTTTAAAATAAAAAAAACCATCGAAAAGTTCTGGCTAATTAAGTTTATTATTTTTTAATATAAAAGGCTGTTTTCTTATAACATAAGATTGCTAAGCTGCAATAAAGCCCCAAACTATGAAAAATCTGCATTTTGTATAAGATGAAGAGTAGTGATGCAATCTTTTATTTTTTATGGATCGCTTACATAATAATATCAGCTTGACATTAAAAATATTCAGATCTTAACGTGATATTTTTATCAAAACAATTTATTTATTTAGATTCCATGATAATTTTATTTTAACCATTTACAATTGTTGATTTTTTTTGAAATCTATTAATTATATAAACAAGGGAATTCTTTTATGTATTAGAAGAATGGGGGCAAAATATAATTTAAATGGGCGGTAATTCTTGAAACAAATACGTAAATTAATGAAACCATATTACGCAATAATGTTCAATTGCTAATTATTTGCAATAGACCTACATTTTTACAAAGAAACTATATATTAATAAAATTTTCAAACGTAATTTATGCATGAAAGTATTTTGGCACTTTTTATTGGTATGATTTTATAATAATTTGAATAGATAAAAATTTTAGTTTACATTAATAACAACACCATTTAAAGGTACAACGCTAAATTTTGCTAGTCAAAAATGTATTTTGTATGTAAATATGTAAAAAAAATATGTTTTAAATCTTTTTTATTCCTTAACATTATATTGCGAGAATACTAAATTAAATATTTTTTCTAATGCAGATACAGCTAAATTTAACTGATCAGTTTAAACATAAATGTTATTTTAAGACCTTCAAGATTCAATAAAAAAAAAATTACGCAATGAAAACGAAATTTATTATACATATGATTTTTTAAAAAATCTGATTTATACTAAGAAATTTTTTTTTGTTCATAAACGGATAGAATTAAATGCTTTCGTGGATAAAAAATACATTTTAGGGACACGTATAAAATAAAAATGCCAAAAATAGACTATTGTGTGATTTTTTGAGATAATCGACACAAATCAATAATCTTTTATATCAATATTTAGATATCATTAAGTATCAAATTTAATTTAAACACCTCGAGCAGGCAATAAAAGTTTAAAAAAATAATTTATAAGCTCTTGAAGAGTGCATAATTTCATTTAAGAAAATTAAAAATAAGTACTGCATTTGATATATATTTATGAAGAAAAAAACAAATCGCAAAATTTTTGTCAAAAATTATTTAATTTGTACGCATTTTTCGTGTATTATAAACCTAGTAAAGACCTATAATCATGAATTTTTAGAGCACTAAAAAAATCTTATTTATTTTATAATTAATATTTTGAGAGGACAATTAAGGATATGAATAATCAAAATATTATCTTGCACAAATTTCTTTGCTTTAAAAAATACATCGAAGGTAATATTTTTTCATAAATTTTTTTTTAGTTATTTCATTAACCAAGCCTCTATATCCATCTTAGGAACTAGAACACTAGTTAAAATGCCTATTAAGAAGACTTCGAAATATATAATAGAACATAAGGAATAAAAACCGCACTTGTTTTCTATTTAATCAAAAAAGAAAGCTACATCTAGTTCAAATTAGATTATAACGTTAAATGCGCATCTGAAGCTTTTATATAGCTCTATTATGGTGTATTTCTTCAAAAATTACCCATTTATTTCTAAGGCAAAAAAATTTTAAGGAGTATAACGGTTTAATTTCTAACAGGCTTCATATCTACGATGAAAATATATTTCTCATATATTATATTGACAGAAAGGAGATCTTTAGTATTTATTTATGGGAGAGACCATTTTTCCATGCCAATAAAGTAGAGTAGATTGAATTAAACCTAAATGAATGCAATCGAATGTATTTTTTAAATTCTTTACAGGTTCAATAATTGTTAGAAAAATAAATGTAGTAATACTAGGTAAAAGGCGTATTTCCATAATATTATACTATAAAATCGAGATTTTTCGGGTTTAATTTTCATCTACAAATTAAAAATAAATTCTAATAAAAAAATATATAAACTTGCTAATTTCAAGAAAAATTTACGTTAATAAAATCTATTTAAACATTTTGATCTGCTTTAGATTCTGTATTATAAGGGGAATTGTTTATTTCACTAGAATTACCTTATAATCATATAATAAAGCGGGGTTATATATAATATCATTTGTATAAATACCAATATTATCATTTTTACGCAGTATTATTAGGGGTTTTGTATTTATTCTTATAATATAGCCATAAAGTTTTTCTATTTTTATCATTGTTTGTTCATCATCATTAATATTTTAAATTTTTATATAACCAAATAAATAAAGCAATTTATAAAAAGAAAGAAATATTTAACTGCGTTAGACGAAAAAGCCGTTTTTAAATATTTTTTTCTGTTGTTAAAAGCAAAAATTAAATCTACTTTTAGAATCTATATTTATTAAGCATTTTAAAATGCATATTTTATTGCATATTTCTTTTTCTTATATAAGAATATAAAATACTCATTTCACCTTTGGCGAGATGATTTAAAAAAAAGAATGCCGATTTGAACACATCATTAAGTGTGCTATTTATCCTAAAGACGAAAAAAATTAATACTTTTTTGACGCATAAGATCATGTGCACATTTATATTCTACTTTGGATTTATAAAAAAATCGAATAAAATATTGTTTTTTTTTCAAAGTTTAATCATCCTAAATGCATATAACCCCTATCAATACAATACGATCTTCTAAATATAATTACATAAATTAATATTTTTTCCTGTTCTATTCATATACCTTAATTTATAAATTTAAATCTTTTTACAGAAAATAAAACTTATTTTTTTCATGTCAAATATAAAAACCAGAAAAATTGTGGACCACCACTTTTCACTTTCTGTACTGACATAATACAAAAACTTTATATAAAAGTTGATTTACAATAATTTTATTTATAGAGTTGCCACTTTTAATAAGCAAATCGTAAATCAATTATTTTGAAAATAGTAGGTTTTTATAAAGAAAAAATGTCCAGATTCGTTAATTTAAGTACAATAAAATTAGTTAAGGATGTTAGTTTATCAATTCGAATTAATGTCATGAGAATCTAATTACGAGAAGAAAATAAGCTTCGAAAATTTGTCAAACCTTATATGTTAAAAACTGGAAACCTTTGATCACCTCGTAGAATGTAAAAAATCGCATTTAAGATACAAAATAAGATCATATCTGGCTAGAATTATATAAAACAGTGCATATTATTATATTGAATTATTGCTTACTTTATATTTTTTCACATAACAACGAACGTGAACAGGTATTTTTAATTTCTTTTTATTTGAAATAATATATAGAATCGATTTAAATAATTATTCAATGATTTATTCTACTTATTGGTTTTAAAAACGTTTCTTAATAGATTAGATATTATTCATAATATGCTCTAACAGATACGAAGGTTTAAATAAATCTCAAAATAAGTTTTATATGTAGTTTAATTTCTGAATAAAATTGAATTTATGAACCAATGGGTAAACATGCAGTTTTCTTAAAATTGTTTTATTTTATATATTTATATCAGTTTTATAGAGTATTTATGATTCTATCACAAGAAATTTTATCCGATTCTTTTAATATTGTTCATTTTTCAGTAGCCTCTTCATTTTTTGCTTTAATAACATGTATAGGGCAATGTTCAGAAAATTTATTTTTCGTGCATGTATATATATAGAAAATCTTGAATACTATGATCAAAGCAAAAATATAAAATATGGTTGACGGATGCAATGTATTACTTGTAAAGGGTATACGACACGGTGTTTGATAATTTTTATTATAAATCTGTGTCAGAACATCGTGGTACTTTGAATATTCCGAGAACTCACGGTTTACAAAGGACTTGTAAATAAGATAATGCATATAAATTCTCCAGCATACTAAATCATACATCAAATAACCCACTATCTTAATGATATATAATCTAATGCTTACATAAGTCGTACTGAGATATACTTCTGGGTAAAGCAAATTATGAGCAGAGAGAAAGTTTAAAACCAATGCCGGAATACTTAGTAAGATGAGATAAAACAGAGTTAAAATGGATTTCAAGCATATAAAACATACATGTATAACGTTTACCAAAGGTATAAATAGAAGGAATAGCATAGCTAGCATTGGCATCTTAAAATCAGGGTCTATGAAACAAGCGATACAGTAATAAAATATGAAAGATGGAAAGGAAGTAACTAAGCTGCTGAAAATCCAATAGATCAGATATGTGCCAGGGCCATAGAGAAAATTCATAGAATCTGTATCAATCTGATCATTCCATATATAATTATCCACGAAAGTTTTCAGAAACAATGAAGCTCCATATAGTACAAAAATCAAATTTATGAGATTCACTCTTGCTGCCATACGGATAAAGTTATTTACGAAATTTGAATCAACAGATTCAAACATTGAATTATCAATAAGACAGATCACATCTTCTTTATTCAGAAAACATCCGAATTTTATAAAAATCACACAGGTAAGTGGTAAGATCAGATATAGTCCTATTATCACAGACCATATATATGATTTCATTCTTTTTATCAGCAAAAACCATCTTTCAAAAAGAATTTTCAAATCGAAGAGACTGGGAATAAAACTAACACCTATGAATTCGGACTCGTTTTTTCTATATTCCACGATATTTAATTGAATTCGGGAGTTTTTTATCAAAGATTCATATGGCGATTTTATTGTTTGGTGTGGTTGTGTGTGAAGATCCTCCGATATTAAATCATTATTTGAAATTAGAACTCCAAGATATTTCTCATTATTTCTTAGTTCATTAAAACAATGGTTTTTTAAGTCTTCTTTTGAAGAGAATTTCGTTACATATATTAATTTTGTGTCTTGAGAGAATATAAAGTCATCAAAATATTGTAAATGTTCGCTTTTTATATTATCTATCTCGATAAAGAATCGTTTTTGATCTCTAACACATATTTGTCTGATAATTTTTAAAAAATCACAAAAAAAATCCAAACATATACCCATATCTTCAATGTATTTAAGTTCGATGAAGAGAACATGTTTATCTTTCAATAGCTCCAAGCAACATAAAACTTTATATCTTTCCTCCTGATTTATATCCACTATTAATTTTTCCCCGATATCTTTTAGTTTCATATCAATCATCGACGATATAACTATCTTTTCAATAGCTTCCCTTGTTAAATTTTTATAGTAAAATCTTGCGGTATAACACAAAGCCTCTTGAATTGTTTGGCATCCTTTTAACATACTATCATGATAAACATGCGACTTTGTTTCCAACCACTGATCCAAAGAATCTATTTTTTCGTCCGTTATTGCGTTAAAAATGGAATAGTTTCTAGATATGTCTCGAATTATGTTAAAAGTTTTTTTTGAATCTTCGTTGAAGATGGCAGTCATTGTTCCGTTTTCTTCTGCACAATCCATTTTAAATTGTTGAATAAATTTTGTTTAAATATATAAGAATTTCTTTTTTGGTAAATGAAAACATTTTCGGAACAAATTTAAAAGCCTTTTATAGGATGAAATAAATCTAGAATCAAAATGAAAACGTTTTCCTTTTATTTTTAATTAAAAAAATGCGACCAATTAAACAAATAACCATGTTACATGAAGATGGTTTTATAATATGATATAAAAATAAGCACATTCAAGAAAAATGTACACATTATAACTAAAATTGGGTGAATTCAATTTTACAAAAATATCATGATAAAATCGAAATTTCTTGTGTTTTGACATGTTAATAAAATTTAAAAATTATTACAATAAGGAAGTGAAAATGTATTTTTGTGATTAATTCAAGCTAATTAATACAAAATTTGAAAATTGACGCGGAAAACCAAGAAATTAAATATTCTATTCTTTATAAAAACTATACTTATTATGAATAGATTAACTAAAGATAGCTTCTGGGATGTATAATCTGATTCAATTGCATTTTTTTTATGTTATATTAGATGCGAGTTAAGTAAAAATTATATTTTGATTGTTGATGCAAAAATTAGAGTTTTGAATTTTTTTTTAAAAAAATATGAAATCTTAATTATTAACCATGTAATTAAAAAATATATTACGATAGAAAATATTATATATTTATAATTTTTAGTTTTCTTTATTTCATAAAATTATTTCGATCATTTATATAAATTTATTTTTAACTGTCAAAGATTTTTAACAAGCCAAAAAAGCCAATTTACATCGATTTGACAGCTTTTCCCTTTTTATGAAATATTGATGAAAAAATAGAAAAGAAATTCAGATTTAGTATTTTTTTTTCGAATAGAAAAATCAAGAATTTATACGAGTTTTGAATTTTCGTGTTATATATTTTACTTAAAAACTGTCAGTTGTTTTAATGAGCAGGTTTAATTTTTCAGCGCATTAATTTTCTTATCTATTATTACACACAAGATTCTAAAATAATTCAGATATTTTAATACTGCTGTCATTAAGCTCTATTTATAAAATATTAGTCCAATTAACAAAAATGAAAGTAAAAAAAATAAAATTTCTATAATAGTTTTCTATGAGTTTTGTAGTTAGATTTATTTACTACGTAAATTAGCTCATCTACTGTATAATATAAAAAAAGTAACCGTGTGGCTATTTATTGGCAGTAAAATAATTATTTATTCGAATGCTCAATTATTACTCGAAACTGAAATTTTATTTTATATATATTAAATGTATGGTGTTTAATGCACAAATACTTCAGTAGTATCAGAAGCTATAGGTCATTTTTTACATATTAAATTAATATTTATCTATGATTTTATTCAAGACAGAATTGTTTTTTCGGTGAGAGGATAAAATGCCCACATTGTAACGAAGCCATGAAAACAATCGATCACCTTGCAACAAGATGCAAGAAAATTTTAGGGCATGATTAAAACCGAAGACACCATTAAATCGTAAGATGTCTTCACTTCCTCCTATCAAGACGATACAACTTCAAGAAAACCAAAAAGATCAGAACTCACTCAGTACAAGAGATCTGCGAAAACGAAAACGGAGAAATAAAAGTTGATACCCGAATAAAACAGATATTTTAATCAAACAAAATAGATCTGATATCTTTAAATACGATAAAAAAGAAAATATGATTACGCTGATTGAAATAGGTATAACTAGCCTTATTAACTAAACCGAAGTTTAGAATGAAAATTATAGGAAGTATACATCTTGACGAATGAACTTGATTATATTTACAAATGTAAGACAAGAATAATACCACTTGTGATGACTTGGGATGGGGTGGTCTCAAAATATCATAAAAAATATGTTAAGGAGTTAAAAATCCCGGACAAAGTAGAAGCATACATGCAAGCTCTTACACTCCGCAAGACACTTGAACTCATCACATTTGAGAGAAGAAAAGCAGTTGATGAAGATAGATCAGAGGAAGGTGTCAAAAGATGCATCAAGGAGTTGTGCAATATTCCCAACACGCTGAACACGTCTAAATAGATGAATTCGATAAAAAGAAACTTAACCCATAAATAAACAACAAGTTATATTATATAATCTAAATTTTTTTGCACTTATTTTATAAAAAAATCAACAGCAATAATTTTTTAAATGATTTGTGGAAGTGTAATCTTTCCATTTTTACACTAAAAATTTCTTTTTTATATTAGATTAAAATTATATTTTTTTAGAAACTAACATAGTTAAAAAAGATCCTAATAATTTTTTAGCATATACGATTTATTATTTAATATTTTTACATTACCAGTCATATTATCGAATATAAACACTAAAATAGCATTCATAGAATTCGTTAAAAACATCCACTTTTAATTTAGAGAATGGAATATCTTCTATGCACCCTTTAATCCTACAAAAATCAATATCACATCCCACAAACCTACAAATCAAATTTCCACTATTGAAATTGACAGTAAACATAAAAGGAATGAAATTTTCACGATATACAAGATCCTTTATATATCTAAGATATTTAAAAAGAATATATTCAATGTCATTGTTTGTTTCCATATAGTCTTTATACTCGAAATTTTTGTATATTTGGTCAAATGTATTTTTAGTCTCTCCATTAATGTTACAAACATTTTCTCTATATAAGTTATTAAGTTTTATATTATGTTTTTCTCTTATTTTAAATAAATCGGTGCAATGAGTCAACATTGCTTTAGCTGATGCAACAAACATTTTGTTTACATTTGATGATATACAAAAGAAATTAATTTCAGATGTCTTATTTTGATCTATGGTATTTTCTTTGCTCATTATTTAGATCATCAAAGAATTGCTTTAAATCATATTCATTTTATCTCAAACTCTAATAAATTTTTATACTTATATTTTATTAAACTTTACATTAAAATACTTTATCCATAATTAGAATAAACTAAAATCTTTCTATGCGTGATAATGGAAATAATTTATTTTAATTTAATATATTCGTATTTTAAATTTAACAAAATAGTGTGTTGGTCTATTATAAATACGCATTAGAAAGGGATGGATTTACCGCTTCGCTTACATAATATATCTATATTTTATTATATAGATCTAGAAAGCCAATGGAATCAGAAATTACAGTTATAAACAAAATCATTTTTTTAAATATAATTCCAATTTAAATTATATATTAAAAATCTGTAATCAAATAGCATCAGATTAAAATATATTTATTTATGGGCTAATTATATTTTTAGCTATTTACAGTTGTTCAAGCAAAATTTAAATTGCTTTATAGAACAAAACGGATGATGCACTTTTCCACCGCATTAAGTTTATAATCTTTATCAATTCATATTATTCTCTAAATAGTTATTAACTTAGGTGACTTACTCGATTATATTGTTTGTGTGCATGCTTCTGCTTCAGTCGGTATTCCAAACCCCCTAATATATATGACTTATGATATTTTGTAACCACTTGATCACAAGTTATAAAGCATGGCAATATTCGAGTTCTACATTTATAAATCACTGTAAGATCATTTGCAGATAGACGTATTTTCTTAACTTCACAATTTCAACATATATCAGATAATCAATACTAGTTATTATGATTTCAATTTTTCGTGATCAAGTTTTTCTTCTTATCGTGCACGAAAATATCTGGTCGATCATGAGATAATTTTATGCACTTTTGATTCTTGTATTTATCTTTATTTCTGCTAGTTTGTTTTCAATTACTTCCTGAACCGAATGTTTTCAGATTCTATTCGATTTTCTAAAGTTGTATTTTTTGTGAACATAAAGTGTATGCATTTTACAACTTCTTCGTGTATAGTTTAAGCCAAGAATTTTTTTACATCGACTTTCTAGGTCGTATGCTGTTTTATCAGCTTCTCCACGGTGTTAACATTTTGACCCTTTTCCCAAGAATATATTTCTATCCTGCATGAAACAGAATCCTGCTTCTTTTTTGAATTAATATTTCCAATTTTCCGCCACTTGAAGATCCAGCTATGTTAATAATTGAGTTGTTGTAGATACAAAAGGTTTTTAACGCAGTTTTTTATATTTTACTTTGCACATTAAACTTTTTTTTGTTTTTTAAAAATAATTAAATGGATGGATTGTCTAAGTTATATTTGATCATTAAATATTCTTTTATATATGATAGGTTTTATTTATTCTTCTTTTCTATTTTGTATATAGCTGCTCTTCTTAGTGATATTTCTTTATTGATGTTAAGTGTCTTATTTAGCCGTAAAGGAATTTTATCCAATAAAAATTCAACAGTCGATAGTTCTCTGCCAATTTCTTCTCCTTTAAAAATAAAGTATTCCATTTTCTTCTCGCTGTAGTATATAGATTCTTCTACTAGAACTTTCATTATCAGATCATCTCTTTTAGCAAAGTCTTTTGGCTCTAATTTAAGAAGGCCTATATGGTAGTTTATTTATGAAATTACTCGCTTTTCCAATTATTGATAGAAGTTTTTGCATTTGAGGTTGGTTTTGACTAGATTCGAAATTCTTAATATAATTTTATCACAAATTTTGGAAAACCTTATATCTTTTATTTTCGATTTACTGTCTTCTAGTATCCCGAAGTGTTTACATCCTACTAAACCTTCTATTATATTCGCACATTCATTCATATAATTCAAAATTATTTGTTGTAGATTAGATTTATTCACACTAGTTCATGCAATTGAAAAAATTCGCTGTTTCTTCTTTCATTTTATATAAGATTTATGTGTCTTTGGTCACAAGCTTCAGATCATCAATAGATATGAAATTATTTATTCTATTGAAAGATTCATCTAAGGGTATATTTACTGAAGGTAAGTTTTCGTTAAGTACTCAGCTTAGATTATACATGCACGGGACAGATTGAATCGGTAACAAGACCTGCCTTGTGGTGTCTCTTTTTTCAATATTTATTTGTTGGTACGACTTACTCAAATTATCCATTTACCTATTATCACAACTATAAACCTGTATAACTACTCTGGAAAGTTAAGTTTTTCTAATACCACCATAAAAACGTTATGATCGATTGATTCATAAGCTTTATTTACAAACATTCATGTGGTATTCAGTTTGTTGCAATATTAATTATTTATTGCGTGTTTATTAGCGCTTTCTATTTAGCTTGTTATACCCGTCGAACGATACACAGTAGAGTTTCTGATAATAGGTTACACCTTTCCACTTCGAACTAAAGTATTTGCATAATCAAGTTAGTTGGTAATTTATAGAGATTATTCATGCAGGTTATAGGCCTAAATCTACTACCATTTAAAACATTATCTATTGGAATGAGAAATACTGTTTCTTTATAAAACTTTTCTTTTTCGCTTTTTTCTTTCAAACATATCTAAGTGATATTATCGAAGATACATTGATGGAAAAACTTTATTTTCTTTATAAAAAAATTTATATATGTCATTAGACCTTGCATATTTTCAAATAGGTACGTATTTACAATTTTTTCGTATTATTGGAATGTCAAAAGAAAGACCTCCAGATGTTATTTAGGGTAGAATCATACAATACCTTTTAAACCGCCAACTTAATTTTTTTTCACTCACCTTTTCTCTAAAAATACTGCTATTTATTTCTCATTAAAATTCATTTCGTATGTTTTTTTATGACGTATAAAACCGTCTTCTAAAAAATATGAATTGATTTTTGCATGCAGAAACTTACATTATATCCCTTATTAATTGATCCTTTACCTTTTATTCTTATTTTTCTCTTTCTTTCTATTTATAACTTCAAGTACATCCGATTTTCTGTCTAAGATTTTTTTAACCTCTCGCATAATCTTTTGCAGTTTTTTTTTACTTTTTTTTCTGATAACTTGCTTCTTGCGCATAAAAGATATCTCAGTCCCTTTTATTTTTACATGTTTCTGGATGTTTTTTCTTTCACTGCAATATAAATTTTTTTTTGGATTCAGATTCTCTTTTTTGGTAAGCGTTTCATAAGTCAAATGGATTTTCTATAAAATATTGGCGATTTCAGCCAAATTTTCAGGGTAATGGCACTTGAGATTCTCTTCAAAAAATTATTTAGATCTTCTGAGATTTTTTTCTTTAGTTTGTGAAATAATGCTTACTTTTTTTTAAACACACGCATCTTTCGATTGCCAACTCCAGCGAACATTTTTTAATAAATTGATGCATAGTTTTATATAAAAATTGTCACATTTAAAATTTTGTTCTAGATAAAATATGATCACTTCGCATTTTTCTTTTTGTTGAAGTTTCGTAATTAAATTCTCGATTGGTCTTCTACCATCATATTTGTCCACTGGAAATTATTTTGCAGCTGTATTACTTGTTTCAAGACAAGGGAGTTACAAACTTGAGTTATATTAAGTCATTATTTATTGCCAACTAAGGCGCGGCATACGCTTAAAGCGTAGAAGGATTTATATAGCACTTTTGAACAAATAATGCGTTTGAAGAAGATCATTTTATAAAGATTGTTCACATAATAAATATGTTAGAAGCACAAGATTTCTTTTTTAAGGCGATTCTTCTGTTTTTATCCTTCATTCCTTACAGGATAAATTTGAATGTTATTGCTACTATAGTTCTTTTATACTGGTTTTTTTGTCATCCCCATTTGCCGGAACCAAGATAAATATATTTTAAATATATATTGATCAATAATTTCATAACTGTGCAACATCTAATTTATTTCTTGTGCTATAAAATATGAGAATTTGGTGTATTTTGGATTTATTTCATAAAATTGGCAAAGAACTTTAGAATCATATTGTAATTTAACTTTAAAAATTGTTATAATGGTTTATTCAAGCATCATATTAAAAAATATGTTCTTTTATTTCTAAATAGTAATTGTTTGAAAAAAATAAAACTTAAAAATTAGCACAAGCTATAATCATACTTCAAAATGTTTTGGTTTGTATTTACTAAAATAACTGTATCAAACAGACAAAACATATATTCTTAATAAATAGCACTTTTATGATTCATAGGAAACGTGATACCAATCGAATAAAATTTTAAACAATTATTATGCAGCAAAATAGATATTTTAATTAGGTATATACGTTTCTATATTTTAATACATCATACATCAAAAAATTGTTAAAATAGAAGTGATCAAATGATGAATATATTTTGATGTCATTTTATTCATCAAATACAGAAACTTAAAAATAAATCACCAATCTCTAGATTTTAATTTATCAATGGCTTGAATATCGATTATATAAAAATATAAAAATATGAATTAAAATTTTATCATGATTGCTTTTTCTTTGATAGTTGCATTCCACACCTTTAAATCATTTATAAAGAATAAAAACGAAGCATGTAAAACTCTGGATATTACTGAAAAGATCCAAGTAAATAAAAAATTACATAACTTTGAAACTATTGATACAAAAAAAATGCTTGAATTAGAAAAAAATACAGAGAATATAAAAAGAGTTACTGTAAGAGCAGCGAGCGAAATTGAAAATTACGATATCTGCTTATTATTACAAACTGAAAATTCTAATAATAATGTTGTAAATATTTATAGGAAAATTTTTATATGCGCACCCTTGTTAGATGAATTTAAATTCACAAACCCACTTTCAAACAAAATGGAATCCCTTCAAAACAATAAAAAGAATATAATTGAAGCTTTTTTTTGCAAAAGAACATTTTTACGGTCCATTTTTCATCATGAAAATTCCTTCAAGAATAGAAAAAAGAAAGACAACGAAACTGTAGAATTTAATATCTCTAATGATAGTTTTTCAAAATGCGATATAAATATCGGAATGGGGAGAATTTTAGAGTTAGAACCTATAAAGTTTTCAAATGATACTTTTAGAAAAAGAAAGAAAAATAAACGATGGGTCAATGAAAATAACAATTCAAAAACTAAAAAAACCAGTGATAGTGCAGATTTAGAAATTATTGGGCATAGTTCATTTAGTATTATAAAGTATATTTATAAAAATACACCAAAATTTTCTGTTTGCAATACTGACACCCCAAAAAAACTGAAAATGTTGCGTATCCTATATATAAACCGGATAAAAATTTTTTCTTTCTTGGAATTACTTTTTAGTAAAGTATCAAGTAAAAATGAATGTTCAAGAGCTATATTAAACATTGAACTTAATTATCTAATATTAGAAGACATATTAAAGGCAAATACTATAAAAATTTCAAGTAGGGAAAGAAGTTTAGATTGCGTATTCATCTTTTTTACATATAGAAGTAATGATTTCATATTTTATAACCCTTTAATTGCGGCAAATAATCCATGCTTTTTTGCAAAAGAAAATTTATATACTATCAGAAGCATTTTAAATGTAGAATTTAACTCGATAGATTCGGTAAATCCTTTACTGAATGCACAAGGATCAAATTTTATGCAAGTAGAAAGTAGCAGAATAGAAAACAAATGTAAAAACGAGCCCGAAAAGTGCCTTTTTGACTTTGATAACGTGCTTGAATTAACTTTTTCTTGCCAAAAACTAGAAAATGTAAAATTCTATAAACAACACATCACATCTATGAAATTATTGGAAATTCAAAAATATTTATTTTTTATTGCAAAGAATTATTCTGAATGGAAAAAAATGCAAAGCCTTTTTGAATCCGGCTTTTTTAGATCTTCAGCTAATAAAACCGGAATGGTAATTAATTTGCAGCTTCAAGAAAAATTGTTTATAGACTGTACACATATTCAAGATATTCTTGATAATGAACTTACAACCATGATTAAAGGCATTAGAGGTTATATAAATCTTGATTTGGAAATAAAAACGGATTTTAATCCTTTAGAAAACCAAGACTCAAATAGTAAAGAACTTGAAATTTATCTGAATCATAATGAACTTTCTGCTTCGAATATAAATCCATTTTATGAGCAAGATAAGGATAAAACTAAATCAGAATCTACTTGTCTTTTTATTTCACACAAAGAAAAACTAGAACTGGATGTTTTTTTATATGCAGAAATGTTGTGTAGTAGGAAGTTCTTTTCGGAAGAAAAGATTAATACAATGATTGAAAACCGTTTTACAGTGCGAAAAAGTGATCTGAATAGATGTGAAAGGCGTTTAAGATTTGATAGACCAAAAAAACAACTGTATAACCGCAATAAAAACAAAATTTGTCAGGTTAAGAACCTTATGAGTATCAGTCAACAATCAGAACAATTATTAAATAAGACAAAGGGCATAAAATTGATAGAAACAAAAACAGCACCATATTTTAGCAAAAAAGTAAATTCTTATCACCACAATAGTCCTGATATATCCATTTATATACCAAATCTAGTTGATAAAAAGGTTTGTGAATCAAGGAAAATACAAAAGAGCAAAATACCAGTACGCGATTCGTATTGCACTAAAAAGAACAATAATAAAAACGAAAATAATATGAATAATGTATTAGAAAGTAATATCGGCGTTGGTTTAAAAAAAAGACGCGTTATTAACAACAAAACAAAAACAGAGGAGCGTCCACAAGAAAAAAAAGTATGTCAGGCATGTGTTTTGAAATATCACATACCGATAGAAGAAAAAGAGTATATGAGAAGATTCAAAAATGAAATTTCAAAAAATAAAAAAAACGTATAATAAATCACCATTTCCAATATTAGACATTCAAAAAGACGTCAATAAGTCTGCATATCAAGCTTAGATCTAAATAAAAATTCTTTTTTTTAATATAATCTAATGCGTATTTCAAATAGAGCTAACATCTAGATGGTGACATTTTAAGATAGATAGTACGTTTTTATGCAATACAAAAGTTGTAACGATACACAATAATTGCAAATAACTCTATCTGTTCATTTACTGCCTGTTTTGTAGCCAAACCAATGCGATTTTCTTATTTATATGATATGATCGGAATATATTATGTGAATCATTACAAAAAATAAAAATCTTAAGATCTTTAAGACTAATAATTGTTTTTTTATTAGCTTTTGCGTATGATTTGATTATTTTAAAATAGATCTGACAGCAATTTTTAATTAAACATATGAGTATATGGCGGTTTTCATCCATACTAGTTTTTAACTGTATAATGAGAAAAAAAATATAATCTATGCGATAAATAGTTAATATATTACATTATATCTTACATATTGCACGGTTAAAAAGTAAAATTTACACGACAAGATCGTAATATAAGCCCTCTTTCTTTGCGAAAAGGTATATCAATACATTTATAATTTTTAATCTTGAATTTTACGTGTTTAATATTTGATTTTTATGAATCGACTGAAAATAAAGATTGAATGATTATCTTTCAGTTAGATGTTGTTTTTGATGCCATGTGAAAAATCCGAGACTCTCGTTAAATTTTTAGTTATTTTAAATAAATAAATCTACAAAAAGCTTTTATATTTCATATAAAATAAATATATATTAATTTCTGAAGAATGTGATATTTCCATGAGAAGAATTATGTCCATCATTTCTCCAGAAGCTCAACAGTTAAGTTATAGAATGTTCATAGAAACCTCATATGATTTATATTTTATTGTAAAAATGGCACGAAGGGATTTTCTCTAAGCATAAAATATATAAATACGGGGCAGTATTGTTAATCAGGCTTTCTACTTATATACTAGAGTGCGAATGAATATAATTTTAGCATAGTTTTCTGCCTTTGAGCTAACTATTTTACTCTGTTAAATCTTTTAAAAGTAATTTAGAAGAAAATATATAATTTTAAGGTTTACCTGCAAAGTTATTACGATTTTAAAAATATAACATTTTTAAAATTGTCAGTTCTTTGTTCCGGTCATTAAATATATCATTTATGTTTAAAAATCACTAAATAAATTTAATAAAAATCATTTGGTTTTTATGGTAAAATTTTTATGATTTTTTGAATTTTGCGATTTTATATATATGATGGCATCGTACATCTATACTAAAATATAAATGCTTTTAAAATAAAATTGATGGAATTTTTTTTTACTCCTTAATGTAGAAATTATATAAAATTTATTGGAAATCTTTTTATCGCTGAGTATTAAAATTCTACAAGTAAATTTAAATCTCATGCTCTGTAAAAATAAAAAAATCAATTTGATTCTTTTTTGTAATGAAATCATCATAAAAATGTTGTAAAAATAAAAAAATTGTTATTTGTTATTCTACCATATTTACGGCGGTTTTCTTATCATTTTCTATTTATCTGCTTCAGGCTAAGGACGTGAAAAAAGATTTCATTGTATTATTTATTATAAAGTGGTATAGACCTTTTAAAAACCCCTTTTTAAATATCTTCTTGAATCTGTACTGTATTTATAATTCTTATTTTCAAAATATATTGCAACCATAACTAACTGCTAGCTCGCTTTTAATGTAAATACAACCATTTATTTTTTTTGATCATTTTCGGTTTATGTGATATTACATCGGGTCAAATCTTTCAATCATCTATTCAACTCATAAAAAGCTTTTGCTGAGTAACAATAAATAAAGATTAATTTGTTGTCTTTTTATTTAAAAATTATTGTTGTTTAGATGGATTTACCAAGCTCTTTAAAACATTTTTTATGTTGATAAATTATTTTTGCAATTAAAAAAAATTGATATCTGCTATCTAAGGTAAAATAGATAGTAATAATTTATTGAAAATTTTTAATATTTCCTAAGAATGGTTAAAAACACGAACAAAGGTATTTTTTGTTATATTAGAAGTTATAGAATATATTTGATTGTGTTTCTTTATATTTCAAATCATATATAAGGCTTAAATTTTGACACAGTCTTTTATAAATATAAAAAATACACTAACACTATTAAAAAGTTATTTCCAACGAATTATGTCAAAATTATTCCTTTAATGTGTTGTTTTTTACTATGATAGGAAAGTTAGCTAATTAAAAAAGCCGAATTACAGACCCTAGATCTTTTAAAAGTATATCAACATAATTTTATAATAACATACGGCATTTATAGTTGATAATAGGTTCATGCACCAAAAATAAATTATTTAGACATAACCTTTACATTAATTCGTGCTTTACATGATGGGAGCACAATGAATCAAATTTTTACGGCATAAAATTTATTATGCATGTTTATTTATATATAATAGCAAAAAGAGAGAAATAAAACAAAAAATATTTTTACATACACGCCATTTTCCTTACCTTTTTTATTTTGTTCAATACTGGTTTTATAAAGGATATAGGCCGATGCGTCATCATTTTATATATTCAATGATAAATTCTTGAAAATGTATAGTAACATAAAATAAAGATTTGTTTAGAGCCTTTTTATTTGGTTTATTTTTGGTATTCTGATCTTCGAAGTATTATTTCATGAAAATACATTTTTGCGATGAATATTTAATAAAACGGCGTTGTGATAAACATAAAAATATTATGAATTTCAACATAGGATCTATTTTGGAATACTTTATTGGTTTTAAATACATTTATTGAAGAGGTTTATCATATATTAAATTTTAGCAACAAGAAATATTAGTCGTTATAACCATAAATTTTTTTATCTCTCGCTTAATAATTAGTAAAAATACAAAAAAATGACACTGATCGTTTTTATAAACAATTTTACCGATCAAAGAATACAAATAATTGCATAAAACCGATAATTTTTGCATCGATTTCAGTAATGATCGTAGAGTAATGTAAAAACTTGACCCAGAATCAGTAATTATAATGATTTTTATATTGAATCCTTCTCGTGTAAAGGCAGTGATGCTTTATAAGACTGGTTATTAATGCAGCCTAGCTGTAAAGAGTACAGAAAATACTGTTAGATCAACCAACAGTAGTAATAGCTCTCGTATTTAAATACCTCTTAGTAGAGGGCTATAACACCAATTTTATTTTTAAAGTGAATCCAAGTAATCAAACCCTTGTTGTTTTTTGAACATATTTCCCCGTAGCGGTGACCCGATTAACGGTTCAATATTATAAGACACATTTTTTCTTAAAAAATTATCTTTTTTTTAATCTATGCTTTAAATAATTTATAAAAAGTAAATATCACTTATAAGTTTTTTTCAAAGAATAAAATTTGCCTATACTTTTTTAGATACCCGAAATGGAATATTTTGCCGTCTTAGTACATATATTAAATACTTTGTAATTCTTCAACGCATCTTTACTAAATGACGAAGTTTTTTTTGGGAGGGGGGGTTTGTTATTCATATCTGAGGTTTTAGTGACTGAAGCGATGAATGCTAACTTCGCGTGCATAAGAATGGTGATATTAAAAACGAATAATAGCAGATTATGTATTATATTCATTTGTAAATAAACCTTTTGAATATAGTAGGGCAATTTCAAAAAATAAATTGTTGTTTTTGTCTAAAAACCTATTTTACGTCATTAATTTTTTTATACGTTTACATAAAGCATAATAATTTCTGCCTGATGCATATTTACTTTTTCTGGCTTTTTTATCGCCAGTAATTTTGAAATTGTATTTGTATAATATTAAATGCAGTTTCTCTTCTACATAAATCATAATGTGCTAATTGCGTTTTTTTTATATTATTTGGGATAACTATGAATTTTATTTTCCTCAATCTAAAGTTGTTCAACAATATTTTTTTTGATTTGATCTTACTGAAGTATAAACGCCTTTTTTCGATTTTGCACGTGATTTTAGACTTATCATATTAAAAGGCGATTTTATTATCTTAGATGGCCAATATTTTATATTTAGATAAGGGAAGCTTTTTCCAGTCAGCAAATTTTTTTTTACAATAATAGCTTAATCAATTGCATTTTAAATTTAATTTTTTAAATATCCTCATATTTTATTAGTTACTATGCTCTTTGTTTAATATCAGCAACCAAATTCGGTCATATAATGATAAATTATAAAATTTACGCAAATAATGTAAATTTTCACGATTATAAGCATTTATTGTGATTTCGATTATAAAACCACAGATCAACTTTTTCTAATTCATTTATTTCCCACATAAAATTTTAAAAATATTATGGTAAATATTCATTAAAGGTGTGAAAATTTTTTCATTTTATGCAATTTATAACAATTTCGGAAATTTAATTCTATAAATGTAAACTTAAAGATGGTATTTTGTTGGTTTTCTGGATCAAGATTTCCGATACAGCGGATATATCTTTATTGTATTCTTACTGAGTTGAAAAATGTGCACAAGAATGTATATAATTTTTCTATTTTGAAAATAGTTCTATCCGTTAGTTTATATTTTATAGGCACAACCAAAATCCTATAAGATGTTTTGTATTTGGTTTTTAAACACTATTCTTCTTTCATGTGTTTTCTTTAGCGTATTTTCTCTCTTATATACCTTATTCATTTTTTATTGCTTTGAAATTTGATTTTATGTATAGAATTGATCAAAATCTACTTCTGTATGAATAATCTTATATTAAAACGAAAGAATCCTCTCTATTAATCTATGAATTCAATTTTTATATCAAAAGCTTGAAGGTATCAGATTCATACTGCATAATGCTTCATAATAATTTCTAATATTTTTAAGATTTCCATTTTACTGCACAATTTATGTCTTACAGAAAAAAATAATTTATTGCACTTTATTCAAAGATTCTGATCTACGGCAGAAATAAAATCAATTCAAGCCATCATATAAAATCGCTGCAGCTATATATTTAAATATAATAAGTGAAAGTTAAGGGTCTATAAAAAAAAGTAAATAAATCATTTTTTCTTACATTCTCGAATTCTGTTTGCATGCATATTATCTTTCAAATAGAAATTGCTTTCATACGACACTTTATACTATATAAGAATTAGAAAAATAAATAATCAACATAATGATACTAATATTTTCACAGATTGATTGTTTATATTTATAACAAATTGTAGCGTAACATATTTTATTACAACACTAAAATTTGATATTATAGGCAATTTATGTTATTACTTTTGCCCATACTTTTATTTTTAATATTAAACTACAGTATTATAATTTTATAACACTTGAATATGAAACTCTTTTGGGAAGCTCATTGATCTATAATATAAATAGGCTCAAATTTTATCTCAAAAATATACCAATGTCGACTTAGTTTATATTCATACCTTTCAATAATTTTATCGGTGCTATAAACGATTTATATGATCTATTGAATAGAATTATAGATTTCAATCACAAAGTAATTTTATTTTTGTGCCAGAACACAAAATATAGCTTAAATACAACCTTTGCCTTGATTTTCATTCTTATTATATTTTGTATCATAAATTACAATTTTGTATGCACTATTTATACGCTTACACAATTTTTTACTTTCGTGATCAAAGAACCATTTTTAATTGTAATAATATGGTAAAACTTAATCTATTTTTTTTCGTAAGAAAATTTTTCCAAAACTTGAACGTCAAAATATTCTACATTCTTCTCAAAAAAATAGTCTTTTAGGTTAAAAAAAATATTATTCTATAATTATTACTAATTCGGAATTTACATTTAAATTTCGTTGTCTTTTAGGAATTTCCGGCGATAATCTTCTAGTATCAAAACTATGGAATGTAAATTTCTATTTGGTTTTTTTGCGACCTAAATCAATATTTCAATTGTTTCATTTTTACTTTCAATAAAGTTCTTTTATCTTTAATAGAAATTTTTTTTATCAATAAATTGTTTTTAAAACTATTAACATTACTTTAAAAGTTTTTTTTTCTATTTCTTTGTTTTTTCATTTTCAGCATTAAATACACACAAATACCATTTTTTATACTTTTTGTATTGATTAAGTCGATCTGCGTGTTTTCTTATGTTTAAAATCACTTATAAATAATTAAAATTATACATTAAGATATTTATTTTGTGTTTTTTTATGTGTATAACCAAATTATTGCATTTAGTAAATGACAACATGCATTATTTGTTTTTTTTTGAGGATAAATCTTCTAACTCATCAAAGTATCCATAATATGGCCTTTTTGAAAATATAAAAAAATATATAATTCAAACCGAAGGTGTATCCATATTTTATATTGAATTATGTGATAAAAATTAAGAATTTATGTTTTTAATAAAAGGCTTTTTTAGACTTATTTGTTATAAATATGAAAAGGGTGTAGCTCAAATGTTTAAAAAAATATTTTAGTCTTTATTATATTCATGTATAAAAAGGTTATGATCTAAATTGGCATAAGATGCTGGTATTTAAAAAAAATGTTTATTTTACGATAACACAAGGGGTGTGCTATTTATTGTCAAAATATCAAGGAACAAATACTATGTATTCTTTACTCGATTATATAGGAGTAATATTACACAGAAATAAATTTTGCATCTGAAAAATAATTATTTAGATGCAAAAACGTTTTTTATTCCATTTCTCGTAAAATTTTCAATATGCAATAAATTTTATGTCTTTATGCATAATATTAGCAATCACAAACCTATTTAGCCTCGTAAATTAATTATTGAAAACCAAAAAAATAATATTCAGATAGAGATCATAATGACACATGTAATTTTATAATTTCCTATTTCATATTCATAAGGCAAAATATTGTATCCGGATACAAAAAATTTACATTTTCTTTCTTATATTGTAGCATTTTAAACGTTCTAGTCATAATTATGTATAAACATCATAATAAAAACCTTAAAGATTAATTATTCAGTTGTATTAATACGAGGTTTAGGGTCATATTTAATATTATATTCTTATTTCTTATTTTTTTCGCATTTTTAATAATAATTTTTTGTTTTCTTAGCATTGAAAAAAAATATTTCGTTTTTTTTGCAGGTAAGATTTTATGTTTTAAATAAAAATGGGGGCTTTTTTATATCTGCTTACTCTAATTTGAGCTAATCATTCAATGAAAGTAAGCTCTTAATGTTTGCTTGCTTCGAAACATTGAATATGTTTTTCATATGCTTTAAAATTATTTTACAGATTTTCTTATTGTCTTTTATATGATTTCGAATTCAGTGTAATTGAATGTATCTGTTTTAACTCCATTATTTAGATTTTCCTGATAATTTAGATAAAGCATTAAGTCATAGGAAAAAAGATATTAAAACTTAAAAGGCATGAAAACATTGAGAACCTACATCTTTAAAAAAAAATACTTTCTAAGATATAAACTAAGTAGATTTTTCAATTGTACTGCAGATTTATATCATATGATCAGCTTTATAAAGGTGGGTATACACTGTAGATCTGAACGAATTTGGCTTAAATTTTTTATCACTAGTTTGAATCAAGGAAAATAATAAAACATGGTATTTTTCAAGATTATCAATCAGGAAAAGGCATAATATTGAATTAAAGCAAGATAGACACAAAAGGAGCGTGGTGGGATTATAATATTCTGCAAGATTTAAAAAATAATTATTAGATAATCTGATATAGTCGACAGGTAGTTTTTTTTGTTGCTTTTTACTTTTTTTTCGGTTTGAATATAATATTTTCTCATTATCAAAACAAAACCGGTATTCTATTATTATAAATAAAGAAATTTTATGTAATTCACTTTTATCGTTTTGTAATTTTCAAGCTTATGTGTTCTTCATGTCGGTCTTGAGAAATCGATAACATGGTGATTCTACAATATATATTCAATTAGAGAATTTAAGCCCATTTCAAATAAAATATCATATTGGAAGGTTCTAAAACTATACTTATTCATATAAATATTCTTCCCAAAATACCCATAATTGTAGAAATTGCTTTTTTAGTTTACATAAAGTACGAAATCATATATTAAAATTGTTAACAGATTTATGATTTAGAATTTTATATATAGTCTAGTTTTTGCACTATTATATTTCTTCTATATTACAATTTTTTTATGGTTCAGTTATATAAAAAAACATAAAAGTCTATGAAACATGAGTTCCTATAGTTTTTGATGCTATTTTCTTGCCAAGGTATAGTCATACATACCCATTTTTTGTATGATTATATAAAATTTGTAAGATATGATGTGCTCTAAAATAAATGTTTTTTTTTTAGCAAGAAAATTGTTTCGAATTATTTACAATTTTATATCCCGTGCTATGGTAATTTAAAAAAACAATTTTTACGGTTTACATTGATGGCTATCATTACAAATATAAAATAAAACTCGCTTAACTATATAAAAACAAACATAAAAATCTGTTTAAGTGATTCTCTATGGTTTAAACATATTATTTTCAGCTATTTTATGTGTTGTATTTGAGT
The DNA here is from genome assembly GCF_057557595.1 of Rhyacophila brunnea. Classification (NCBI taxonomy): domain Eukaryota; kingdom Metazoa; phylum Arthropoda; class Insecta; order Trichoptera; family Rhyacophilidae; genus Rhyacophila; species Rhyacophila brunnea. The sequence goes on from NW_028233352.1 coordinate 1,046,061, forward strand.
TCACATTGTATTTAACATCATAGGGTTGTTTTTCTCATTAGTGGTTTTTGTTTTTTATTATATATATCAAGTCAAAAATATAAAACATTTTTAAATACAAATTTTAGTTTATTTTCCGCATCTTTGATATTTATTTGACCCAGGCACGCGCCCTCTTAATGAGCACGAACCATATAGACTTTACGTTTTTAGTTTTGAATGCCCTTATCGGCTCCGAACCCAGAAACATGAATATTATGAGCAGAAATTTATTTTATGGAAAGACTTCGGTTATTGGTTATAATTAAATATATATTATAATCGTTAATTTACTAAAATAAATTTTAATTCCCAGATGCATAACTACAAGGATATGTTACCACAGAACAAGAATATTAAACTTTGAGCGCGATTTCGCTGATGAGACGAGTTCCAGATATTGATGGAAAAAAAATTTAAAGGATAAAAACGAGATAGAATAAATATATCGTTTAAACGGTAGTATATACCTTAAAGATGAGCTTTAAGAAAATTATAGAGAGGTAATTAACAGTTCTGATAGAGAAATAATAAAGATTATGGCTGCTAAATTGCACCATAAAGCACATCCCGGCATAAATAAGCTTGTGAATCCAATATATTTATTTTTTGATCATAAAATAAAGCCATTAAAGTAAAGTCCTGTAATGAGCCACCCAAGCAGCACAAGCAAAAATTAATTATAAAATGATTGATTTAAATTAAAATTATCAAATTACTTGGTTAAATGAATTTAGTTGATTTAAGGATGTAGAAGACTATGTATCAGGTTATTGCTGTGTGTTTTTTTGCTGTAGACATTATTTAAAAAAAATTTATATCAAAAAATTACGATTCAAAGCCATTCAGAAGTTCGCAAACGTCTCTGTCGGATGTTCTTCCTTTTACATGACACTTAAAATTATATATTCGGATAACGGTAAAGCTAGTGTCAATCAATAAATGGATGTTTTATGGTAGAATATAATATTGTAAAGATAGATTAAAGTCCAAGGCATCCCCAATATAATGTCCTTTCAAAAGACAAAAAAAAAGTTTTGAATATTATTTCACAAAAATTTTTTGTTGTGGGCAAAAGGAACAATGAAATTAGATATCTTTTATTGATAAAAAAAAGGTCTTTATAAATAGCAATCGCTTTTACTCAGCTAAAAAAGCACCTTTTGGATTATATATTATTACACCGAGTATAAACACCCATCTTCTGCTCAGGAGATTGGAGAAAAAAGTATAAGTATTAATTTGATTATTGACAGAAAAAAATTAATTATATCTAAGAATTTTCGAAGAAAAAAAAATTTAGATCGTTTTTCTTGTTTTTATTGAAAATGGGGAATTTAAAAAGAATATAAATACATTATTTAGTACATATTCTTTAAAATCTCTTATAAATAGTAGAACACATAATTATTAAATTGATTTTTATATAAATATTAGTTCAAAAAAACAATCTAAATCTTTGACTCAAAACCAGTTATAGTTTGTGTATAAGGCAAAAAATCATGTAATCTCAGATAAAAATGATGCATTACTGAAACAACACTTTTATATCAAAAAATAATCATTTAAGTTATGTTTTCCTCTTAAAGCGTCAATAAGATATAAAATAATTTTTTTTTAATGCATATAAATTGAAGAATCATCATTTCAACCAGTAAAAACTTGCACAAAGATTATGATTTTTTCTATATTCATTAATTATATTTTATTTATTGCTTAATTTCCTTCTATCAATTTTATCTATTTAGACGTGGTCAGCCCATTGATAATATTGCACAACTCCTTGATACATCTTTTTACACCTTCCACTGATCTATCTTCAATAACTGTTTTACTTTAAAATATGATGAGTTCAAGTGTCTTGCGTTACATTCATTAACATGGTTTTTATATACAATGCAATGAAAAGATGCAATAAATTTTAGATTTTCTAATTGTGATATGTTTTATATATTTCTGACATGAACTCTTATAGTCTAGAATAACAAAAAAAATACCTGCGTCTGTGAATGTTGGTATTAATAAAAATATCTTATCAAAAAATAGGCACATAATCCGTATATTTCAACTATTTAAAAGCCCATTTGCTTTTTTATACTGTTTGTAAGTGTATTAATCTATTCAATTCTACTAGTTGTGATTATTCAAGATAGTCAAGAATTTGATGATTTAAAAAAGAAAGCAAAATATAAATGTGAATAATATAAGTCAAAAGTAATCGGGCGATTTAAATTGCATTTTTGTATTATTTAACTTTACTTTTCGCTTTGATGTGCGTATCTACACTCGATGGTATTTAGGGGCGAGTTCGGCATGAGGGGCACCAATTATTTTACCAATATAATTAAAGTAATTCCAGAAAGCTCAAAATGTGCCTGAAATCAATATAATACTTAGAAAAATAACTAATCCTAAAATTAGAAAACAAAATCCTCAAATTAGAAATTATATTTGCAATTATAAGTAGATGAAAAGGTATGTTACTGTATTTATATTTTAAAATATACTATTGGCGTAAAATAAATATTTCATAGAGAGGTCATTTACTAGGAAACAATATTTACTCAGAAAAAAACCAGAGAATTTTTTTGCAAGATAGAATTGATATATGCTTGTATCTAATGCACAATTAAATGGTTAAAAGATAATTTAATGCTCTAAAATATTTTTTTTCGGTTTTTTGCATTTGCTGTTTATTGATTATAGACGATTTATCTAAGTGGTCATACAATTTATAAAATTTATTGGTTATTTGATATTTTATCATTATAAATGGTTTTTAAATATAATACATGTTTTGCACTTCAAAATTTCTATGTGTGATATAAAATTGTGTCTTTTCGAGTACATTTATTTTTCAATGTGAAATATTAGCTATATAAAATAATATTTCAATTTATATTTACATCGTTTTCTTTTATACATTGCCTCGCTGTTTCGATTTATGATTAAAAATATTTTTGATGATTTAATCCTAGTTACGGCATCAACTTAGATCGATTTCATGATCATAAATCCCTGGTTGTATTATTAACTTGATTTTAAATCAATTGCAAAAAAATTATTTGAATTCTTAAGTCTATCTTTACATTCTTGTGTCTTTTTATTTGTAATGATTAGCTTTGAAAAATTTAAAGCTGAATATTAGATGAATAGGCGCTAATAACAAACTTTATAAAAGAATATTTTCCTTGTATTCGAAAAAGTTTCTTGTTTTATTTGTGTAAAATAGTAGAAATTATACTGAAGCTATGGATTTAGATCCTATTAAATATGAAATTTAGTTATAAGGTTCATCTAATAGAATAAATATATCTTTATTTATTACATAGGCTACTTCAATGCCTTTTAAATAAAACCGTATTTTTTTAAAGATGCACATTTGAATAATCTATAAAAATGAATATTGTTCGATTATGTTAAATATTTTAATCGGTATATTTTATAATTTTATTTAATTTTTACAACATATCAAATTGGTTTTTTATTTTATCTATGGGCTAATACTCCCCGATTTAGCCCATATATATGATTAATATGTGTATGAAAATATTTTTAAACTTCTTAATGCATTGTTATCATATTTCCATGTTTCTTTATCATCATTGCTTTTCTTCTTATGAATGACATAATTTTAAAATTTCCCGCGATTTTTTAAATATGCATGTGTGTCTATATTTCTACAGTAATTTTTAAATCATATCATATATAATTTAAATTGTATGAGCACATAACCCCAAGTCATTTTAAAATGTCGAATTTCTGCATTATATTGGCATATTAAACTAAGTTGCTTTGTTTAAATTACAGAATTATATGCATCACTTTTTTTTATTTATAAGTCAATTCTCGGAAAGTTAAATTAATTTTTTATAATGTAATTTAAATAAATGGCGTGTAGCAAATAATTGGGCAGGAATGTGATTTATTTTACATAAATTCGAATTTAAAACTATTGTGATTCCGCAAATTTATGTATCGATGTAATATATTTTTAACCTGTATTTATTTTTGCTATTAATTCTGATATTCATTAGTTCTGTAAATTTTCATCTAAAAAGACCATAATAACCTAATTGTAAATAAATATTAGTTTAGACATTTAATTTTTATTTATATGGTCCAATTTCAAAGATAAATATAGAATATAATCGTAGATCGATACTTTGATAGACAAGAATTACTGCTAGAAAACAAGTCGTGGTAAAAACCACAAGAAGAAAAATATTACCCGATTTGAATGATCTAAATCCAAGGATAATTACTTTCAGATAAAAAGTTACATGTTTATAAAACGAAAAGATATTGGCGATTTTTTTTATTTTAGAGTCCCTTTGATTCAATGATAGTTAATGGGATTATTATTAAACTTTTACCTTGATTATATTTATATGTTTCCCCAATAATTAATTAAAATTGGAATGAATGTATTTTATCGTTTATATTTATTCTACTTAAAACGATATAAAATTTGTTTTTAAATATATTTAAAATATTTGAAGGGGAAATAGATTAAAAGGATTATAAATATGAATTCACAATTTAATATGATAAATATTCCTATAAAACTTAAAAAAAAACAACAGTACTTTTAATTACAATCATAACCTAACAGGCTCTAGGCTCCCTAGAGATCGGTGAAAAGCGGGAAAAACCACCACCTGAACGATCTTTCTTTTAAAAGTACTCGGGTGTTACACTCCCATCATACCTTGCGGCTTCGATTACTGAGGGTTCACCTAGCTGATACTAGGTGAGAGTGGGCCCCGACGTTCTTCAACAAGTGCATTTCGGTAGTTTATTGTTAGAGAGAGATACTTGATTGTATCAAATACCTCCTCAGGAAGCTTCGTGTGGGAAGCTACCGACCTTCCCTCGAGGAGTATTTCAATCACAGTTATTTTAAACCCTTCTGAACAACCTTGCTCAAAAAGGTATTTCATTACTTGATGCATCTACCTTGCAGCTTCAAAACGTTGGCACTGACACAAAAAGTGCCAAATGTCTTCTTTCACTAGCTTGTTGCAGCAGACACATCTATTGTATAGCTCTGGTGGCAGCGCTTGTGTAATTACTAATTCGTTCGTAAACTTGAACGTTCCTGTCCTTAGCTTTAACAGTGCATTTACAGCTATTTAATCTAGTGCAAATAGTATTTCGCTTGTTCGTAGCTTTTACCGCTTGTAATGTTGTACAAGTCGGCATTTCTACCGGCTATGGATGTGTCTTGTCTTGATATCTCCCGCATTTTTTCTATCTTAACTTGATCTAGAATTAAGTCACTGGTCATATTTGTGTCAATATACATGGATCTTAGCCATCGTTTTGTTTCTTTTGTCCAGGTTGATTTTCTAGCTTGAAGTTATTGGCTGAATCAATCAGTTCTGCCACCTATAAAACTTAAAAATATAAATTAATATTGTTATTCTTTCGATTGCCTCATTAATTTTTGGTCGAAAAACATATAGCGAATTGATCTAGAGTTCTCTAATTTCATGGTAATTTTGCCATTGTTTTATATTCAATGCAGCTATATCCAACCAAAGACGGTAAAATATCATGTAGATACAATTCCAGGATGCTTTTTTGGATTTTGTAGAGAATAATTAGATGTAGATTTTGTTTTTTTATCCTATATATGTTATTCTAAAAAATAAATCGGTAGTTTTTATAATTTATTTTAGTTTGATGTTCAAAAACGGGGATTTTTGGAGTCTCAAAATTTAGTAATAGATGTTTTCGCGCAATAAATGCTATCAAAAGTGGAGAAATACTACACAATCATAAAATTTTGAGCATTAAATCATAGTTTTTGAATGAGAAGATGTTAGATGGGGCTTTTTCATGGCAGGAATATTGTAGTTACAAGATGTGTCACAATGCTCAATAGAGCCATCTAAATTTTTACGTTTGTAAAATTTTATAAAAAATCTATCCTATAAATAAAATTAAAATGCGAAAGAAACAAAAAATTTCAGTTTACAAAAATTAAAATGTGTTGCTATTAACTAAAGTTACCTATTTAATCAAATAAAATAATAGATAATAAATTCAATCATTATTTTAATAAAAAATCAATGAAATCAAACAAATAATATTTTAAACGTAGGCATTTTTATTCTTTTTGTAGTTTATCCTATGTATGCATCTAAAAAAAGATTATAAATTTTTATTTACCCAAGCTGAAAAAATATGATAAAGAAGATAATCAAAAGGAAGTATAATTTGTATTTTATATACATTCAAATATTATTATTATTTTTTCTGTTAGCTTCTCTGATCCTGTGGTTATCTTCGATCTTATTTAAACAGTTTGTTTTTGTTTTTTGAATTTTTTATGTTTCTTCGGGATATCACACCTAGTGCCAATTCAAATTTTGCTTTATTCTTTGATTCGATGAGCTTTTCATTATTGGTCAAAACTTGATCATTTTTTTCACCATTTTTAAAATCTGTTGAAAACCCGTCAACAAGATCCTCGTTCCATATTGAAATAAACTCGGGTGTAAATCCTGGTTTTCTTTTTACATGTTGGTCCTCAAATTCACCTACGGCTTTAAAAAATTCGTCGCTCTTCTCAATTTTATCTAATTTTTCACAATTAACAGTATTATCATCTATATTGTTCATTACATTTTTTTCTGGTGTTATTTCACATATTTCAATTATTTGTATAGCTTCTTGATTACTAGTTGTGTTTAATAAATTTGCACCCTTTTTAATTGAATCTAATTTTTTTCCATTAAAAATATTCTTATCTTCATTACTCGATATATTCATTTCAAAGATTCCAATAGTTTGTTCATCAACTTTATCATTAGTGGAGTCTAGGAAACTCTCTGTCTGGTCAATTAAATCATAGTTTTCACCGTAAAAATTTAGATCGTTTTCATTCCTCGATGTTTTTAATGCAGATGTGAATTCTGATATTTCTTTTGAGTTTTCTATAAAAGGTCTTTTGTGTGAAATTTCAACAATGCAATTTATTTTTTGCTCTTCAAGTGAGGATGATTGATCCGATTTTTCTAGAACTATGTTCCAATGTGTATGCTGTTTTGGGCCTTCAAATGACCTATTATTTTTAACTGATTTATATAATTTACATAAACCAAAGAAATGAATTTTTATTGGCGTAACTAATTTCTTTGAGAAAAGATCATCTATAAATTTCTTTTCTACCTTCATACTTAAACTTATATCCAATCCTTTTATTGTTTTTATTATATAAGTATTGCTAGAAATGAAGGTGACTTGGTTTGAGTTTACATATTTGCTTTTGACTTTTTGATATTTATCGTGTTGAATCTTGATTTCAAATTTTAAATCATTTTTTGTTGGTTGCGAAGTAATTATATCGAACCCATTGATGATGCTGTCTTGTTCAAAATCTTTAATTAATAAATTTATATCATAGGTTTTATTCGATAAAAATTCATGCAAGAATTCTGTGATATCCGTGCCCTCTGTATCTGTTTTAATAGATATGTTATGTTCATTTTCTTTTGAAGTAATTGATTTATATCCTGGTTTACCTTTGTATTTATTTACTTCATTCTTATCTATTATAAATTCTAATATTGTACCAGCTTTTATTACGTCTTTGCCAGCTAAAATTAATTGGATAGAAAAAATATGTTCATCCTTTATATTATATCCACAAGGTCCAAAATCAAAATCAACTTCATTTCCTTTTTTTTCCTGGTGATAAACCTGCACACATAATTTTTTATAAGCTTTAAAAAATTCTTTCATTTTCGATTCTGACAATGAAATACTTTGATTATCGATTGCAGAATTTGCTCTAATTTTAGTGCACATTTTTACGTTCTTTTTTGATGAAAATATAGTCGTTATTCTTTTGTCATTGTTTATGCCCGGAACTACACCGGAAAAATACATGTATCTTTTTAAATTCACATTTTTTTCAGTTTCGAAATTCAATTTTTTATTTTTTTTGGATTCTGTCATGGTAAATGATTTTTTTTTATCATTATGTTTCTCATTCAAAACAGTATTTTCGAATTCTGGATAAACTTCTCTAATATTTTTCAAAAATAAATCTGAAGGAACAAGCTTGTCACAGTATGTTGTATTTTTTTTAAGAATTATGTCCCTATCATTTTCTATGCTTGAGTAGAAAAATCCCATTATTGAATTTTTAAAATGACTAAAAAGAATATCTTGTCGGTTGTCTAATTTATTCTGTATATAATTAAATATGTTGAGCCAATCACTAATTAAACATTTGATAAAATATTTATAAGTTTTTTTGCCGACTTCTATACTTTTAAAATCTTTCAATGTGAATTTTTCATCTTTAATTCCTGCTAAATTTTTAAAATCATAAAATAATCCGTTTGTCTTCAATATTTTATTTTGATTTTGTAGCATATTTTCTAAATATTTACTAAATTCTATAATAAACCACTTTTCACTGAATGATCGAATAGTTTTTTGATTCATTTTCATTAGTTCTTTGTTGTACTGAAAAAAACCAACCTTTTCATCAGAAATTACAGAAGACTCTATTTCAACATTCAATACATTTTTTATTAGCTGTCTTATGATATCATGGTTTGAATTTATTAATCTAATAGAATGATCGTATATAAATCTATTCGATTCAAGTATCCCCTCGACGTTTTGTGTTAATTCCGAAATGCTAAGGGCATCCACTGATCCTTCAGTTTTGTTAATATTTCCATCTGTTTTGCTATCCGAGAAATTTGAATACGAATCTCCCGCTAACGCATATTCACCAGATGCATCATTCTGTTCTATAAATTCTATAGAATCTTTAAAATAGCAGAATATGATAAATGAACATTTTATATAATAATATTGCATCAATAAAACAAAACTATTCATATTTATAACCATGAATTGATAAATGACATCTAGTAATCAAAATTTTAATTTATCGTTGTTTGATTTAATATATATATGATAAGAAAATCGATAAAAACCGAATCTCAGACAAGCTTACAATGGTATTTTAATCAATTTGATATGGCGATATTTAAAAAAATAACAATTATGTATTATTTTGTGGTTAATATAGCATTATAACTTATAAGAGGGATATTCATTATTATAAAGATTCAAAAGGCCTCATATGGGTTATATTAAACAGCTCTATTTAATTTAAATAATATACTTACATCCAATTAAATTTTTAAAATCATTTTTTTAAAGTGATCTGTTTTTCTTATCTATTTAAGCTTGTTCAATCGAAACTTATGATGCACTTTAGAATAGATTTGGCTATAAATTCTTCCACTTCTTTATCTTTACAATTTTGTTCTTTTCTGACGTATCGTTCGAACGTTTAGCTCAATCGGATATTTTTTGGTATGCTTCTGATACATTTAGTATTCCTAACTCCTTGATATACGACTTGTGGCATTTAGTGATTCAATTTATTATAAGTATGATTTATGATACCATTAGAGTTCCAAATATATATAAGAGATTGAAAATTTATTTAGTAAGTCATGTATACTTGGCTTCCCATTTAAACATTTGAAAGTTGCCTAATTTTATTATTCTTAGTTCTATCTGTGTTTTCAAGTTTTTTTATCTTAGGCAAAGATGTCTGGCTTTTCATGCACAGTTTTTGCATCTTCTTTTATCTTCAAAAATTTCTTTTCAATTATTTCTGAAACTGCATATCTTCAGATCTTCTTTATTTTTCAAAGATGAAATTTTTCACGAGCATAAAGTGTATACATCTTACAACTTTAGTGTGACTTTGTGTATAGTTATGATCAAAATTATTTTTCAACTAATTACCAAGTTGTCTATTATCTAGTATGTGCGTTCGAAAAGTTGACTGTAAAACTTTTTCACAAACAAAAAATTTCTGTCCGGCATGAAAAAAATCTTGCTTCTTTTTATGATAAATTTTCTTACTTTCAAGCCATTTTGAAGATGTGGCAGTTCAAATATTGTACTGCGTAGACGCTGAAAGGTTTTTGCCTGTCGTTAATCTTTTATTTATCGCATACGGTTTTCTTTTTGTCTCTGCTCAATTTATTTTTTTGCAAATATTGTCTAGATTATATTTAAAACCCGGATATATGTCTATTTTTATTAGATTTTATATATTTTATCTTCAATTTAAAGTATAACTTCGTTCTTTGTGGTATTCCTTTACCAGTGATTAGTATCTTAGTAAGCTGGCAAAGAATTTATTCCAAACAAAAATTCGAAAATATGCAATACGCCTGCAAAGAGCTTATTTCTTTAGATATAGTGTTCGTCATTTACCTATTGATAAATGTATTTATTTATCTACCAGTATTTATATTATGCGATCATATATTTTAACAAGGTCTTTCTATTCTTATATCAGAACAACTATAATACAGTTTATCTATGATATGGCATGCTCGTTAAAAGACTTCGAATTTACTACCGTTAATTTAGCTTTAGTCTAATTAAAATTCTTATAGTAATTCATCCAACACTTGTCAAAGTTCAATTCCTTTATTGCAGATGAGCTATCTTGTGCAATTTAGAGGTATTTTGCCTTTTTCAAACTATTATCATTGCATTTTCACTGCACTTACTTTTCTTATTGCTGATTTTATTTACTCATTTATAGTCCTATGCATTAAAGTAATAATTGTTTCCTTTATCATCCTTATGAAGTTTCCTGTGTCTTTAGATATCAGCTGTATAAAATCATGAATAATAAAATGATTCTTCCCATATGAAGATTGTCATATGGTGTTTTTACCGAAAAAAATTTTTCGCTGTAAACTCTGCTCAGTGAACCTATGCGCAAAACAAATAAAATTAGTAAGCTTAGCCCTCCGGTATTCCCTTTTCCATGTATTTAACCTAAATTTATTCACGGTTATACCAGACTGAAATTTTTTATGAACATTTTATTACGCATTAAACCTTTATACTCACTCTAAATATTAATTTTTGCAAATCCCTCCTATAAGTAGTCCTGGTTTTTCGAGGAATAAGTTTTAAATTCATCAATAAAAGTAACACACAGTCTGATGTTATATTTCATTCTTATTGCTGTTTATATTAGAGCTTTTTATTTAGATCTGCTAGTTTCCCAGCATTAGATTGCGTTTTTCTGCTTCTAAAATGTTTTTAATTGATCAAATTAGCTTTAATTTAATAAACTTATTCTTGTGATAATGAAACACGATTCACTTTTATCATTAACATTACTTCTTTGAATTATACAATAGTCTATTCATAAGATCACAAATTCTTCTTCTTTTCACTTAAAAAAATTTTAGCAATATAATTTTAATTTAGATAGTTTAAGCATGTTTTTTTATCACAAAAAAGGTTATAATTTAAGTCTGTCCGGTACTTTTCATCAAAGAAATGTATTGGTTGTTTTTTCGAATTTTACAGGTTAAAAAACAGACATCAGCCTCTTTGCCTCCAATAGAATCACAAATATAGATTTATATTATATTGTTTTTGTTTTTTTATTATAATTTACTTACTATAACTTGATTTCCATAGTTTTCACCCAGAATTTTTTATTTTTGCGATCTATAGATGATATTTTCTTTGATTTAACTCGAAAAGGTTGATTTTGAGTGATAAATCGTATATTGTTTATAACTGCTCAATCTAATATGTTTTTTTATATTATTTCGATCCATAAACTTAAAAAATAAGGCAATTTTTAATAATATTACATGCTGATTCTTTGCTGGCCGAAGTTTTATTTTTTTTTCAATACAGCTACTTTTTGAGTTATAGTAGAGAATTAAATTCGAGTTATTTATAATAATTTGTGTCATCTATCATCTTCTACTGACATATAAGAATTTTCTTGTGCGTACTCGCTTTTTTTGAAAGCTAATCATAACTTGATTACACTCTTTGTACAATCTTGGCGATTTGGTATTATTTTTGGGATGATAAGTACCAATAATTTTCTTTAGTACACTATTTATATCAACTATGGTTTTCCTGTTTACAACATGAAAAGGTACTTTTTTTGTTCTAGATAAATTCACCATTATCTTAATGTATAATCCTATTCATGGGTTTATTTATAGATTGATTTGCATCGTAAAATTTTTCTTATACCTTTAAATTTATGCCGTGGTTCTTAATATCAGCAATCGCCATTATTTTTTCGAGGACCCACTAATCTCGGTAACAAAAAAACTTGTTTCTACTATTTTTTTCTTGGGTAATATATTTTTACTCAATCTATCTGCTGTAAATAAAAGCATCTTAAAAACTTATGGCCGTAAGGAGTCGTTTTATCACCCAAAAAGGTGCGACAAACGCTTAAACCGTAAGACAGTTGATTAAAGGTTTTTTTTAACATAATAAATCCAATGAATTCGTTTTTTTTTGATTTTTTAAAAATATTTCAATTAGAAACGTCATATGTTTTTCTGATGGTGTTTGCTATAATCATATCATACATTTTTAACTCGAAATTTTTTATATTATCAATCTATGCCCTGGTTTATCTGTTATTCCAATTTTTCGGCCACAAAATATAGTACTCTAGTGCAGGTATATAAAACGCGCATAGAAGCGGAAGTATACAAAAAATAAAAAGTTTGTAGAGACAATTGAATTGATTTTATAAAGATATGATGTATAGAAGACAAATGAATAAACTTTATTTAGATAAGATTATAGAAGATAGTTTTATCGGGAATCATACTAAAATAGTAATGACATCCTCTCTTCTTTAGAGTTAACCAAAGTTTTGTTTGGATAAGAAATATGAAAAACAAATAAATAAAACAAAACTTTGTAAATTAATATGTGACAGAAATATTTTTTACATTTTTGATCTACAAAACATGTGTGATTCTCTGAAAAAATCTATTAAATTGAAGCATTATGAATTAAAATTGAGAAATATTAACCATAAAAAGTCAATGGAAACGAGCAAAAGTAAAAAAAGTATAAAATCTTTTTCGATAAATGCTTCTATGTCTATTTGCTAAAGTCAAATTTGATTTTTTACGCTTCAAGGTGAAAAAGTAGTTGTTGAATCATAAAGGTTTATTTAAATTTCTCGTGATCATGATTTTTTTTACTTCTCTAATGGTACGTTATCTATGCTATTTTCAATCAGTTTTTCTTTGTATTTTTCTTTTTTTTGTTTAATTTGGCAAAAAATTTGCTTTTCAAGTTATATTTTGCATTTTTATATAATTCTTTGAGCTTTTCTTGAAGAGTTGAAGATACAGCTGATTTATTTCGATTTTTTAAATCTGTTAAATTACCATTTTTAACAATATTTTCGTTTCTTGTTGAAATTAATTTGGGTAATAGTTTAATTTTATATCTCACTTGTTTACCTTCTTGATTTCTAGTAGAGTCTAAGAATTTTGCTCTTTTTTCAATTGGATCATAGTTTTCACCGTAAAAATCTAGATCGTTTTCATTTGTCGATTGAATTAATTCATGTGTTAATTCAATCGTTCTTCTGACTTGTTTACCTTCTTGATTACTAGTTGTGTTTAATAAATTCGCACCCTTTTCAATTGAATCTAATTTTTTTCCATTAAAAATATTCTTATCTTCATTACTCGATATATTCATTTCAAAGATTCCAATAGTTTGTTCATCAACTTTATCATTAGTGGAGTCTAGGAAACTCTCTGTCTGGTCAATTAAATCATAGTTTTCACCGTAAAAATTTAGATCGTTTTCATTCCTCGATGTTTTTAATGCAGATGTGAATTCTGATATTTCTTTTGAGTTTTCTATAAAAGGTCTTTTGTGTGAAATTTCGACAATGCAATTGGGTTTTTGCTCTTCAAGTGAGGATGATTGATCCGATTTTTCTAGAACTATGTTCCAATGTGTATGCTGTTTTGGACCTTCAAATGACCTATTATTTTTAACTGATTTATATAATTTACATAAACCAAAGAAATGAATTTTTCTTGGCATAACTAATTTCTTTGAGAAAAGATCATCTATAAATTTCTTTTCTACCTTCATACTAAAACTTAATTCCATTCCTTTCATTGTTTTTATTATATCACTATTGCTAGAAATGAAGGAGAGTTGGTTTATGTTTACACATTTGCTTTTAACTTTTTCATTTTTATCGTGTTTAATCTTGATTTCAAATTTTAAATCATTTTTTGTTAGTGGGAAAGTAATATTATCGAACCCATTGATGATGCTGTCTTGTTCAAAATCTTTAATTAATAAATTTATATCATAGGTTTCATTCGATAAAAATTTATGCAAGAATTCAGTGATATCCGTGCCCTCCGTATCTGTTTCAATACATATGTTATTTTCATTTTCTTTTGAAGTAATTGATTTATATCCTGGTTTACCTTTGTATTTATTTACTTCGATCTTATCGATTATAAATTCTAATATTATACCAGCTTTTATTACGTCTTTGCCAGCTAAACTTAATTGGATAGAAAAAATACGTTCATCCTTTATATTATATCCACAAGCTCCAAAATCTAAATCAACTTCATTTCTTTTTTTTTCCTGGTGATAAACCTGCACACATAATGTTTTATAAGCTTTAAAAAATTCTTTCATTTTCGATTCTAATAATGAAATACTTTTATTATCGATTACAGAATATGCTCTAATTTTAGTGCACATTTTTACGTTCTTTTTTGATGAAAATATAGTCGTTATTCTTTTGTCATTGTTTATGCCCGGAACTACACCGGAAAAATACATGTATCTTTTTAAATTCACATTTTTTTCAGTTTCGAAATTCAATTTTTTATTTTTTTTGGATTCTGTCATGGTGAATGATTTTTTTTTATCATTATGTTTCTCATTCAAAACAGTATTTTCGAATTCTGGATAAACTTCTCTAATATTTTTCAAAAATAAATCTGAAGGAACAAGCTTGTCACAGTATGTTGTATTTTTTTTAAGAATTATGTCCCTATCATTTTCTATGCTTGAGTAGAAAAATCCCATTATTGAATTTTTAAAATGACTAAAAAGAATATCTTGTCGGTTGTCTAATTTATTCTGTATATAATTAAATATGTTGAGCCAATCACTAATATAACATTTGATAAAATATTTATAAGTTTTTTTGCCGACTTCTATATTTTTAAAATCTTTCAATGTGAATTTTTCATCTTTAATTCCTGCTAAATTTTTAAAATCATAAAATAATCCGTTTGTCTTCAATATTTTATTTTGATTTTGTAGCATATTTTCTAAATATTTACTAAATTCTATAATAAACCACTTTTCACTGAATGATCGAATAGTTTTTTGATTCATTTTCATTAGTTCTTTGTTGTACTGAAAAAAACCAACCTTTTCATCAGAAATTACAGAAGACTCTATTTCAACATTCAATACATTTTTTATTAGCTGTCTTATGATATCATGGTTTGAATTTATTAATCTAATAGAATGATCGTATATAAATCTATTCGATTCAAGTATCCCCTCGACGTTTTGTGTTAATTCCGAAATGCTAAGGGCATCCACTGATCCTTCAGTTTTGTTAATATTTCCATCTGTTTTGCTATCCGAGAAATTTGAATACGAATCTCCCGCTAACGCATATTCGCTAAATGCATTATACCCCTCTAGAAAATAGCTGAATATCAGAAATAAAGATTTCATAAAATTAACTTTCATCAATAAAACAAAACTATTCATATTTATAACCATGAATTGATAAATGACACTCTGTAATCAAACTTTTTTTTATCGTTGCCAGATTAAATTGAATGATAAGAAAGTCGGCATAAACCAAACTAAAGATAACTTTATAATGTTTTTTTTTGGATTCGATGTCTGAATTTTTACCAAAAAACAATATTGCATATATCTTGTATTAAATCTAACACCTTATCTTATAAGAACAATATTTGTTATTATAAAGATCTAAAATACTTATTGAGGTTGAATTAAACAGCTGTATTTTACATTTAAACAATAAATTTAATTAAAGCTATCAGAATTTGATTAATATGTTTATAAAACAATTTAATCTATTTTTAACAACATAAATTCAAAAAATATATACATTATTTTTGTGTAGTAATAGAAAAAATTATTAATATTCTCGACTCCATAGACTAACATTCATCTAAAAAGATTCAATCCATGGTCTAAACTTTTTATTTGATATTTTTATTGATAATTGTTATCATACTAACTATACTTCAAAATAATTCGTATAATAACCTCCAAAAGAATAAAAAGCATTTTTATCTTTCATCAAATTTGAGAATATCTCTTTTAAAAAAAAATTTGCTTTTGATAAATTCAATTTAATTTATTTTTATTTTATAAGCTTTTGAGCTTTTAATTCTTATGTGATAAACATAAGGGTATAAGTGTAAACAAAAATAATGCAAAGATAGATTTTATAATATTTGCTTCACTTTATATTTATAATATTAAGCCTTTTTATGTGTCAATATTCATTTATCTGGAGTCCATGATATCTGAAAATTTACTGAATTGTTAATATATAAAAAAAAATTAGTATTCGAGTTAATGTTTTGGCTGTATAAAATCCAAATAATGGATTTTTCTACACAGTTAAAAATAAAAAAGCAACCCAAATGTATAATCAGTCGACTGCGATTTTTATGAAGAATGAACTAACTATTAGACTTGTCAAAAGGATTTTTTATTGGAACCTTATTGATCGTATATCGCTTTTTGAAACAGTTTGTTTGGTAAAATAGTTAAGAATGTATAATTATAGGCAAAAAATAATTTATTTTTGCGGCGGATTTGTTTGACAAAAGGCTTTTTGTAAAGAAAACGATTTTTCAATCTTAAAAACATATTTTCATAATTAATATACATCCAAGACCTTATGGAATTCAAGACTATATTATTTTTATTATTAATATGATTTGAAACAACAATTGCATTTAAAAATATTTTAAACCTAAAATCTAATGAATAACACATGTATGTTTTTTAATATGTTAAAACAATACTGGATATATTTTGAAGGCTGAATTTAGTAATGATAGATCCAAATATTTGATACATTTTAGCTGTCTTTCCATTATATCTTCATAGTAAAAATTCAAAGCAATTATAGTTATCTCCTCATTTTTTAAAAAAAAATACACATGAAATCCCATTCCTGATCTATAAAAGCATAATTACAAAATTGCAACAGTTAATATTGAAATAAAATATGCAAAAGTAACGCGTGTATTTTAAAGGCATTGAGCAGTGACTTAATTTATAATGTAAAAATATTCTTTACTGTGTAAAATAATAATAAGAAGTGAGATATGAAATAAATTTGAAGCTTTAAGTGATTTATTTTTGGGTGTTAAATTTAGCATAGAGCTCCAAAGTTTATTTTTAAAATTAAGAAAAGGCAACGGTAAAATATGGCCTATATTATGAAAAAACTGACCACGCTCGATATATAAAACTAAAATATCTTTTATAGAACTTTATCGTGCGTAGATACACTGTGTTTCTAAAGTATAAATCTGCAGCTAAGGCAAAGTTAATCAAAACAAGTCAACCATCATTTCACGAAATATTCAATTTTCATGAATTTATATTATATATGAAAATTTTATGATAAAGTACATATTTTTGTACATCTGGCTAAATTATATCAATTTATTTAGGAAGCAACTGCATTGTTCCTTTATATAATATTCAACTCCAAGAATTTTTTCAATTATCAAATTTAGATAAATAAGCTTGTAGAATTATTTCAAATATCAATATAACTTTAAATTATATTTATTTTTTTCATATAAGATAATTAATCTATTCTCTATATATATGTTTCGAATTATCTATTTAATCAAAAAATTCATCAATAGATTGGAATGCTCATAATCATTTTATTTAAATAATTTTATTAGTGGGATTTCTTGTCGTCAAAATTTTTTGATTATTTATGGGTTAAAGATTTTTTGACTTTTTCTCCATATTTTATATCCTACAATAAGTTTGTTTTTCATCTTTGAGCTCTAGCTTTGATTAACTTTATATATATTTTTTTTAAATAATAATTATATATGATCGTCGGATATTATACATATAAGCATTTCAAAGGCTGCAGAAGCAAAAACTTAAACAATAGAATTTATGATAATCCTCAAATTAATACGTCCGTAAGGAAGGGGATCCTTGATAGAGGGTCTTAAAGATTATAAAATCGAAAGTAAATATCAACTAAATCAGACATTGAAGCAATCTAAAAAAAATTTAAGCTGTAAAAAACAAAATTGACCCAGAAAAAGAAAAAACTTTATATATAATTTTAATTTTTTCATGTTATTCGTGCCCTGTTTATTTTATATAGAACTTTAAATTGCGTTTTTTATCGTGCTTAATATAATTGAAATTTTTTATCTTTTCCGTTGGGATGAAAATTATATAAGCTCTAGATAAAAAAACTTAGCTTAAATTTTTATTATAATCCAATCAAAAACCATTAATATAAATAAATAGGATTTTTAAGCTATATAGTAGGCATTATTTTTCATAATTACCTTTTAAATTGCCTTAAATGTATGTTTCAAAAATACTTACTGTCATATCATCTCCAAACGAAGGTATTAAATAACAAATATCTATCACTGGTTTATGAATTTTAACTCCCGTATTATAACTTAATGTTTTTGTTCATCTACCCCCCCCCCCTATTTTGAACGATGTCACATATTTTGTTAAATAAACTTGTTTATTCCATGTTTTCTATCTTATAGTCCAAAATTTTGATAAATAGTTGAATTTATAGTTTTTAAGATCGAAAAGAGGATGTTTTTGTAGTTCTTTTGCAATCCCAGCTTTTTTTCTTCTGATTGGCTACAGTATTTTCAAAAATAGCCATGGTGCTGATTATTTGTGGCGAGGTAATCTAAATATGTCTAACATACTTATGATTCGAAGTCATCGCATGTTTTCAAATCATATTCGTTGAGTCGATAAGCTCTCAAAGTATCTTTATTTCCAATTAAACTATACAAAATATAGGGCACTTAAATTGGTATGTTCCACCCACTAGAATGAATTTTATTATATATTTTCACGACTAAAGGGAATATAGCCTGTTTTTACTTCAAGTATTCTAACCCGTAGAAGTGAAATTGTTTTTAAGTAGTTTTAATCGATTAGAATCATTCTAAATATTAAAAATCGACATTAAATATCATTATAAATAATTTAAGCGATCTATCATAGAAATAGCTCTAATAAAATTATTTTTACAGAAACACAACTAAATAATTATTTAAATACGAATATAAAAAGCTTTAATCTCATTACATACAAAATTACAATTTTTACTGTTATTATATACGTCATAACATGGGATACTTCAGTCAAAAAATATCATAATTCTTATATATAGATGTTAATAATACTAAATAAAGCAGTGACATACACATAAACGAAAAGTTTAAGGTTGATTATAAATTTGAAAGTGTTAAAAGAAGATAATTTATTTTAAAGGTTTGCGAAGGGAATGTGACTGGAAGAATTATTCATGTGTGAAAAAGACAATTAAATATACAAGTCTTAAAAGTAGATTTTTTAATGTGAAAGGTTTTGTAGTGTTGTAAAATGCAATTTTTGCATTTTTGTTCTTCTAATGCAAATCCAGCCAAAAATTTGCATATGTAAAATATTGCAAAAGAAATAAGATTGCTCTAAACCATCAATGATCTTATGAATTTTCTGTTTATTGAAATTTCTGGTTCTAAAACCTTTCAAAATTCTATGGATTTGAGACCTCGAAAACTTAAATGTAACAAGAATCCAAAATTGCATTTTTAGCTCATTCGAACCTATTTTGTTTATGTTTAAGCGTATATGTACTGTTTTTAGTTGAATTTAATTAAATCAATATTATGAAGGCTTATATTATTCGATCTTAAACCAGCACATTCGCTTGGGTAAAACGAGCGAGTAAAAGAAATGGCTTTACATAGCTATATTAGTAAAAATAAATTCCATATTTATGACATTTCTTAGTTTATTTCCGATTTTATTGATTCTAAATATACTCGATTTTTAGTTGATTAGATCTTAATTGTAATTAATAGGATTGATTTTATTTATATTATATTGATAAGCTAGAAATACCAATCAAGCAAGATTTCTTAAATACAACTATGATTACTGTTTCTTTTTACCTTTGTTCATTATTGTTCTGACTTAATTAGAAATGTTTTTTGCATATAATTTATTGGTCTTTCCTTGCTTAAAATTGTTAAACTTTTCATAAAATAGTTTATAACATAGTTGCCCGGTTTAATGGTATATTTGGATAAATTATACTAAAATATTTACTATAAATAATTTTGTAAGTTTATTTTTACTTTTCGCGATATTTTCTGATTCTAGTAAAAAAAAATAGGCGGATACCAACTATCTTTCGATGCCGTCTTATTCCATTTATTTTTGCCATATTTAAACCGTATAAGCTTCAGTTTCATTGGTTTTAGGCGTTTCTATGCTTTGTTGTTTATTTGCTGTAATTAAACGTTTATTTTTTTGCATTGCACCAAATTATAGCGTGGAAATATTTAATCCAACAAAATAACTGTTATCTTGTACTATGTATAAAAATAATTACCCTAAATAAATAATATTTCTTATCATATATCATTTGTTATCAACAAAAAAATATTGATTTAGTCACAATTAAATTACATATTTACATGAATATGTATGAGAAAATATGTTATGGTCATCGATTTTACATGATGTAAAGGCGTTTTGGGTATAAAATTAAAGAATCTTCAAGGTACGTATTTTAACTTTATGGAAGGCTTCACTCATGATCAAATATTTTTTTATCAAAAATTTATGGTTGATATGAAGTATACTTTTGCCAAATTTCTTAAAAATCAAGTTACATGATATTTTTTCATTTTAATATAAATATATTACCTTTTTGAAATTTAAAATATATACTTGGTGCAGATGAAATGATATTACCAGAATGTCTAAGCTTGTTTCCAATTTTTAGCAATTATTTTTTTTGGATATAAGAAATTCAAGAATAATTAAAGATACTTCCTAACTATACCAATTTCGTCATCGTTATTTTCATCTATATCTTTATTTTACACATGATTATTATGTACCATAATGCTTTAATAAAATATAACCTGGATTATTTGATAAAATTTTTTTTAGATGTTAAGCATCTTTAATAAAAACGAATCCTCTTAAATTAATTAAGGCCGATTTTTTTATACTATGATCTTAATTTTTATTTATTAAAGTTTTTTACCCAAATATTAAATAAAAAATCATGTATTTTTCGTTTAAAACAAGATATAAGCCTAATTATCTAAATGAATTTTTTGTTCGATTTCTATATGCTGCTATTTTATTTTAAGTCCATTTACACATATTTTTGAATGTCGACACTTTTATGTTTTTATTTTCTAATCTCTTTTTGTTTCTTTAATTCGTAGTGCTATTTTTTACCCCTGATATACTTTTTAATGCAATCTACTTCCCATTAATAATTTCAAAAAATAATATCCTAGTAAACTAATAAAATTTTTCATTTGAATCAATGTTTACTTAAAGATAATGACTATTTGCGCTTTTTTATATCATCAATAAATGAAATGATCACCTAATAATTATTCACGTAATTTTATTTCGAAAATTTTTCCTTATTCTGGTAAATATTTTCTTATAATAAAATTAATACGTTTTAGGTTTTATTACCGTCTACTTTTTTTTATGATTTTAATATTTCAGGTGCTGATTCTCAAATTCTCAAATTCTTTTACTTGCTATTATATCTGATTTCTTTTTATTTGGATAATTTCTTTTCTTTTTCTTATCAATCATTGTTTTTTTAATAGCTCACCTTTTATATTTTTAGCGCCAGAAAGAAATGAGGGCGTCAATTGTATTATTTTTATATTTTTTTATACCCAAATTTTTTACTTCGAAATTATGCTTAATTCTAATATTTTCCTGGGATCTATGCACATATTTTTTTTCAGTAGAAAGTGTAACTTTGATTCTTAATTGTTCTTTTATTTTCTAAAATCTTAATAGATAATATGTATTCTTTAATTTATTTTATGTTAACTTCGTAAATATGGCTTGTAAATTATATCTTTAATAGAATTAGGCGTCTATTCATGTATTTATTTTGTTGCAGAACATCATACTTAGTGTATATATCAAATTGTCTTTCCCCTTACCAACTTCTTGATCTCTACTTTGTATATTTATCTAACTTTTATATAGTCGCCGTTGAAAGCGACTCATCTTTTTATATTTAAAATGGATTCGACATTTTTATTTAACTATATTTGAGTTTATTTGCTTTGTTTATCAGCTTTAGGATCTTGTGCCAATTTCGGTACAACTTTGTATAATAATTCGTTTTATTGTTTGTGGATATTTTTTTATATATTGAATCCTTTTAACATATTTTAAATAGATCATGAAAAGATATTGTTTTTGGAATAGAATATTTCACAAGTTTATTAGTTTCATTTATCTAGAATATGCGTTTAAAATATCTTGTTACACGTATTCTTATATAGACCAGTCTTTTCAGTTTATATATAATTGAAAACCAGGTGAAATTCTCTGTTTGAAAATTATGATTTCGTCAAATTATTTCATATGTTTCATAAATCTTTTAAAAGCGTTTTTTAGAACTCAATGTCAATCTCATTTGATTCTATAATAATCTTTTAAGCTTTAAGACTATGATATAGAAATATTAGATCCGCGAGTTTCCATATATTAAATTTGTGTTATAAATGGAAAATAACTGATCAATATACCACTAACATATTGCTGCTATATTTCTTCAATTGAAAGCACAAAATATATTCTTTTTTACTTCTTCATGAATATAGAGGGATATTAATGTCGATAAATTCAAAAATTCCGCAGGTTTATATTTAAAACATATATAAATAATTCCCTAAAACACAAGTTTTCATATGCTGGGATAACTTTATAATGTAAAAATCGTATGTTTACAAGTTATTTCATGCTTGATAATTATTATTATTAACATCTTTTTTTGTGATTACAGATTATCATATTTAATTTTTATTTTTAAAGAAAATATCCCGGTCTAAATTTTTGTGTTTTTTTAGATTCAATTCAAAAATTATTTTCCTTATCATGATCTTTTCGTAAAATCGTCCCGAAAAAATAAATCTCTATTGTATTTCTGATTTTCCATCATATTTTAAAAGAATATATTTTATTTTTAATATACGTTGTGTTTATTTTCTGAATATTAGTAAGATCATTTATAATTCAATCACTAAATCTAAAGTAAAATACAATAAAAATATAAAAATGCTTCAGAAAAATACTTATCGCTATAATATGATGCACTTTTTGTTAAAAGCCCCTTCGATACAAAAATTATAGCCTTTCATGCAAATTTCATTGATAAATTTCTCAAGCCTAATCAACAATTGTACTTCATAAAGGATAATATTTTGGGCTTTCTTGATTCATAATGACATAATCACTATTTTAAGCTAGTTTTGAATAAAATTATTGATAAATGTAAAATCTGTTGGCTTGAACCAGTTCATTTTTTCATGAAATCCCTCAATATTTGTTTTCCTATGATCTACCATATTTTAAAAGAATCTTAATAAGCTGTCTATGGTCTTTATTTGATTTTTTTTAATATCAACATATAAATATTAATTGCGAAAAACAACATTGTTAAAACTAAATTAACATTTTCAGATATTCATATATCTTTTGGTCTAGGCCCTAATTCAATTTGAATTTCTAAGATTTTCTTGTGTATTTATATGATTAATTTATATTTTTTTGGTGTTTTTTATGGTTCTTTCTATTTTTGTTTGCTAAACGGTTCAATCCTTTTGATTTTCACAATTTAAATGAGTTCAAACATATATAGTCACTAAAATGTATATATTGTATTATTTTACGTGTATTATACAGCATTTATTTCTTTTTTAACTAAGTGACTGCTATAATATTCTTGTCATTTTAAAATAGTCGTTAGAAGCTGAACTATGTGCTGTAAAAAGAAAAAAAATATATGAAAGTATATATAAAGCGATATTGTACTTTCAGTCAATTTAAAGTTATGCTGTATATCTTTATCGAGTTGTTAAATGGGTTTAAGTGATTTAATTTTTTCTTGATCAATTTAAAATATGATAAGAAAGTGGATTATCATTTTTAAAATTTATATCACGCTATTTGCTTTTTTTGCGATATATAAATGTATTAAGTGTTTTAATGATTCATTTTAAAGATCCGCAACTTTGATTTAAAGTTTATACCTAATTATTATGTAAATTTACTATTTGAATAAAGAATGATGCGTAGATTAAATCATATGACATAGATAAATTTTGTCATCACCATTTCAAAAACATAATATATTTATTTAAGAGATAATTTTTTTTTGTACTTTTCATGGTTGAAGTGCAAAACTTTAGATTGCTATATATATTACAGATTTGCTGTAAGCTCTTTTTAATCATATCATTCCGATGGTCTTGTTAAATACATCTTCTACGGATAAGAAATATATATTCGAGTGTTTAAGATGCTATTCTTTTGCAAATGCCTTCACTTCCTTTGTAATCCCCAATAATCATCATCTTGAAAATATTTAATTCAATATGAAGATATAATTCAGTTAAGAAAATCGTTAAAGATAGCTTTTTATTTAATACATCATGGCAGCTTTCGATGTGGTCATATATAACTATCTTTCCATTTATAATTTTAATCTATTTTGTGTTAAACTAAATTTTTATGACATAATTTATATTTATTTGACTTTTCATTTTATATAATACCGTAAAGAAAGATTTTTAAATAAATTAATTTATCACTAAATTTTCTTGCAATACTGTTGATAAATTAAATCTGAAATATATTTAATAAAAATATATCACATTTTTAAATGTAATTATGGATAAATTTCCTCAAAATTCGGATAAAAATAGACAAATTATTCTATTCTAAAATGCTTGACTTGAACTTTATTTGCCCTACCAAAAAATAATGTTTCTCGTCTCAAATCTAATTAAAATCATGCAAATTCTAGAAAAAATTAAACTAAATTTCAAAGAGTAAAATTAGAAGAATTTCTTTTGTCTTTAACTTAAATGAAAAACTTTTATATAAACCGGACAAATTTAGATTAAATTATATATAATATAAATTCCGTAAAATAATAAAAAATAAATCGGATGTTCTGCATATTAAATAACGATTTCTTGAAATTAAATGATTTTAGATTTTTATCGGTAATTAAAATTACAACGATAATGCAGCAAGATATAATTGTCGAATTCAAACAGATCAAATTAAATGAAGCCATGCGTTAGCAGTCACATTTCTATTTAAAATAATATCAGCAAAATTTAAAAAATAGGGCTGATGATTTTTTCATATACGAATTATTAAAATTTATAAAAATGTTAGTGTCAATGATAGCACAGTATTTTACAAATTAACTCCTGCTAGAGCTTATGTTACAGCTTACTATTATTTTTTATTTATGGGCCATATTTGTAGTCGTAATTTTAGTTTTTGTTCTCAGGCACAGCTTGCTTGATTCTCTGTACGCACGGCATATTTATACTTTCGGCTATCTTCTCCTCTTCAAAGTCTTCTTCAATACCCCTTCTTCTTTCGAGACTTATTAATTCAAGGGTTTTTCTCAATCCCAAGGTTTGAATATATGCCTCAACCTGGTTCGTGACATCTAGTTCCTTCAGGTACCTTCTATGATATTGTGTCACCACACAGTCCCATATTATCTCATATGGGATAATTTTACAGCTTACAATATATATTTAATTTTGTGGGATAATATGTACATATCTGTCGAATAATTTATAAGAAATTGTAATTTACGATATAACTAAGATTATTTATCGAGTTTTGGTGAATCGCATCATTTATATATATCACTAGGCAATATAAAATCCTATAAAATACCGCTTTAATAATGGAATCGTGTATAATAAGTATAATTTAGTTAATAATATTTTTTTCTAAAAGCTAGAGGTTGTTGATTTGGGATCAATTAATTGAATGCTAAAAAAGTGGAATATATCATAAGTATTTATGAGTATACTATTTATAATGAAATTTTTTACAAATAATAACCGATGGGGAAATATTGACTTAACAATCAAATTTTATGTGCCCTGATTTTTTCAAAATACCGCCGTTTTATTTGACCATGAAGTATAGACAGATGCAAATATAAAAGATACAACATATATCATATATTTACCAGTAGATTTTTAAGAACGTAATATAAAAAAGCAAATCGATTTATTTCATATTTAGCCCATTATGATTATTCATAATATGATCAGCTTCGTGCACAAAATGATATTGTTATAACTCAATGAAATCTATATTATAAGATATTATTTAGAATAAAACGTCGAAATAAATATTTATACAACTATATCTTTGACATTTTACCTTTTATATTGAAGTTTTCTCGACAAATGTATATTCTGGTCAATTTAATTTTGAATTTAATATGTATTTTGGATTTGATCGTTTTTCTCTATAATTATAGATTCACTGATTCTTTGCTTGTTTCTTGTCTTGTCTTTTAACTAAAAAATAAATTCGATGTTCTTATTTATATTCATAATCACCATTTTTTGAATTAATATTTATTATTTTGTGCTACAAATTATTTTAAGATGTAAACAAGTTCAAAAAAATTTGCATTTATCTTTTAGATTGATGTTCTAATGTTCCTCCTAAAATAATATATAATTAAAAAATTTATACTTTATATTTCAAACCGTGAAAGACGAACTTATTCAGATGAATAACTTCTTCTGTGTGATTAAATTTACTGGGATTGATTTGGTTTTTAGCTATTTAGCATGTTCAAGTAAAAATCCATAATGCTTTCTAGAACTTATTAGACTATTAATTCTTTCAACGTCTTTATATTTACAACATCCTTAGATTAAATTACTTCTTTCTAGACTTATTGGTTCATGTGGATTCCTAAATCCTGTTGTTTGTGTGTATGCTTCTGCTCCTATTGACATCCCTAGCTCCGTAATGTACTACCTATGGTATTTTGTAACCACATCATCCCAAGTTATGAAATTAAGTAGATATATGTATTAAAAAATACATCTACGATTTTTAGCAATGAAGACTCTTTCTGAATTTCTGCGTCAACATCTAAAACGTATCATAAAATCACCATATTTCTTTTTCTTAGGTTTTGAAATGTTTTTCCCCGCGTCTGATGGTCCAAAAATAAAAATTTAAAATAAATTTCGACCATTATATGTGTTTATTCTATGTAATTCTCACCTATAACGGTAATAAAATAAACATGCTTATAATAAAATTTATAATTAAACAAAAATAGATTAGCTATTTATTTACTTTAAAAACTCTTTTAATCGATATTTGGCAACATTTTATAATATGTGTCAAATTATTTTTGTAATTTAATTTTTATTTTAGATTAGCAAGGCTTCTACGCGTTTTTTTATTTTACCAATACAATTCCATCCTCTTTATTCTGATTTTCTCATCCTATTTCAATCACTTACATATTAAATCGATAGAAACAGAAGATTTTCCACAATAAGCAGTATTAATTAAACAATACAGCACATATTTCTCAAAAAATAAAATAAAAATCAGATTTAGGTCTAATGTGGAGGGGATCTTACAAATGGAATTATATCTAATTACGATATTGAGATTGTGACGAACGGCACGAGAATTAGAGCCATATAAATAGTGTTTCATAATTAATCAAAATCATTAATTTGATTCATTAGTTATTTTGGGCTATGAATTTTAAATATATAATTTTTTTTTATGGTTTGAACATTTATATTCAGGAAACTAAAAAATTGTTTTAATATTTTATTTAATTATAACACAATTTTTTACATATTTATTTCTATGAGTTATAACAATGATAGTATAATATTATTGGTGTCTGGATTTATTAGATACCATCTGATTCACAACAACAATAATAATATATCTTTTAAATAAAGTAGTGTGATTTTGTGGTCGTATTACGGTGCATTAAGATATTCTAAACGTGATTTTTACTTTTATTGCTATTAAAATATATTTA
The DNA here is from genome assembly GCF_057557595.1 of Rhyacophila brunnea. Taxonomy (NCBI): domain Eukaryota; kingdom Metazoa; phylum Arthropoda; class Insecta; order Trichoptera; family Rhyacophilidae; genus Rhyacophila; species Rhyacophila brunnea. The sequence continues at coordinate 1,074,154 of NW_028233352.1, forward strand.
ATTTAAGACAATTATTCCATATGTTATAATTTGAGACGATGTGGTGAACAATATCATAAAAGGTACCAGAAAAAACTCGAGGCAAATAACCAGATCGTGGCATTTATATAAACTTCGGGATTGAGAAAAAATATTGAACGTAGAATAGGTACAGAAAAAGACTTCTCCGAGGAGGAAATAGCCGAAAGTATGATCAGGCAGTGCGGATGAGAGATAAAGAATTTGTTTTTGAACGAAAAAACTATCATTTTAACGATTAGTTTAGCCCAAAAATTAAGTAAATAATAATTTAAGAGTTAATATTTTTTGCCTTATCATGGTTATTAGCATTATATAAACAGGCATAGCCTAATGGAAACTATAATATACTTCATATCGCTATTAATTGATTAAAATATAGTTTTTGTGATATGATAAATATTTTTATCCGCTATAATATAGGCTACCAATACCTTATAATAGAAAGTCAAAATCTTAAAATATAACAACCTTAAAAAATATCTCATATTACTTTAAAATCCATATTTTACATAATATAAGAGTATCCTGGATTTTATAGCCTCTATACTACCTATAATTAAAGCTAGTTCTTATCTTTCGACATGATTACTTTAAGCCTCAAAATTTTAAAGGGAATATACTTGTTTATAAAAATAACACCTATAATAATGAAATATTTATTATCGCAATAAATTTTATTTTACTGTCCTTGATAAAGATTCGCATATATTCTAGTCGATAAGATATTTTTGAAATCTTCCATGTCATTTTTTTGAATTACCGGTTAGACTTTTTAGTCAATTTAAGTACGTTGAATCGATAAAAAAATATTAAAATTTAAAAATGGGTTTGTTACATTTTATTTATACAAGATAATGTTTTTTTCATAACATTTATGTATATATCGCTCATAATTTCCTATATTCGTAAAATTAAAAATTCTATTTAACTACCTTAATTATTGCACAGAAAAACGTATTTCATTTTGTATTAATCAATTAAAATTTACAATTATCATTGCGCAGGAAGTTTATATATATTCTTAATTTCATGATACATTTATTTTAGAATAATGTCTTACGATAACAAAAATAACCTTTTATGATCTTATCTAAAAGAAAAGCCACTTTAAAAATATATATTATGGAATGGTTTTTATTTAAAATGAATCTCTTTTTACAATTTCGTGTATTTTCGTATCTTTCTGCTTAAATTAAGAGAATTAAAAGCCATGTGTCTTAGGTTTTTTTTTAGTTATCTCCCCATAAAGGTTTTTTAATTATAAAAAAACAATAATATGATGTATATAGCATTCCCATTTCATGTTTTTAATTGAATAGACCAATCCTTTATGTCATAAAGCAACTATTATACCATTTTTATATCCGTTAAAAATCTTTTGTGTTTACAAAAATCAAAGACCTTATATATTTTCATCTATTTATTTTTTGATCAAATCTGGTGGTGAATTATCACATTATTTAAAATATTTTAAATCTTTTTATCTATACCTACTAATTTATTATGTTAGAATTAACTAATTTTATGTATTCATCATAATTGATTATTTATTGAATTACTACTTTTGTTGATCTTGAGGTCATCCTAGCGATAATTTTAGTGAAAACCCCCACCTTTTTTTTTCTTTAGGGATCAATCTGGTTTCAAATCGAAAACTAAAATAAATTGATTTATACAAATCTTATATAATTTTTTAGAAAAAAATGGAGATAGCATCTCGATGATTTCTGCTGGATAATTTGCGCGCAATTTAGTCTTAAAAGTACACTGCCAATAGTCTTGAATGTTTACGACTTGAAAATTAATTTAATAATTAAATTTTTTTTTAAAACCAAATTTATTTTATGTAAAAAAACCATGAATGCAGGAAGATACAAAACGAGTTATCTTTCGCGTCATATAACTCGTTTATTGAAATCAGTAAATATACAGTAAAACACGATATGCTCTATTTTCCTACTAAAATAACCATTCTGTGGTATAAATTAACATACACTTTTCTTTTATTGCCTAGGTATAAATTTAAATATATTAGTAATTTTCAGAAATTCTATGATTTTGCCTTTCTAGTTCTTTAAATTTTAAACAAATTACTTTTAAAGTTATGAATTGACAAATATTTCACAAAATTCGAAAATTATGAATAAATTTAATACGATCCTACAATAAATTTACATTTATCTTTTTTCACGCCTATTCTTCCGTATGCAATACAATTACGACATTTATGTAGTTAATAAGAATTATACAAGGCTTAGATTCAAAGGGCAATTTCTAGTTTAACTGTTTTTTGTGTATGGAGACTAAGATGTTTTCCTAGAATATTTTGAACTGAAACGTTCGCTTCTATATTTGTCTAGTGTATATTAATTGCTTTTTCAACTATAATTTGTGGATCATTCTAAAGTTACTGGATTCGATCGTAGGCAAGGACTCTTTTAACCCGATAAAAGTCTGAGAATCCTAGATTCTGTCTGTTTCTGGTAAAATTAACGTTAAAACTATAAATAGTTCGTCAATAAACAACGAATATGATTATAAATTTCGTGCACATTGTATTAGTCTGTCTCAAATCGATATCAGTAGAAATACCGGATGAAATTTTACCAGAAATAGTTCAAAGGAGCGTTGAAGAGATTTTTGATCAGAATTACACACTTCTTGATGATCTTTCAAAATTTAAGAGCATTTATTTAAAAACTCGAGGACGCGATAATATAAAAGATAATAGCGATGATGATATAGTGTATTTGTATTACGAGATTCATAAGAAAATAAATGAATGGTTTGAGAGACGTAGAGAGCATTTCAAAGAAGATGTGGCTAAGGTTGTTGAAAAGAAGATAAAATATGAAAATACGAAAATACCACAAGCGATAGTTGAAAGGTGGGAGTATATCCGAACAAAATTAATTGAGTTTGTTGAATCTGTTCAAAAAATAGTTAAGGGTACGGGTAGCACTTTAGATCAGCCGAATCTGGATGCTCCTGATTTAGGAATAACACAAAAATTTCTTGATAAAAATGAAATGATGAATACGGTTGTTTATATTTGCAAAGACTCGATATACGGATTTTTAAAGGATATTTCGAATAAAATATTGAAAGCGAACGAACATCTAAAACACAAAGAAATTGATCTTTTCGAAAAAATAAATATAAACATTGCGTATAAGAACAATAATAAGTTATATGAAGATGTAGAGTCGAAGATAAACAATTTATTTACGATGATTTATAGGGATTTAGTCAGTTATATGGTAGATCTAAGGGTTAAGATTGAAGCCCTAGAAGAATCAGAACCACGAATGGCGCTTATACTACTTATTGATGAAAATGTTTTGATTTTTGAAGATTTCTATGTAAAGAAAATTGTAAATTATCAGACTTTTCAAGAAATTATGATTGTTGGAGAACAAATGTTGATTCGAGGAATAGTAAATATTAAGAGAGATATTTTCAAAAATTTCAGTGAATATTTAGGGAAATATTTTAGAAAATCTGTGGAATATTTATTCGGAATGCTGTAAATTAAAATATTATGGAGCAAAAATAATAATCCCCCTTTTTATTGGATTTTTTACAATTTAATGTAAAAAAATATTCATTCTATTGTATATCTTTTTGAACTTATATTATTGTGGCCACATCAAAAAGCATTGTATTTTATTTTCTATATAGAGCTAGTTGATAATTGATATTTTATGGTACTTATTAGCTTTAAATACGCCAAAAAAAAAATTTTAAGAATCAAATTGTAATGATTCAAATAAATAGGCTTTGTATCAATTAAAAAAATGAATTGTAATTTTTCGCTTGTAACTACCCATTAATATGTAAGACTAATATGCCACAATTTATATACAAGATAAAGTAAAAAAATACATGGACTTATTCTGCTTTTGGTACGTTTAATTTAAATATTCATTTAAAAACTATATATTATAATTATGAAAATTAATATTAATGACAAATATATTTTAAAATTACATTATTTTGCAAGAATCACTGTAAAAATCCAACCATTATTAAAATAAAAGATCTAATTTTTTATATAAGAGGATACTTTGGTCTATTTATTACAATCCCAGTTTCTTTTTGTTTTCTTATTAGAATAATATCATGAAAATTGTTATATAACAAGACATAAGATTTGATATTGAATATATAGGAAATTTTTTTGGCAAATTTACCTATAAATTTCTTATTTTCTTGTGTTAAAATATGAAAAATGCCCATCAAAATAAAACATTTATATATTTTAATAAGATGGTTTTAGAACATGGGAAGATATAATTTATCACCAACCCTCATTTAAAATACGGAAAACGAATATCAGCGTGGTAGTCAAATGGAGTTGTCACTAAATACCGTAAGTTGTCTATAAAGGGGTTCAGTATACTAACAGAACCAGAATCAGACACAAAATAGTATTTAGTAAAAAATGAATGTAAAAGTCTTTAAAGAAGAATATAAATATCTTATAATAGAAAAGATGAGGTTATCAGAAGAATTATTGTCAAATCAGCAAATTAAAGTTCTTAACGAACATCTTAAGTGATCAAAAACCAAATTAGCCCATCAAAAAAACCTTTTTACAGATATAAAAAGAATTAAACAAGATATATTCGACTTTTTGGCTATATTTATAGAACAAAGAATCATAATAAAGATATGATTCTATCCATTTTTACTTTATCATTATTTAGAATCATATGAAGCAAATATAATAATTATTTTTTATTCTGAATAATAATTAACAGTTAAGTTTTAATATTTATTTAACCAAATCTTATGATTTTTGTATACAGCATATTTCATTATTATTTCTTTTCATCTGCCCCACTTGTCACCCTTCCGCTATGTATACTCACGTTTGAACAGTTATCTATTGAAGTGACTTCCTCGATATTATTTTTTATATTTATTTACTATCACTAGCTCATTTATATATGAATTGTGTTATTTGTGATTAAATAATTTATACTATGGGTATGGTAAAATCTTGTTATTATATGAAAGTTAATAGTTGCTATCTTGCATTATTTTTATCTTTAAATTTATATATTTGTTAAGCAAAACTTAGGATTGATTTAAATAGCAGATTTTCTTGATACTTCTAATGCCTTCTTCTTATCATATTTTTCTATCTATTTTCTCTTTCACAAATTACCATTTCAAATATTTTTCAACTCTAGGTTTTGAGCTTGTAGTAATGTTTTATTTGGCATGATATTATTTATTCTATATATAAACGCCACGATATGCATTTTTTAGTGTGAATTCCTTTAAGACACAAAATAGGTCGATATATTCTACACCCATGTGTGTAAATCATCAGAATAGAACAGTATTAATATAAAAATCAAAGTAAATAAAATTTTTCCCTTCGAATCAATTTATGCATCCAATTTGAATTATATTATATTATTTTCAAATATTTATATCAAATATGAATTTAACTTTTCAATATTAGCTTACGATCTGAATTTAATAATTATTCCGAAAAAAAAGGTAACCAAACTCTATTTTTTTTTTAGAGAAATGCTATATTAAACTTGATCGTTTCCAACATATTATATTGCTATACATTTATGTATAAATTTAATATGGTAATATTAGCAACAAGAGTCAATCATAAACAAACTGATTACAGCTTTTAATGCAATTTTAGTTCAAATAAAAAATTAAAAATGTGTTTATTGAGATATAACAATTGTTTCAAATTTATTTAATAATGGAAATGAAATTCCTACATGAAATTATAATCTTTGTATTGAATTTTATCACATAAGTTTTAATTTAGAGTTTAAAATATTTATAATCTCGTACCCTTGCTTTAAATATATATGTAATGGCGATAGTCGGTGGGGGTAAATTTCCGATCTAGAATCATCGATTTACATGATTTAAGTACACTTTACCTTGCATAATGTAATTTCCAACTTACTAAACAGGCTGTTAAAACCGCCTAGATTCAAAGTATTCGGCAACGAACTTAGGGCCATACTAGGTAAAGGAAAGCTTTCGGCTTTAAAAATATACTTGATTGTGGTCCCGAAGTAGCTTGACTCGATTTCTGAACACAAAGAGGGTAATAAACCATTATTGGTAAGGTTCTGATGTTTCCCGAAGCGGAAAGTAGATTTAGGTAGTCAAATCAATCAGTTAATCTTTTTAAAAGAATGGTACAATTTAAAAAACACGAATAAATATTGGTAGATATTTTTTTTAGGGTATCATACATATATAAAAATATTATGCTTCGTATTTCAAATAAATTAACAGGAACTTAGTTTATCGGAAATCCTAGTCTTGAAAATGCCAAGGTATTTTAATAAAACAAAAAAAGATATAAACTATAATAATATTTTGTTGCTAAACTTGTTTATGGCAGAACAATTTTTTTTAGTTCAAAGGTCATTTTTATTAGGTCTATCTGCTATATGTATGAAAATATATTATTTTTTTGACCCAATACACTTGAACTCATCACATTTGAGAAAAGAAGAGCAGTTAATGAAGATAGACTTGGGGAATGTGTCAAAAGATGCATCAAGGAGTTGTGCAATATTCTTAATGGGCTGAACAACTCTAAATAGATAAAATTGATAAAAAGAAACTTAACCCATAAATAAAAAAATGAACACAATTGTTTTTCGATTAGCATAGATTAAAATTATAAGTGTTTTATTTATGGTAAATCGCTTGCTGTTTTTCTTTATATTTAAAAATGAGAAATTTCAAAATTCGATTTAAACTATGAATTTTATGTGATTAAAATTCACACTCTTATTAATTTAAGATATGTAAGTTGCGATTTAAAATAAATTTTAAGAAACAAAGGAAAAAATCCTTTCTCTAGAAGTTAATTATTTTTACACCTAAAAACATACTTGTTTATATGTAGGACTTATAAAGCACAATTTAAAAATGAAAAAAAAGATAGAATTGAGTGTGAAAAACATAGATATATTTGGTAAATCGTTTTTTTAAAGGAACAAAAAATTATTGATAATTATAGGCACTATTTAAAAAACAAAGGTGTTTTAAAGCCTACATTTATTTAAAAAATCAATTTTAGTTTTAATTTGCTTTCGGAAACGATTATATAGCCTAATATTTGCAAAAATTATAATTTACGCATATACTAGATGAAAAAATTACACGTATGTACAATAAATAGCTTTCATTTATATTTGGAAAAGATGATAATTTACGCGTATACTAGATGAAAAAATCACATGCATATTCAATAAATAACTTCAATTAATATTTGGAAAAGATAATAATTTACGCATATACGAGATGAAAAAATCACATGAGTTTACAATAAACAGCTTTAATTTATTTTTGATAAATAGTATAATTTACGCATATGCGTGATGAAAAAGTCCCATGAGTGTACAATAAATAGCTTTAGTTTATATTTGGCAAAGTATTTCATTATTTTTATTTTTGATGCTTTAAATCTAGAAATTTATAAAAATTATTATTTTAATTGTGTGCTTGTGTACTTCAAATATATCTTCTTGTCCTTATTTATTCAGACATCCGTGGCAGCTTTATTTTCTTACAAATTAAAAATAAGCATTAAGGTGTTTATTGTAAATGTTTAAGTTTTTGGCTTGCTATGAAAAATGATTAATCACTGAAAACTTCAACTTTGGAGGAAAATAATTTTAATAATACTTTGATTTGTTGGGTGAAAAGTGGGGTATTTACCTTATAAATATAATGCGGTTAAATTATATAGAATTATAGGTCTATATAAGTCTATTAAAAGATTCTACTACCATACCAATATTTGATAAGATTATATTAAACTGATATTAATATTTTACTGATTAAATTCCAATGAAATAAATATATGTGGAATAGTATAAAATTTAATTAATAAAAATATTTGGTGAAAATAATATAAAATTCATACATTTATAAAAAATTTAGCCCTAAAAAATTTTCTTACTATTAATTACACGTGGTTTATTTTTAATTGGGAAACTCTGGGAATTATATACAACCATTAAGATATTCAAAATAAAACAATTTATATGTGGTATAATGGCTTTTTAATTGGACAGCACGTGTTAATTTTTTATTTAAGAAAATTATGGATTTATTTATAAAGTTATGAGCCTAGATAAATTAAAAAAATTAACAGGGATCAAAATTTATTATTTATTTTTAGTGTCATTTTTAATTTTCATATAAAATAATAAAAACGAGAACCATAAAGAATTTAATACCATTATAAGTAATACTATATGGGCGATAAATATATTTTATCAATCACGAATTTCAAGAAATAAATAGAAACCCATCTTATTGAAATAAAGATAAAATTTAAAATCAAAATATTTCGGAAATAAAAAGAAAGTTCTACTAAATTTAATTTTATATATCAAATAGCAGAAACTTAAATTAAAAATAATTACCGACTAATGATAAGCAAGTTTTCAATCAACCGTCTCTTTAAAAGATTTTTGATACCCTTTTCCAATGGGACAAGAAATATCTGGACCGAAAAGAATAGAGCCGCCTAAAAAAAGAGACACAAAAAACAAATTTGTGGAATACGATGATAAAATTAAAGAAATTCTGAGGAAACAAATAGATATCCAGAATAGAGCTGATTTTGGTCTGGGAAAAGTATGTGATTTACAGAAATGTAAAGAAAGACTAAGAGATGTGGAAAAACATCTATATAATTGAATATCTAGAGCTTATATTGTTGATACATTGACTTTTTCTCACAATCAATTAATAAAATGTTTAATACAAAAAAAAATTATTTTATATTTGGATTCAAATTACAAACATAACCAATAAAAATTTTTAAATTCAACATCTCTCAAATAATAAAATATAATTTTCTGAATATTAGAAATATTTTGCTCGCAACAATTTCACAAACACTAAATTCAAATTTTTAATATTCAATATCCCTCAACTAATAAAAATACAATATTCTGAATAGTTTAATTTTGTTCTCTACGGAATAGCTAGAAATATAAATACAAAATTTATATTAGGAATCTTTTTTTATAGTAAATCAATAAAAATATTAATTAACAAATTATGTTGCTGTCAATTAATGTAAAATTAAAAGGCAAAATTTTCTTTTATTTTTCTTCCTTTAATGATCAATCGATAAAAATATTAATTTAAAAGAAGTATTTGCTGTCAAATAATACAAATTCAAAATTTTATATTGCGAATATTCCTTTGTAGTCAATCATTTAAAATATATAAGAAGGATTTATGTGGCTGTCAATTAATGACATAATGCAAAAGGCAAAATTCATATTAGGAATATTCTTTTATAATAAATCAATAAAAATATTAAAGAAAATTTTTTGTTGCTGCCAAATAGTACGAATTCAAAATTATATATTGCGAATCTTCTTTTGTAGTCAATCAATAAAAATATTAAAGAAAATTTTTGTTGCTGTCAATTAATGCAAAATTCAAAATTATATTTAAAACATTGTAATGTTTAAATTATAAATAATTATACATTATTTGAAAAACATTTATTCGGCATCTCTTTTTATCTAATTATTATGTTTGTAATTTTATGCATACTAATTTTGTGTCATGAAAAATGATTTTACATATATATAGTCATTTTTAAATTATAAAAAATGCGGTAATTATATAGTATTTTTGTAAAATATATTTTTCTATTTTTAAAACTTCACATAATTTGCAAATTCTTAGTGAATAGCATTATACGCCAGTAAATACTACGATATTCCATAAAAATCTGTAGGTTTTAGCTGCAAATTCTTGGATTTACAAAATAAGCTTGGGCCTAATAGAAAATAATAGGTATTAACCAAATACTCAAATTAATTAATTAGGAAGGTGGTGATTCACATTCAATTCGTAAAAAACTTTGGGTGGAAAAAATATTGAATATGTGTATGTTGAAACTTAAATTTATAATCGAATGGACTTAAAATCTAAAGGGAAAAAAATCAACAGGTAATAATACATATCTCTCTTTTCTAGGCCGATAAATAACAATGCGTCAAAGAGTTTTACTTTCAATAGTACAATAATATTGAAATTATAATTAAAATCTGGAATCATAGTAATTTAAAGCTAAATATAGCGCCATTTAAGGTTGAAAAAGCAACAAAAGAAATATGATGATTTGGCTAGTGTGGATGTCAAGTCGTGTTGGAATCAACTTTGAAGAGGAATGATTTTATCTCATAATAGAAATCAAATAATTTTGAACAGATAAGTTATTAAAAAAAAAAAATTAATTTTCAGTAACAGATATAATTTGCTGTTATCAATTCTTCCTAAAATATAATTCGTTTATGTTTAAATATTCATAATTTAAAGGTTTTTAATCAAAAGTAATATATCTTAAAGTGTAAATATATACAACAAATAGTGTAAAAATATTCAGCATAATTTTTTATACTGCTGAACCTTATCAGTAATTTCCATCAATTCATCTATCTTCTTGTTTCTTTAAATTCTAGATTTTAATGAAACAGAAGCTCTGTTCCCATATAGCGCCGGGTTTATTTTGATAATACAGTCTACAAAACTATTAATATATCAGAAAATATTTTTGTTACTGCTATACAATGAATAGGTTATGAAAATAAGAAAAGTATTAAGATTACCTAAGAATTATAAGAAATTATCATGAAAAAAGCAGTAATGATCGCGCAATTACAATTAATCTCTTATTTGAAAAAGATGCTTAGATAGTCATAAATTTCGATGAAAAGAAGGTGAGAAGAGATTTAGATAGGTGTATATATTTTTCGTGCTAACCAGACTTTCTATCTTAGATATTTTACTCCCCATCACCCAAGCCATCTTTATATTAAACCCAGGGCACCTCAAGAATAGTAAACTATTTAAGTGTAATAACCAACTAAGAGAATCCTTAATAGATTTATATAGTGTGATTTTACATATTATAAGGAGATTACAGAATTCTTTAAATATATATAATTCTTTTATTAAAAGAAAAATAAATAAGGGTTGACTCAAAACCCATGATTTTTTTTTACCATATCATAAGCGGGAAAATTATATATATATATATTTTTTAAAACATGGGTAATGGATTAAAATCGTAATTTCATAAATTAATTTAAGAAAATGCAAGTCATGTGCAGCCACAAAAGTGCAAAAATAGGCCTATATTTTTCATGCAAACTTGAATGGTGATTATAAAACGCCTCTGTAAATCCTTTGAGATATTCTTAAATCCAGAATTTTAGTACAAAATCTGAAGTTAATCAGTCGTGATTAAAAGATAACAAATAAAGAAAAGTCGCAAGGACTAAAATTTCTATGTAAATACTTTAATTTATTTGAATAATTTAAAGCTAGAAATAAAGATACTAATACTATTGCAATCTTTATTTTATAAATAATATTATGTGAACAGACTTTTTAAACATAAATTATATAATTATCATATCAATTTTATAAAATTTATATAATTTGCCTAATTAATTATTTTTCTCACACATTGTTCCTCCTTAAATTATAATATTATTTATTCACGTCTATAAAGCAATAGATTCATTCAGTGGATGTATTTAATTTTACATGTATTCTTATAAATTATCTCTTTTAAATAATTAATTTATAAATTGTAGTATATTAAATCGAATTCCTTATAGGATTTTAAATAATAAAGCCCTGAATCATAATAATTTAGTCAATTAATTGCACAAAAATAGTCCCAGCTGACAAAAAAAGAATAAAATGTATTTCATAAAAATCAAATACATTCTTAAAGCCAAATTGGCATATTAAAATATCCTGAACATTCCATTTTTCAGATTAATGAATTTGCACTAGTTTAACACAATTTTCTCGATGTAAAATAAGTTACATCATATAACTTTTTTTATAATTAAAAAATATTTTTGACTATTAACTCGAAGTAACTAACCAAATCGAGGCATATATACAAACCTTGGGATTCAGAAAACCCCTTGAATTCATAAGTAATGAACAGATGTGAGATATTGAAGAAGAATTCAGAAAGAATAAAATAGCCAAAAGTATATATAAGCAGTGAACGCGAAGTATCTTGCAAAACAGTGCTTGTGAACAAAAACTAAAATCATAACGAATAATTTAGCCCTAAAATAACTAAATTTGTAGTCTATTTAATCGTAGTAACTAATGGGAAGACTTATAAATACTTGTTTTGTTAAAATATTTTGACAATAGTGCCCTAGTGATTCCTAATACAACCCATTTATATGATATTATTAGCATTTAAATTGAAAACTGCAATTTGAATAAAATTTTATGAATTAAAATCACCTGTTCTTACTTATAATTTGAATAAAATTGTATGATTTACAAGCGCCTATTCTTACTAATAATTTGCCCTCTCCAATAAACCCACCTATAATTTGAATAAAATTGTATGAATTTAATGCGCCTAACCTTACTAATAATTTGCCCTCACCAATAAACCCACTTTATATTTGAATAAAATTGTATGAATTTAAAGCGCCTATTCTTACTAATAATTTGCCTTCACCAATAAACCCACTTTATATTTGAATATAGCAAATAAATTTACATCAATTTATAGATAATCAAGATATTTCAAAAGTAAATTTGTATATCTTGAAATTATTATTATTTAGATTAAATACAAAGGTTTTTAAAAATACATTTATTAATTTTATTGTATATGTATGCGGTAATTCGTAATTTTAGCTGATCATTTTGTTCTAATCTTTTTTATATTCACCATATTTATATTAGTAAAGGTTCGTCACGTTTATTACTAATTTTCAAATTAAATTCCTTTTTTATTATATTTTGGTTTACTGAAGATACAAATTATTCTTTGGTTTAATTGTGTAATTATTTTCTGATTTGTATACTTATTTTGATTTTTTTTTGGTTAATCCAAATTTCCCGCATTTAGTAATGAAAATCATATATAAGTTCTTTAAATAGCATTCACAGATTCTGATATATATTTTATAAATTGATAATGTTATTTTGACAACTTTAATAACTATTTAAATGCAAGATTCTATTTTTACCGCTATTCGAGTGTTATTAAAATACAGAACTATAATGTTGTGTTTGCAATGAAAAAACCAAAAAGTATCTATTAAAAGTGGCGAAAAAATAAAATATCGAATAATTTTTTTTTTGTATAAATAAAAGAAGTCACTATTGTATTTTAAAAACAGAAAAAATAGGGCAAAACCCCATACAATAACAAAAATGCGGGAAAGCTTGCAAGATAAGCTATAGCTTTTTTTTAAAAAAAACATTATATTTGTTGCCGTATTTTAAATAATTAGGTATTATTTGTCTTTTATCTTTTTAACTAGATAACTTATCTCGACTAATCATGAAAAAATACGGACAATGGTTTCCACATCAGTAGTAAGAAATATATTTCGTAATTTGTCTATGATTATATTACATACAATGAAAATATTCGATTTTATTTTAAAAGAATATTTATTTATTCAAAAAAAAAATATTATATGTTTTATTCAAATTATTGGAGAATAATCCATAAACCTAAACCTCAGTCCATACATAAATTAATATATACTTTCTTTCGTCTAAATAACCCCACTAATTTACCCTTGTTTAAAAGATGCAAATCACTTAAATTCGATTTCTTATTAATTCTTATGTTAAAAAGTTATTAAAAGAAGATTAATGAAAACAGAAGCATATACACAAATAATAGGGTTGATCGAGATGTTTAAAAAGTAGTCTTGAAAGAAGAAGTTGCATAGAATTTCGTTTAGGAGATGGTATTAGAAGACCAATTAATCTAATTTCCTCATTCTATCTAAAATATATCAAATGAAATTTAAAATTAACACATAAAAAAATATAATATCACTTTAAATCTATACATTTTTTCTGTAAATTTATTTCCAGATTTTATATATGCAATAGATTCGTATTTCTGAATTAGTTTGTAAATATTCGCTGGCACTTTTTTGACGTCTATCTTAAAATAAAGCCATGTCTATTATTAATTTTTATATGTGATTATTTTAATAGCAGTTCTACTGTGTATTTTTACTATTATGATGGTCTAATTTTTTTTTATGTTAAAAAACACACCCACTTATACAATAAAGGGTGCATTTTATAAAATACCTTGATTATAAAAAAAAAAGATTTCACTGCAATCTTTTGATTTGCTCTAATAAAATTTTCCATGATATAATTTTATATTAACAGAAAAACACTATCATTTTCCAAAATTATACTTTTGATTAGATGATATATTTTGTGCTCTATATAATGCTGTTATATTAAAAAAACCATTATAATTTTCATAAAAGGTTTTTTTATCTGGCCAAAAATATAAAAAATAATGCAATTTTTTGCACTGGATGCATATAATTATATTTATGATCGGGAATTGCCTTTAAATTGATCAGTAAATTTTATTTTATGCTGTTATTATATGTTGATTTAATTTCTTATATTTGGTATTTTAAATATTTTAGATAACGAAATATGAGCACAAAAATTAAATTTAAATTTTCGTTCAATATATGATAGCATATATATCATCATCATATGGCTTTTCCAAAAGATAATTTTTTAATTTTAAGTTTAAGGGATGAGTCCATGGTTTTTATTATATAATCTGCCAATTTCCAATTTTTTGATTATTGTTCAGAAAATTTGATGTGAATTAAAATTATTCATTTCTAAGCATTTATAATTTACAGATTTCATTATTTTTCATTCATTATTAGATTCGGTTATTTGTTCGAGTTAGCTTCAATTTTCTTTTAATGAAAAAAAATTACAGATGAAATAACACGAAAAATATAAAATTAAGATGTATGGGTGAAAATTATTTGCATTTGATTGACAATACTTTAAAATTTTTTGCTAGGATTAAATTTCTACTATAATATTTAAATAGTTAAAATTGGGCGAAATAACATACACTGTATGTTCTATTAAATAAATTAAACGATAATATTTTTTAATATCTCTAGTTGGTTTCAAAAAAATTTAGTAGATCAACATTAATTTTATGATTCCGAGTCAAATATTATTATATTGCATTAATTGGGTAATATACATATATAATGAAATAATACATCAATATTAAATAATTTATTTATGGGTTAAATTTATTTTTAGTTATTTAAACTTGTCTAAGCAGGGTTTTTTTTTGCCCTATAGAATATATTTGACCAATATTTTTTTATAGTTTCATCATCTTTGAATTCTTCTTCAATACATCTTCTTCTTTCAAGTATTATTAGTTTTAATATATTCCTCAATCCTATTATGTGATTGTGTTTGCGCAAACTTCTGTTGGCATTTATAACACCCTAATATACGAATTATTGTATTTCTTGATTACACCATCCAATCAGTTGTCGTACGGTACTGATCGTATTAAGAGTATGTAAATTCACCGAGAGTTCATATTCTAGGAATTACGTTTCTATGATTCACATATTCAACAGTAGTCAGATTTCAGATTCACCTTATTTCTATAGGTGTGATAAGGTTTTTCTTTTTATTATGCTCAATTTTTCTACTATACATTTATTAAATAAAACCGTGTTAATATGAAGCAACCATGCATGATAAATAAAAATAAAATTACAAAATAATTTATATTAATTTATTGGGAATTTTTATGTGTATATAAAAATAATTCATATTAATTTATTTGAATTTTTTATTTATAGCATCGAAATAATTTAGATTAATTTATTAAGAATATTTCTGCATAATTGAAATAATTTAGATTAATTTAATTTGAATATTTGTCGCATAATTGAAAACTTATTGGCCATTTTATTAATGCTTTAATTTTGTAATTGTAATTATAGTTTTTCTCTTCAAACATATGTAATTGATGGCCCGTTTATAAAGCAAGTTTATACCCTTGTTTATATTTTCTTCTCTTACATCTTCTTCGATACGTCCCTTCTTTTCAAGACTTATTAGTTCAAGGGTTTTCCTCAATCTTATAGTTTGAATTTTATTTGTGACTTCTAGTTCTTCCAGGTACATCGAAAACTTATATTAGTTCGTTACACATTATTTAAGGGCACGAATTTTCTTTTAAGTTTAATGTTCGCCGCGCAAAGCTTCGGATTGGTTTGTATTACAGATTTACTATATAATCCTTTTAAGCACATCATTCTTACGGTTTTCCTAAATACATATTCTATACTCAAGACATATACATCTAAGTGTTTTTATTATATTAGTTTATTATCAATATATATGTGTAGAATGAAAAATTTAGAACGTTTATCATACAATTTAATAGCATCGAAATAAATTTATTAAGAACATTAAAGCGTTTGAAATAAACTTAAGTTAAATAAGATAAAATAATTTTAATTGACCTTATACTTAAAGGAATTGCCTTGAGTATTTTTAAAATAGACTGTATCGATATTTTGAACGCCTTTTTTAAGAAGACCGACAAGATGATTCAACGCAGTACTAACATTATCATAAACCTCTTTCTTATCCATTTTAGTAAACCCAACACTAAAATTAATATTCACACTTTTTCTCAATTTAAATTTAACTGTCCTCGAAACCTCAGCATACATGTCCTTGAGCTCATTAGCATTTTTAATCACAAATACTGGTTTGTTCTTACTTGCCAATATTCGCATTTCAAAGGCTTTATTAAAGTTAGGCAAACTAATAAACGCATGGGTCTTCTTACATATTTTCTTTTTCATCCTCTTCTTTTCTTTCGTTGCGCCTTGAACATCTTCCATCAAAACATGATTAAAACCATTTGCTAGACACACATCAGCTAAGGCTTTGTCAGCTATCACTGTTATTTTCTCCTTTTCACGTTTGCTGTGTGGTAAACGACAATTCGAATCGAAACGAACATCCTTCTTGAAGTCATAGTTCTTTAAAGTTACTTGACATTCAATCGTCTTTGTTTTGTCATCTTTTGTCTTGAACACTTCTTCGAGAATAGGGAGCAGCTTTTCTTCTGTCACTAAGTTACTCATTTTTTGAAGGGATGTAAAATAAAAAAAATTGTATGATTAATAGAATGGGATTTAATAAAAAAAACATATATAGTGCTAATAAAGGTATTTGGAAAGGTCTTAATAATAGAACCAGCAACTTTTTTTCATTTAAAATCTGTACGGAATATAATTTAAATTCTAAGATGCCCTTGTTTCGGTCATAATTAACCACAGCATAACTGATTTCAATATTTTATTGAATTAAAAAGCAACAATTATATATCTGTATAAAATTACAAGGTTATATTTTTAATATTCATAATAAAGTCAATTATGATTTTTTATCGAATTAAAAGGCAGATATTATTCCCTCTCTTCAAGTATGTTCTTTTAATTAGAATTTATATAACAGAATGAATTAAAATTTATCGTGATTTTATAAAAAATCAGCAAACTCATACTTCAAGAAACCTAATTCTATTTGTTTTCTACATATAAAAGTGTACTATATTAAATAATTAGTTGAGTTGCAAAGCCGGAATAATACTCACTCTTCTAGAAAACCTCGTTTTACTAATAATTTAGATAATATAGTGTACTTTATTGGAACCAAAGTTGTATTACAGAGCAGTTATGATATCTTTTCTCTAATTATACTCGTTTTAGCCATAAAAATACCAGAATAAAATAGGTAAAATCTAAAGCACCTAGAAATGGAAGCCTTTTTTGTTTTTCTAAATACAATGTTAACAAATAAATCACAATAAATTATATTTTACAAAAGATTTATAATATTTACATCTATGTATATTCATAATAGAAATTCTACAAAATATTAATATAAAGAATGTGGAAAACATGATTATTTAATTTATCGATACTAATAGAATTTTATTTATATTTTTGCTTTATAATCGAATTTTGATTTTAAAGGGTACATTTTCAGAACATTCAAAAACTCATATCAAAGCAATATTTTTTCTATTAATAAAAATATCAATAAATAAAACTATAGTATTAAAAATGCAAGATTGTGTTTTAGTTTTATATTTCAAATGTCATTAACTATCAAAAAACAAAATTACAATTTAATCTTTTTTTTTGGTTCTAGATAATGTATAGATTTTCTATTCTGACTTTAAGTGACAAATGTGGGTTAAAAACATTGTAATTATTAATTTTCAACTTGTTAATTTCTAGAATAACGAAAACTATTATTAGGTTATTATGACTAAAATGAAAGCTAAATAAATATATAAAAAAGCCTACCTAGCATAGAAAAATGTTTAAAATAAGGTTGCTATGTTTATATTAATAGTGCAGATGTGAAAAACTTTAGTTTGCAAACGGAACCAATTTTTCCAACTTCACAAATTGCGAAATAGAAATCAAAAGATTGGTTTATCTATCTTTTCGTATACGAAATTTACTAAATCAAAATTTAACATAAAAGGGCCATCATTAATAAAGAAATTGGTTTCTATTAAAAAAAAATCATAAACAGTTTAAAGATAAGATAAAAGTGATTGTCTATTCAGTTAAACTCTTTACTGCGATTTTTAGCCCATATTCTAACCTCCTCTTAATTTTTTTAGACAATTAACGAAATTAATAAGATATATGCTTTTAAGTGCTACAATTCATTGTATCATATAAATGCCTTTATAGTACAGGAGAATCGAAATTTATAGATATAATTATATAATATAAAAAACCAATTTTTTGAGGAAAAAGACGACTGATAAATAACAATTACGTGTTAAATCGACAAACAGGGATAGGTGTTATTATTAAATAATTAAATGGGAAAATGTATTTTTTATTCTGTATAGGAAACAAAATTCAGCATAAGTTGAAATATCTGCAATCATAGGGAAGACAAGTTTAAATAAAAAAATCACAAAACGCATTTATTTTAAATAAAGGCCTCTAATCCCAAAAAATTCCCAGAACTAGCAAATAATATAAATTAGTATGGTCTTTTAAGACAATACATTTATTATTTTGGTTCTATATTTTATTGATAGCTATCATTAATGAGTATTCGAAAAAAATATTAAAAAATACGAACTCAACTATTTAGAACATATCAACTAGACCCCAAGTATTTATATGCACGTGTAGTTGGATCTAAAGGATAATCGTTCATTTTAAGAGTTAAAATATTTATAATATTTTTTTTATAGATAAATAAAATAATGTGTAAAATTTGAAAAGTGAAATAGTACAGATTGAAAGAATTTTAAATTTTTACTAAAAAAAAGGGTAAATACCATCTCCATATTTACTGTAATATGAGTGCACGTGTACTGTAACATCTAATACTCATAAATATATAGTAAAATATACAAAAACACATGAGTTATGGTGCATCAAATATTTGTAAAAGCATAGTTGTAATAATTATGATTTGAAACCATTTTAAGGGCATTTTCAGACGATTTTAGTAAAGAAAACTATAAAAATGCATATAAAATAATAGACATATGACTATCTACAACTTAATTACAAAGGTTAAATTATATTATATATAAACCAGAAATACCGTATAATCATTTTTTAATAAAATACAACTACTATAAAGGCTTAATATTCTCGAATTATAATTTAATCGGGCTCTTATACATCTTCGACACCTTATCTTATAAGTTGAACATATTTATCCATCTTAAGATATAGAATATTTATTTAGTAACTAATATGTCATCGAAAGTACTTTAAATCTGATTTTCTTTTGACTATATATTATCTTTTTAGCGTGCAAAATCTAGATATAATAGCTCTATATTATTCGAAGCGTCATACATTGAATCACATAAGGAATATACATTTTCTTTTACTTTTAAGAAGAATTTAATTATTTTAGTTGACTTCATTTTCGAAAATATATACTTTATAAGATGTTAAATTCACAGCTTTTCTAAGCATGATCTGAAATTAAATCTATAAATACAGAAACAAAAATTATATGCTCGGTAATTACGCGATATATGGTTATAAAATGCATAGAAGTTGGTTTAAAAACTTCATTATAATTGACTACTTAAAAATACTATTCCAAAATAAAATTCTCTAGATTCGTTACCTTTTACGGAATCATCTAAAGAAATCCATTTGAAAAAATAATTTAGGCTATTATTCATCGCGTATATTTAATACAATTTTTCTTAAAATTTATTTTAATTATTTTATTTGCTTGGGTAAAGATGATCCACGAATCTGTTTTCGAAATTAGTCTGAAATGGCTGTTTTTGCAGGATTAAAGCAAAAAAAAAATGAAAATGAATTATTAAAACCATCATAATCATAAAAAAGACCAGGTAAAAATACATCATAAAAAATATATGGAATTTGATGCAGAAAATTTTTATTTCGAATTCTTACAAATCTTATGATTTGACAAAATAATATAATTTCAGACTAAGGAAAATTGATTTTATATATTCTGTATAATTCAAAAATAAAAAAAAAATCTATTCTCGAATATTATACGTGATCAATCTGATTTTCCCATAAACCTTTAATAAATATAATTTTTTTATTTGGAATAATATAGTGAATAGAAATGCAACAAGCGATCTTCCAAGGGCCTTACAAAAATAAATAAAATACTTTTTAATTTAGAGTATATGATATTTAATCCTTTATAAATAACAATTTGCTTTTGTTTAGTCTAAAGTAGATATTGGTCATTTAAAATTTTATATCGTTTATTTAGAATATGATTAGTTTTTTCAAAAAAAAGTTTCGTATCTGGCATAATTTATATTAGCACGTGATAAGAATTTATTTTACTCTGTGAGATCAAAATTACATCTTGTGAACTTTGTTCTTTCATTTTTTCTTTGATTATTTTAGTTCTCTTTAAATATGTGAAAATGCCCTATAAATAGCGATATAAATGTTTAGTTTTCAACTAAACGCATGTTGTTAAATACCATATTAAATATTAAATCATAAAATTTATAATCAGATAGAATTAATCTCATTTAGAAAGCCTCCAAGAAATATTCCCATATTAATAATCTGGTCTTAAATATAGAATATCTTATATTGTTGTATTTATACAGAAAAAAAAGGCTATAATTAAGATATCTAATGTAAAATCACAAGCGACTTTTTCACAAATTCTAATTTTTTATATTTCGATTTTACTCGAATTTTTTATGCAGTAAATTATTTCCCACAAACATGAAACTTGATTATTATCAAAGAAAGAGCATAATTGGAATCATTTGAAAACTATCTAATCTAAAAAAAGAATTTTTAACAACTAAAAAAGCGGATTGAAATATAAAAAAACCGTAATAATGGTCTTCTATTTTGTATATGATCAATAATTTTTGTCTGAATTAAAATGTTTGATAATAACGTCTTTTCTGGAAAATCGACATATTTATTTGAAATTGTGCCACTATTGAAGAATCAATTTACGAAGACAAAAACCAATGATAAAATATTTTGAACAAAATACAGTCTCAATCTATTAGCTTATATAATCCAATAGAACCCACGATAGTATCTTTTTCATAATTAAAATCGATAAAATTAACTTTATCAACAATAAAATAGAATTAAAAGAATAAGTACTTTATGCAGAACCTAAGTGCTGTGTTATCGTCTTTAAAAAAAATTTGGAGCAATAATTAAGCAAGAAATCTCTATAAATTCTTGTAATATGATGCAAAACACATAAATTTTAGGTCAACTTTCAGATTTTTGCTTTTAGGTAGATAAAAACTCACAATATATGTATTTGTTTTTATGATTTATTTTATTTTCATCTTAATATTCTTATTATAATTTTGAAGTTCTTTGATATTTATAATAAAATACATTAGGCCTTTTTTTGAAGAAAAATACGCTTGAATATATACTACATTTTAGATGCAGGAATATTTATTTCAAATTTCACAAGCCGGATATCCTTTACAGAATGAATTAACTCTTTTTAAAACTTAAAAGCAATTTTAAGTCTTTATAATATAAAATAAAAAACCTACCCGATATGCCCTCAAAATTCCATATTCTAAATTATCTCTACTTTTATAGTTTTTTTTTATTTTCTATATGCACGTATCGGATTTTTTTTCTCATTGCATTCTCTTTAAATGCATATACATTCAGAAATGGGTTTTTATCAGTAAATTAGGAATATGGAAAATATTCTTTGGATTTATCGTATTTTTGAAAATGAAATAAATACAATTCGAAAAAACCTTATATGAAATATTTGCTGGATGATATTATATCATCATCTATGAATATTATATTTCTATATTAATTCATGTGCCTGGGGATGATGAATTAAAAGGAATTACAGTTGATTCTAATGTGTTTTTGAGATCATTCTTGAGTTTAACTAATCAGAGGTATGTGTAAATTTTTTTATAAAATATTAAAGCTTCGCGCATCTATCTTTGAGCATTTTTATTTTAAAAAGTATAAAGCGCATTTTTCCTAAAAAATAACAGTCACTATATCATATTATATTATATTCAAATCGATATGAATAGAATATTCATGAGAAACCAAATGAAAATGATAATTACAAAAAAAAAGAACTTCATATGTTTTCTTTCAGGGCATATTATGATCTTTAAGGCAAGAAACGATAGATAAAAATTCATTCCCGATTAAAAAAAAATAGTGTTAATAATATAAAATTTATAGATTCTTTTTTTATTTGATGTTTTTTTATGATAAATGAAATTCTTTTCGCAAATGAATTATATTTTTAATATAAAAACGCACAGAATTTCTCTTAATTTTTGTCTCATTATTATAGAGAATTTCAATAAAAAATCAAAAAAGTTATGCAATTCTATGAAAATAATGGTATTTGCTAGAATTTTTATCTTTAAACAATATAAATAAAATCTTGTTTCTTGATATTCAAGCTTAAATATACACATTTTAGCAAAATACACAATCACATTAGATAAACTGCATATTTATTTCATCAGATCATATCCAGTCTCACCATGAAAAAATATATATATAATCTTAACATATATATTTAAAAAATTTACATTAATTTTGCTAGGGAAACATGTTTTTTTGTGGTTTAAACCATGATTGAAACATTTTAACTGATGATTCATTACATCTAGTCATTCTAAACATACTATTCACAGAATATCATATAATTTGTGTTAAAAACTATATTTGATCCAAAACAATGAACACACTTTATAAAGATAAATTCTGCTAATTAATTCAAAATTCTTATTCATCTGTTTTCTTTTTTTATTACTATTGTACAATTCTTTCATACATAAAAGTAAACAGCAAATTGTAATTTCTTAGAACTATAATTTTAAATTATAATAACAGAATTTTTTTTGATTTTTTCTTTGTTCCCAGCTAGATGAAATTGCTTTTTATATATAATATCGTGTCTTTATTGCAAAAAAACATCAAAAATTGAATTCTAAATAGGATTTTAACATATAAATGCTTATTTTTGAAACAGATTTCCATTTTATTCAGATAATAAATTCTTACTTACCCGTTTGTAAAAAAATAAGACCTTAAATAGATAAACTGGCTAATTTTTTGGATTATACAGATTTTATGACATATAAATTTGCCTTTTAAAGAGATCTATTTTGCTTTTTAGGACAGGTGGCTGAATTATTCCTCCAAACTCATTATATTTTAGATATTTTTCAATACATAATTCTTTTTCAAGACATATTAATTTAAATATTTTCCTCAATCGTATGTTCGTGCGTAAGATTCTGCTTCAGAGGACAATTGAAACCACTTAATATGCAAAGTTTCGTATTTGGGGATCTCACTTCAATGTTGCTTAAACAATACACTAAAGATATTTGTTCGAGGGCTAATTTTTCATGTTTGTTCGCGCAAAACTTTAGATTACAGATTTTCAGATACAATTTTTGTGCCGATCATCCTTACAGTCTTTTACTCAAAAGACTTATAGTTTAAAGTTTATTTCTCAATATGCCTGTTTGAGCACATGCTTCCGCTTCCATTGGCATCCCTAATCTTCAATTGATGCACTAAATTGCGTTTTATAGATCAAATTTATTAAATTAATTAGTTCTAAATATCAATAAATTTTTGAATGTTGCTTAAATAATGAATAAATAAAGGTGTCAATTCTAAAAAAATTAAAGAAAATACAACGTAAAAATCTAGAACACATTCAATGAACATAATAAGCTAAATGATAAATTCAGTAGGTTGATTTTGTAATATTTTACAGTGATAGAGAAATAAAACCTATATATGATGAAATTACCAATATTGTATAGAATGGTGTAATTTTTTTTATAAGATATAGTGTAAATTAGAAACCTCGTAAATACTCTAGTATATTTTTGCGCCAACGTGTAATTTTTTAGAACACCGACACTGCATTCGAAATAAACTACCTGCGCTCCTTTTTAGATATATTTTATTGTATCAAGAAAAAATAGATGTTTTGATTTTATTCACGAATAATATTAAAAATTTGTGGTAAAACAAAAAAATCCATGATATAGGATAAATTCGGGGAATCGGCTTACGTAGCAGCCCATATTCAAAGTTCAAGCGAGAGTTCAGGTATTAATGTCGGTCTTTGATAATTATCAATCCTTGCGACTGTGCTTTTGGTTTTTTTTCGCCTACTATTTCTGGTATAAATTTTTTTTCGATAAATAAATAACATCTGTTATTATAATTTAATTCTTTAATTGTGGATTTCATTAATTCTCACGAAAATTTTTTCTTACTAATTTAGTTTAAAAAAATCCATGACCTTCACACCAAATGAATTTATTATTATTGAAAACATTATACTTATATAATTATAAATCGAAATTCGTTTTCAGATAATTTTATTTACATGTTGAGGCAATAATGTTTTTTTATTCACGACTTTAATTATTAAAATATATATTTTTTTGGATCTCTTAATACTGCTTTGGGGCTTAAAAGTTCCTGTGCAATTACTCAACTGTTTATTAGCTGAACGATTGTAATTCTACTAAACTATGGTTTTACCACTATTTTGATTATATTATATCTTTTGTAAGTATTTTATTAAGATAGTAAAAATCATTTTTAAAGTCACGTGAAGTAAATAGACACATATAAACAATTTTTTTTGATTTTTATGACATGATTATTTTCTTAAAATAATCAGCCCTGGTTTATTAAAAGTGCAAGAATAAAAACTTTAATATTTTAATTTATTATATATCTACTTGCAACAAATATAAATGCATCAAAATTTTATATGCAAAAATACTGGTAATCTAATACCTTTAATTTATGCATCCAACTATAATCCACACCCTTTTAGGAATAGCGAAATCTCAAAGTTAGAATCATTTTAAAATACAAAAAATTCATATCTAATTGCATGCATTCAACTTTTATTGAACTGTTATGATAATTTTAGCTTGCAAATAATCTCGTTTTATCAAATTTTATTAATCCTTTACGCTGAAATAATAAGTTTCTATTCTCCTAAACATATTTTTAAATTAAATTAAAAGTTTATAGTCCATGCTTCTATGTCAAAAATAATTTTTACTACTAAAAATATTCGTTCATCTGTTATCAAAACATATAGACCATAAAATATAAAGATTCCAACAAAAAATCAAAGCATGAAACGTAAAAGGAATTAAATTGATTCGACTCTATTTAAAATGTGCGAAAAATATATAGTGAAGATGCTTAAGTACGTTAATGAGGTTGAAAAAAATACTTGTAACCTTAAATTTTATATGGTTATGTACTTAACTAGTCAATTTCATTCAATATAATATATTTTATTGCGCAAAAAAGTTTGAACATGAATTTTTTATGATAAATAAGTCTCATTTTACCTGAAAATTTCCAGATCGGATCATTTATAAAAAAATATATTTTTGCATGCCACAATCAGAATAAAAAACCATATAATTTAAAAAATATATTAAAGAAGAACAATATTAAAAGAATATTCACATTAATATTAGGTAACATAGAATATTCTGCGTATATTTTATAAATTCAAATAAATTTAGAGTCTTGTAGAGAAGAAAAAAAACAGGAGTTTTTTATATGATAAGAATTTTATTAACAACCATTTTGAATGTGATTTAAATAAGTAAACGTCTTTTAATATGAATTAATATTATAATTCAATTACAGTCAAATTAATCATATTGATAAACATAAACTCGATTTTTCAAAAAAAATACAAATTATACACTTTACGGATGTATATCCTGCGTTAAGTCGAGCAAATATTTTTATGATACGATTTCTTGTATTTCGTGATCAAAATTATCATACAGCGATATGTAGAACATTTTAAATTTTTGATAAATTTCCAAAAGACAGTTATATTTAAAAAAAGATATTTTGGTTCAGGATTTTATTTAATAGAAAGAAGAGATGAGTTTCTAGTTTTTTGAATAAATCACAAGTGAAAAAATAGCATAATATGATCAATTGAATTTATTAGATTTCGTTATTTTTTTTATATTAGAATCATAGGCAAAAAATAGAAAATAATATGATCAATTAAATATATTAGCATCGTTTTTTTTGATACTAGAATCACAGGCATTAAAATAGAGAATAATATGGTCAATTGAATTTATTAGTTTTCCTTTTCTATTTTGATATCAGAATCATAGGAAAAAATAGAAAATAATATGATCAATTAAATATATTAGCATCGTTTTTTTTTGATATAAGAATCACGGGCATTAAAATAGAGAATAATAATATGATCAATTGAATTTATGAGTTTTCTTTTTCTATTTTGATATTAAGAATCATAGGCAAAAAATAGAAAATAATTTGATTAATTAAATTTATTAGTTTTCGTTTTTTTGGCATCAATATTAGAATCTTTGACAAACTTTCCTTTTTCAAATATATCGCCAGCCTTTCTTTTATTTTTGACTCTTGGGTTAGAACTTTCTCTTTTTCTCGATTTGAGGATTCCTTTATTTTCTAAAATATTCTTACTCACTATTCTAGGGCCACTTTCTTCTGCTTGATCATTAATTAGATTATCTTCCTTTCCCATTTCACAATCTTGTTTTTCCAATTCTACATTAATAATATCTGATGCTTTACTTTCAATAGCTGTTATTTTTTCAATTAAAATAGAAAGCTTTATGAGCTTATCTTTAATAGAACTGAATTTCTTTTCATCATCACTAAGTTGTTTATAAAGCAAAAGATTAATCAAGTAAAGTTGCAGTAATTGCTTTTTAGTGCTGACGATTTCAATCGGCAAATTTTCTTTAAGCTCTTCAGTCTTTTTAATCTGACTTTCAATTTTATTGCTATCCTCTTCTAGATGGACATTTATTAAACACTCTTCCTTTTCTTCTCCACTAGTGTCAGAGTTTTGACTGGATTCTTCACTATTTGTGGAATCATTTTCTTCTTCGTTTTCACACAGAGAAGTTTGATGCGATTCGGACGATGAATCTGAAGATGTGGATTCTTTTTTTGTTCTTTTAGCCATTTCTGATGGCTAAATTAAATTATTTTGCATAAATGAACAGAACAAGAAATTCAGTAAAATGATATTTTATAACTTAATAAAATTTATGAATATTTTTATAAATATCAACGAAATTTGTTTAAATAAAAAGATTTTGCATGATTATAGTTTAAAATAATCATATAATAATATAGTTTTAGCGTATAATGAGCCAATTTTCATCATAATAAAAATTTTGGTTCAGAAGATAAGCAAAATAAAATTTAAATTATAATATATGCTGACAATACAACAATAATAAAAACAAGATATCTAAAGGAATCAAATTCAACCAAATATTAATCCAATAAAATTCCTAAAGACTTTTAGTTTGAATTGTATTATATTAATTTGGATATTTCAAATTAATTTCATGCTTGCTATAATCATTAAAAAAATAAAAAGCTGATCAGCCTCGAATTCTGCTAAATATACATGATAGGTGGTCAATAAATGTACTTTGAAATATAATTTTTTGATACACCAATGTACAAGTAAATCATAACCAACATAAAATTCACAAAACTTATATTTTAAACATATAAAAATCTCTAAATGTTAGTCAGTTTGGCTTTAAATAAGAAAAAAAAGCTGTTTTAATAAATAAATGTTGAAAAAAACAATTTTTTCTTCAACTAAACAGACCAATAATTTGATTAGACCTTTGCCACATAATTGCCACAAATAGACGCTATATAACCAAAAGAATTACGATTTAACTCCAATAATAAATGCGATATTTATCCCTTAGCCTAAACAAATCATATTCAAATAAAAAAAAAAATTTCATTTTGAAATCTAGAAATAAGTCAATACACAGGTTTTTGAGATCTATTAGTGAAATTGTCGAATAAAATATACCACATATTTTGTTTTAGACGCGATTTCTGAGATTCCCTATAGTTTTTTAGCATGAAGAAATAATTATATGTTAGAACATATAAATCCAGGGATTTTTTAAGTGATCAAATCCACTAGAAATGATATTTAAAACAATGTAATGATTTTAAAAATTATAGATTCGGTTTTTGATCATAAATATATTCGAAAAGGATTGTTATTATTATAGAAAGATTAGATTATCTGAAAATAACATAATTTAAAAATCAGGTATTGCCGGTTTGATGCAATAATTGCAGCCTTTTGATGTATATATAGTTTTAAATAAATTGTATTGGTAAAATGAACACAAATTTGCATTTCACAAAAAAATGTATTGTAGCCTTGATACATGCGACATTAATCAAAAAATTGCTAAAAAGCCAATATATTTTATTAATTTAGATCAAATATTACTAAATACAAAAGTTTATATGGCCAAAAGTTGACAATAAAATAAACCAGAATATTAATAAAGGGCAAAACAAATTTTAAAGAAAGAATACGTGATTTAATTTAAAATATTCCAATAGTACAAAAATCTACACAATAAGTATTTTTTTGTAATTAAAATATCCATGGTAATACCATATATATTTTTTTGTGCTGTTGACTCAATGAAGAAATGATGAAGGCTTTATTAATACAGGAACATAAATTAAATCTAATTAGTATTATCTTTATTTAATCATATATCGATCTACATAGATCGATACAGAGAACCAAAGCCCAAAAGGTGATTATAGTCTCAAAATTATGGGTTGTAGTTACAAAATTCAACCTTTATTGCCGAGAATAAGAGTAAATATTATAAATAATTTTTATAATTCGCCATCTTAAGGCTCTCTTAATATACTCTTTAAATTTTATATGAATTTTATGATTTTCAAAATTAAAACTTCTAGACATTTTTTATACATATATAATAAAAAAATTACAATAAAAATATTTAATTATGCCTTCTAAATACGTAATTTTGCACTAAAATCCCTTTTTAATGATCTAAATATGTAGTATAAAGAGATTCAATGAATTTAATTGTTGCTATTTATATCCACATGCGAACCAATGTTCCTTTTCACGCCACTATTTAGCCGTAACTCGAACTAATATATTCCTATCAGTCTCCGTTAAATATTTACATCAATTAAAACACCTCTTAAAATTTTATTTATCCATTGCTAAATAAACACAGCAATAAAGCTTTTGAAAATATAAATATTCTAATGAAATGATCAAGAATCGCAATTTTAACTCACTTTAAAATAAAATTAAGCTTTATATTTGAACTTGCTGTCATTTTTTTATGAAAAAATCAATTCACACAAATAAGATTGTGACAATTTAAGATCTAGTGATCCCGTTATAAGCTGTTTATTTGGCATCAACTCACTGTCTAAAAAAAATACACACTTTCTGTATTTTCAGTGAAAGTATACGAATACCTCAAGACGAAATAATTAGCCAATAAATAATCGATTTTTTATTTTGCGATGTTCTCATTATTTTTATAGTTGATTTATTAAATCCTTAAAGAATAAAGATCATTCTTTTTAAGTAATAATTGAACAGAATAATATCAGAAAAGCACAATATTTCAATGTTAAAAGTTAAACAACTTTATCCATATTTTCAAACCATTAGCCATGAAAGAATCACCTTATTGAAATTTTTTTTTAAAAAAAGAAATTCGATATTTTTATCGGTTTATAATTTTTTAAATCTCTTTACTGAATACGACACATCTCCTTCATTGATATTGTTACTGCCCATATTCTATCCCGTCTCATTCAGATATTTCATTTCTATTTTTATTATATGGTTCAAAGTTTGATTAGATATTGCATAAAATTTTCGTTCTTCTCATAATACTTGGGCGCTATATGTGTTTTTTCTTTTATTATTGGCTTTTTTCCACCATTCGAGTTTTTGAAAAATATAATATATAATAGGGCGGATAAAATTTCACATTAAATTATAAAAATACTATTGGAAAGTTTCCTATTATGATATTCTCAATGGTATATGAGATTACAAATACCGAGGTTCGTATATAGAGTTCTTATTGACACAAATATTATTCGTATACATATAAAAAGGCTTCTAAGCCTTCTCATATTTTTATTCATGAAAGCACAGATGTTAGCATCTTTTATTCTTAAGCAATGAAGTTTTCGAAGTTTTATGTGTTGAATTTTCGGCATGCATATTCATTAATTGCCTCTTTTACTCTTCTGTAATAAGAAAATATTTTATATTAGTTAAGAATATAAACAATAAAATGGGGTAGGTTACATGAGTACCAATAACATAGTAGAAAAATTAAATATATGAAACCTATATATTTAAAATGATTAAGATTCAAATTATTTATCTCAAGAGCATTAAAACATTATAAAACAGATGATCAACACTGCCCAGCTACAGGCGCTACAACAAACACTGTTAGGTCCCCGTAGTTAATAACACTTTCGGCATTCAAACATAATTTATTGTGGCACTGAAACGGTTGAATAGATAAACAATCACAAATGATATCAGTAAAATACATACTTACTATGATGGAAATATTTCTAGAAGCGGCGATTAATAAAAATCCTTGGTCACCTTTTAGACATATTCATGCTTATATCATTGCAAATAAAACTCAAAGAGTGTAATTTATTGCCTCAAATACGATTTTATATTATTTTAACGTCGTATAACTATAATTTAAATGTATACAAATGTGTTTATTAATGCAAAAATAAATGGCGTAAACATGGGAGATCTAATCCAATTTTTAATGAGAAAAAGGTTAATTATAAACAAAGTAATATTCATAAAATTATATTGTAAAATATTACAACTAAAATGAAAATGTTTAGAGTTGATGAACAGTGGCGATGAATGATTGATGTTAATACCCAAACTAGAATCTTTAATTTAAATGGTTAACGGTTCGAATCCTACTCACGCAAAGGTAACGACAAACACTGAACCCGCAATAATGTCGCCTAGCTGCAAGGGATACAGCAACACTGTTAAGCTGACCCATAGCTTTTGGTTCATAACATATGCTTCGTTTTGGCACTTGAAAAACTTTACTAGATACACAAACGCAAGTGCAAAATATCAAAGTCATATTGATATTATAAGATGCTTCCACGCAGCGTTGATCCGATTGGCGTGGTCAATACCATTAATTTTTTTTCGTGTTTAAATAAATTTTTATGCCACCGACAAACTTCGGCTGCTAAATGAAATAAATTTACCATTTATGCATTAGATTTTTATAAAAATTTGCGCTTCTGAATCAACCCCTAAACAATTATGTAAGTGCAACTAAATAAAAGTATGACCATTTACAATTTTTATAAGCGAAAATATATTCTTATAGGCGAAAATAATTGAAAAAAATTTAAAGTTTTGTTTATGAATATCATTTCATATTTTTTATTTATTTTAAACAGATTTCGTGTTAATTAACTTTATTTAGTGTTTATCGTTTTATTAAATTCCGAGTCTACATCTATTTGTATTGAGAATGTCTTTATCATTAGAAATATATGGTCAAATGATTAGATTATTATGAGTATCGAGAATTTTAATCCAATAAACTCGATAAACGTTTTCATGGTTGCAGGACCCGTTTGAAAATGGATCAAACTTTTTTTTATAAAGCTTCAAGTGAATAAAAATTGAAATCGATTTTGTTTCTATCTTTGTTATCCTATAAAAATACTAAAATGAATTTAAAAAAATTTAGGTCTAAATTATATTCCAAAATATTATAGGATATAGTTGGTTGTTAAATTAGAAAAAGTTTGCAGGATATTATATTCGGAATAAACTCAGCAGTAAAGGAAGAGTTGAATAATTTTAATTTCAACAGAACTATGTAAAAAAAAGTATTGATCTTACATATTAAAGTAAATCCCATACTAAATTTGAATGCATAAAGAGACCATTAAAATATTTAGGCACTGTAGAACATAATATTTATTTTTATTAAGTTCTAAAAAATCAATTTATTGACGCTAGATACAATTTCTTTATTTATCATATATTTTTACATCGGTATAGTAAACTGGCCAACATTTTTTATTCTGAAACAATGAAAACCATAGTATATAATTCATATATCTTTGACTTTACCCATGTAAGCATTTTAGTATTGTTTCAAAGGTACATAATAATTGTATTATTCATAATTTCGATGATATCTAGGCCTTAAATGTTGCTGCTAATAGATAATTTATATGCTTGAATGCCTTTACCATAAAAGATCAGAAAATTTAAATCGTCAATCAGGATAAGAGCGTACATGGCGAATCCGCAGCTTATTTTACATGATATTTATCAATTTATTTCTATAAATACTTGGGTTAGATGCTA
This sequence comes from Rhyacophila brunnea, assembly GCF_057557595.1. Taxonomy (NCBI): domain Eukaryota; kingdom Metazoa; phylum Arthropoda; class Insecta; order Trichoptera; family Rhyacophilidae; genus Rhyacophila; species Rhyacophila brunnea. The sequence continues at coordinate 1,106,923 of NW_028233352.1, forward strand.
TAATAAATATGTTTAAAGATTAATTTTTATGGTTTGAATTAAATAAAGCGATAATAGCATAATATTATAATTTAAAAACATCAAATACACGATTAAATTTTTATACATATAAACAGGGGATGTTAATTTATACTTATTAATTAACAAACAAGAAAAAATAGCTTAAAAACAAATTTACACACTATACAATTCTATTCAAATAATTTGGAATAAAGTAGGAGAAATTTATGTAACGAAAATAATGGTATAAAACTAAATTTGATGCTGAAACGTAAATCAAGAAAATATTTTGGTACATTATTTCAAGAAATAGCTATAATCACAAATTTATATACATTATTAAAATAAAATGAATATAGCATCATATAATTACAATTCATATTATACAGTAAAATTTAAATAGGCTGTTAGCAGATGTATCAAAGAAATTAATTAAATAATTTTCAAGATGGATGAAATATTTGTGTATAAAAATATAATTTAAAATTAAACAGCTTTATTTTGCTTAATTAGAAAAAATCTTAACTTTGTATGGAAGATATTTTATTCTCTTTAATAATTGAAGGAAAATTTTGATGAAAATATAAATTTTTGCATCAGTAGACAATTTTAATTACACATTGTTGCCTTTTTTAGTGCATATAAAATGTAAATATTGGAACAATATGTGATATTTCACCATTTTATTCTTCGTGTCTATATCTTATTTTAATTAATAAGAAAAAATTGAATTTTTAATTGTTTATCTACTGCATATTTCTTCTTTTTAGTAAGTTGCTTATAACCATTAGGAACTCTTGCTTATCAGATTCACCCCGCGTGCGATCCTTCACATTTCCTGTTACCAGTTTGATCTCAGTGGATTAGGCCTTTTTATCAGGCGGTAGGTGATATATAGAAAGATGCGATTCCATCTACTTTCTGTCGCTGGTTAATTATTCTACCACCACCCTGCAATTATCCATATCCTTGCTGAATGGATCAGGCCACATTCAATGTTCTGGCACGTTTTTGGCGTCTTACACAGCAACCACCTGTTAAATTATCAATTTTTTATTGTTTAAATTTCCAGTTTCGACAGACCACCCCTCGTGGTATTTCATGTTTTGAGTAAATTCATAACATCTTATTATTACATATAATAGTGTCCAAGAATAACTCTATGAAAAAATATAAATTTTTAAAAAATTAAAGATGAATGCAGATATTTTTACATTATGCAGCTATTTTATTTTATCTATCGGATATTATGAATTTATACTGGCATTCAGTCACAATATTTAATATTATATTTTAATTTTTTAATATTATACACAGCAGGGGTGGTATGGTTGAGTGGTTTACAAGTCGGAACACAGTGAGGGGTCGCGGGTTTCACTTCCACCCACCCCACTAATTTCCAAAACGAATTTACAGTAAAGAAAATTACGCAAGTGGCAGCCAGTGATCAATAAAAGATAAACCATAAAGCATTGACAAGCAATGAGAAATAGGAGATTGCTGTGTAAGCCGTTGAACTGTGCCTCCAGTATGGAAAAGATCCCACACCATAAAGCAAGGATATAGGTAAGTTTAGAGTGTGGTTGTATACCTTAGCGATGAACAGTAGACAGAATCGCATTCCCTTCACATAATGACTGCCGCCTATGAGAAAGGGCCCAATCCACGGTGATTACGGGTGACAAGAAGTGCTAGGGGAGTCCCACAGAGAGACGCAACAGTTAAGCAATAGTTCCTATTGATATAAAGCGAACTTCCTAAAAGTAATAGAAGTAAAACATAAATAATTAAGTAAATTCAACTGGAATCTTTTTTATTTTACACAGCATAATTTTTTTTAAAACTATAATTTAAAATTATAGATTTTTCAATAATTTCATTAAGAACTGGTCTAAATTCTGTATATTTGAACTCCATCTATTTATTAAAACCGACTGAATATTAAAAAAGGGAATCATCAACACTCGAAAGATAAAAATAATGATAAAATAGATTGCCAATCATATTTTTATGGCAGATAAATTTTGTATAATAATATGTCTGCATATACATGTTCCAGCTGGATTCTGATCGGTTTCTGAACACAAAAAATAAATTTAAAATGAATTTAATTTAATTAGAATTGACAAGATCTACAGAAATTAATATCAAACTAAGATACAGATAAAAGTTTTAGAAATATCATTATACTTTTTAGAAGCACGAATTAAAATAATTTTCGATATTTTTGTATCATTAATTCTAGAAAAATAATATGTATTCCAATTCATATGTGATAATTTAATCCTATTTATATATATTTGGAATTTTTATACTTTAAGCATCACAAAATGTGGATAAACATAAGTTATTAAAAATAATTTTTATACATATATTTTTTAAGGCAATTTAAACTGTAAACTGAATGAAAGTTACAACGATCGGGGCATAATCTTGCCATAAAAAAAAGTATAGAGAGAGGGGCATTAAAATGTACAATATATATTTTTTACTTTTCTATATTATCAAATGAACGCTGAAAAAGAATTGCCTTTGCAAAGCCAGATAACTAAATATAAACCTGGGTAGTTTCAGCATACCATATTTTAGATTACTTGTCTTTAGCCCAGCCATAAAAAAAAATATTTTATTCTTTTTATTTGTGAATATTTTATTTCATGGCCTTGCCCTTTTTTTATAAATATAAACCTTTAAAAAACACAATATAAACAAGTATATTTATCTGGAATAAAACCTTAATTTGCTCATAAAATTTTTGTCTAGTTTTATTTATCAAATTGCAATGAAACATGAACATCGATCACACAGCGACTTCAACTCGACTACAAATAATTTATTAAGATTTATTCTGTTATTTATTTTTTGCGCCTTATATTCCATATTTAAAAAAACGATTTCATATTTAAGACAAACAATAAAAAAATAAAATCTTTGATGATTAACACAAGAATTTCGATTTTAAAGGTTAGAATAAATGCAAAAAATATATCATATGTAATAAACAAAATATAAATATGTGTAATTCACGAAACTCAAGTTTCTAATTTAGATTTTGCGTTTTTAATTATAATAAATAAACACAAAATTAGTCATTATATATTTTATTTGCGCATCAATTTGTAAATTTTTAAATAAAACAATTAATTGATTCATAATAGTTGAAGAGCAGGATTACACACTTTATGAAAATTATTTTCACCATAGTTTTTTAAGATGGTATGGTATATTAACTCAATATCATAAAAGACATCAATATATACTAGATGTTTAAAACTAAATTAAGGCATTCATTCATACTATATAATTGTGGTAAAACTTGAACTCATAATGATAAGAGAAGAGGTTTAGAGTAAAATATAAGTATATGGGATATTTTTTCTCATAGGTTAAGTTTCTTTTTATCAATTACATTTACTGAGACGTATTCAGCCCATTGGGAACATTGCACAACTTTTTGATACATATTTTGACACCTTCCCCTGATCTATCTTCATCAACTGCACTTCTTCTCTCAAATGAGATGAGTTCAAGTGTCTTGCAGAAAAGGGATATAAAAAAATTATAAATAGGATGTGTTCACTAAAAATCAATCAGGTTATTCTTGAAGATAGAATATGAAATTCCAATATCCAAAATAACCATACATAAAACGTATAGAAATGATTTCGAAAACAAAATAATTACCTTAAAAATGGTTCATAGCATCTTCGATAAATATATCAATCACGCACAATAATTCATTTCTTTTAAATATACAAAACTTTTTTTTCCAAACCTAAATAGATAATTTTCATATTTTTATTATTATTTCCTTTAAATATAAAAAATTCATTTTTTAAATTCTATAGTCGTATTTTTATTAATTTGCTCCAGAATTTTGGAGACGAGGTAATAACTACTTTTTTTTATTTATTTATGAATTACTTTGATTATTAGGTATTTAATCTCATTCAAGCAAAACACCAGAATGTTCTTTAGAACAGATTTAGCTAACTGCCTTTTACCTCATCATTTCTATAATGTTCATCGCACTTTCTGCTTTCCGGAATTATTAGTTTGTTTGATGATAAGAATATATGCAAATAGAATCTTTCCAGACATGACATAATAATTCTAATTTGGGACACCAAAGATTAATTTTTTAATAGATAATTTATTTTACATATCGAAAAAACACATCAGTATAAAAATGATTTGTTAAAATCGGCCAATTGTACTGTGTATTTTTTTCAGATAAGTCAGCATGAATTTGTAATCTTCTAAGAAAATACACGGTATAAACCAATCCTAATTTGGAATTGGGTTTATCAATGAACCTTTTGATTTACAGTTTAATTGTTTCGAGGAATATACCTTTGAAATACAAAGCTTTGAACATGTTCCATTGCTGTGCTCAATATATTAGATCGAAAAACAAAGGATTATTTGATAGATATTTTATACAGATTTTAAATTTAATTATAATTTCTATTTTGCATATTTAATACCGCCTCTCAAGATATTACAATTTTTATCATTTACAATTCTATCCTTTTAAAAATGAGTCACTGGAGTCAACAAAAAAATAAAAAAGAAAGATCATATTCGCATCCAATATTCTTTTCAAATGAACCCAACAACACCAATTTTGTAAAAGAACAAATAATGGATGCGTTGTTTAAGAAGAAAAAAAAATTATCCATCTCAAATCTTGACATGGATACTCTTCCTGTTGAATTGAAGTTGCTCAACCCATATTTAACAACTCTGGATATTTCATTCAATAATTTAAATACATTACCATGTCCAATTTATTTTATGCTTAATCTTGAGGTCCTCGATATCAAATTTAACACAATAGCTTATCTTTCTCAAAAAATCAAAAACTTGACAAAGCTCAGAGTTTTGGATATGAAAAACAATAAATTAGCTTATTTTCCCGTCGAAATAAAAAAACTTGCAGCATTTGAGCTGGTCAATTTTAGTGGAAATTGTTTCTACGATCAAGAGACCATCGACGTTCATAATAAAAATGAAATTATAAATAAGCTGCCAAGTCTTGAAAATTTAGCTTTAAAACAAATACACAAGAATAATAAAGATGATAAGTGCGAGCGCTATTTTTGTAGTGTTTGTAATGGGTTTGGCTCAATGAGCACGATGTATAAAATGGACACCTTCTGGGGCGTAAAAGTTCCTTTCGAGTATAGGATTTGTAGTCAAAAATGTTATTTAAAAATAAAAGATGAATAAATTAAACATAAATTGTTATCATTCTTAATAAATAATATATTAATTTCCAAATATTATCAGCCAGGGGTTTGCATCAACATTTTAATCTTTGTGCTTTTGACTCAGTCTATTGAATTTTTAAATCTAAAGTAAAATACTAGATGTAAAACCAGTCGCTTAAAAATTTAGTATAAAAGACATTATTCTCTAAGTTCTATTTTACACATACTTTTATGGTATTTTGAAAGGCGAGCAAGATTGAAAACCCCTTTAAAATTTGATATAATTAATTATACATTTTTAATTGAAGAACTTCAGATGATTATAGAAATAAAATAAAATTATGCAGTATTTAGCAATTACAGTATATTTTTATAAATAAAAATAGGATTACATAAAAGAATCATTTAATTGTAAAATTTTCTATTATTCTATTTAAGCATCTATATCAAATAAATTCTTAGAAATAATTTTCGTCGAAAAATATATGATGATTTATTAAAAATCCCAGTAGGTAGATAAAGAGTAGATCTGTAGAACAACCGATAATTATAAAAAAAAGTAATATATAAAAAAAGAAAACAATAAAATTGTTTGTTAAGGGTCAGGTGATAACTCACAAGTAAATTTGAATTATAAATTCAAAAAAGAAAAAGGGTGAAAGCTGATCAGCAATAGTTTGTAGGTATACTGATTGTATATAAAAATAAGAATTTAAATAGCGATACAAGCAGATTTATACTATTAAAAACATTTTTAAATACCATTACATAATAAATAAAACCACCTTAAAATCTAAATATTCATTTCCATAAATAAACCATATTAAATCAATGAAGTTATAAAATATAATTGTTTCGCCATGTGTATTTCTAGAGATAGTCTAAAATTTGTTTCTTTCAGTATCTGCATTTTCAAAAATAAAAGACTCATAGGTCGTTATGGACTTTCAAAATTAGTAGAAAGAATGTTTAAATTATTATAATACATGAAATACGAAAATTTATCTACAGAGGAATATAACAGAACATATATAACGTGTTTTGACCTAGCACAAAACAATAAAATACAACTAAAACTTTATTAGTATGAAGAGTTATCGTCGACAAAAAATCCATAAAGAGTGTATTTTTCTTTAAAAAAAAGTAGATATAACATTAATAAATAAATAGAATCAATAACAATTTAAAAGAGTTTCGTGGTTTATAAAATTAATAGAATATATCATCATCTAAAATTATTTAGAGATCAAAATCAAGCAAATCATTTTTACACTTAATTTGATGCAAGCTTTCAAAGCATGATTTGCAAAAGCGAATCACCTGTAATGTATTAAAATTCAAAAAATCAATCTCTAATGCTTTTTAGTCTATAATTAAAGTATACAGTGGGAAAAATTTATCAGGTAAATGTCTTATAATACACACGATACCATCACAATAATATAAAATCCACTTTAGACTTGGTTGACAAAAAGTTCATAAGATGTTAACACAATACCCAGAGTATTCTTCGGTTTTATTAATTTATATTTAATATTAGAACAAAATATATTTCAATAATATTATTTTCACCAAAAAATGAATGTCATGAAATTTAAATGTTAATCATTATAATTGACCGAAATGATCAATAGTATTACGTGGTTTATACGCACTTCCACGCAATTTATTCTTTGATCAGTTTATGCATGTCAAAATTCAATTTAAGTATTTATTGAATTTAATTGTGTTGATGTCTTCACACCAAAAGGTAAAAATATTAGCTTCGATTAAAATTATATTATTTAAGCCTTATTTTTTATGTTTTAATACGTTTTTTTTATGTTATTGATACAAAATATACTTATAATTTTCAAAACTTCTTAATGTTCTCATTAAAATTTATATTTTCTATAGTAATTATTTACAGGAAACGCATTAAAGAAAACAATATATCATATTTTCTTGATTCTATCAATATCTTCCCTTAGGGTTTTTTTTGCGATAGAAGCACACTTATATTAAAGGTATTAGATTCTTGCTATATTTCAGGAAAAACACATAAAGTTATTATATCGAAGTTCATCTAGTTTAATTATACCTATGACGCCAGTCAATTCCAAATTTAGCATTTTTGTAAATACACATCAACCACATTTATAAATAACGATAGTTTTGGCTATTATCCAAATCAAATTTCATATAATTATTAAAAACCAAATAAAATATGTTATAATATAATGTTGATTATAAATATATTGTATTTTTAAAAGATGTCAAACCTAATACATATTTGCATCAAAGCATATCTAGAAAACTAATATTATCCAAGCTTTATTTAAATGTTATTAGCCTAGATATGTTCAATTTAATATCATATTTCGGGTGTATTAATATCCCCGAAAATTTTAAAATATGCTACATATAATGAAGGATTCCATTTAAAACTTGTGTATATCAATTGTCATATATTACTTCTAAATATAAAAAATCCCAATTTATTCAAAATTCCTTGTTTTACAAGATAGTGAGACAATTTTTCAACAATAAAAATGTTCAGATATATCCCGATGAAGGATCTATCTATTCTATAAATCCTAAAAACCGCTTTTATATGTAAATCCTTTTTATATATTATAAAAAACTGAAAGTAAGTATCTCAGAAAAACACTATTTGAAAACAATATAAGATCAGCAACACAGATAACCAATCAACTCGAAGATAATTTGTATCCATGCAATGTTTAAAATATTTATTATCAAGATAATAAGTTTTCAATTTCATAATAGCTGAATTTTCAAGTGATATATTTACCAAATACAATATGTATGCAAAAATTATATTTTAAATATATTTCTTATAATCCATAAATTTATTTCAAAGTTTGCTTGTGTATTTTTAATTTTTTAGACAGAAATTACAAATAAAGCTTTCAAGTTTAATGGAAGTTTCAAATATATTCCGAAAAAACATTTTAGATATGCTGTTATATATTTCTTTACCTAAATTAGGAAAAGATAAAGTGTTGCATTCCAGACTTATTTTACAATTAATAAAACACGTAAGCGATCTAGATCATAATTTTTTAATTGCATAAATAATGTTTTTATCGGAGCAAAACTTACGATTTCGACATAAAAAACATTTTAATTTTTTCTATTCACATCATATGACAAAAAAACCTAAAGATGGCACGCTAAATCCAATATTGATGATTCGTTCAAATTCGATCGAATTTACGCTATTTTTAATTTATTCATTTGCATATATATTTATTTATGAGGAAGTTCGCTTATGACAATTAGGAACTTTGTTTATATGATGCACCCCGCGTGTGGTTTTTCACAGTTTCTGTTACCATTTGATCTCCGGGGATTAGGCCCATTTTACTAGGCGGTAGTCGATATGGAGTGGGGTAGGATTCTATCGACTTTCCGTCACGAGTTTTACATGATACCACCACTCTATACTTACAATATCCTTTCTGAAAATGGCAGCCTTCGTTCAATGTTCAGAATCGATTTTCAGCGTCAAACACAGCAACCTTCTAATTTATTCAGAGCGTATCAGTCTTGTTATGGTTTTACTATTTAGTTTCGGCAGACAGCCCCAATGCGGGTATTTCTCTTTTGAAAAAATTATATGAGTCCGGAGTGCGTTGCATTTCTGAAATAAATCCACTAGCAGAGCGTTTCTCAACCAACTGCGCTAGCGCACCATATATATGACTTTTAAAATTAAATTTCATTGCAACTATATAATTAGACAATATTTCACCAAAATTCATTAGCGGATAAATATTATAGCAATAAAATATATCAGGGAATTATTAAGAAACCGAAGGTAGTCCGTAGTTTCATTCTTTTACGAAGTGAATACTTTAACCAGCGTTTAATAGGTGATTTGCAAATATAAATATGCAGAAATCAGACATTTTAATCACAAGAATGAATGTCTATATGTCGCAATGCTACTGATTGTATTGGAAAGAGTCTAAATGTCACCGACAAATGGTCTTTTGATATGAAATACAAAAATATTATTACAATTAGAGCAAAAAATAAAATATAAAAATTTTCATGTTTTAAATAATATTTATACCAAAGGGGTTTTCTATGGAACTTCAAAATAAGGAAAATGTAATAAAATCTGGAAAGAAATATTACATGATAAAGACAAGATATATAAAATATTAAAAATAAAAAGAAATTGATGATAGATTAATTAAAAAGGATAAATTAAACAAAAGTAAGTCACAATTTATTATTTAATATCCATATTAAGTAATTAAGGCATGTTTAAAGGATGTATGACCGCAAATTTGGCTTTATAAACGAACAATAAGTCTTTTAAATTACAATGCAGTGTATTTGAAAAAAAATTGATACGTCGAAGTTAAATTATATACTTTTTGGGGTAGTTTAAGGTTGAATATTTTTTATTTCTGAGTTAAGTTTATTTTTATCAATTCCATCTATTGAGAAGTAGTCAGCCCATTAGGAATTATACACACCTCTTTGATACATATTTTGGCACCTTCCCCTGATCTATCTTCATCAACTGCTCTTCTTCTCTCAAATGAGATGAATTCAAATGTCTTGCGATAAGGTGGAATATATTAAGATTGAAATATAAAAAATAGATAAAATAGACAACCGATAAATTATAAGATTTGAATCTAATTTTTTTAGTAAAACTCGTTAAATTTATATTGATTGGTTTAAATGTTAATTATACATGGCAAAAGATGAATGATTCCCTGATCACAATAATTATATTTTATAAAAAACATGTTTTTTTTCATTATATGATGAAATATAGAGGCTACACAAAAAAATTGCTAAAACACAAAATTATAGGGTAAAATCGTTGTTTCTATACATTTTTTTTTTGGAAAACCGCATATTAGAGAAAAAAACCAGATAAAATTTAAATTTTTAGAATTGCAGTTTCTAACCCAATTAAATATTAAAATTATATTTACAAGTCTACTTTTTGTTTATATTCAGATTAATTAGTGCATCATAAATAATTCCAAAAAATAATAGTTCTTAATTTAAGAATATCTTCGATTATTTATTTTTTATTAAGTTGTAGTTTCTCTTTAAAAAGGTTTTAAAAGTTATTACATCCATCAAAAATTTATATTGTACTTTTTATATTTTAAGTTGTATCTTATTTCTTTACACATAATTCATCAAATATTTCTTTCTACAAAACATTGTAGTTTGGATAAATATGTATTTACCATCTATATAAAATTTTAATTTAAATTAAAGTATTAATGCGATCCTCAAGTATTAATTCTTAGGTAAAATGGACATTTATGTCAACTCTTAAACTTATAATTTCATTGTGTGCTCAAATTTTATCATGCTCCGCACACACTTAATTACGGATCATTTGATTCATATTATGACGTAAATATCTGAATGAAATCACACGTGTTATGACTACTTACAGAATTTTTGGATAGTATTTGTGTGAAAACATCAGCAAAATGTATTTATAAAACACGGGCATATTTAAAATTATTTAAATTGGATATTTTTAAAAAATATTTGTTTACCTAAACTATCTTTTATGTTAATATATCTATAGTATTTTTCCGGATCAAGACCATGATAATGAAGAATATATTTACCAGTTACTACATAACCAACCACAAATAGTACATTAAAAGAACTTAAGTATTTAAGTATAAAATGCTTTAAAATTATACCAAAAATATAAAAAAATATTCAGGGCATTTATTTGAGAATTTAAATCGGGTCACAGTTACGGGATATCATCTTTATCATGCTAAGAATGCTTTTTATTGCTTACACTTGCATTAAAGGATTGACTAAAGTCATTTAACCACCTAAATTGAGTGGATTTTAAAGCAGAAAGCTTTCTTTTGACTTTTTCAGTCTAATAGGGGGTTTCTGTATTCCTGAATTCAAGTGGAAACAATTACCAGTTCGGTAATGTATCAAAGCCTTTTCATATGTTTTAACGAACCCTCACGCATTTTAATAAAAGATTTTGGGTCGAATATTTACGCATTCAAATACCATAAAAATCCATGAGTGTTAAATAAAACATATTAAAGAAACAAAGTTTTAGTTTGAGTTTATTTTTAAATCTAAATTTTTGTCTTTTAAAAAGTAAATGATTAAATTTCATTATACTTTTTTTTTTACAGATAAACACAAAAAGTGAACGAATCGAGTTAGTTAATAATATGGTTAATTAGATATATATGACCGCTTTAGTTTTAATATGAATAGGTAAACACCTTCTTAAAATAATGAATCTTTTTTTTCTAGTATTTATCTTTACACCAAAAACAAAAGCGATCTTTTATAGATAAATCCAATAATTTATCATAAATATAATATTGAAGCGTTTCACGGCGATTTAAAATCTATTATAATGTTTATTGGTTTTTACATTACAACTTTTTTTTATTAAATCATAACAGCTTTAAAAATTCACCATAGTTTTATGATAAAATATTTAAATTTCCTGAGAAAGAGATCCTTTTTGTCTAAAGTATGTGAGAGAAAAAATTTAACCTAGATAATGAAATTTGTACTTTATACCTAGAGATATAGTAATTAGATAATCTCTAAAGATACCGCAATATAAATAACAAATATTGACGCGGCAAAATGATCAATGGATTTCGTATTTTAAAATGTGGATAATATTCATTTCTTTAAAAAAAACAAAAATACATACCTTTTTTATGTAATGAAAAATAGCCAACTAAATTTTGATAATAACTTTTTCTAAAAACATTTTATAAATAGGTCCAAATAGATATTCTAAAAGCTTTTCTTGGCAATAAAATATATTTATCTATTATACAGAAAAAAGCATATACATACCCATAGAGTATAGTCTTAGGGACTTTGTTAAAGTAAATGTAGAAAGAATTACATCGGATTCAAAGATAACTACGAGCCATATCTAAAATACGTTTAATAATTTATACATTAAAAACATAATATCGAAATCTAAAAATCGAGAAAATATTTACAGAATAAATATATATAAAATCATTGTTTCCAAAGCTGTCTAAAAACTAGTTTTTAAGATTATATATATGAATTACAAAATTCCGATGTAATAAATGTGGCTGTACATATGTTTTCTGCGTATACAGCTAAGAAATTATTCATACTTATTCGATTGTGAGCATATAACTAAAATTCATCCATCAATTAATTTTTCTTTTTGGATGTATAATTGTAAAGTTGATTAGTCGAATTTTATTTATATGTTTTATAAAGATTTTACAACGATTTAAATCCCGAGAATTCGGTTGAAATGAATTAGCATTAGCTTATTTTTTAGTAAAGAGAAAACCTTTGATAAAAGTCATCAAAAACAATTAAAAAGGGTTATTAATATTTATTAAAATAATTTATTTTGATTTTAGCTACAAATTTACATAATAATAGTAAATATGGAAATCAAAAGAATATCACCCATGGTAAAATGACCTTAATTTCATGCAAAAAAAACTTGCGCATCAATTAAAAATGCATGTTGGTAATTTCTTTACTTTCGTGATGATTTAAGTCATATGAAATATCTTGGAAGATTTTTATGGGAAGACACTTACCAAGTTAAAATTTTGTATAAATTGTATAAATGTTATTAAAACATACATACAAGAGCCGATAGAGCATTTTCTCGTATATAAAATGAAATAAACAAAAATTGAGGTGAAAATTTAATGAAATTCAGGATAGATTAACTTTAAAATGGAAACAATCTATACTAAAAGGTTTTAAAAAGATTCAGATATGAGATTTGGCATGCCAAATCTTCGAGGAATCGGATATAGAAGTTATAACCAAAGAGAAAAAACATGAGGAAAAATACTATATTAATAAGGTTTTTATAAAAATTATAAATTAATTGATTTTTTCATATGGATTTTATCATTTTAACTATTTTTTAAACTGACAAGATAGAAAATCGTGCATTCATTTTTTATGCCTTTTACAAAAAAAAATGTAGATGAAATGTTCTTGATTATCACATTAATCCGTTTTTAAGACTTTTACTATATTGATTTTGATATAATCCAAATGTCCAGATGCTACAAATATATGAAATTGACACAATTTTAAAAAATAAAACATAAAAAAGACCATATACGACAAATATTAACACAATAAATGTGTCGATAATAATTATATTGCTCGAATAAAAATAAATAAAGTATATTTGTAAAAATCTCTATTAGGCACAAAATATTATCATTAAATACATATTATCATAACATTATTAAGGAATTAAGAAAGCCGAAATTATTAAGAATATAGGCACAAACAATAGGATTGAGAAAGAGACTTCTACTTATTAGTCTTGAGAGAATAAGATTTCAAATATGATGAGTTGAAAAGTAATTTTAGCCAAATATTTTATGCAGAACGAACGAATTCCCCTTAAAAATTTGTTACATACTAAAAATCGAATTAACCCCAAAAAAATTATCCTTAAATATTTTGGTTTAAGGTTTACATTTTTGTATGTAACATTTTTAGCAAAAATAATGATAGTTTGATTTGAAATCGACAAATGAATTCAAATAGTTTATGATAGTCACGCTAGGAAGGTATGCAAGCAAAAAGTAATGGATGTTTAAATGATATTTTGCAGCAAATTCTGGATATTTATAGGCGAAATTGCAATGTGATTCGAATGAATCTTTCGAAAGTTGATTAAATATTTAAAAATCTTTAAGGTTATATAATTTTCAAGTTTAACTTATATTTTAAATGATATTTATTGCGTATTTGTAGGGCTAAATCTATGGTTATAACTTAAGTTTTTGTTCTAGAGCACAACTTGTTTGATTTCCCATGCTCACAGCGTATTTATACTCTCAGCAATCTTTTCCTATCCAAACTCTTCTTCAATACCTCTACACATTTCATGAACTATTAATTCAATGGGTTTCACAATCCCAAGTTTTTATATATGTCTAGATCAGGTTCGTAACTTTAAATGATACAAATGAATATTTAAAAGTTCTTTTAAGTTATTAAAATTTTGATTTATACAGAAAAATAATCATCTTTTACTTGTGGCAAATTTTGGTATTATAATTTTAGATTTTCTCTTCAGGCATAGCGTTATAATTTTCTCAAAGGCACATCATATTTATACTCTTGACTAAATACTTTTCTTTTACATCTTCTTCAATACCTATTCGCTTCTAAGACCTAATAGTTCAAGATTTACCCTCAATCCTATCGTTTGAATATATGCCACAATTTGGTTTGTGACTTCGAATTCGTTCTGGTACTTTTTATGATATTGTGTTTCCACAGCCACCCCATGTTTTTAGAGGAATTATAGTTTATTCAAAGTACATAATTTTAATATATTTAATTGAATATATTGACAAGTTTTAAGAAAAATTGCGAAATGTTATCTAATTAATAATTATTGACAGGCATTTTTTTTATGAATTATTTATTAAGAATGTAATTTATTACGCCTACAAAGTGAAGTAGCAAGAAATTATTAAGTTAAATTTATAAATAATTCAAATAAGTATTCAAAAATTAAAGTAAAATAAGATAGAGCGATATTTTAATAAATTAAATTCCCCAATTAAAAATTCATTGAATAGAAATCCTTGCCAGCAGGAATATCAAAAGGTGTAGACATATATCTTTTCATGAATTGAATTTTAGAGATTTCTTCATCAAGATTTCCGCAAATCGCACCCATTTCATTGGTCATATTTTCAATTTTCTCATCACCAGTATCTTCGGGAGTACTTTTAAAAACTTTAGATTCATCAATATCAATTTTATCATTAGACTTTATAATTTTGGAT
Organism: Rhyacophila brunnea; assembly: GCF_057557595.1. NCBI lineage: Eukaryota > Metazoa > Arthropoda > Insecta > Trichoptera > Rhyacophilidae > Rhyacophila > Rhyacophila brunnea. Next base: position 1,121,966 of record NW_028233352.1, read on the forward strand.
GTGCCAAGTAAAAATCTTTCATCAATAATGAAAAATGGAACATTATTCACTGATTCTGGACCGCAACACATTGCATAATGTTCACCACACTTTTTTAGAAAAACCACACGTGTAGAAACAAACCTTCCTTCAAGAGGAACTACAACTTGTCCTTGTTTAAAAACTGGACCAGGTGCTCTTTCTACCTTCTTGCTTGCACTCATTATTTTTTGTGCATGTGGTGGAATATCAAATGCAGGGTAGCGATTGTTCTTGTTGTCGGTTTTGTTAATTTTTAAATCCTTTATCATTTTGGGGTATGAAAAATATAAATTGAAAAGAAAGGAGTAAATTTAAAATAATTATTATGGGCAGAAGAAAATTATAAGAATTTTTAATGGAAATAATTGTGAATCCTAATGTAAGAAATTTACATTAAATAAATATATATGCTTTTATTCACAGGATTTAACACAGTCAAAAGGTAATTTAAACATCTAAAATACTTCAACTCTTGCAAAATATAGTTGTATATTTCTTTTATTAAGGCTAATTAATCGATAAATTTTTGGTATTATTATGAAATTTAAAAATTAAAGACAATAACAGAGCTAGGAACAAAGAAATTTCAATTCGAAAACATAAATTTTTTGTTTTGACATCATAATTTTAGGTGTGCATAAAATTTTTTTATATTATTTCCCGATTTTTAAAATTTATATCTATCCTTGAGGCAGTGAGTTTTGTGAAGAACAATGTCATTTGCCATAATTTAAAACATAACTTACTAATTACAAACAGATAATATCTTTTAAAATGAGAAATATAATTTTTTGCATTACAATAAAGATTAAATGTGTTTTACTGTGTATAAATAATTCACAAGCCTTTTTGGGAATTCATATCCATACTTTATTATTAAGATATATCAAAGATTAATGATATCTTTTAAAATATAATATTAAATTTTTTTGCATTACAATAAAGATTAAATGTGTTTTACTGTGTATAAATAATTCACAAGCCTTTTTGGGAATTCATATCCATACTTTATTATTAAGATATATCAAAGATTAATGATATCTTTTAAAATATAATATTAAATTTTTTTGCATTACAATAAAGATTAAATGTGTTTTACTGTGTATAAATAATTCACAAGCCTTTTTGGGAATTTATACCCATACTTTATTATTAAGATATATCAAAGATTAAGTCAATCTGTCCAACAGACATATGGGTATTATTATACTCATTGGGTTTTGAAGCGAATATTTGAAAATTTATAAGTTTTTTTTACTGTTTAGTCGATTTTGGCAACTTAGATTTGTCGGAGCAAAGTTATAGTTCGATTAATGGTGTTGATTTTCCCAATATATTATTTGAGATTCTCATCTTCACAATTTTTATATCAAAAATTTTAAGTATTTTCAGAATCTTGTTGTTTGTGCGTACGCTTCTGCCTTAGTGGATATCAAAACGCCTCAAAACGAATTTCTGGTATTCAGTGATATAACTATCTGATGTCATGACGTATGATAACATTAATTTTTCAAGTTTGTAAATTAAGGTGATTTCATTTTCTTAGCTACTCATTTTCAACACTGTTCATGTTATCAATGCTCAATATTCAAAATGAAAACAAATTTTTGCTAATTATTTTAGGCGTTCATATGTATTTATATTTTCATGTTTTTTTGGTTTATATCAGAAATATATCGAATATTATCAGAATTATATAATTTTAAAAGCATAGTTGGAATGATAAAAATTATTATAAATAATAATTTTTTTATCATTTCACGAAAAAAGGAAAGGTATCGAAGAGAATGAAAGAGAAGAGGATATATAAGAGCATAAATATGATGTTTATACGGTAAATCAATCAAATAAGCTTGAAGAAAAAATAACAAATTAAAATATCAAAATTAACCGATGAATTAAAATAAAATTCTTTTTCGTGTAGCTAAAGCAATATATTGCTGCAATTTTAGCAAATGTATGAGCATATTAAATTATTATATTATATACTAAAGCCTTTTAATTTTTTTGCTGAAACTATAAATACATCCAATAAATATTTTCATGCGATGTTCTAGCACAATAATAGCCTCATTGATAAGTTTTATTTTCCTTTTTCCACAAAAATTAAATAAATATAAAGCTAAACATTTTATGGGGTAAATAAAATATATATCGGCAACTATTTATACACTAGAAACATATTTAAACCATCAATTTTTTGATATATAAACAATAAACAATGTTAAATGCACATAGATAATCATTAAATCTGCCATTATTTGCGTTTTTATCGAAAGTGTTTTGTAATCAATATTTAACACATCAATAACCTATAGTTTTATAAAATAACATTAAGCTATATATTTAATAATCAATATTCAATTGTTCTTATTTAAATACCGTTCACATATCATAATTCGCGGAGACCGAATGTATTTTTTTATTTATTGATATGAAGATTCCCGGTAAAACCAAACCAAGTTGACCATCATGTTGGTTATTTTTTTAATCTAGCCACTCAATCCAAAATTAATTCCAATCGAATAACAATTTATGCTTCAAAATATTCTGTCAATATCAGTTTGATAAACTTTTTACAAATGTATTTCTTATTTTTTGTGCTGGTCACTTTTTGCATTATTATGCGAAAATTACTTTTGAGGCAGAAATATTTTATGAATGCATTTTATAGGTTCAAGTCTAGTTTTCTCCCTTTCGACTGCTAATTTTTCGAAATGGTTTCCTAAAACAGATGTTATAGAAAAGAATAGGTAGAAACTACGAAAAACATGAATTATCCAAAATATTTTATTAACTGTAACAGCCTAATTTTTTCGGTGAATATCGAACTGCGATCTCTTATGAAAAAAATTCTTAGCAGGTGGAAGAGTTTTAAAAATATGATTCGTATTTGTACAGTCAATGGATTAAATCTAGCTTAATTAAATATTAGAGAACTTTTTTATATATTGAGTTGGATATAAATTAAGGAATAACACATAGATGAATTAAATGAATTTTTACTTCGGAAAACAAGGTTGATATAATAGACAAAGGTCTAAGTATAAAAGAGTCAATTTTAAGGAAATCAAATATATATATATTTCAACATAATATTCGAAACATTTGAAAACCTATAATTAACATAAATGTATAAGGCTTAATGTTATTCTTATAACGGTTTTAAAAATGAAAAATCTTCTTTATCATTAAAACCATTGATCGAATAAGACTAATAATTAAAAAAATATGTGACTTTTATCAAGTTGCGAAATTTGATTGAAATATGTGATTCGGTGTATTTATATTCATTTATATAAGAGTTGATAATATTACCAAGTGTATAAAATACTAACTTGAGTTCAAACTAATGACATCATGGCGAAAAATGGTTCATTAAAATAATAAAAAATAAAATCTATCGGAAATAGAATAAAATCGATAGAATCGAGGCTTATAGAAGCTCTCCAAAATATGCATTTAAACGCTATTAAATATTCAGATGTAAATCTATTTCCCCTAAAGTTCTGATCCCATATTTTTTTAGTACTGAGTTATACGTGAAGGATATAACAAGGGCCTAAATATATATATTGGCCACAAAGTGGTCGTGAAAGCCACCGCATACCTATATTTAAATAGAACAAAATTCTTCACCCAGTTTCAAAATTTGGAGTCATTTTTTCACCAAGCAATTTTTTTTGAAACTCTTTTTATTATATTTAACCTTAAATAAACATTTTCAGATCAAAATTGTATTAAAATATTGAAAATTCAAAATAATTACATATAAGAATACAATACATATATTTGATGCATTTTTATGCAAATCTTAGATTAAAACAATCAAAAAGTATTCATTTAATAGTTTTTTGTGGCTTTATCAAGCAATTAAAGCGTTATTTACATATAAAAGCTTACTTTAAACCTTACATTTTTTTTTTATGCTTTAAATTATTTTTATTCTCGATATTAAGATATCATAACAAGGAAAATTTATATTATAATTATTTCAGTAATTTTTTTTACTAATAAACGAAAAAACTTAGTCGCATATTCCCATAAAAAGATCCTTATAATATTAGATGAACTCTACCATATATATGATATTTATCGCCATTTTATCCAAATCATAAAGATACTATATTAAAGAAGTTGTTTATCTAAATATATATAAAAAAAAGGCATAGCTTTAATTTTCTCTCTAGAATCTATGAATATGAACTAAAAAATGTGTCCACTTAAGTCACTATGCAAAATTGATTAAAGATTACAAAAATTCATATATATAAATCTTTAAATTTGATTTTCTTTATCATTATTTATGTTACGTCGTGTACCAAACTTCGTGAAGTTTTATTTTGTGTTTAGAATGGAGATACCAACAAAAAATTAAATTACAAGCTATTTCTAGGACTAAAATTTAGTATAAAAAAATAGAACCACAGAACAGCGATATAAAACATTTGATTCACCATTTATAATAATATTTACGGTTAAATAGGCTTGAATGATTCTTCTTATATTTCTAACAAAATAAAAGATCGAAAATTCACATTAAACTTTATGATCAGATAAAAAAATTCCATTCTTTGGTCTTATGTTTTTTCATTTTATTAGCCTGTAAGGAAACTATATTTAATGATGAATAAAGCACTAAAAGACACCATAATAGATATATTTTTTTACAAATTCATCCGATTCCATTTTTTATTATAGTCAACAAATTTTTTGTGAATGATATCTTATCATTAAATTCCAAAAATTAGTTCGTTTGCAATATGAATTGGTATTGTCAATATTAAAGGCGTGGCGGTACAACAATTTTTTATATCATAAAAATTTTTAAATATAAAAATCTTTACTGCCTTTATTATTCCTATATTTGTCTATAGATATTATAAGGGATATTATTTCGTATGAATTGTAAGCATCTACACACGATATTCTTGAATATAAAACAATATTATAATAAATACGCATTGAATTTAAGAAAAGTTACTCGCATGCAAAAAAATACTTTAATAAAGTCTAATAAAGTATATGTTAGAGAAACTTTATCTCATTAATCTTAAAGCACATGTTTTTGTAGATCTAGACTGTAATATTTCTTTAAATGTTTGGAAAACACAGAAATACGTTTTTGAAATTTATAAATATATAAGCTTGCAATTTTAATTATTTAAAAGCAATGTATGAAAGTGGCCGGGCTTCCGATAGTCATTAGTGAAATTCAAACTCGTGAAATATGGTCTTTAGCCATATATTACTAAATCCATTCTAAAAATCCCACGCAATGATTGCTTTTTTGTGATTATATATCTTTAGTAAAATAGAAATTAAAATATTGGTAATTTATATCTTACAGTTGTGTATTTATTTAATTGAAAAACAATATATGCAATAAGTAGCTGTAAAATACAAATTAGAAATCAAAATTGTACAAATGTAAGATGTATTTTCAATAATTAGAGATTCATGATCTCGTTTAATTCCAGTACAGCTAAAAAAATATTATTTCGCCAAAGTTTATGCTCATTAAACTTGGTGCATCAGTTTATATCATTTTCGCTGCCAAGGTAGATTTTTATAGATCTCTTTTGGTAGTATTTTTTTTAAGCCCTATTATTCAATCTTTCAAATCTATATGTTACCAATAATACATGTTCGTCAAAAAAATTATATTTCTAGCTTTTGAATTCCATGTGGGATTTTGATTTTAAATCAATATTTCTTTTGTCTGGAATCAATTCATAACATCCTTACATCAAAAATGCTTATTGTGCTACTTCCCATGCTTTCAAAACGGTTTTAAAAACACAGAAACTAATTTACCAAAAAACAGTAAAGCGTGCGAAATCGATAAATTTTACTCTTTACAACATATTCGGTTATTAGTTATATTATTTTTTAAAATTACCGACCATATTTTAAAAAATTTTATTTTCACCATAAATTCTACATATGTAACACAAAGTTTTATAGTCCTTTTAAAGTGTAAAAAGGGCTTTCGAGAAGCATAAATGTCGATGTAAATATTATCATCTGCACATAAGATAATCATAATTTCGGTTAAACGTCCTATTTAATTTAAGCATACGACCTTTTATTAAAAATTTTATCTGCTAGATTTATGTGGTAAAATGATTGAGTGGTTTCACGATTAGGGAATTATTGCCGACTTCATCTCCATCCGCACCCAAAATTCGAATTCACCCAAATAGAAATAACAAAAAAGATGAGCATTACATCTGCAAGAATCACTAAACATACGAATATCTGAATTTTAAGATAAAAGGGATGTTGCCGTTTGGGTTATTTAGCTGATCAAATAATAAGCAACCTAAACCGTTCAGTTATGAATATAGGTAGAAATAATGATGATCTTGTAATATATCTGTAATCAACATATTCATAGATCTAAGTCGCCAATTTTTGTCTGGCGTATCTAGAGATTGACCTATTTATATTTGTATAGGCAACGAAAATAGATTCGGGGAGTTCATAGGACGATGCAGCATTAAAGAAATAGTTCATATAGTAATTAGCTGACTTTTTAAAGATAAATACAAAAAATTAATACCATAAAGCAAATTTATCTAAAATATTTTTATTTATGTATTTTTAAATTTACAATTGATATGATTAGTCATCTACCTTCCAACGCAACGCTAAGCCTTTGTGAAATAAATCTGATGACATATTAATATATCAGGCTATAAAGATGATAAACTTTAAAAAAATATAAGGAAATAGAAAATAAAATCCACATAGATAAAATAATGGTTAGCCACATTCGAAAATTAGATTTAGTCTACGAAAATAAAATAACATGAGTATTAGAACCAATCCTGTTGATAACATAGAGGAAAAATATTTTTTTACAAAGGAAAATATAATATCCAAAAGTTAAAGAGAAGTTAAAAATTAATAAAAGCTTATAAAAAACAAAGGATCACCTTCTAAATAGTATAGATGGAAATCCTTTAAGTATATTGTGGGTATGTGAAGATAATAAAGATTGCACGATCCTAGAAATATAAAAGTAAATTTACAAAAAATACCAAGTTTTCTATGTTTTTATGCGGAGATCATCAGTGAAAAATTTAAATGAACAATTTTCTTAGTGAAAATAGAAAAATGCCAAAAAAGGCTAGACAAAAAGCAGATTTTGATCTTTACTATTACGCTAAAAATATAGTATTGAAAATTAAAATTTGTTAAGCTTTTAAAATATATAGAGCAGCTGATTTATTTCTACATATAAAGTAGATGAGCCAGAAGTTATAAATTGCATAAATAAAAAAAGAAGCACAAAAAATTGCCGATATAGTAACGTTAAAAAAATGAAAATCTTATAAAAAATCTTCACTTTTCTAAAATAATTGCGTATTTAAACATTTTATCAAGCAAAAAAAATGCTTGCCAATTAATCTTATTTTAGGTTTATAGAAAAATTTTGAACAAAAAAATCTATCCGTATAATTCGAAACGAACTTAAGCGTAAAATTTTCAAATAAAAAAAGATGAAATTTCCCTTTAGTAATTCCAACATTTCAATTTAATAAATAAATTATCGAGCTAAATATAAAATTTTCAGCTTAGAATTTACACATGTTTTCACTGCGAAAAAGATTTATTTCTAGAACCAATGTACTTTTAAACTAAAGTAAACTATAATATAAAAAGAATTTATTAAAAATATTTCATGATCTTTTCAAAAAAAGATGTTCTATAAGAAGAGAAATTTAAGTTAATTACTGCATAAAAAAATACAATCGCTCGACGATAGTGAACATAATTCAACGCTTGTAATATAAAATTTTAGTAAAAAGTGGGTTCGTCACCATAAACCTTATATAAGAAGCCTAAAAGCAACTGCTAAAAACATACATATCGTAAAAACAGCGACAATAAATAGACTAAAGCTAGTAGTTATGAAAAGGAAGTTTCGAAAAAATGAATAATGCCCTTTAAAATGTTTCATCATCTTGAAATTCATTTTACGATATGAACACTATTTTTAAAGGTGCTATCATATTCAAATATTATATTTCATTAGGATATAACAAAGATGATGAAATTTTAAGTATATTCAGTTTGATTTTATACGGGTGAACGCTTATCATAACTATCATATTAAATAAGCACGAAACCACAAAAAAAATTAAATTTTTTTTTTTTTAATATTAATATATCCTACGGAATTTCTCATGTAATAAGGAAGACTTTTAATATGTTGTTTGCTAAATCTTATATCCATAAATCTAGGGAGTTTTAAATAATCGCCGGAAACAATTTGTTATTTTAAAATTCTGCGAATGAAATAAAAAGAATCCAAAAATGCTACACCCCTTACAGTGTTCCTTATATTTTCTGTTTATATAAAATAATGATTACATGTAATATCTCGGGATCTGGGATAATTTTAAATTCCTTAAAGCTATCATCCTTATACAAAATGCTTGAAAAAATTTTCTAGTAAAATAAACCAAACTTTCTAGCAAAAATATATTTAAACATGATAAAAGACTGTGAGTACATAATACATTATACATTATTAAATTTTATTTATAAACCCGAACTAAAGATATTTTTAAAACTAGATGATAATATAAGCTAAGTCTTGGAGAATAACCTGTTCATAAGCATCTAGAAAACAAGAAAAAGAAAGTAAAAAAATCAGCTTCTATAATTTTAAACGTCAAGAAATTCATTTTAAAATTAGTAAACTGCCGACTGCCACGAAAACCCCAATAAACAACATCTACTATAAAAGAATGGAAAAGGTAATAAATTCACCTTCGTAAAAAAATGAGTATATTATGTCCAAGTATAGCTAAAATAAGTGGTCTAAAGAATCAATAAGCAAAATAAAATTGGTATAATGTGCGAAATTCAACTCCAAAAACCACATCAAAAGCTATCCTCATGGACTGAAACACGATATATTTCATAGTGGATTATCAATGGGCAAAAAAAACAAAGAAACGGCAATACAATATTCAAACTTAATTTTTTTGATAGATAAGATTACGCTTATCGGGTAAATTTAAATTTCAGCGTCGCAGAGAGGGATATATAACTCTAGCCCATCAAACAAGTTGATTTTGAAAAGCCATGGTTGTGATGTTATACACCGATATATCAAAGTAGAAACAAACAAACAACACCTTTTATAAGAAAAATACACCAGTAAAAATGAATACACTCATAAAGAGAAAAAATCAAAAAAATAGTCGTATTACAACTCAATAAATAGAAATAAACGATCTCATAGAAACGCCATGATAAAATAAATAGATTTATGCTTTTAAAAAAATATTATTACGCTTATTAAAATAGAGAGTATTGATAAACAAAAAAATGTTGAATATGGTGAGTTAATAAAATATATCTTACGACAAACGAAAAAGAGAATATTAACGTGTACATATCACGAAATCACCATATACTATAACATGTTTTGTTATCACAAAATACCGAAACAAGTATTTTTAGAATCCGGGGCTGTAAAGGTTTTATAACAAATTATATTTCTTAAGAAGCAGGCCATCGGTTGAGATTCACAAATTTATTTTAATTTTCTTGACGTAAGCTAAAATACAGAAAAGAATTCATGTAACAAAAAAAAACTTCTAAAGCAAATAAAAACACATTAAGAAAATTTGTTTAGTGAGATTAAGGGCAAATTATTTCTAATATATCTCTACTTCGGTGTTGAACTTTAATTGTTTAATGAATGTTTTAATTTAAATTGGTTTTCAGACACATTTATTGAATGCCAATTGATCTAAAATATTTCCATCGTCATTCGAATATCGTAATTCTTTTTATTCCACTCAACTTCCCTAAAATATGGAGATGTGAAAATTTCAGCAATATATAATCAAATATGAATATATCAAAGACTACTAGCAGTAAGTGATTGTATATGAGTTTAATTATAAACAGCATTTAAAGGTAACTAAAGTTACATTTTATAATATTTTTATTATATAGTGTTCCCGAATAGTACCATAAATTAGAAAATATCATGGAATGATTACGAAATACCATAAGTCATATATAAAAGAGTTGGAAATTCCAGCTTAAGCTGAAGCGTATGTCAAACAATGGCATATGAAAAGGACTCACATAAATAAGACTGAAAGAAGAATATTGTCAATATTATTTTCCTTAAGAAGGTATAAGTAAGTCAAGTCTCCTTTATAGAGCAATCTAATTTTTGTTTTAACAATTTTAAATAACTACAAATTAAATTAACGCATAAATAAATATCATTGAAGGTTTCGTATAATGCCCTTTCATGTGTAATTATCCAGATAAAGTAGCAAATTTTTCAATTTTGGCGAGAAAGAAATTCTGCATGGTGTCCACAATTGTTTAAGCCCCGCAAAAAAAGTTTGGAATGTGAAGGTGCTTAAATTTAAGATAATTTCAACATAGAAAAAAAATAAAAGGAAACCTAAATCTCGATCGTTTTTGGCTTGTGTAGACTTATCATACAAATATTTATATCATTTATATGGCCTTAAAAATAAAAAACCAAAATTACCGCGCATTTTAGAGGATAAATATAAACTATAATAATTATATACATTTCCTTTTTATTATTTATTCACGTGCGCTGCATATCCAAAGCATTTTAATTTTTAATTAAAAAAATATCGTAAAGCATCAACATAGATCAAAAAGAATATATTCAAAATTCAACATTTTATTGCCGTAATTACATTTAAAAATAATGAAGGAAAGCGGTATTTCTTAAAATATGATAAATTTACTTATTAACCAAAAGTTTTTATTTTAAAGTGTGTTTAAGGCTAACTACATCTGAAGCATATATGCTCAAAAACTGGAATTGAGGAAGACACTTTCACTAATAAGTCTTGAGAGAAGAAGTATCGGGAAGATTGTAAAGATGATATGGTGAAAAGAAGTGAACGCCAAATCTTTTAAATAGTTCAATCTAAAGTCTTGCTTGAACAACTATAAAAAGCCAAAAAATAAATATGCCCATAAATAAAGACAATATTAGGTCGAATAAATCATGTTACTTTATCTTTGTTCATCTAATATTTATTTCTACTTGTTTATTTATCCTTTTTTCAATATTTAGTATTTGATATAAACAAAATATATTATAATTACGTTCATCTAATGCCACAATTTGTTGTTAATTTTTAAATAATTTATCTTTTATTTTCATATATTTTATCATTGCCAGAATTAAATTAAATTAAATTTATAAAAGTTGATCCCAAATATTATAAGATAAAGTAAAGAATGTAAACATACAGTGCAAATTTTATTTGGAAAATTAAGCTACAATCTTTAACAATTTCAAACGAATAATGTCAGATGATTGTAGTTTATTTATATTTGTGTTATATTACATACAAATAAAGACTTAATGATATTTAATATATATACAGCACCAAAATATTCGAATAAGAAGCTCGTAATAGCAAAAAAGTATGGATTAGAAGCTATTTTTAATAATTTAACAAATAAAAAACATAAAATATCTTTCTAGTTACAAAGGTGTAAATTTTTTGAGAGATAAAAAGTCTATGATTGGTAAAAAAAAATATAGCATAACTAAAAATAAATAATTAAAAAAAGCTTTTTTTGGATCGAAGATAACGATCCACAAAGAATTCCAAATAGGGTATTTTTATCTTGAATATAATATATTTAATAGATTAAATAAGACAAGTGATATTATAAACGATAAAAAACCCGAAAATTTGATAAAGAAGAGGCTTTTAGTGGAATTTAATCAAATTAATCACTATAAAAAATACCTATAAATGAACAATTGAAATTCCCCCAAATCTACAATAAATTAAATCTTTTTTGTATAATAAAAGTTCATAAATTCGTTTAACTTCTTTTTCGCTAAAAAAATTTACTCAATATATTTTATCAACATATAAATTTTAGATCTACTGTATAACTAAATTACATAAATTTCTGTGTGAAATATAGTTGTCAGTATTAACCGAGACGGTATTTCGTTCTTTAACATAATATTCACAAGGTTTATATCTAAGAATATATTCCGTTTATTAATAATATTTTTATTTACACAGACTAAATTCTTTAATAAATAATGAATAAATTTTTTTTTACTGCTTATAAGTTGCTATGTAAATACCATCCTTAACAACCCCGCGATTTTAAAGGACGTGGGGTTATTTTATTTTCGGAATTAAGCCGCGATATGGCGTTTCAAGCACTGATTAAATTACCCAAATATATAATTTGATATCATTGAAATATATTAGAAAAATTTATCAGATACGGCTTTTATTATAAATAAGATCAAGTATTGTTTTTGGTGGTCTACAAAAAATTACTTTTTAATAGGTATAAAATCTTTTTAAATCACTCGCTTCTCGCGTTTAATGAATAATTTATGAATCTCCAGTCGATTTGTGATTTTGAAAGGCAATTTGATGCAACAGAAGAATATTCCCCTTGTTTTCTTTTTGCATTCAAAAAAGAACATATATCGCTGTAGGTGTGAGAATTTGTAAAGGTTCTAAAAACGTAACCTATAAATACAACAAATTCTTTTTTCTCAGATGCATATTTATCCTGTAATTTTTTGAAATTTTTAATAAAAAATTCCAATAATATGTCTCTTGTGTCTAAATTTTCAGCTAATTCGATTATTAAATTTTGAGCACATATTTTTGATAGTACTTTATTTAGTAATGTGTCCAGTAATTCAACTATTTTAATTACATCACTCGTTGAAACTAGCAGTTGAAAATCAATTTGTGTGCATTTAGAGTCTTTTAGCTTTTCCATTAATCCATCAAAAATATCAACGTCCGAAGATTTTATAGCAGAAAATAACATCGCATTCCTATAAGAACGATTAATTCCACGATTTAATTTATTGTGTTTATAAATTTTATATAATTTTTTTATAAGTAGCTCGTCGTTGTTTTTTACGGCCTGCTCTACTGAAAAATTGCATATTTTCAACTTGTTTAAATCATCTAGTTTTTCGACAAGGTTAATATTTTCCACTTTAAAATTCAACAAGCTGGTTAATATCTCAACTATTTCCTTCCTTATTTTTTCATGTTTATAAAAAATGCTTTTTAACTCATTTAATGCACTTATAACCGATCTAAATACATAGTAATTTTCTTCATTTATAAAAGCCTTCGATAAATCAAGAAAAACAGTGTATTTAATATAACAATACACTGTCAAATAAAAATAATCATATATCAAACTTATTCTATCTTCGGGTGTCAAAAAAGCACTTGTGATCATATCTTTAACCATACCCAAATTGTTTTCATATAGAACTATATATAATCCAGCTCCTCCATAATTGAAATTATATAAATCAAATATTTTATCGACTTGGTACTCTTCATTTAAGTGCAAAAATCTTTGAATATGTTTATCTTTATTTTTCGCATTATAAAAACAAAATTGAACTGGAATCGGTATGTGTATTTTAGTATTTTTCGGGATAAAATTTGTGAAATTTTCTTGTTCACTATTGTCTTTATTTTCTTTAAACCTTTTTTTTAGTGGCTGATATTCATTTGCCTGTAAAGCATAGCCCTCATCAATTAAATTTGTCGGTTTGTTCGAGAATTTAAAGCCTTCTTTTTTTACAAATATTACACCATTTTCTTCTCTTACATTTAATATTAGGAATTCTAATTCGTTCATCCAATATTGCACAATGTATTTGGTTTCGAGTATTTCATGGATATTTATTTGTTCCCAAAGATCATATTCAGTTGTTATTTTGTTAGTTTGTTTAGAAACGAGGTCAGAAATTTTCTTTAAAAAAAAATTGCACCCACAATAGCTACTCATCATCAATAAAACTGATTTCCCACGATAAACATAGTTTCTTTCAGAAACATCCGATATTCTTAACATAAAGTTGTCTCCATCAAAATTTATTAAATTTTTATATGGTAAAGTGTACATACCGCAATTCTTATTTGATAAAAAGGCCCTAGTATTAATATCAAACCCCATAATTTTTCTTCCTATTTGACGAGCCATGTGTGCACATATGAATTCACACATCGATTTTTTTAACCAAATTTCATCCCAGAAATCATCCAACACAAGGTTAAACAGGAAATGTTGTGTAAAACCTATACACAAGAATCTGAATATTGTTTCCTTAATATGATATATTGAATGTTCGTTAAAAGAATCAGATCCAATTATAATTGAGCAGGGGTTAATCAATACAATTTTTTTTATATCAGCAATCAAAAAAATATCCATGTTTTTATCGAAAAGCTGGCTGTTAAGCTCTATTCTAAACTGATTAATAAGATTTATTGTTATTTTTTTAATCATAGGATACATAAATTCTGATTTTTTTCTTAGAAATAGTTTAAACTGCGAACCGCTTGCCGAAAACCATGCCATTGTGGCGCAGTCTTTAAATTCAAAAATATTGATTACTAATAAACTTGGCAATATTTGATAGGATATATCAGATGTAAACAACTTGTAAATGTGGGTTTCTGGGGAAGACACCAGCAGAATACTTGAACTATAGAAGTCTTTGTAATAAATTTTTTGATTCAGGCTTTTAAGTGTTAAGAACTGTAAATTTGAAGGATACTTATCGGATTTTTGATGTGATTGAATAGGTGTGAACACTGTTTGATCATCATCTTTGATCTCGAAGTCATATTTTTCTCGAAGACTTTTTACATGCATTGTCCCCAGTGAAAAAATTTTCTTACTTTTTTGAAGCGTAATATATTCTGTTTTTGTAAAAATATTTGCTGCCAAGCATGTATTTAAACCGGAAATAAGGTTCAGTCTAAAATGTGAGCTCAAGTTTAGTTCACTAAAACAAGGAAAACGGGACATTACGCTATTTTTATTCATATTAGAAGAAAAGAGAAACCATTCCGTGTTATTTCGAAAGAAAGAATATCCTTTCATAGAATCGTTTATTTTACCACTGAAATTTAAATAAATCAAAATCGACATATCCTTTTTAAAAGAATGATTTTTTGAATAAAACATAATTTTTTTAGATTTCGGACACGAGCATAAGTCATAATCGTCTATTCTAGATAAAATTTCAATTTTTTGTAAAATATTTTCATCGAATTTCTTACTTGATTCAGATGTAAAGCCAGCAGAATGAACATCTCTCACATATTCCTTATCTTGATAGTTTTTTTTTATATATATTTGAAAGATCGCGTGATCGTGAATATACAGTTCGCTTGAATCCATTGAAAACACACTGTGATCATTTTTAAACTTTCCAAGTATGTTAATTGTTCCTGTAAATCTATCCTGGCCAAATATTCTTAACGCAATATCATAAAAAAATGGAACAAATAGGTTTATCATGGATTTCTATTATTTTACGGGGGAACATTTAGCTACATTATTTATCCCGATAGGTATTTTATGTCCCATAATTACAATCAAAGATAGAGAAAAAATGCAAATAATCAAATTGAAAAGATCACAAAGTGAATTATATTACAATATATAAATATTGAAACTGAATAACAACCAAAAACCATAAAAAAATATTATAACGATTGAAAAGTTTCGAATTTTTTGAAAATTGAAAATCACATTTAATGGCAATAAAGTTGTGAGCTACATAGGAACTTTGCGAATATTTTACTAAATATATGTTGTTTGAAATGTTTTAAACGTTTTGATTTTGGATTTTCTACCAAAATTTTTATTATAATTCGGTGAAAGCTCACAATTATATAAATATAGATCATATATGCTTAAATGTTAAAAATACAATTTTAATATGATTTTTCCAATAAATAATAAGTTTTATATAATTGCCATTTTATCGTTCTTTCTACTTAATTCATTCATTGAATATTTCAATATCTTTCAACATTTAGATCATTCTGACATAAACTAATATTTAATGATAGAGGATTATCACCACTCTTTCTGATTTTAAAGATTAAAATGATTTTTATTTAGAGAATTGATCAAAGATTGTATTTTAAAAATTAGAAAATTTTGTTATTATACAAAACATAAAATAAAAGTTTATAAAAGATTATAGCTTTAATATTTTTCAATTTTCGTATATTTTGAACTACATATCATGAAATTATAAAATAGTTAGATCTTCAAATAATTTATTCTTGAAGAATAATTTGAGCTTATCTTTTTACTTTCCAAAGACCATAATTGTTTTAGTGGGTGTTACAAACACATATATTTTTCCATTTATAACTATATATAATAAAATATACAGATATAACATCAGTATATTTAAAAGTCTGTTTCTATGACGCTAGATTGTTTTATCAAGCCATAATGTTTTTGGAGATTTTATAAATATTTCGCATGTATTTTATATATTTTTTTGCTGATGTAAAAGATATATATTATAAGACATTATTCTTCTCTGTATGCATTAAGAGTATTTCAACATTTGAATCAAACTTTAATGCCCAATTTAATTCAAATTGACCATTTAGTTTTCGCGATTTAAGAATCCATATGTTTATTTACTAAGAAAATTATCTATTATAGCCCAAAACTATTTTTTAGCACTGTGGGGATCTCTTTATTTTAGGGAATCTAGGCGTATGGCAGAATTACAACATAATAAATTCATCTCATTCGATTCATTAAATTTTTATATCAGAAAAAAATTTGATATAAAAGAAGATTATTTTAAAATTGAAATAATCAGGTTTTAATTCAAACTTAAATAAAAAAAAATACGAATCTAGGATCGAAAATAATTAAAAATTAGATTGAAATTATATGATACTTATTCCCTGTGAATTTTATAATAGGTGATAAAAAACTGGAGAGAATAACTACAAAGAGAAACATTTATAAACCGAACCTGTAACGAAATTTCGAGCCTACAAATTGCCTGAACTTCATAAAAATGCGCGCATCAATACTACCGTAATCTTACTCTGTAAGAAAACGAATTAAAAAATAGGCAATAGAGACCATTGTAATCAATAGGCTTACAGCTCTTTTCTATAACTATTAATAAGAATGCCGAAATCTGGCTGGCAAGAGTCTCTAGGAAACGATAATATAATCTAATATGGGATTTGAATATAGCCCGTTTGCAAAATGTAACATCAAATGTTTTTAAAGATAATAATGACGGGGATGAAGACAAGCCGGAGTTCAAAGAAATAGAAACAAAATAAAGAAAAATATGCACCAAGGATAAGTATTGATTACACCAAACTATTTCAATACTATCTATGCATGTGATCTAATGTTTCGAGTACTGACAGGCTTGGAAACTATAGCTACCATAAATTTCTCAAGAAAATGAAATAATCCTATACTATAGATAAAAGTGAAAAAAATGATGGTATGAATAAGGCGGGTAATATAATTAACTAAGAAAATACCATGCCTGATAATACTAGATTTTCACAACTTGTTCATAAATAATTAAAGAATTGTCATCTAAACCTGCTCAAAAATGATTAAAACATGCCATAATAAAAGTGAAAAAAATGAAAATGTCACCTTAATAAACACAATGCTGACAAATCACGTATTTATTTCACATTATTTATTGACAAAAAACATACTTTTAGTAAAAAAAGACATGAGAAATTCCACAAAGATACAAATAAAAAAAATATGGTTCTTAGGGTGAAAAGTAAAAACAACGATAATAAAAATAAATAATTTGTGCAAACGGCAAAAGAAACTATTTAGAAAACCATATGTCATCTAAAAGTCAACAGATGTTTATTTTAAAAGGAATTAGCAGATACAGGAAAATCAGAGACTATAGCAGCGATAGTTAAAATTATAAAATTCTGGTTTAGGATGTAGAAAAAAGAAAAAAACAACCTTA
Organism: Rhyacophila brunnea; assembly: GCF_057557595.1. Classification (NCBI taxonomy): domain Eukaryota; kingdom Metazoa; phylum Arthropoda; class Insecta; order Trichoptera; family Rhyacophilidae; genus Rhyacophila; species Rhyacophila brunnea. The sequence goes on from NW_028233352.1 coordinate 1,139,832, forward strand.
AACGCTTACCTGACAAAAAAATGCCAAAAGCTGACTGAAGTGTTATTCTTATAGAAGCAGAATTCTTTCATATGATGCATTGCCTCCCAGAAAGCTATAGGGTATGATGTGTTCTACACTAATTTGTGCATATAAACTAGAAATCAAAAATATTATTTGGACTGTAAAAGAAGTTTCTTTGTTTTAAATTTATAAATCTTGAAGCTTTGAATAAATCATATTTAAATCTAATTATTTGAAAATATTGGTATGAAACAGATCAATTGTTTCGATATAACTCAGTTGTAAATTTATTTCTGAAACAAAAATCGTCCATCTCATGATATTATTATATCAAGAGATATATAAAATTTGCAAACTCAAAATTATATTAACCCATTTATAATAATACATTTATTAAAAAAAATTTAGTTAATTTATATAAATGAACCCTACAGTTTTATTTTATTGACTTTTTTTTTACAAAAATATTATTACAAGCAAAATAACATACTAAACAACAATATCGATATTGATGTCGGTGGTTTATGTATGATTCAAGTGATGAATATATTTTTATCGAAGTATAGAGCATCAAGAGACAATTTTTTTGCTATAATATCAAGCGTTATGCTTTTTTTATAACATTTTCAATCAATAGAATAGTTATTAATCAATAAAATTTTTTTTTGCGCTAATATCATGAGTTTTCTTTTTTATAACATTTTCAATTAATAGAATAGTCATGTATCAATAAAAATTTTATCAATGGTGATCAATAAATCATAAATAATGATATGAAGTTATGAACATAACAATTAAGTTAATTAAGATGTTATTTTAAATGATTATATCCAAAAAAATCATTTATAACGGTTAATAGAAATTTGAGCAATGATTTAACGATATAAAAATCGCTGCATATATTACTTACCCATGAATTTAATTTGTGCCTAGAATTTGGCGGTCGATTATCTTTTCAATTACAAAACGAAAAAATTGGTGATAAGTAATTTATAAATTTAAGTATACCCACATAAGATAACAAAATAAAAGAAAAAATAGGATATTTTGCTGTCAAAAATGATTAATATTAAACCGAACTTTATGCTTTTTTTCTTATTATACACCATAATGTTAAAATCACAACCTATAATCATCAGAAGAAACGGGTGAACGATAGATTCATATAGAAAAGCCAATGGATTTATTTATGACAAACTTCCAATAAGCTTCAACAAGCCGAAAGTATAAATGTCATTAAGTTCTTGTTTCTTTTGCGAAAAAACAATACTCACTCATATTAAATTGCTAATAATCGTGAAGAACAAAAGTTCAATAGCGTGAAAATTATAAAAATATTTTCTAATTAAATTCATAAAAGAATTGATTTTCTGATTGATTGTTTAAAATGTCTTATTTCAGATTAACACCGTCAATGCGCAGACGAAATCGAAAAAATATTGCTAGCAAATTCTGAAAAGTATGCGTCTTATGATGAACTTTCATGTGCCTTAAAAGAAGATAATACTTTAGGACAAAGAATAGATACCACTTATATGAAAGGCTATGAAAATAAATATTTTGGACCCGATTTTTTTTTAAAACAGAGCCAAATATTAAAAAAAATGTATGGGATGGGGTTGTTGTTTACCTGAAATATTGTTTGTACTTTAGCGATCAAACAATAACATTTTTTCCATATAAAATTTTTTTTGATAAAGATGATAATTTTTATTTTGAAGCATGCGTGAATTATCAAGGAATAAAAAAATACATAAATATAGAATCAGATACGGTTGTGAAGTTTATTATGTTGTCTATAAAATATCGTGGTTTTGAATATACAAATTCAGGCAAAGAAAGAATTCTCTTTCTATACTCTAAAGCATATGATCATCCTTGCTATAAAAATAATTATAATGAACTGGTTTTTTATGTAGATAGCAAAAATTAAAAAAAAAATAAGGATTCAAATAAAGAATGTTTTTATTCTAAGTATACCATTCAGAGAAAACCAATAGTTTCTCGTTCTACCGAATGTGCTGGTCATTTATGCGATAAAAATTTCTTTTCTGATATCTGTGACTTATTGAGAAAAGAAGTTGATAAAGAAAATATAACTACAATAAATAATAAAAATTATGAGCAATTAAAGGACGGAAAATTGAAGAATCTGGTTTTTTATGAGGGACTGAAATATTCAGAGAATGGGGCACAGAACGATGCACACAGAAGAGTCCGGGAAAATGAGCAGAACGGAGCTCGAAACAATGCGAATTTTAAAAATTTAGTTAAAGAACAGAATTTTATACAAAAGAAAATTCCGGATGGATCGCAGGAAAATTCTCAAAAGGAATCTTCATTGTTACAAAAAAATGTATTACAAAGGAGGCCGAATAAAGTATCGAAAGAAGAAGAACAAATATTGACTCTTAGGTCGAAAATCAAATCAAAGAATGCTTCAAAAGAGAGAATACTAACGGTAATCGTATATATAGCAGTTTTCGTGGTTATATCAATAAGTATAGTATTTTCAATAATTTATGCACGAAATATTAAAAAACCATAGTTATTTTTTTTTAATTATTATCATAATAACTAATATTAAAATAAAAAAATATATTTTAATAAAAATTTATGTTTAACTACTAAAAAAGGCCATATTAGCGTAAATATAAAAATGTGAACTTATTGTAAACTAAATAAATTTAAAATACAAAATTAAAATGTGATTGAAAAACTTCACGTTTAAGGAATATAGTTAAGAAAATCGACTGGAAAAGTATAGGAACAGACATAAACATTTAGAAAGACAATTAGATCAATAAAAATTGAGGAAAAAACACACAAATAAAAGACCTAAAAAGATTGTGATTGAAAAATTGCTATTAAATCTGTTTTATATTGAAACATAAAGTTTTGCAAAAAAAAATATAAATATTAAAGGCAAAAATTTAAATTTAAAAAGAAGGAAGATTGATTTTAGCACGATTTTTATATTATTAGTTGTTAAAACAGTACAATAGAAAAATATTATTCTAAAAGATAAAATAGTCTAGAGAGATAAAAATAAAATCGAAAACCATGATATAGAATCAACAAAAATAGTTAAAAACCATTTATATGTGTCCCACATGATATAAGTATATCTTATGCTTTTCTATGCGCAAATACCAAGATAAGATATATTGATACAGTTTTATGATAAATGTGAATGATAAAATAAATGATAAAGTGGATGCACTTTTTATTTTATGCTGGTTTCTATCCTATTAAATATTTTCAACCATAGAAATTCGCAATATTGCTTTTATAATTTTTTATCATGGTTTTAGTGATTATTTCTGTAGAATAAACAAGATTAAAACTATGTTCTAAACTACATTTTTTTAGAATATATAATTGAGTAGATTCTATGAATAAATTACGAGATCATGCATTTATTTCTGTATTTTGTTCGTGCGTATTCCTCGACTTCTTTTTTGTATAAATATATATTCTTTTTATAATTATTAATGGCTTTTCTTGATTTCCCATTTATACCAATACCTCGACTTTTCTCTTCACAACTAAGTTCATAGAATCTATTATTATTATATATAATTTTTTTTTTGAAATTACAAGGTTTAGGGTTTTTCTTGGTTTTATGCTTTCTGAAAATGTCTCGACTATCACTTCACAATCAAATTTATTGTGCTGTGATCTATGGTACAGTAAATGGTCAACCTGTTTAATAACTATAAATTAATTATAATTTAAATTTGTTTAATGAATTCCAGTTTTACTTTTGGGCCATTGAATCGACTATTGGGTATATCTTGATGTTATATCCTTTGCTTTATAGGTTCGGTTCCTCTTGGACTTCTGTTGTGTATTTATATAATATTAAAATTTGAATTATTAAGATTTGTAACCACGACACTAAATTAATGAATAGGTTATTTTAAATAAATATGGCATTATGCATTATATTTTCGTATGCAAATAAATTAAATCTTGTTAAATATTATTTATTAAGCTTTAACACTTTCTGCTTCGTTGTTTCTTTTAATGAATCCATCTTTTCGTCTTTTAAGAGCATCACTTTTCTTATTAATAGCTTGAATCCGAGAATGATGTTCCAAATTAAAAGCCGTAATGCAAAGATTACTTGGATGAATGGAGTCAGCAACTCTTTGATTATTAATTAGCTTCTCACAGCTTTCTACACTTACAGCATAATTTCTACGCGAAACATTTGTGACTTTTCCATTGCGTCCCTTGTATTTTCCAGTTATGACACGTACAGAGTCACCCGAGCAAATAGGAAAAGATCTGAACATGTATTTTTGACGAAGATCTTTCGAAAGCATTGACGACATGCGTGTGTGTCTGTTCTTTTGAGAGGTATCGAAATGTGCTTTTCTACATCTCTTGACTTGTGAGGATACTTTATTTGTGAGCTTCATTAACAAGGGAAAAATTTTAAATATCATATCATGTAAATTTTGAACGAAAGAATTAGAGAAATTTAATTTGAACATTGTTTAGTTAAAACCAAATAAATTTACGCTTAATTACTAGAAAAATACATGTAGTTTAAAATTTTAAACGAGAGAATCGGAGAAATTTAATTTGAACATTGTTTAGTTTAAAATCAAATTAACTTACGCTTAATTACCAGAAAATACATGTACACAAAAATATTAAACGAAATTTCCATTTAATTGCTGAATTTAAATGTGTTTATACAAAATAATTCATATAATTTAATACATGGCTCACAGTATTGAGATATATTATACATTCCTTATAAAACATAAATCATCAATACCAAAAGAAATTTTCACAAATAGTGTTTTGAAAATTCCAAATGCTTTATTTGTTTAAATACGCTCTCTTATAATTACTTAGAACCTTAAAAATGTTTTAAAAAATACATAAAATTTAAAATTCACCGAAAAAAATATATTTTGGTTTTTTACACATATAAATAAAATCACAAGAAAAATCATTATCTTGATTAAAAGATGAAACATTGATAATCGGCGTTTATTATTCATCCACAATTTTATTAAAAACTTTATAATCCAAAACTGTATGTAATTTGCGTTTAAACCACCTTAGATTTTATTAAGAAAGTATACAATACAAAAATATAAGTTTATTATTCTTACGGTTATCACAAAATGTTTATATTATAACTTTAACGAAATAATAAAGAAAGATGTATTGTGTTTGAATTAACTGGAGACAACTTATCTGTAAACTTGGATTGAAAACCTTTCTGTTAAAGAAATATTGCACCGGGGTCAAATATGTATTTAATTAAACTAAAACAATTTTTGTGTTTCCAAAATTATAACTCTATCCACAAAACCTTTTTATTAAACATCGCAAATACAAGAAATTATAATACTGTAGCACTGAATTTTAAAATTTAAAATCTTGATAGGGTGGACGATTCCACTTCTCACCAACTTCATGGAAGATTGAGACTGAAAAATACTGGAATTTTTATTCCATTCTGATTTTTTCATTAAAATCATATAATGAAATCAAAAGATTGTATATATTTTTACCATTTAAAATAAAATAAAAAATTAATGGCTACTGATAATGCTTCGGAAATATTTTAAGTCGTAAATATATGAAAAAACTAATAGCGCTTCTTCATTTCATGCATAAAATAACAGATTTTTTGTAATTTTTCCGACCAAAAGGTCCATAGATTCGTGATATGAAATATTAAAGCACTAAATTTATATGAAATAGATAACTAAAGAAAGAATGATTTGAATTAATCTGTTTATGAAGCATATAGGGGAATTTTACTGGCGATAACCTTCAAAGTTGATTTGATACTGAAATTTTAGTATTTTCATATTTTAATCGCAGGATATGTATTTTGGTTTTAATAAGGATAGAAACACATAGCTAACATATAATTTAATAAAAGTGAGTTTCTAAATCTAAAAAATATCATCGTATTAAGCTTGGTTTTTTAAATTTTATAATGACAAAAATTTTTTATTATTTCTAAATATCTTTAAAATTTTCTTAAATACAGATAAAAACACGATACGCATTTTTATACGATAAAATTTATATGTTGTCGACTATATATCGATAGACCGAAAATGTTTTTGCGACATTTCATATGAGATCTAAATTTCTGTCAATTATACAGGCTTCTTAAATGATTATGAAATAAATATATTGCGCATTATTGGCGTATATCTTTTACATCAACTCATAGTGGTTAAGTTATAAATTTTAACAGAAAATAAAACACGAAGTAAAGAAAAAATAAGCATATAATTTTATACAGCCAGAATTATTATAACCATAAGTTTATATTTTTTTATGTTGTTTTGGGGTCTTTCTGTTCTATATAGAATTTAATTTAGTTTTCAAAAAATCAAATATATTATTTGCAAATATTTATAGACCAAATTAATTCATCGACAGAATCAAATGATAAAAATTAATTTTAAGTTAAATATCAATCATATATTTTTTTCTATACATGCGGCTTATTTATATCATTAAGAGGCTAAATAAAAAAAAATTTAAAACTAAAAATAAAACGCCTTTTATATTTTAAAGCTTTATTTTGTTGTTTTATAGCTGTTACATGTTTTTTTACTAATATTTTTGTGTCTGTTTTATGATAAATATTTAAAATGCTTTCTAAAAAATAATAAGCAAAATGCTAGAGTTTTTTTCTGGATTAGCGCATCTTATCGAATAATTTTTTAGATATAAAACTCTTATAAATCTATAGACTTGGTAAAAATGATTTTAAGCTTACAAATACAGAAAAAAGTTAAGGTTTCAGCAAAGGGTTTTATAAAATAAAACTTTATGATGCCTTTTCTTGCGAACTAGCATATTTTGCACAACTCTACATCAAAAGTGCTGATAAAATATAAAAAATTACTGAACAGTGTCTAATCGAATTTAAAATATATTTAAATAGCCAGAAATGAAACAAGTTACAATTTTAAGAAAATTTTTAGCGCCAAAAAAGCTACAAAACCAAAAAATAATTTACAAAGCCAACTTGATTATGATATCCCTTTTTGATTAAACACAAAACATTCTAATAATTGACAAATTTCGCAAAAAAAATACAATAATACCTATTATTAATAAGTCCTCCAATTATAGTTTGTGATATTTAATAATAAAATGCTTTTTTCACAAGTAATCGTTCTTAGAATAAAAATAACAGATCGATAATTTTCAACTATTTATGTAGTTTTCTGATTATAAAGAGCCTAATATACAAACAATAAAGCATATAGTACATAAAGAAAATATAAATAGAATATTATACATTAAAATACAACTTATCAGTTATTCAGCTTGGATAATGATGCAAAAAATACGCGTAAAAATGCAATTATATATATTTTAAAATACTATGCAAAAAATATGCATCGCGTAAAAAATAAAATTATATTATTGTTGAAATACCATACAGATATATATACAGCGCGTAATAAAAATCCCCTTTTTTATGAGACACTTATACATAGAAATGCAACGCTAATTAACATCATATTCGGATTTATTTTGCTTGAAATATGTCTTTATTTACTATAAGGTATTATTTTTCAAATATCAACTTAGATGCAGTCTACTACACCATAAAGTAAACAATTAAGGCTTTTTTAATCTTGTATTCAAATTAAAAGGCACTGTGATACTTACCCAAATAATAAGCATTTACATAATGCAAATTGTTTGTATATTTCAAACACGTCAGTAAATAATCAAAAAAATGTTATATAGCATAAGTCGATTTCACGTATGGTGTTTGCGAAAAAAATATATGAGCGTATTTATAGATTATTATAAGCGCTATTTTCATATGATAATACTTTTTATACCTTTTATATAGCGGGTTTTTAGTGTAAAAAAATTGCTGTATCACTTAAATTAAACATTTATTACTTAATGGTTTGTTCGAATAATTTCATTAATGCTTAAAACTTGGTATAACTTTTAGTCCCATTTCTATGAATATGCAATGAAATATACTGATCTTAAAAAGAAGATTTGACATGATTAAAGGATTATTTTTTATATTTAAAAATTATAGAAATCTTCTTTCTTATTTGTTTTGAAAAAATGAAACTTTTTTTATGGCATATATGAATTTTTAGTGGGAATTTTTTTTGATTATTCGCAGATTTGAAATATCATCAATTTTGAATTCTACCTTGATTTTTTAAAAATCTTAAGATATTTTGCTTGTGGGCCAATAGAAAACCTTCTTAGAAATAATATGAACATAAGTATAAAATATATTCATTATGTAATAATTTTTTTTATTATTATAAAACACAACACGGCATTTCTTTTCTTTTAAAATGGTATATTAGAGTCGTATGCCAATCCAAGAAAACATGATAAGGTCATTTTGTAGCTAAGGGGTGCATATCGAAAAACCAATCAAATTTTAAAATACTTTTTTTAAACGTTTAAATACCATGGATTCATAAAAATTAAAGAATTACAAGCACTTTTTTACTTTTATATTATTTAGGCTGAAAACCCCATATTACCATTTTATTTGGTGTTTTAATCATGAAATATTGTTAAAACTTATCTTTAATAATTTTTTATTATCAGAAATATTAATAAAATTCCAAATCGAAAAAATGATTTTTTTTGCTTTTTAATGTAATAAATATATATAAAAATATGTTGTATCATCTTGAAAAATAATAATCGATTTCAAAGGTTTGTAATAAGTTTAGTAGTTCAATAATAAAGGGAATTCATGGGGTATTTAGCTTGGAAAAGATTCCAAAATAATTAAATCGAAATAGGAAGAAACATTTTTAGCGTATAATTCTAAAAATAATGTACGATGATGAGCTAAGTTTCAATTTAAATCATGTAAAAAAACACGCACAGTAAATTATATGCATTTTTTCACTTTTATAATAAAATGCAGATGGTTTAAAATGTTATACTTTAATTCTTTATTTACTTTTAATTAATTTTATCTATTTAGACGTGGTCAGCATATAAAATGTTATTAGTAATAATCATATATTATATCCATCGCTTTTTCAAAAACTGAATTGATATACGAATTTTAAAAATAAGTATAGAATTTCTAACTATTACTTCGATTATATTTTTGATTAGAAATAATGCTTAAAATCAAAATACATTTTCTATATCAAAAGCTGTAATTTTTATTGGAGTTATTTCGAATATAAAATTTGAAAATTATACAAATCAAAGCTCTACATATTTTTGAATATAATTTTATACTGCCATTATGAATATATTGGAATTAATTCTTTTATGATTGAAATCATGAAAATTTTTATATCGTATGATAATGATGTGATAGATTTATTCTAATAGCAATAACTTTTAATAATGGAATTTAAATATATTGCTAATATTTTCCAGCATTAATGTGTCTATGAACCTAAAAATATGAATAATGGATGGATATATAAATTTGATATAGGAAAAAACGAGTGAAGATTTTATGGTCCTTTATTTATGCCGTAATTTGAATCATATATTAAATCTAGTTTCATGTATTCTATGCAAAAAATTTGGTGTATTACTTCGAGCTTTGTAAAAAACACTTTAAATGTTCAAATTTGCATTTATAACACGAAAATTTAACTAAATTTTATTCTGTACAAATAAAAACTTATTACACTTTTGAAAAATTATACGTTTTAAAATATAGCTAATTATACAGGTTATTTTATAAAATTATTTAACACTCTTAAAATATTAAATGCTAAAACATAGTTCTATTATATGTCGATACAATTATAAAATTTTACTTCATCTGATTCAATTTCGAATTTTAATATATTTAGCCTTGAAATATGAACATTTACGCCATTTAAAATTAAATAAAAAATGTTTGCTGATATTAATACATCAAACGTTTGTCCTGAAATTGTTTATTAATTTATATTATGCGGATACTTAGAAATATTGAAGTCAAATTATATATGGTAATATTGTATTAAATAGAGTTTATTTTAATGGAGTAAACTTAGAACTGCTGGTAGCCCCAACACCTGGCTTTCCATGTCCACCAGTATTTTTAGTAGCCACAAAGTCACTAAACCTATAACTAATCATCTCTGGCTTAATCTCAAGAGGGACAAATACTTTTCCATTATAAACACCAATAAGATTGCCAACCATACAAGGTAAAATGATCATAGAACGTGCATGTGTCTTGACAATTCGTGGTTTATCTTCCGGATTTACGCATGCTTGTTTACTTAATAAGCATTTCTTGATTAGTGTAACTTCTCTTGGTGAAAGACCACGCTGGATATGTCGTCGTCTTTTTGATGGAAGAAGATCTGCAAACTTAATTATTGTGAGTTTTTGAAGTTCTTCAAGATCAATTCCTCTGTAACTGTGTTTTCTAAATACTCGGCGTTGTTTATCGAAATTATTTGACATTTTGGATAAGGGCACAAAAAAATAAAAGGCTTGATTTGAAAATCAAAAGAAATTAACTTAATATTTTGAAGATTAAACGACCAGACACATATGTTGTGTGTTTTACATGTAAGTGAAACACATGCATATATATTAAGCACGTATAACAAATTTTAATTTCGGTTAATATCAAAAGTATCATTATTAAGAGTTGGCATATTATTTACATTTAGAACACCGCAGTGTTTAATTTCATCACAAGAAACCGATGCAAAATTATATAATATCTTTAAAATTAGTTTTAAAAATTTTTCAAAAAATTATTCTCCTGTTATATAATACACAACGAATCACTAAAGCATTAATCATAGAAAACATCGGTGATATTATATATTATTCTTTGAGACGAGATAATGAAAACCTCAAAACATAATTTCAATATTTATATAAGTTAAAAATGCACTTATGCATTTAGACATAATCATGTAAATTCTATAATAGGTTTCGGAAAAACAGCAGCAAAAAACCAAAAAGAAACTATTATACCCCTATAAGATGTGAATATAATTAATATACTCAATATTAATATAGGAAATATAGTTGAAATCATATAATATAATTAAAATATGGGGGTAACAATTCGTTAATAAATAGCCTTTTATTTATTTAGTATAAATAATTCTTCAATCAATAATGGTCAAGATTTAAATTTATGAAATTACATGACTTGGATCACATAATTATCGTAATTTGCACATAAAAATAATGGACGGAAGATAAAAAAAATTTAATCTAAATTATATCCTACTTACGTTCCATAAATTCGAAACAATGCTCTACTAAAAATAAAATTGGTTCGCAAGTACTATAATTATTAGAATACGAATGATTTGAAATCACATAACAAAAATATTACTGCTAATATAACTTTTAGATGAAGATTAACATTTATGACAGAAAGTGCTTACTATCTAAATAAAGAGAATAACTGTATTTGCATTTCAAGAAACTATTGGCATGTAATTTCTGTATATTTAAATACAGAAAAGATAAAATATTAGAAATAGACATCTTGCCGCGATATGGTTGATAAGCTACTCTTAAGGATTATTTTAATTAATAGACAAGATGAATTCTAATCATAAATTTTAAAAATATATTAATGATTATATGCTTTATCATATTTATCAAGGGTTAAAGATAAGAAAAACTCACTAAATAGCTACATGTAATTTGATTTAATAAAAAATATTATTTAAGTGTAGTAATTTATTTTACTATATATTATTAATTTTGTTCTTACAGGTTCCGCTCAATAATATACATTAGTACTTGTGCTTAACTTTCAATTATAATTTATAATGTATATTAAATTTTTTCTAGTCTGTCTACGAAATTCTTCACTCAGATTTGAAAATTCGAGTATAGAGTAGAAAAATAAAAAATCGTTTTTATAGCCTTTCTAAAAATTAGAAATACAATATCTTATATTTTTACAAATATATTATATAGATATTTATCTTGGATGGATAGAAGCAAATAGAAAATAAAATCACCTTAAAATGAATCATAAAAAATTCACTGCAATTACCATAATCAATAAAAATCTGTGGAAATAATTATATACGAAGCCAAAGCCATGTAATAGATGAAAGACCACTAAATAATATATATTTGGTCGTGATATGCCATATGCCATATGCCATAAGCCATATATATAGAATCTAGGAAGCAATGAAAGGTACAATATAAAAATAAAATTGAAGAAAAAACTTGAATATATAAGTCTTATTAGAAGATGAATTAGGGTGGTTGCAACGATGAAAAGCCTCTGGAAATTATTAACTATTTCAGTAATTATATATAAATCCAATGTTTTGCTGAACAAAGAGTAAAGTAGCTCTAAAAAAAACCCATGAAAAAACACTAGCACTAGATTCCCTATGAATTTTTTGGATTTAGCAGAAAGTGTGAATTTTTTATCGTTATAAATTAAACTACATTAAATAATGATAAATATCCGAATGCTAATATTTATGCCATAATTAACATTATTTCACTGTTTTTAAATGTATATAAATTATATTATAAAAATCATCTGGCCATAATAAAGACAATTTATTTTTTCATAACATAAAAATTTAAGTTTACAAATATCCAAAGAAAATTGCTTATCATGCAAAAATATAAAAAAAAATATATTGACTAAAAATTTTAACTCATTTTTGTCTTTAGTCACCCTAGAGAACAGAAAAGTTGAAAACTTAAAATCAGCTTAGCCTTCTTAATCTAGTACTTCGGTTCGTCACGCCTATTATTAATTTCAGCTTTGATAACTGAGCTGTATAAAAGTTTAATTTGCAAATAAAAAAGTGTGTTTAAAGAATGAATTAACAAATCGAAACTTGTAAATCTATCATATAAACAAAAAATTATATAAAAACACCATTTTTCATGGCTTTTTTTTTACAGTAATAGAATTACATTAGAACGAAAACTTTTTATACATCTATTGTGATCTTTGAGAATAAATTTTATGATTCAGCCTTTTATATATTTATTATAGAATTTATAAAATCTCTATTTATAGAGCTATAATCAAGTTTTAAATATTCTTTGCACAAAAAAAATATTTAATTTACTTATAAGATTGAATTCTGGCTAAACTAAATATTTCAGTGGAATTTAAATTTTCAATCAAGTCAGCAAACCAAGTATAATTAAAAACTCTTTAAACTGCCAACTCTAGTTGGCATAATACTATAATGAATATTTCTCTATTCATACTTCTCTATATTTATCTTAATTTTCCGTAAGACTAGCCTTTGAACATCTTGTGGACTAAGTATGCCATCATCTTCGGTTAAAGTGTAGAAACTTCCAGGTTAGTTCAAATTCAATATTCATCAGTAAATTAGTATTACTCAAACCCGACACATATTTTACACCCATTAGGTGATGGGTATACATATGGGTTATTTTAATAGCATCATTAGAAGCATATGCCACGACTTTAGGAATCATCTTCAGATCATCATAGTGTTAATACTTTTATATTATTTGTAGAACAGTACACCAAAAAGAAACGTGCGAGAAATTTCGAAAAAAAAATATATATCTATATACTGTTATGATAAAAATAAAGTCAACAACTTACATTAAATATTTGTTAGTGTATTTTTTATATTAAAATACAAAAAAAACTCTAAAATACGATTTATTTGTAGCAAAATAAATGCATTCTTGCACACGAATTAGCCATAAAAACCATCAAGCATAGTAAAAAAATAAAATTAAATAATATTCATTTATCCTTGAATCACCAGTCACATTATCTAATCCGTGTTTTTTACGATTTCTATCAATCCTGGTGATTCGAGAATTGCTTATAATTGTATATTTTTAGACAAATAATATATCATATAAACATAAACTGAAAATATTTACACCTTAGAAAAAAGTGGATGCGCATATTCTGATATCGTGATATTAAAAGATTTAAGAATATCAGAAAAAGTTTCAATGATTTTTTAGATCCCTATTAACTTCATCTTATTTTAAAACAAATTATTTAATTAATAACAACAATTCGATTGTATATCTTTATATGAGTAAAAAATTTTTAGTTGAAAAAGTGGAAAATAAGGTATATATATCGAAAATCAGCTTTAAAATTGAATATATTTTTTATCGAATTTAATTGCTATCCTTTTAAATATATTTTATTTTATTAAATATACCAAAATAATACCACTAGATATCACATAAATTTTTCTTATAAATAATTGTATTAAAGAAAAAACAATTCTTTAACTTAAAGCGACACGCGCAAAGAAATATTTTCATATCGAAAAATTCGATTTTCTTGATGCAAGACAAATGATTCAATTTATCTATTTTGAATGTTGATTCATATATAAAACCTTTATTTTACTTATAATCGGTATTTTAGTTTTCCTCTTAAAATTTGTGCTTTAAAGGGGAGAGTCAATGTAAGTCATTTGAAATCGTCAAAATGCTTTAGAAATTTAAATAATTAAAATATAGGTGTAAAGAAACCATAAGAACGTTTAAAAATCATAAAATAATACATTTATAGCATTAATTTTTTACGTAAATCATATATATCTTAAACTTTTCTATAACTGTGCATATAAATATAAAGAAAAAAAACATTCCAACACTTTATCTAATATACTTTCATACATTGAGATAAAATTTAGAAATAAAAAAGATAATATGATTCTAAATTTTTAACCAAAAAACTATATGCTTCATGAGGGGTATAAAGTTTTTGAGGTGCATTATTCAAAATTTAAATTTGAAATTTGAAATTTTTTTGATCTATGGATCAAATATTCGAGTTGAAAACTATTTCTATATCATAATAAGAAAGATTGTACAAATAAGAATGTAGTTTGAGTCATTTAATTTTATTTGACACTAGTTTCTTAAAATTATACTATTTCCTTTTAGTTCCCCCTTCTATAATATTTTTAATGTGTATAGAGATTAATTAAAATTGCGCTTTAGATAGTATTGAAAGTATTTTGTATTTTTCTGCGCTTTTATAAATTAAAATCAGTAATACGTTGTGCTTTATACGATTTGAGAATACTGCAAAATTATATCTATTTTGAATACTTGTTTTATATGACACGTGATAAAGCATTTTTCGAATTCTAGCATTCTAAGATGCTCTTGAATTTACAAAAAAAAATTCGCAAGATTTTTTCATATATTTAGAGAATTTAAATCATTATTTTTTTATGCATTTGATTATATGCATATTCTTTTTCTAATTACAATTAAATTGTGCTAAAATTCTAGCAATATAAAGTTTTTCAGCTATTAAATTACAAAAAACGTAGAAAAACACAAAATTTAACACATTATATGCGTTTTTTTATAATAGTGTTGCCTAATTATATTTTAAATTTGCTTTTCTAAATAAAAATCATCAACAGCTAAAGAAGAACATGTCCACAATACAAAAATTAGATCAGATATATGAACTAAAATATTAAGTTATTATTAATTATAATGTTCTGTAATTTTAGTTATTTCAAGATTTAATTGCAGAAAATAGCTTTATTTAGAATTTAACATATAATATTTTTGACTTTCTAAGCATAAAGTTTTATATATATAAAAATAATACGGCAAATTGCATAAATTTTTTATTACTTTTCTTCGAATTTTAGACACTAAAAGCTTTTTTAGTATCGCCCAAACCAAATTTGAACTAGAATATATATAGAAACACTTTTTATCGAATGTAATCTATTTATTTTTGTAAACAAAGAAAAGTAATTATTTAGAATATGCATATATTTATGTGATAAATTTTATTTCGAAACAAGTGCTATAACAAATAAGTATAATAGGAATCATTGATTATTATGATACATAAGAAATTTAAATAAACCGGTTTGGAATATCATGAATTTTAATAAAAAAATTAAAGATTAATCATATTATCTTTAAATATAAAAAATATTGACTACTATTGTAGAAAATTAGGATAATATAATTATTGGGCTTGTCACAAAGAAATATGCACCGTAAAACTAAACTAAAATCTCTTAACTGGTCTATGAAAAAGTAAATGTATATATCATCTACGTCAAGTTTTTGATCGCAAAAACGTAATTTATATTTTTCTTAATGTTGGGCCATTTTCATAATAGAAACATAAAAGGTATATTTTTTTAAACCTAAAGCCAGCCTGTTCTTTTATTTATAAACGCAAAATAAATATACTCAAGATAAAAAAGTTATCACATATATTAGATCAAACTATATATATAATATGTCTAATAAAATAACATAAGGTCACTTGCTTTTGAATTTTATCGCAAATATCACATATCATCATATTTTTTACTTCAATTAGTAAATTATGCTGTCTAATTACAAAAACCCAATAAATAATGTCATCACAATACTAATTAAGTATTTATGTATTTTGTATGCTAAAAAATACACAGTTTCAAATTTAGTTCCTAAAAAAGCCAATATGATAGAACCTAGTTTCATTCAATTTTTTTTTAGAAATATTGATTACTTCAATATTTTCGCTTGCTGATGAAATACTAATTTCTAAAAAAAAAATACGAAAGGTTTTCTCGAAAATAATGGTTTTTTAGATTCTCAAAAAAATTAAATAATAAAATTAATTTTTTTTACCACGTAAAATTATCTTTACCTTAATTATATCGACTAAATTAGCTAAAGGTATCACACCTAAAAAAATCGGAAGAATTAAACTAATATTAATACCATTTTTTTGTTTCCTTATGTATTTTTACAAATATAGAATTTTACATTTGTTCCAAGTGATGGCTCATAAATGTTTTTTTTTTAAATTTATTATTTTATTGCTAAATTTAACGCTACAAAATTTTATAATCATAGTCATTCACAAATATTTAATATAAGAAAATTGATAATATTTTTGGTTTTATAATGCTGGAATCAATTAATTGTTCAGGTGTAAATTGCACTAAAGTAAGAACACTTTATGATTAAGATAATAATTCTATTAAATATATTACGCGAGTAAATGATAAAAAAGTGAAGTTTTTAATATTGCTATACATAAATTTACATTTAAAATAAAGAATTAAATAAAGGCAACATGGGATGTCTATTATGAAACCTTCAATCATACATATATATCTGATTTTGTGTAATAATTAAAATCTTAGCAAATTTAAGTATTTTTTTTGTCATTCAATCTTAACATTGCTAGAGAACAAAGCCAGATTTTTCTTTGGAATTGCGAAAATGTAAATCTGCTAAACTGCCAATCTTTTTTTAATAAGTAATTAATAATAAAGTTTTATGTGTATAATTCAGTGAATATAGGCTTTTTAAATATATTTCTAATGGTTAGCTTACTTTTATATTCGTGAATAGAAATTACTATGAAAATTAAAATTTAGATTTATATCTCATAATATATTTTTTTTATATCTTTAGTGCTGTCTCATGATACTATAATCACACGGATCTGGATTTTGGGGTAAGATTTCCCAAAGTATAGAAAGACCCAAATATTTTTACAATCCACTAATTCTATTCGTACTTTTAATCATATTAAGGTTTGCAAGGTAGAGAAAAGAAATTCTGGAGGATACTTAAGATCATTTTAAAATATTATAAAGATAGGAGAATACTTCAAAAATATATTTCACAGAAAATTTCTACATGTACGGTGTACATACATTTTAGAATACAGGTAAGAAACAGCTTATTATATATTAAAATATATATTATTGTCGACTGTTCAATTTATAAATATAAGAAATTCATTTTTGCGCCTGTTGTGAAATTATCCCTTTTTTGCAAAAACAAAATAAAAGTAATTGTATTTATATTTAAAAAAAATCAGAGTGAGATATGGGGTTTTAATTTTATCACATTAGTTATATTTAAATCACAATTGGGATGACACAGGCATATAAGCACACATTAAAAATATGATAAAATCATTTTTTCGCTGTATTAATTAATCTTGTCGCATTCAAAAATTGTATTTTTCCCTTTTAATATTTGATTTTTACAAAATATACAATAACAAAAATGTTTTCTTGCAATTTAAATATATTATTGATAATATAAGTATTATCTATATTAAAAAAATAAAACAAGTTAAAATTTTAGGAAATGCTTTATTATATTATTTGTAAATTTTAATATATCTTTGAAGCGTAAATTTTATATGCATAAGTTTGACACAAGAGTAACATTTATTTTACTTTGTGTGCATATTAGAAATATGAATAGCAAGATATATATCTCAGATTATACATTAGACATATAATTTTTGCAAAAAAAAATCTTTTAAGGGCGAAACCTTTTCATCTAAAACACTGATTTTTTGCTGCTAAGCACTGTCGTCACAGGTTCTAGAATTTTTTCAACCAAAAAATACAAAAAATCCAGCATTTGCTATACAACGTTTATTTGCACCAATTGTTTTAGAGTTTTAATTTTTAGATAGAATAATTATAACATAATTTTTAAACATAATGATTTTTTTACATCGAAAGTAACCCATTTACATCAAAAGCTATACATTTATATTTTCAAATAGTGATTTGTGTTTGTAGTGTTGTTTTTTATATTCTAAATCTAATTTTTTAACAGTTTATATGTCTATATTGTCTGTTTAGACGATGGTCTAAATGAGAAAAGTATTTTTCATGATTGCCAACGCCAGATTTTATGAACCGATTAATATTTTGGAAAAGAATTTAATAAATACATGTAGAAATCCATCACAAAAATTTTATTTTTTATCTTTATAAATATTATAAATAATGTGTATTATTCTATTTTTTGGGAATTACATAAAAATTATTGAAGTTACAAAAAAAGATATAACCTTTACCTTATACTGTTCTTAAATAATATTTTTTTTAATACGTTGGCTTAAAAAAGACAATAAATTATATACACATGAATTCCACATATTGAAACGAAGCAAAGGATTATTCTTCCTTCTATCAATTTATGATTCATATTTGTTGACGATAAAATTATATTTATGAGAATAAATCGTGCTTTTTGTGTTTATAAGATATTTAAAGTATTTTAAATGTTTAAATGAACACTAGAATTTATTATAACCGATTTAAAAACATAGTCACAATCGAACTGAATCTAACATATTGCGTTATTCAGTATTTTTCAAAATAGTTTTAAAAAAAAATAGTCAAAGATTAACAGACTAAAATCAAGATAGTCATAACTTGAAAGTGAAATTGTTCTAAAAATCTATGATTTAGATGTAATATGCAAATAAAAGTAATTCCTAAGGTGCAAAATATACAATATCAAAAAACACGAAAAATTTGAAAATAAATCACATTAAAGTTTTCTAAAATATAAATCTGATAAAAAAATTTATAACTAGTATTTTGACATCATTATGATGTATATTGAAAAATATACAGATTGAGCTTCAATAAACCAAGCGGGTTAGAATTGTAATAGACCGGAAATGTAATATGAATCTAAAAAAACTTATTATTGTCGTTTTTATTTGAAGAAATTGTATTTCTACACTATATCTGTACTTTAGCATAAATTATTTTATTTACATCTTAAATATTATAATATATAAATGCTTAAAATATAAATTATAACATAATTTTTTTCATACACAAAGCAAAAATTAATTTTTGTTTTATGGTAGAATATGAAATGTATATAATTCTATATATACATAATGTATATAATATTATAGCAGTCTTATTATTGACTATGGCAAAATTTTCGCGAGTTTTCGATCAAAATACATGTAATACGTTTCTATTCAAATATAAATGCGACGCAAAAAGAGTACAAGTTATGTAATACACTGAACTATTTATTATATTATGTAAAACCCAAAAAATACAAATACAACAAATTCGTTGTGTACATGGGCACATATAGAATACTTATCTCCATATATGCTTCTAAGAGATTTACAATGTAAAATATTAATAGAACATTATTCGTATTTAATGCGGTTCTAGGCCGACAATACAGATTAAATATATCATTTTGAAATATCACAATACAAAATAATTGACAATTCAAACAAAAAATCTTAAAAACAGCAAAATAACCCTTAAATAGCAAAGCTGTCTCTTAAAATGATAGAATGGCATTAGCGTCACCAATAAACATGGCAGATTTTTTTTTGAAATTCGTAGCGTTGCAGATAAAAAGTGTTTAATAATTTTAGTTAAAAATGATTTAACCAGTGTGAAATGTATTCATACTAAGCAAATTTTGCTTATTTAAATTAAATTGCCGTAAATTTAACATTTTTTTCCGTAGAAAATGTTTGACGAGATTTTATTAATATTTGTGCTAATAAAAACCATATCTTTTAAATAAAAACGCATCTCGTGTTTTTAAGCGCATATATACACCTTTTTATGAATATTGCTTTATCCACTCTGATGATTTTTTTTAATATAATTATATGAGGTTTTAAGGGTATAAGAAGGCTTTAACATTTAGACCGATTTATAATTTTTATTTTATGCACTTATAATTAAATTATTGCACGATGTTTACCCTGCCAACATTCTACAAGTATTGTGAGAAATCAGAGCATGTAAACTGTTTCAAATTTTTTTTAATGTTTTTAACTTGAGAAAATATAACATAATCTTATTTACAGTGGTAATTGAACTAGGATGTTTATTCCATAAAAAATCTTTTTGCATAAGAAGTTCGACTATTTATGACTTTACAAAAAAGGATCTGCAAAAGATAAATACAATGATATTTATATTAAGTATAGAATATTTAGTTTTAAATTTGAATAAAATTAATACGAATCCGAAGTATGGTATGCTTACTTTTAGATTAGGAATGCAATCCGCGAAATTCAAATATCGTAATCAACTAAAATGTAGTACTCGCATATTAACAAAAAAAATCCAAATTTAAAGCCTCAAATTATGTTTCTCGAAGACCAAATAAATAAGAATACTATTTATAATCACAAAATTTTAGAACTTATGTGTTTATTTAAAAAAGAGAAAAAAAAACTATGATTGTCTGATGATTATTAATTAAATAAGCTTTACCAGAAGCTAAAAAACATATTAAAATGAATTCAAAATATATCACAATAAAATCATATTTTTTATTAAAGTAAACCATAGAATTGCTTAGAATTATAAATAAAGCATTCAGATGGGAACCGAGCCTCAATTTATTTCGCATCTCAAAAATAGAGAAAAAGCTATGAGTATTTTTATTCATTGAATAAATTTAGTTTTATTGTTGAAAATAAGTTGATTTATTTAGGTCTAGAAATAATAATGCAACAATATGATAATGATGCATTAAAAAGTTTGTTTTCTGATAGTAAAAAAATAAACATATACCTTGACTTAAAAACTTTCTCGTATAATATTCTATTTTATTTATAATATTTCGCGCTGTAAATTTTGAATTTTAACATAATGATTGAATTGCGATAAATACAAGAGACCATTTTCAAAATTTGTTTTTCTATTGATGAATTATCCATTAGGCTTAAACAGAGCCTGTAAAAAACTCGCTGGTTCAATATAATATTTATATATGATCATCGAAAATTACCCTCTATAGTAACGAATAATTTTTTTATGAAAAAACAATAATATAAACAATAAAGCATAAAATTACAAAGTGTACAAGAAAACGTTATATTCTATTAATATTACACTCAAATACTTTCACATATTATTGTACTTTATATTTGTTTTAGTTAATATGTAAGATTGAAACTATATAAAAATTCTGGATATTATAACTAACAAAAGAAACAATAATATACTTTATTTATTGATAAATCATAATATACTATTCTTCTGTTGTCTTGAGATATCATTCAAAAGTCTTTGAATTGGATTGCAAATGAATCAAGAGCTCTAAGCTAATTTAATATTTCATCTCTTTTGTGCTCTACAAACTTAATTAAAATTTATTGAAATATGTTATTAATTTAAATTTATGATGAAAATGTTATAAAATTTCTAAATTTTATGTTTGAGCAAAAATAATGTTTTATTAGCCAAAATGAATAAATATATATTTTAAAAATTACATCAATAAAGTGGATTACATGAATTTTTTATAAGCCCTTTAGTTATACAAAAGCGTCCAATGCAATCTTAAGATTGTATTTATACCGTACGATATCATCGATTCTATCAGACCCATCATGTTTGTGTTCTTTTTAATCTATATGTCCAGTAAAGATATTTTTATTTAATTTTTTTCTCAATACTATTGTTTTTAGTTTGGCATTAGTTTCAGGTAGGATTTTTTGCATTTTGCTGTATATTTGTATTGATTATGCTTAGAATATTCAACATTTCACCTTATAATCTTCTTGATTGTCCATGTTCCCTTCATTGTTGTTATCTTCTAAATTTATGCTAAAATCAAATTTTCATACGGTTTTTAAGATCCAACTCGTATATAGAATATATAAAGCAAAAACTATTATTTATTATGCGCAACCTGCACACGTAAATTTAATACTGTCATTAATATTGTTTATCCTTATCATAAACAATATTTTTTCTATACACACATTTTCATATTTATCGATATTATAGGTGTAGTGTAAATTATCATAAAAGAAATAGTTGCGATTAAAAAAATTCTAATCGAATTCACTTTATTTAATTATTTATGTTTAACTTCTATTACTTTTATGAAATTCGCTTTATACTAATAGGAACTATTGCTTAACTGATGCGTCTCTCTGTGGAACTCCCCCAGCACTCATTGTCACCCGTAATCTCCGTGGATTGGGCCCTTTCTCATAGGCGGCAGTCATTATATTGAGGTAATGAGATTCTTTCTACTGTTCATCGCTACCAGTTACAAGCTACAACCACACTCTACACTTACCTACATCCTTGCTGAACGGTGTGGGATCCTTTTCAATACTGAAGGCGCAGTTCAACGGCTTACACAGCAACCTCCTTTTTCTCATGGCTTGTCAGTGTTTTATGGTTGAATGGCCGCCCCCTTGGGTATTTTTCTTTAGAGTAAATTCGTTATGGAAATTAGTGGGGTGGGGGAAGTGGAACCCGTGACCCCTCACACTGGAGTCCGACTTGTAAACCACTCAACCATACCACCCCATAGTTGCGATTAAACAATTAATTAAAATTGCCGATCCTATTGCAATTTTATGAGTTTATATGTATATGTTGATGAAATAGTTTACAATAAAAACATTTATATGGTTGATAAACGTTGAAATATTTCTCATATCATTAAAAACTTACACATAAGTGTGATAAAGCTTTATAACGTATTTATTTTCTTTTAAATTGATTATTATCTTGGGGTTCATATATTGAAATACCCATCATTATAGTTATAGTCTCTATTTACATTCTTTCTTGGCCCCATTGATTGTATATAATAACGATATTAAATATCAAAAGCTTGTATTTGGTTTCTAATCTGATATTAAGAATTTATATGGCATTTTATGTACGAATTTAACACAATCCTATTCAATAATTTAGGCCATAATTTAGTATTTGCAAATGCCAGCAAGTTTTCTGTTAATTAAATCTTGGATTTTCTCCTTTCCTTCACCTTTTGCCATGGATATTTTATGCATCAATTTTAAGATAACCGATACGTTTAATTTTTAGCCAAGATATTTTAAGCTAGATACCACTCGATGATCATATAATGTCTTTAATATATATTTCAAGATTCATTTGTAATTTTTTTTATATGTATATATTAAATGTGTCTTTAAGCAATCTTTTGCAAGAAAAATTTAATTTTATTGATTAAAATGATCGAAATCTAATTCTTTATGTTTTTATATAAAAATTAAGATGAAATAAATACATTTTATCAATATATTTTATTTTATTTAGTTAAATAATGTTTTAAAAAAACAAAAATGCATATTCGCTCAAATTTTTTCTCAATTAAATATTAAAGTCTGATAAACCCGTAAATAAAATATTTGCATAATATGATTCTAAGTATACTTAACCATATAAAAACCAAAATACAGTCAATTTAATTATCGGATAAGTTTTTGTTATGTTTAAGAATAAAAACATTATCATAAGAAGATATACAGATAGCTAGAGCTTTAAAACATTAAAAAATTGTTTTATGATATAAATATATTCATTACATCATTTTCCTGGTTATATAACAATAAAATATTTGTATGTGTCTGAACTTGGGTTGTGTATAAGAATTTTAATACAATAGAGAACAACATGATGTTTTATGAAGTTCTATAGTTATATATGTATATTTTATGTAAGATTATAGTTTACATGTAACAAAATTTGATTGATTTATATATAGTTAGATTAAAATTTATTAATATAAATATAATAAAAAAAATAATATTTGAACAAGATAAAATATATAAAACTTTATCAAATTAATATTCGATTTTTCACTATCATGCTTATATTCTTCGAGAATTTATAACATGTTTAGAACAACAAATAGTTATTTATCATTTTTCTATATTTTAATATTTATATTATAATCTTTTATCTATTTTTATTTAAAAAAAATTCAAAGTATATTTTAAAAATTTATCCCGCAAAACTATCCTTATTACAATACGAAAGATTATTTTCTTTCGTAAAATACAATATAATTTAAATAAATATCATTCTTTGTCAAGAATACATTTTTTTTTACAATCTAAATTAAAAGAAAATTTTTCATTCAATCGTCCATTATATGTAGATTACCTTGAATATTATATATTTACGCAATATGTGATGATTATTTTTTCTACACATTATTAGCCTTATACAGCTCGAGTTCAAAATAATTCATACATGAAAATTAATAATTCTTTCGCATTATTAATGTTCTTTGAATCTAAAAACAATTGATTTTACAATGATGCATTAAACATAAATAAAATTTGTGATAATCACAAAAATATGATAGTTTCTAAAATGTCATAGGTGTTTTTCTTGCATATTTTTCTGTTCTTTTACTTAAATTCCAAAACGATTATAAAAAATAAATGAGCAGAATCACTGTATTGAAACACTTACTCACATAAACAATGCTTTGTCACTAAAAAAGGTGAAAAAAGACCGTTGCCAAATATAAAGTTTTGCTTTTAACAGGATCGCATCAGATTTTGGAAATATCTAGATTATATGTAAATCGCAGCGTTTTTAGTCCGAATGTAGTATCACAAGATATAACTACAAACATTAATCTTCATATGATTTATGAATAAAATAAACCTTCATAATATGATATCAACATGAAACGATATTACTTCATATTAAAACAAATCTTTCGGTATAGCATAATTTTATATGTGGATAATAACTATATAGTCAAAAAATAAATTGGAAATTTCTGCATATCATGAGGTACTTTTGATCTTATATATCTTGTTACACCATACTAAGATTTTTTATAATACTATGGGGTTCATATTTTAAAATAATAGATCCCCATCTTTGAATTTTAATTAAATAATTTTCAGTAGTTTCAGATAACAGATAATGCATTGCTGTATGAATTTTGTACAAAATTTGTTTTCTAATATAGTGGAAGTCATTTTAGATCACAATTAATAAAATATAAACTTTTTATCGCAATTTAGCTAAAAATTATATCTTTATATTCAAAATATAAGGGTTCTAAAAACGAAAAAAACCATTTCCAATCGCAAAATTCAGATGCAGATGGTAACAATCTTTTTATTGATTTCTTGTGAATTAATGGATGTAAAATCAATTTGGTCAACGTTTCACTACAATTTTATATTTACATAGATTTATTTATAGAAAATTTGTATTTATTTTATTTAATAGAGATAATAGAAAAACGCATTGTTTTTATAACGAAAAAATACCATATTCCATATGTTTTCTCTGTATTCTATGAAAATTTTCTGATTTATATAGTTGGTATATTCGTGTTGCAATGCTGTAATATATCATCCCATCTTACTTTATGATTTAAAAAACTCTAAATGCAGAATACGATAAATTACGCGTAATTAAAACTAGAAAACTTGAAATATTACTTTTAACATTGTTTTACATATATTTCTTCTATCTTAATAATTAAATTTCTTTAGGTGACTCGATAGAAAGATTTATATTGTTTTCGTCATATGTGTATTTTAAAAATGATAAGAAATATATTCTTCATAATATTAAATGCAAATATGATATTCCTCTAACATAAATATTAGTAATTAGATTTTATAAACTAATTAAATGTTTTTTTTATTTTTATTGCTGTTTAAACCTGTTTTACTTGTTGTATCAAATGTATTATAAATTTTTCTTATATATCAAATCTTTACTGCCGATGATGACGAATTTTTTTTTAATTTATATGATCTAATTGTCACAATTCTGTTTTTTAGCTCTGAAAAGACTTAAAAATGTATAATACAAAAAAAACTAGAAATTCTACTATTACAGAGGCTTTAATAAAATATTAATTTATTCGATGCATAAAAATTTTTGTTTAAAAAAGCTGATTTTCTGGCAAGTCTGCAATAAAAAATGTTAATTAAAGACTTTATGTTCTTAAATGAAAAATCCACATAAAAAAATAATGCGAAGGCTTAACAAAAAATTCGAAATAAGCTTTCTCAATAAAAATGCATTTTTAAATAATTCTGAGTAGTGCAATTGATAGCTATTTAACCATTATAAAATGCCTTTTTGGGATACAAGATTACTATTTTCTAAAATAATATATTAGTTATAATTTATGGGTATAGACAGAATTTTTGTGTGTTAAATATTTTTAACCAACTTATGTTTATTAGCTAAATATATTTTTTTATCATCGAATAAATTTAATCTAAAGTTATTTAAAAATTTATTGCATCGAAAAAATATGAAATAAAAATATTGATTAGTATATCAATCTCAAAACATTATTTACCTAGAAAAAGGTTATTTTTATAGTACATTTTTCTTCTTAGTTTGTATATTTAGGTGGCTTTTTATGCTAATTCTAAACAATAAATAAGCAGAAATGGCTTTGAACGGTTGATAAATTTGTATAAATTTGCATTTAAGATCTGGTATGGAATATTTACACTTTTCATTAGTTTTTTTAAATGATTGGTGTTGTTTGGTCGATTATTTATTGTTTGTAATTACTTGTGGTATAGATGATTATAAGGATTTGATGGCAGAAGTAGGGCATATACCTTATAAATATCTATTCATTAAAAACAATAAAATTAATAATTCTATTGTCTCTAAAAATTCTGTTTTTAGAAATAAACAAAGATAATGATTCTGAATATATATCGTAAATATAATGAAAAGGTTCGCATAGCTTGCAAACTAAACATAATAAAGACATTGAAAGCATGTGCACGCAATAAAATCAACAAATGATGCAAAATATTTTTATAATTTTTCATTGCATAAAACTATGGAGATTTCAAATAATGTATTTTTAAAAGAAAACATTTTTTGCATGAATGCATGTAAAATAAATTATAAATATAAAGATTTAGTAAGGCGAATGTTTCCACTATACTTTTAAAAAGAATTAATGAACAGTATTTGCATGCATTTATATATATATCAATTTTTCATGATATCTTTTTATATTCATTTACTATCAATTTTGAATTCATGTAATACTTATGCAGAAAACCTCGTTATAGGCAAAA
Organism: Rhyacophila brunnea; assembly: GCF_057557595.1. Taxonomy (NCBI): domain Eukaryota; kingdom Metazoa; phylum Arthropoda; class Insecta; order Trichoptera; family Rhyacophilidae; genus Rhyacophila; species Rhyacophila brunnea. The sequence goes on from NW_028233352.1 coordinate 1,167,439, forward strand.
ATAATATTTTTTTATGCATGATAATATTTGAAGTAAAAGTATAGAAATTAATATGTAAGATCATCAAATTTACATATTTTCAGGTATAAATCTATGAAATTGCGTGATTAGTAGTTTTAAATTATTTTTGCTTGTGGTATAATATAGTTTTTACTCTATATAAAACATTAGTTTACATTATAAATTTAAAAAATAAATATTTTGACCTTATATGTCAATTTATGTGGAATTTAAATCTTAAATTGGCTTATGAACCTTCATAATGAAATATTTATCTAGAAATATAAGTAAAATATATTTAAATACACACAACATTTTATATTTTTATGTAGCTCTTAAGTCTTTCAAATTACTGTTTTTGTATTTAAAGTGTTGTTTTATTTAAATTGTCATAATTTTATAGTTTTTCATTGAGTAAAACATACCAAAATATCGTATAATTTATTGCTTTTATGTTCAAAATATTCATTCTACAACCCCTAAATATTATAAGAAATGTTATGCCGATGTTATGATTATATTACTAATAATTTAATGATTAAATATTGTATATTTATGCATTTTGGTTTTTCTATAAACCCAAAAATACAATTTTATAATGTTTTATTAGCTTTTTAATGCAAGAAAAATATGCCACATGTTTAAATCTTTTTTTATTTCAGCTCATCAAAAAAATACACAACTTCTACAATACTTATTTAAAATACAATCGTCGTGCTTATATTATCTTTATAATATCCTTTGATATGGTTTCAATAAAACTACATGTTTCTAAAAGACCTCTAATCGATAATTTATGAATATTCAAAGATTATAATATACATTTTCATTTAATATCTTTATATTTACACTGCTATATTTTATATTCTTAGTACACAGTTGTTAATGTTCAAATTTTCAATGCAATATAACTAATAATTGACGCTATTATGGTATTTAATTAAATGGAGTTCTAGTCGTTGCTTGGCTTAAAAAAAAATTAAAAAAACTTTTGAAGTCAAATTAAATCTATTTTACATGTGTAGTTTTTGTTTATACATATAAATTACAATATTTGGCTCTTCATAAATGTGCCTTTTACAAAGTTTATATGCGTTATTTTCAAAAAAAACATGTTTTTTAGTATTTAAATTATTTAGATATACGAAACCGAATTTTTTCAGTTTCTTGTTCTTATTATACTTATATTTAGTCAATATACCAATTGCAAAAACTAAGAAAAAATTTCCGAATACATAGAAAGTGTTTTTGGCAGAAAAAAAGGGATATTTAACATGATTAAATATGAATTGACCTGATATTTATATAAATTTAAGCACAGTAAAAAAAAATATAAATTTACGTTGTCTTAATTAAATATTGGTAAAAACCTGGTTTCTGGCGCATTTTCTCATTCCATTTTATTAAAATATAGAAACAATGGGGCTGTTATTTTCATCAAGAACTTCGCCGTTTACAAATTTAACTAATACTATACAAACTCTCATGCTCTTATATATTTCTTTTCCAATACTATGAACGTTCAACCTATAATTATTCAGGTCAACCAATGAATATGTTATGAATGATTTATGATGTGAAGAAATTATTTAAAAAAGCAAAACATACAAATTTCTCTAGAAAAATATACTAACTAACATAATTTGATGTGTATTTTTAAATTAGTACAGTGCATTTATCAATAAAACTGTAAATCAATAATACCATAAATATAAAAAAGTATGGCTAAAACTAAAAAACCAATTTTGAAGCATTTAAATCAATAAACAGTTAAACAATATTGTGATTTATTAGAATTATTCGCTCTTATTTATGTTTTGCATTTTTCATTGAATATTTTATTGCAATTAATTATATTTTCAAAAAACTTAAAAAAAACAATATTTCTGATTAGAATCTATTTACAAAATGTTTCTTTAGAAAAAATAGATTTTTTAAGTGACATATAATAAATAGAATATATCTTTTATATTTTATAAATAGTTGCAAAAAAAATATATTTAAAATCCTTATCCTATTTTACAAGATCGAGAACATAAATTATTGCATCTGTGTGATGATAAATAATTTCATTTGATTCATCCTAATAAAAATCTGAAACACAATGGCTGTATCGATTTCTTTAAGAGAAAAATAAATTAAAAGAACATGATTGTATAAAGAAATTTTAGAAATTAAAATAACCTTTCATGTTCTCTTGAATTTATAGTTCAGCAGGAAAAATGCAAATGCTTTTGTTTTGTATTAGATTATAAGGTTTTCTTGTTTTAAATTTGACGGAATTTTATTCAGATCGATAGAGTATCTAATAAGCACTTTGTTCTTGTTTAAAAAATTTTGCCAGATAGTATCAGGATTTAATTGCGAAATCTTCGTTGACTAATAAGAACTAAATATAGGTATTTTTATACCGAATGTCATTATATATTTTAGTATTGTTTTTTATTGATAATGGCTAGATATTTTATTAGATAGAAATGTTGAATAATAAAAATATGCTTACACGTGCATTTTAAGCATATTAAAATAATCATTACAAAATCAATTTAAATAGAATATCTTGATGGATACAGTTTCTTAATTGTGATTTTTAAAAGTCTAGATAACATATATGAACCGAAATATATACATGATAAAATTATAATTACAAGAAAAAATTAAAATCTTATTAGATCACCGGTTAGTTTTATAATGCATAACTTAGTATTTTTAATGACTTAAATTCAAATCTGAAATTAAGATAGGAATAATTAATAACTTCACATATACACAAATAGCCATGATAGAAGATTGAAAAATATTACCATCATGTATCAATAGCGAGATATTACCCAATATATATTTTTTTTAAAGATATAAATCATGGTATTAAGAAATATGGTAAATAAAAAAGAATCAGATAATAGATTGTGTAATTTATGAATAAATTTTATTAAATTCATTTTTTTGTTTTTTAATATATAAATCAAAGGTTTTATCATATTTTATTAGTATTAACAGTCGCCAATATATATTAATATTTGAAATATGATATTTAGCAATTTATGTAGACAGTATGTGGCAAAAAATAAATATTTGCCCAAATAAAAGCGAATATATCAAAGAAAAATTACAAAAATATAATTAAAGTGATTTTCAAATTTTAGTGATAAAAATTTAGATTCCATTTAAAATCAAAATGTAAAATATTAGAATTTTTTTATTTTAATGTTTGTCTATTGTGTGTCGATTTAACATAAAGACATGTTTGTCATAAAAATTTTTGAAATTCGTATTCCATCATTAATATAAATTAATTTCGATATTATTTAAACGATTATATATAAAAACATAGATATATATGTATCTAATTAAAGCTTCAAAATGCATTTTTAATCTTTTATCTGAAATAATACATATAATTGACGTTCTCAGAGTTTACAAACCTTGAGATATATTAAATTCGCCATCTTCAACAAAAACAGGCTGTACAAGCAATAAATATAAATGAACTATATATAAAATGTTTAAATGTGGCCATTTAAACATTAAAAACAATCTAAAAAAAGGTTTATTTTTTGCTCAACAATTTTTTTTTATATAATTATCAATAGACAATTTTTTTAAATTTTTATCTTACTGCTAAGAGATAAATAAAATAACAAAAAAAGAAAATGTTTCTAATATCTATATTATTTCGCGTGTAATATGTTTCAAAACATTCAAAATCATTATAATATATTTTTACAATTATGTTCCTTATCTATTTATTCCATTTATCTAAATAAGTATTCAATAGGTTCAAGTCTAAATTAAGCTAATCATAATATCCTTTTACATCCATTTAGTCTCTTCTTGGCTTATAATATATTTTTTTAAGCTTAATTGAATACTTGGGTGTATAAAAATATATTTTATCTCTATACTTATCCCCAATATGTGTCTTTATTTACTGAAACATATATAGTAATTCTATTATAAGTCATTGATCAACATTATTATCAATATAAGAATGGTTTATTATAGTTTTTATATAGAATGTGTATTAGCTCAAAAGAAAATTATACTAATGGAATCCAAAAGCCTAGCTACAGCATTAAAAAAAATAACTTTTCTTGTTTTTATCATTGAATAGAGAGAAAAAGTCTAAGACACAAATAAAAAATTCAATACAACGGCGCATCGAACTATTAAAAAAAATAACATGTGCTAAGCTTCATAAATACAGTAGATCATCATAAATCATTTTTAATAACATGTTGCAAAACTTCTTTATGAACTTGATATCTTTATTAAGTTTTGATATGTTCGTATTAATACATCAAATGACTGGAATATAGTATACGAGCTAAAAATATAAAAAATTTTTACTTTTTTATTTAGATTAATCCATCTATAATTGGAAAATAAAATATTATAATATGAGTTGAATAGACCAGCCATATCCTAAAATATAAAATATATTGATCCTTTGAATAACAAAACAATAAGATTTATATTAAGAAGCATTTAGTTCGAGTAAAAAAATATATATTTGTAGTTTTTATTTACGGTTTAAGTTCCTTCTTTTTATGATTTCTATCTACTAAAAATAGAAAACATATTGAAAATATTGCACGGCTCCATGATGAATCATATGGCACCATTACCTGATCTTTTTTCATATGTTTTTTTTTCTGTCAAAAGATATGGATTCAAGTGTCTTGACAAGTGCGAATTATATAGATATGGGGGATTTATAACATATAGAAACGAGATAAATGTAATTACATGATTTATAGCATATCCAGATAAAACAGTCACCCGAATAACTTATTATGACCATTATATGATATGAAATACCTCAATTAAGGGTTCTGCTTGCCTTACTATTATATTTTAAGCGTAAAAAGATTCATTTTGTTTCCTTTCTTATCATAAAATAAAATATTATACTTATTGTTCTTTTTCACTATAATGTATTTTGATTTAATATATAGTTTCATATTATTATTATAATAATATTATATTTTTTGTATTTAAGTTTTGTGCTCTAATAATGTATCTTGTTTTAAGAATAACCACGTTTTCATGATACATCCTACTTATTATCAATATTTTCGTGTATGAAAGGTTCTTTTAAAAGACATTAATAGTTTAAATATGCACTGGCTTATAATATAATGAAAATATTGATGGGTTATTATAATTTTGATGTTTTTAAGATGTGTATCTATTCGATTTTGCTCCGTTTATTTTAGATTCTTTATACCTTTGTTATTTTTAATTGTTAGATCGATATTTATGTTGGATTTGCTACAAAACTACCAGAATTTAGATCCTACGCTTATTTAAAATTGAATAAAAACTGTCCATACATATGTTAGCAGGGTACTATAAATAAAGAGGACAGAAGAGGATAGTTTATGGATAAAACAATAGCCTAATTCTATATAACTATCATTATAAGTGTGAAATCAAAAAGTAATACCTACTTTGAATACACTATCAAACGAGTCATGTATCACACTCGATGTAACAGAAGATAGAAACTGATATGAATGATCAATAGATTCATGTGATGCACATGTAAATCCTAAAAATATTCCTTGCTAGCCGTAAAGCACTGGCAAGATTTCTTTAGTGGTAAAAATATCGTTTATATTTGAAAAACAAGGATTATTCATTTAGATCATGAGCATAAAATTTTTCAAGACAATTATTGGCACATAGATAATAGTCATGTATTTGTATAAGAAATAGAAGCAAGCAAAGCTCGAGTATAGCTATAAAAAAATCCAAACGTATTAGTAATCCTGGTATACCCTAAAAAAGATCAGATTTAAATATTGAACCAAGAAAAATGTCGTTATCTAACCAAGGCATATTATCATATGAGCTAAAATATCACTAATTATGCAATGGCTCCTATAAATTAATGAATTTATATGTATTCAAATATATTTTACTATACTTGTACATTCTTGTTAGAAAATGAAAAGTTCTTTCGAAAAGTTATTAATGCCAGATAGCAAAAGCCGGTACACATTAAAAACCAAAAATATTGCAATTTAAAGAAAAGAATGTTTGAAGAAAATATATGACGAATGATTTCAGAGAACTTTTATAGCGCTGACTGCAAGATACAAGATGAAAAAAGGGCATACATGCTAAAAATGTACAGAGGAGAATACTATAAAAGCAATTTCTACATATAGCATAAACTTATTATAAATATCAATTTATTGTTTCATTTCAACATCTGAATTTTCTACAACATCACGGATGAAATCAACTAGAGCCAAAGCAGAAAGAAATAAAATTCGGTTTTTTTGTCAGAATAGACTTGACAAGCAAAAAACTAGCCAGAATAATAAATTACAGCGAAATTACTCTGCAACATATATGTTTACAAACAGCGGTACCTCAAAACAAAGTCTTTCAAAGTGCTAAAGAATTTCTAAAGCTTTAAGGCACTTTTTAAACGATATCAAGAGAAAATTTTAAAAGACAATAACTATGTACACTCCGTTGATTTCCAATTAGCCATATGCGTTGACTTAAAAATGATTGCGAATTTTACAGGTTTATTCTGCCATAACTTATCCTGTTTTAAAATATTTATATATTTACTCTAATATGTGCGTCAAATCATAAAAAATTTTTAAAGTGATTGCTATTATCCAGCAATTTATTGAAAATCTATGTGTATTTTTATTCTTTTCTTAATTGATACATGGAAATTGTGTAAAATTTTCCGCTATAAAGCCATGATTACATTAAGTTGAAACGGAATACAGCACTCATAATTCTTAATATTTTAAAAAAAAGCGTAGAAATAGCATTATTTGTTTTTTTTCGGCAAATAACATTGCATTTATTGCAAATTTAATTTACATGAGCCATATCAAATATGAATGACCGGCTACCAGATACAGTAAAATATGTATATAAATACAAAATGTAATATTTTAACGGCTCATTGCATTTTACATATGATCTCTGGTAAATATAATGTCAAAATACAAAGACAATTAGAAAGTATTACATATGAAATACAAGTTTGGGCGGCTTAGTTGAATGGCGTATGTCGAAACAAATAGACGCTAATTCTATTAAACCGACTTCATAATTTCTACAGATACAAAAAATAAAACGCTTACATTAATTTTCAAATCGTAATGACTGTGATTAAAACGCCATGAATATCAAAAAGCATAAACATTAGGACTATTTGCTAAACAAATTTATTTTCTAATTTACAAGCATTGCGCAAGAATTATATCTTTCGTAATAACTTTAATATTTTAATAATAAATCACAAAAGTCATCTTATAATCATTTAAACATGCTTGTAAAAATGGAACATTTTTGAAGCAATAGGATTATAAAAAATTGCATATTTTACATCATATAGTGAAGACATATAGAAAAAGAAAACAAAAAATTGATATTTAAAATAAGATAAAAATGTTCTTTTATGAAGCACATTAAAGAATTTAAATGTTTTAAAGAGATTAATACGTCATAAGAAAATACTTGTAACTAATTAGAGTTCGAAAGTACAAAAGAAATTAAAAATAAATGCATTTTTAAAAAATAAAAAACAGATGATGCACAATGTTCTATGTATGCAAGCAAAAAAAAATTACTCCTTAAGTATATATTTTATTATCCAAATTAAATTTATCTAATTGCATTGGGAAAATATGCTTATATTTCCGAATTATTTGGATATTTTTATGCTAAAAATTGCGATTGAATGATTCAAGAATAAATTTATGAAAAAGTGTATTTTATATAACTAAAGAATAAAATATTTAATTTTATTACGTATCTTATAAAATAGAAGTGATAATAGGATTCTTAGTGATATAAAAATGTGTATAAGTATACCCAAAATATTATATGAATGTTTAGATGTACATACCAGGTTTAAGTAACCTTTTTGGCCTGTGAGCCCATTTTTTGTTTCAAAGATAGTCATGAGTCCATAATTAAAGAATTATATATTCTTAAAAACATATAAACAACAACAGACATTTTATAAGAGCGTAAAATTTAATGTGAATTTAAAAAATGGCTTTTCTTTCACTACTAGTTTTATATTCTAACTCGAATTCACTAATTTTTTTCTCTTAATTGATCTTCGTATATATTTTTGTCAATTGTTTTCTTAGTTTATTTATAATATAAGTAAGGTGAGAAAAGGTAGAAACATACCAATAAATACTATTAAAACATTAGAATATACGATGAAGATTTTTGTTGCATTTTAGGATACACCATTTTATTTTTTCATATATAATGGATCTGTCTTATTTTGAAAGAGTGATTTAGTAATATCAGATTCTGCTAATCTAAAAACCCAATTGATTTAATCAGGGGCCTGAATAATGTTCACAAGATAAAGAATTTCAAACATGAGCGGCATGATTATTGTAAATTATTCAAGGTACTTTAAATTTTCATAATATCCAATGATCAGGGATCATAATTCTTCAGAATATGTTTCCATACCCATTTCTTTAAAATTTTCATATTTAGAAGAAACTAAGTCGAACTTGTGGAATTTTTTTTTGTCTTTATCACAGAAATTAAGATCATCTAAAAAATCTTAATTTATTTTAGAAAGATATGATATTTTTCTAAATATAAAATACATTTTTATTATTTACTTGTCGTGAAAATTAAGTTCATTCTTTTTATGTATCATATCACACAAAAAAGCATTATTTACGACACAATTATTGTATTTTTAATCGATAGGGCTGATTAATTTTACTAAAAAAAGATAAAAAATGTTCTTTAAGCATCAATTTTTTTAAAAAATAAACCATTTTTAATTTCCAAAACACTCGAGAATGATAAGGAAGATCAATAACGCCAGTTCTTCATCTCAAATCAGCAAAAATTTAACTGGTGTTTTTTTTTGTTGCACTTGTTCAGATATAATTTACGATTTAACACCATCTTCAATGTATCCTTTTAATTAGAAGTCGTAGCGCAAAAAAATTGATGATGTTGAATGTAATGGAATTAAGACAGATAATTTAGGTGCTTTTTCTTTTTTTTTGAACAATGCAGTAAATCCAACTTGTTTGTCTACCATTACTGGTGCTCCACTAGCTCATATACTTGCAGAATTTTATCATATACTTTCATCAGATAATCTTTATTTTATTTGTAGACTTTAAATAAATCAATTGCTGTGCTCAACACGCTAATTTTTCTAAGGCATATAAATATAAATAACAAGAAAAGCTGTAGTAATCATGTGAATAAAATTAGAAACCGCACACATTCTGTTTGTTATATAGGGTAGAATATCAGTTATAGAAAAAGTTGTTTTAAATTTATAAAAAAAAATTAATGCTTTTGTAGATAGACGACAATTCATATTGTCTTTTTGTGATGGTGTCTTTTTAAATCATGTGAAATGTGCTTTCATATCTCAATCATGATAAATGAAATTTACTGTTTTATGCATTTATTCCACAATTAGCTCGATATTGTTACATTGTTTACCCAGTCTTTCTTTTATACAACCTAGTCAGATAATCGCCTCTGTAGCATTTTTATAATATAAAACAAAGTAATTAGTTAGCTTGGTTAGCTTTTTTTTCGTCTTCACTAAATTTCTTAAAGCTTCTGTTTCCGCACTTCTTCTACTAAAGCAATTTATTTAGATTTATATCGAAGGCATGGTGTATATTTGCAGTAATGATTTAGAAATGTGTTCCCAATCAACTTTATGATTACGATTTTTTTTTAATTAGATAGTATGTGGGCAGTCAATTTTTTTTTAATTTTCTATAAAAATAACATAGATGAATCAATATAAATTGAAAAAGCCCTTTGAAAAAAAATGCAGATATGTTCATTTGTAGCTTAAAGATTACAGGTTGCCCAAACTGGGTTTATTCTATTTTAAATTATAAATCGTTGCAAATCTAAAATTACCTGAACATTAGAAATAAATAATGATAAAAACATATAAAATATATCAATATTATATGTTTTATATTGTTATTCTTCATAAAATAGATTAACGAATAATTAAGTTGAATTAACAAATTTATAAAACTAGAATTTTTGGCTAAACAAAAAAAATTTATACACATTCATGCAAATTCTTTCTCGATTTGACAAATTTCATGGTCTTAGGATTATATAGATTATGCAATTTTTTGTACTTTGAAAAAATTTAAGATATTATTTAGTCTACCAGTTATTAATATGCATTATTAATGTTACTTAAGATTGATTTTACTTATCTTTATATTAAGAAAAAACCAGATGAAAGAAAAAGTAAAATACGCTTATGCATGGCTAAAAATAGAAGAATATTTGTTGCTAAACAACCGAATAATATTTTCTTTTGAATCATTTGTCATCTTACAATTATGATTCATAGTTTTCTAGGATTTTCATCCACAGAAAATAATTGGATTTCTTGTTATCCTTTAGTTATAAACATCCAATTAAATATGAAATGCATATATAATAGAAATATACACAATAATAATTATTCAAGCATGCCCATAAAAAATTTTTAGAATCAATGGTGGATTTCGACTTGGAATTTAAAAAGAGAAACTGATATATTTATGTGGTATAAAATAAGTTAAACATGGGAAACTTGACATTATACTGTATATTATTTGTGCATGAATGCACCGAATTCAAGTATGAAGTCACTCAAACCTAATTATTATCCATAAATCTAGCTAATTCGAAATACTAGCTATATATTACAGACACATAAATTGTCAAAGGTTGTTAAAGTATTTAGAATAATCAATAAATTTTTTAAAAGAAAATCCGATACTAAAGAAAGAAATTATGATTAATCCTTTTTTTTGACGTAAATTTTAAAAAGAAAATATGTTCTATATACACTCATCTATTATTTTCATTATCTTATACAATCAATACATTATTTTATATAAAAACTTACTATCATATCAATTATGTCTAAGATTTTATAGTGTTTGACGATCATATTAAAATTTTCGCCAAAAAAAACAATGTTTTAAGACATTATAAGTGTTCCGGTCTATTTTAAAGCATATTTATTGTAGCTTTCGGATTTTAATCTTTTATTTATAGAATCTTAATTTTTTTATTTTGAATTTCTTTGAAATTGCATTGTTTGATATCCTTATTTAGAACCCTCTCAAAAGTATTTAAAATTATTTATTTGCCGTAAACGAAAGAAGTACTGTAAATTTAATTTTTATTTTGCACAGGGAAATTAAATATAATTATTTTTTTTTCTTTTGAATATTTGCACTTATTCGGTAATAATATTATTTTTTTAGAATGATCACTCACCATATTGACCTAAATTTAAAATAATCTTTAGTTTAATTCTATAATGTCTCTAGGAGTGTAATTATTTGACAACGTGAAATTAGTATAGGCTTTTTTTTGAAAAATTATTTTATATCGTTTTAAATATTGAATATTCGTTTTCTTATTCTGTTTGATATTCTCTATTTTCAAAAGATTTTACACAAGAATTATATACAGATCCATTGGTATATGAAGATCGTAAACGCCAGGTTTAGATGAAATTGATAAATTTAATAAATTTATGCATTTACGTCTATTCTAAGCTCGAATGTGCTAGAATTGAAGAGATCCATTTGCAATCCATGTTAATTATACGCCAATAATCTAATGATATTTTTTTTCATTACATTTCTAGGGTGGCTACAGCTCAAATTTATGATAAGTATGTAAACACGCAATCACTAATCTAAAATGTGTGTCTGATTTCTTCTGTACATACAAATATGTAGGCAAATACGGTGTCGATAAATAATTTAATGCTTATTCAATATTCAATAAATATTTAAACATGGTTAAGCTCATCGCGCATATAGTTTTTGATAACATATTTATAGCACATAAGATAATACATTTATAATGATAAAGTAAATCGTCTATTTTTTTGTATGCCTTGGGTATTTTTATTCATTAATGAAAAAAAAATAAGAATAATAGATTAAATTTTTTTATTTATTTCCTAAATATGTTCATATGCAAAGATCAGTTGAGTTTTTGCATTTCATAGCTAATTGTATGTGTTGCCTAAATATGCTTATACGCAAAGTTCAGTTGAACTTTTGCTTTTCATAGCTTTTTGCGTTTGTATTCTTCCAAAAATAAGAGCGATAAAACGCATCTCTATACTTTTCCGTTATCAAATTTATATGTCACAGGATATTTTTATATCCACAATAATACGTCATCTGATGTAACATTATGATCATTATTAAACTCATAAACCAAACTAAGTTTTTACTGGTTTTTTTTTATACTTCGATCATTTTCAAAAATCTAAATACCAACAACACACAAAAAAAATTACAGTTTGTAAGAATTTTGATATGTATAAATACGCTTGACCTGACAGATCATACTAATTAAATAGAATACAAAATTAAATTATAGTTTAGGTGGATATTTTGAAAATAATTTATTTGATACAAAAGCATGGCATCAAGATTTCACATTTGTAAAAGCCATTAAAAAATTTTACCAAATTAAACTTTGCAAAATTGATATCATGCAAGTTATTGATTTTAAAACAATATAGCCTCTGAAAAATAAATTTCGGGATCATTTTTTTCAATAATGGTTTCTAGGAACCAGTATATTTTCAAATGTTCTTAATTTTCATTTAATCATTCTAAAATTGTTGAGATACAATTTTGTAAGGCATTTGTTTTATTTATTACAATATCAATATAATCTTATATTTGAATGTGGAGTTTATTGTTAAATTTATATGTTTTACCGCATCATAAAACAAAATCACTATTTAAAAGCTTCTAATCGCAATTTATTCCTCAAATTTTCATAAAATAATGAGTCATATAATGGATTAATAATTTATGATGTTTAATTAAATCATTATACTTCTTTTTATTGGATAACCCAACCAGAAATCATGTTAATATTAATAATTCAATAATTTTTACGATTTTTGTTGATAGTTTTTTCCCCTTAATTCTGGAATAAATATAACAGCCAGATTTAATTAATCAGAATCTAATTTATGGGTGAAGGCAACGCTTAAGATATAATATTTGGAAATAAACAATTTTATTTTTATTTATAATATGTTATATTTTAGTGATTTTTATCTTTTTTTATATTTTAAAATTTAGTTTTTGTTTTTTCTGATTCACGTGATTTTTGATTTATCCATATTTCGAAAATATATTTTTTAGTATTGTTAATGGCATCTTTAAAACTATATTTTGTGCTTAGTTTTTTTTTAATTTAATTTAATTGAAATGATAATATAAAACATAACTTCTGTTTTATTTATATATAATTATCAGTCACATCACAATTTGATGTCTGTTCTATTTTAATATTTTAAACTTTAGTATATTAATTTCTATTTTAAACTAAAGGACACATAATTTGATTATAAATAATTCAATCTAGGCTTAAAATTACACAGAATAGACAATCGTAAAATATCTATTTTCCAAAGTACTTGCAGATATGATCACATCTACAATCTAAAATAACTGTTTTTGCTGGGCGCTTGGACCACTGTTCTATGCCATTATATAATAAACTTAGAGAATATATTTTTTTGCTATCAATATATATCTATGTAGTTTATTTATATGTTACTGGTTTCATTTGATGGTAAAAGCATAAAAAAAGCTAATATGAAATTAAACGTAAACTAATTTCAGGATTTACTTTCGGGCCAAAGTAATTGCAATTGATTGTCTACAATAAAACTCACGTACAACTTATCTAATGCTTATAAGGTACGAAAAATGACACATATTTTTAAATGTTTTACCTTGACTAACCTTTGGGCCCATATATAAATGTTCGGGTGGGTGCTGTAAAATATATTATAACACAGAAGAAATTGAAATAACGTTTATATTCATATCTTAAACAGTGAAATCTAAAGAAACTTGTTCGCAAACTTCATATGTTTTTAAGTAGCGCCTTTGCTTATGCATGTAAATGATGTACAAAGGATATTCGAGGATATTTATAGAACAAGCGAATTTAAAATGCAAATAAACAAAAAAATCATGAGAATTGGCTAAATTAATTTTTTGATTATGGGCTATATTTATAGTCGTAATTTTAGTTTTTGTTCTCAGGCACAGCTTGCTTGATTCTCTGTAAGCACAGCGTATTTATACTTTCGGCTATTATCTCCTCTCGAAAGTCTTCTTCAATACCCCTCTTCTTTCGAGAAGAATTGGCAAAATAATTATATTTTTTTTTAAAATATTTTACGATAATTAGATCAATTAAAAAAAGATCAGGATGATTATAATTTCACAAACTAACAAATAAAAAGTAGACCCATACTATTAACATGGCTATTTATGGAAATTTCTATAAATTTACAGACTTTTATTTCAACAATTTTCTTCGAATTAATTCAAACTTATTTTTTATAACCCAAATTATTAAAAAATGGTCAATTTTATAAAAAAAATTAAATGATTATTCTAAAAAGATTTTACATAAAATTAAAAATTATACTATTATTTAAAACAACTAGAAATGTAATTTAATGCTTTTATCAGTAAAAAAATTGTTATTTTAATATTCGAATATATGTTCTTTATTGCAAATATTTAATTATTTTATATACATATGTTAGGTCATATATACCATAAAAAACAAGTTATAAAAATATAAAATAGAACTGAATAGTCTGGAAAATATTTTTTTTTTTAAAATACTTAATTTAAATTTTATGGTATCATAATCAACGATTTGTTTTTATTTAAATATAATTAAAAGTTTGCTAGATATACTATCGATTGAAGATAAGCTAAACTGTAAATATTTCATGCAAACAATATAAGATTCCTTTAAACCCTAAATTTATTAGCATAAAATAATTAGAGTTAATCCGCACATCTTTGGTTATAGATTTAGTTTCATACTATAAAAAAATCTTGGGATATAGTGAGAATTAAAATTATATTTTATCACATTAAATTGTCACATATTTTATGATGTATTTGTTTTTCCTTTATTTTATTCATATAATGACGGGAATTTTTTCTTTTACTGAATAAAAGCTTGATCAAATGCAAAATATAAAAAAAAGAAATTTTAGATATAATTTCATTTATATTTTTCCAATATTTTTTTTCATAAAATAATACTCTAATCTATTTTGAATGCTTTAAATTGATCTAAAACAATTCAAACTAGATTATATTATTAAACTATTCATTTTTATACAAATATTGTATTAGTATGATATTAATATTAAATTTTGCGTCTATTTACACTTGCAAGTTTATTTTTGATGTTTCTTAAAGCTATATTATTTTTTTGTGTTTATTTCAATAATGCAAAATATGTTGCATTTCTTTCTTTATAAATACTATACTGTGCAAATGCATTCGAAATATATATTTTTTTAGGCTATTATGGCATAAAAAAATCCATTTCATCTTATATAATCATTAAACACAGGATGATATATAAATTAAAATTCTTATCACTTTAATCATTCGTGGTAAAGAAAAATCAATCTTTTAATCGGTTTTGTAATTTTAATATTGGTGATAAATTAGAAATATAAATTATGCTCATATCATTTTTTAAAGATTTTGCAAATAAATTTTTAAATCATCAGAAGAAATTCATGCGGGTTGCAATTGTATAAGCTGACATCTGGTTTAAATAAATATTTTTTCGATCTCTGATCTTTTACATTATGGACAAAAATGTAATTACTCATAAGTGTGGATATTATTTAAATTGCACAACGTACACATTAAATTTTGTAAAATTGAATTTTTTATTAAGAGCAATATGTTTTTGATTCTTTACCGATTTTTACATCTAATCTGTGCCCGTTTATTTATAAATGGCATATATATTCTATTAAATATTTAATTTTACTTTTGTAGTCTAATAATCTGCAGTAGTTGGAAAAACTTTAAAGAAAAATAGTGATTTATTCTAAATCGAATTTTAAGTGATATTCATTTTGGGAAATTAAAGAGACGAAATCCAGACTATGGAAAACAACGAACGTTTAAGTTACTCTACTCAAGATTTAAATATAAAATGTTGTGCTGAAGATAACTTTTGAAAAATTAGCATCATTCCAAACCAAAAAACATAATTAATTTAATATATACAAAAATGGCAAATTCAAATACCCGAATAGGATTAAAAAATCACGAAATAATGATACATTTAACTTTATTCTTAAGTTATCTGATTTAAAAGTCGTTATTCTAATTTATTTATTTGCGTAATAAACTGTGAAGTTGAACAAATTCACAAGCTATAATATGGACTTCAGAGAATTACATTTGAATCCATTAATATCCTTGTAGGGTGGGGTAATTTATAGACAAGTATATGATTTCAAAGAAATATAGACATTTAAATTAACACATTCTAGATGTTATATATTTATGCATATAGAATGACGTATTGATCGAAAAAGGTGTTTTACGGGTAAAATCACTATCTGTTATTTTTGCATTAAAGTATTTGTATTTTTTCAGTTTTAAATAGATAAAGAAATTCATTATATTTGAATTAATCCATGCAGCAAAGATTACCCCTTATATTTATACTTCAGCCTATTAAACTTCAAAAGATGTGAAAATATACCATGCGTCAAGTATGAATGAATTACAATGTTTTTTAGTTTCGATTCCTAGATAATATGTTGGTGACGATTTCAAAGTTTCATGGCACTATATAATTATAATATTTTTAATTGTATTTGGAAAGCAAAGACATATAGATAAATACGAAACATTAAATATATATGCTAATATTGTGTTAATTGATAGTTAGAAACATGCCAGGCGATATATGGTGAAATATAGCCAGGTGTGTTGAATTTTGACATTCAGATACTGGTAGGCTGTTTACAGATAAAAGTTACCATCGAACCATCATGAATTATAGTTGACAGCTTTGTTTTATACCTTCAGTTGGTATATAGGCTAGTATTTCGTCAAATCTACGATTAAACATAAGACACTTTTAAACCTATTATTCTTTGATATTTATTTTCCATTATATATATAGAAGAATCGTTTTGTATTTGTTTATATAATGTGATTATGTATATCTAAAGTCTAAATTTACTTGTTATAAATTATTTTGAATATTAATAAACATAGATTGAGTTTTTCTACAAGCAGCTAGTTGATTAAATATCAAAGTAAGAATAAATATATAATATGAAATCTACTTTTAATCCATAACAAATGGCTATAGATACAACATACATATCAACCTTTATATTTATAAAAGAGAATATAATATATTTCACAACCGTAAATGACCGTATCTCGTATGATGTATCTATTAGTTAATAAAACAAAATATAATTTAGAAAGTAAATAATTCATATTTAAAATTTACTTTAAGTAAATATTCGTTCATCATATAGTTTAATATTATATTTCGTCCTGATTATTTTATATATAAAAATTTTTAGATGATGTATGCAATTATAAAATTTATATCTTAAATTTTATTTTCGCCTTAACTTATAATAATCGATATTGTAAAAAATTGATTCTTTCTTTATGTTACTAGTGTAGTTTGTGATGTCAAATGCAACCAAAAAAGGTAAAAATTACCTCAGCACCATATTTTAAATGCATGACACATTAATTTGCTGTGTTTATTTATTTAAAATTTTACTTATGGTCTTTTATTGAAATCAACGGTAATATGATACAAGCTCTATAGAAAACAAAAAATATATTTTTAGGAAGAAATAACAATTTTATCGTAAACAAATCAAGTATTATAACGCGCTTGCGTCAACCAAGATCAACATAATTATTCCCCCCCTATAATATAGAGAATAGTGCAATTAATATTACAAATTTCTGAGTAAAGTAATTTTGCATTTTAAAAGTTGAAGAAATTCCGGTATCATTCAAAAATTTAATTTCAACGTAGTATGGTTTGTAGTTTTTTAAAATTTAAAATAATAACAAAAATTAATAATAATAATTTTAGTCTTTAATAAAAGAACATATGTTTCTAGGGTAATTAGTATGCATACGATTCTTTATTATTATTTCTTGGCCAGAAGTAAATATATAGATATAATGAAATATTTAACAAAATTTCTTTCTATCGCATTGAAACAAATTGATCAATACATGTTTCATATGCATGAAAATTATGAAATTTGACATATTAAAGACTTATTTAGTAAAAAAAATCATATGATGGAGTATATGAAACTACTATACAATTTATACATAGAAATTATACAAAAATTATGATTACTGAATATAATATATCAAATTAACACAAACTTAGCATTCTATGTGCGCAATATTGCGACGCAAATAGCTTGTTTGAATTTAAAGCATTGAATATGGGATTTAAATGCTTTAGATTACTAAACTAGCACATAAAAATATAAATATCTCACATAAATTTAGTTTAAGATTAAATTATTGGGTCAAGTTTTATTCAAATTAAAAGAGTGATTTATCCAAAACTAGAAATGGGGTTTTGTATGAAAATAATACAGTTTAATAATGACGCGAATTAAACAATAAAGGTTTTTTATTTCAATACAAATTGTTCAGAACCTAGAGCTATGTTTTGAAAGTCTGAGATAGACTAGAAATCATGGCAAAGCCTCACATTTTTTTTTAAATTTTATAAATACGAGGATGGGTTTGTGCCATAGAATTTTTGTAAATATATAGAGCACCAATTGAAAACGCTAGATATTCACAAAAGTATTCACACATTTTTGTATTATATATAAAATTTGATCAGAAATTAAAATTAAATAGCAAACTGTTGCTTTCTGAAAACAAAAAATAATAAAAAAATTCCATTAGATTAAAAAAATATATTCGCTTGTAATTTATACCCGACAAATAGGTTTTTTATAAAGTTTTATAATATTTATCAAACTATTTAGTTATATTGTTATCGATTGATTAAATTTTTAAGACACCGAACTTTATGTTTCAATAAGGTATAAATTTATTTTTATAAATTTTTAATATAATGGAATAACGTATACTATATAAAAACAATGTTAAAAATTTTTTTACGTAGTGTATAAATAAAAGATAAATACTTTTTTTGACGGGATTTAAGACTTTAAAATATATTTATTTGTGGTTAATTTTTGAGTTTAACAAAAACTGAGAATATGATATAAATATATAAAAAAATTTGCGATGAACATGTTATGTTAAATAAGTTTCTGTTCTATACATTTTACTCATACATGGAGCAAAAATATAAAAAAATAAAATTTTATCTTTTTATTGTATATCACATTGATGTTTTAAACATAAAAAACACATCTTTATAATTGTTTCAGGGTGCTAAAATATTGAAAAATATATGAATATTTTTGTAACTTAGTAAATTGGTTTTTTAACATTATTTTAGTTTTAATTGCGCACTGTTATGTAATTATGTATTGAAGCAGTTTTTATAAAAATAAAAATTTTGCGGATAAACATTTGTGATACTATATACATACTAAGAGTTACACAATTTTCACGCACATTTGATCATCCATGGAATTTAAAAAATGCCCGTTTGATTTAGCTTTTCGCGAGTAAAGTTAAAAAATGTCGCAGCTTAGACGTATACAAATTACAACATAACGGGGATATATTTTTTCTAGTTTTTCTTGTTTATTTTATTATTCAATTTGCATATCTATACTGATAAATAGCAAATGTAAAAATAAACAGCCTTTCATTATTAAAATCTTCATTTCTACATCCAAGAAAATGCATTTTATTATTTTTTGAGCCAAAAATATTTGTAATATATACTTTATTTATTTTTATATAAATATTTAGAATTTTCTTGCTTCAAACCAATAATTGATTTATTTTATTTAAAGTAGACATGAAAATATTTTAAATGTTTTTATAATCAAAAAAGAAGCAAAATAAATACAAAAATAATGATAAACATATAATAGATTATTTGCTTGTTGATTTTTTTTATAAATGTTCCAGTTTTTTTACATGTTTAAAACTGTTGCTCAACAATATCTTAATAATGTAAATTAGTATATGGCAAATTAAATAGAATTAAAAATTTTGTAAAATTATACATCTACCCATACAATGTTTCTTTCGCAATAATATATTGGCAGTAATGTTCTTATTTAGAAATTTATTCATACATAAAAGAACAATTTTATTTTTGTATTTTCATCTGTACCAAAAAGAGTTAAAAGTTATTTTTTAACGCATTTTTATGGAATATTTCACAAATTCAACTTCAAATAAAATCGTTGAAATTCGTAGTAATTTCAAGAATTATAAAAAATTACTGTTGAGGGAACTAAAGATTCTAATTAGTTGCCCCCTCAGCGTTATGTTTTTTTTTGTATTAAAATGTTCGAATGTATATCTTGATTATAAAAAAATCGGTAAAAAAATTAATTTAGATTTGAAATTTGGGATTGCCAATCATGTCATTCACACGATTACCAAATTAGGAGAAAACAGAATTTATTTATATAAATATATATAATTAGACACAAAAACAATTGATCAGCTTGCAACACGATGTAAAAAAATGTTAGGACATGATTACACGCGAAGACACAATGAAATCGTAAGATGTCTTCATTTCCTCCTATCAAGACGATACAACTTCAAGAAAACCAAAAAGATCAGAACTCACTTAGTACAAGAGATCTGCGAAAACGAAAATGCAAAAATAAAAGTTTATACCCAAATAAAAACAGATATTTTAATCAAACAAAATAGATCCGATATTTTTCTATACGATAAAAAAGAAAATATGATTACGCTGATTTTAATAGGTAAAACTAGCCTTGATAACTTATCTGAAGTTAAGAATGAAAAATATAAGAAGTATGACATCTTGGCAAATAAACTCGGTTATATTTACAAATGCAAAACAAGAACAATACTATATGTGATGACTTGGGATGGGGTGGTCACAAAATATCATAAAAAATATGTTAAGGAGTTAAAAATCCAAGACGAAGTAGAAGCATACATGTAAGCTCTCACACTCCGCAAAACACTTGAACTCATATCATTTGAGAGAAGAAGAGCAGTTTATAAAGATATATCAGAGGAAGGTGTCAAAAGATGCATCAAGGAGTTGTGCAATATTCCCAACATGCTGAATACGTCTAAATAGATAAAATCGATAGAAAGAAAATACATCCTTAAATAAATAAAAAATATTATGATACTTAGATGCTAAGGTTTTTAAATTTAGCACGAAGTAAAAGCATAAATTCAGGTCTCACACGCCGCAAGACACTTGAAAACATCTTATTTAAATTTAGTAGCAGATGATAATGATGGATCAGGGGTTGTTTCTGTTAGATGCATGAAGGAGCTGTGCAATATCCTAAATGGGCCGACTACGTCTAAATAGATAAGATAAACTTAATCCATATATCAAAATCAATAAATTTATGATACATTGTGAATAAGCATTAACATTGGCAGAAAATTTGCTTTTTCATTATGTTTAATGAAACAAGAAAAGCATAATCATACCTTATGATTATTAGCTTTACCTGTTTATCATTTTTATATAATGTCATAAAGACCCACTATATATTTCCCATAAAAATACAGCAAATTTGTCATTTCAGCTAACATTTTTGATGTGAATATATATACTTTTACACAAAATAACCTTTTTAAAAACCAGAATCGCTATTCTTCCGATGTAAATTAAAAAAATAAAATGTAAGAAATAAATTACACCCAGGGCATAAAGGAAAAATTATTAAATAAATAGAACACGTGTTTTTATGTATATTATCTTTTAAGCTTATTTTTGAAGTTGTGAAATCATAAAAAAACCACCAACTATAAAGTACCAATTAAATTTATATTAAAAGTCCTAAAATATTGCAATTTGGAGTGAATTTACATTCTAAAGCGCATATAGGATAAGGAATTATATTTTAAAACTATATGTGTATGTTTTTTTAAAAAAATTAAAGATTTTCGTATATATATCACAGTAATTTTTTTTATTTAATTAAAACTTGAAAGTGAATTTTTAAAAATGTATAAATTTAGAAAAATTGATATGTAATAAGTTATTTTCTAAATAATAATAAAATCGTGTATTTTATTCTCTAACGAACATAAAATGTAATGTAATGTAGCCATTTTCTCAGATATTATATCTTAGAAAGTATAATAATTTACAGCAATATATTCTGTACTTATAGAAAAAATCTTTCTTATGTCTTAAGAATATAAATATAAGGATTTCGTCAATACTTATTTTACATTTATAAAATTTTTATTAGTATAAAGATCAATTAAAAATAAAATCAGATTTTGCATAAATCAAATATAAAATGGAAATCTATGTGAACATAAAAAAGTGAACCTATTGGAACTATCATATGTCTAGAACGATATTACACTGAATTTTAATAAATTTGTATTAAATTTCGGAAGAATATTATAGCATCATACAAAAGAAAGATACCAAGCCTAATTAATTTCAATATTCTGTTTTAAAAATACAAGACATTTTCAATGTATATAAAGATATAAAATATATTTTATTCTGCATACTAGACATATATTTTTTTTATCTGAAAATGGGGATGTTAATAACCTTTCAAATATAAAATATTGTACAACAATGCTTTAAAATTGAAGGGAGTAAATACTAAATTGTACGTATTACATTGATAGGATCATTCCGCAGAACAAAAAAATTAACAAATGAATATTAAGTTTCGTTTGCAAGTTAAAACTAGATTTTCTCCATAGAATAACTGCAAAACCACGGCATATTTTTTATAACTATTGTGAAAATCACTATGGTTAAAGGGTATAAGATTTTATATTCTGCGGTACAAATTAAATTTAACACTACAAAAATATATGTATTTATTCAAAATATCATTTAATTACCTAGATTGGAGGTTACTAATAATATCATATTTTTTCAAATGTTAACTATATCAAAATAGACAGAAGTCAATAAAAATTGTTTATTTTTAGAAAATAAAAAGCGCTTAAAATATGTAAAAAGATTAAAATGCAGCTATAAAAAGTTTATACTAGATTAAAATATTTTTAATAAATCATAGATTGGAAAGCAATTACTCTTGGAAAGATATTCCATACAATGAATTTTTTTTTGCATACTTCTAGGCTATTTATTTTATATTTAGTTTTTGCATTTAATTGGTATTTATACTGCAAGTTATATCACGATGATTGTAATTCAACTAAGTTTTGTTTTTATTTGTGTCTAAAAAGAATAAAATGCATCATAGCAGCAAAAATATAAGATCATCTGAAAGTTATCCATATCTTTTTATCATTTAAAATGTTATTCAGATACCGTTTTATTAAAATTATTCGGTTTTTCTTTATTTGAAAACGATTTTAGAATTTCTTTTTTGAAGAACGGAAAATTGGCATATAATTTAAACCTACACTATAAAATATTTCTAATAATAAGACTGAAACAACGATTACATTTCTATATAATTAAAACTTACGCTACTAAATATTACTAAATATAAGACTGAAACAGCAATTATATGTGTATCCTTAATCAATAGTAAAATATTTAGAGTTATCTTAAAAAAAAAGTATAAATTAGATGCAAGAATTTGATTTTTATGGATAAATATATTTTTGTCCATTAAATATAATAATAAATTGTTTAATTTTAAATCGTAAACTATTTTGTCCTATATTATCTTTTGTAATATTTATATTTACCCAGATAAATATTTATAATTTTGATAAATTAAATATCTGCTATCGCAAAAAATTATTTACACCAAAGATTTTTTATAATAAACTAAATACATTATACCACCATATTTAAAAACTTGTTCATACGACACAAAAACTTACTAAATCGACATTACCTCTATATGTCTGTGTGAATATAGTATTCTAATAAAATTGAATCATATGTTAAACACAGTATGTTGTTATTATAACTAGGATATATATAAAATATATATCCTGATATATGTATTTGTTTTTTAGATTTCCAACATATATTTTCAATTACCCTGCCTTTTAGGTGCAGTTTACACGCAAACAGTGAATTTAAAATATTTCTATCTATAATTCCACGATAATAAATATTTTATATATCATATTTCTTTTTTCTTGTAAATTGTGAAAAATCTTAACTCAAAAACCATTTGATGGCATTATATTTATTCTGTAACTAATTAATATCCATCAAAACCTGCAGGATACAATGTTTAAAGTTTGTTCTATATGTTTTTTATAAGTTCATATGTATTTTTCTCTGTAAAAATTATGTATTTTTCGTGTAATGCATAAGTGATCTAATACTGCCAATCGGTTATATTCATATTATAAACTGACATTCTATTATTTTTTATAACTTAATTGACGTCATAAAAAAGTCAAGTATAGCCATTACTCAAAGTATACGTAACATAAGAGAAAATTATATGAGAATATATAAGCAAATTTACATGTTACCCCAGCTTTATCTTTGCTAAATGATATAATTATATTACCATATATTTTATATTTTTAGAACTATAAAGATCCAAGCACATGTCGCTTTATTTTATTTTTAATATTTCTCGTTGTTTCTGTAAAGCAATTTTGATTAAAATTTTATATAAAAAAATTATAACTTTTTATCGAAAGTTGACGCAAATTAGGGCATATAAAGTCGAAAAAATATTAAGAATATTGCCATCTACGTTTTAAAACACATTTGCTGCCTTGAAATTCAATGGATAGGTTTGACTTGTAGGATTTTCACAAACTAGTATGTTTAATTTTATTAGTGTAAGTAAACTCGACACAAACAAAGAGTATTGGAAGTGAAAATTCTATAAAATTGTTATTCTTATTATTTGAATCATGTTGTGATATAGATATATAAAATTGGCCATGGAATCTCGTTGTTATTACTACTGGATATAATACCATTTGCAGAAGTTCTATAAAATAAAAATTGTACAGCATAAAATACATCAATAAACGGGCATATGCGTCAAAAAAAGATCTGATTCCTACATAAAATACCCAGTATTATATATTCAATTACAATAAAAAGCTAGAAATTGAAAACAATAATTATCTAAAGATCAATTGAACATGTCCATTCAACTTAAATTTCTTAATTCTCAAATATTATTAAATATATATTTGATACAGATATCAGGTTTAAGACAACTGTAATAGCCCTTAAATACATAAGAGAAATGTATATTAATATTTAAAATTCATATATAGATTTTTTTTTTGATATCTTGCCTAGTTTTTTAAGGCCAATGATAAAAAATATAAAATTTACTAACAATTTATTGTAAATGTTTTTTTAACATATGCCAATATAATATCATAGTGACATAATGTTTTGCTAAAATTAATCGTTTGGATCTATTATCATCCTATAATCTAACAGTTAGGTAAAAGTATAATTTTTTTGTGTATTTTGACAAATTTTTAGCAATATATGATGGGAATATACTTATCTCATTTATGATTCTTGGGGAAAAGATATAAACCATGTAAATAGGTTAAGCATATAAGTTTATAGACAATATTTACCTCAAAGTTTGTTTTTAACTATATTAAAAATATTTGAAAAAACTATAATTACAATAAGAACAGTAAACAAAAATTTTTATTCGGTTAAATTGTAAATACGGTTATTTCAGAAAATTTAATAGTAATAAATTAATAAAATTCTTTGTTTTATATAAGACCTGAAATTAAAAATAAACAGCGCGCATACATTATAGTGATTTGAAAAACACATATAATATAAATTTGCATACGATAATTTAGATTTTAATTATTCATTGCCTAATCTAGCGAAATTTTTTATGATGCATTCAAACAAACAAAAACGAAAATCACTTGGGAAGTATAATGTTAACATTTAATATTTTATTGATAATTCTTCTCTTATTAAATTATATAAAGGTATTTACTAAAATGCTTTGTGGGGCTAAGAGAGCATTCTCTCCTAGGAAATATATTTTTGGACGTAAAACCGATATTTTACACGCCTTAATATATACAAATATAATATTCATTCAGACATTTTCTTTCTTTTTTTTACTTATAGTGTGTAATACGATTGCATACATATTTTTAGCAGCTGATCATTGTTTTCTAGTGTGAAAACCGTGATTTTATTACTTATTGATAACTTACGTCTTACACGATACAACTCGAAAAAGGGTTTAAAACGATCGAAAAATACTATTTTGCACGCTTTTTTAGTATATTAAACAAAAAATTTGCGTGATCTAAATTTAGATACATCATTAAATTTATTAATGTATGTATTGTACAGAAGGAGAATTAACATTATTTAAAAATATAATATTGTGTCGGCTTTGTTCAATAAAATATTTTGTTTTGATCAAAATCTTCTTGCGCCCTACTGACTATTGTTATAAATCCATACATCGCCTGTTTCAACCTTAGTTATGTTAATTAAGTAATTTTTTTTGATTAAAATTACCGCAATTCATCGTTATATTTAAATAATTACATGGCATAATTAAAAGACACCAACAATAATCTTTAATGCTGTAGATTTATAATTTGGTATATAATGATTTTCAAATCTTCTTTTAGTGTTATTCGAAATATCGAAAAGAAATAAGTTCAAATTAATTTTTTAAATTTTATAGTTTTGCATCTAATTAAACTGCTTAATTTTTTTTTAGATTCTAAAATAGCTAATGTTATATACAGATTGCCTAAATATTTTGTTTAAGTCTTATATATAACTTTGACCCAATCTTTTAAAGTTTTATTTGTTTTTGTATCTTCCTTAGTGATCGATTTGATTTTCGCAGAACAGAATTTCTGGCAGAAATCACATGAAAGAGCTTACGATTATATTTTATTAAAAACCTAAATTACGTTTTTTCTTTTATACTGCTATAATATATTATTGCACCATGATGTATATTTTTACTATGTATTGATTCCATTAAAAACCATAATAGAAAAATATTCAGAAGAAACATTTTTGCAATCATTAAAATTAATATTCTTCTATCTAGAGTATATTTATGGGATAAAAACATGCTGAAACTAATGGATTTTATTTTTTTAAAATCAGCATCTGCTTGATTTCCCGTGCACAAAGCGTATTTTTACTTATGACCATATCAACCATATGAAAATGCCTCACCCTCTTAGAATGCACAAAAAATTTATATTGTAAGCATTTAATTAATTCGAAAAAAAATTTCTATTATGATCATAAGTAACTTTTTTTGGTATATTTTAATAATTAATCTTATTTGCTAAAAATGTATAAGACTTCATTTTCAAGATAATAATAAAATTCAAATGTATCTTATAATCAAGCATGCAAAAATATCACAAAATATGCTGTAATCAATATTCATAATAAAATATCAGCATTACTAAACGTGTATTTAATTTTAAAGGAATATTAAAAAAGTATTAATAATATGCAATTTAATAAAAATCACTTATTCAGCGTAATTTATGTTTAAGTCGTCAAAAGTACAACATGTTGAAAAATAATTTGAATAAGTGGATGAAAATTTTTATCGCGGTAAGAGTTTTTGAGAATAAATTTCAAATGTCTAGGAAGACAAATAAAATTTGAAAATACAAAAGATAATATCTTATATGATTTGCGGTTTAATGTGATTTATATTCTTGCGTATGGGTATAAATGATTTTAAGCCATTGCAATTCCATCTAACAAAACATGAAATGAATCTATAACATACGTATAAATGGAAACATTTAGGCAGATCATCTATATTGACTTTCTTAAGTATTTTATCTTTACAAGACATCATTTACCATTGCTTTCTTCATTCCCGTTGTTTGATATATGCTTCTGCTTCAGTTCAGAATTCAATTTCTAACTAATTTTAATGGTTATCGTAAATTTTATTATATGATGAGACCTTTCAGCATTTAATTGTCACACGTATTATATGCAGTCGGTATTTAAATTTTGTATTCTGTTTAAAACACAACACATTTTATGCCTCTTCTTCAGTTTTTTCATTATTAAATCATTTAATACAACACATACTATTTTCCTGCGCATATTATGACAATTATAGCTAGAAAATACTTTAGTTTTTAGATATTCTCTTACATAATTGAAAATTTTACGAGATTCGTAGTAAAAATACAATTGTATACTGTATTCATGCAGACAAAAATTATCGAATATGTTATAATATGGGTCGATGCAGTGAAACGATATCATAGAAGGTACCTGTAAAAACTAGATGTCACGAACCAGGTTGAGGCATATATACAAACCTTGGGATATAAAAAAACTCTTGAATTAAAAGGTCTCGAAAGAAGTTGGAGTATTGAAGAAGACTTTATAGTTGAGAAGATAGCCGAAAGTATAAATAAGCTGTTCCTACAGAGAAACAAGTAAGATATGCCTTAGAACAAAAACCGAAATCTACTTTATAAATCTAGCCCATAAATAAAAAATAATGTATAAATTTAATGGAATATATATGGTATAGAATAAATACTTATTCATTCATGAATATTTTTTTTGGAATAGTAGATAAACGCATCATTTAACACAAAGACATATATGGCACCCACGATTTAAAACCATTCCCTTTATTATCATTATTAAATTGGTTCATATATTTGCTTTTCTATCGCTCTTTACCATTATGAATTTCAAATCATATAACTTTAGAAATCGATAACATTGGGAATAAATGACTTTATAGGTACCATTTTATATGGTTCTTAGTGCTATAATCTCAGACAAAAACCCAAAATAAGTTTGCACAATACTTAAGCCACAATTTTATACAATTAGAAAATTCGCATTTATAATAATGTTTTTTTGTAATTAAAATACAAATATTATGAGAATTTATATTAAACCGGTTCTCTTGATGTTTAAAACATAATGGAAAGTTAAAATGAAATTAGATCTAAATGATTGTCAATAGCCAGTAAATGAATCTAGTGTTTCTAAAAATATTTTTGAAATTACAAAATAAATATAAATTATCTAATACTTATAGGAGCGGGAAAATAGACACATTTAAAGGTTTTTTCTTTGTTAATAGGCTTGAGGTCTAGCATGAATGTCTATGTGTTAACCTGTTGAATCTATAAATGCAAGAAGTATGAAAAGAATTTCATTTATATTATTTCTAAAATAGTGTATCGAAGGATAACATAGTCTACATATCTATTATTTTTAATATGCGCATTTTTAGATCCTTATTAGTGTAATGACATTATCTAAAGAATATCAGACAGGTATAGTTAAGTATAGATGGAAATACATTATAAAAGTAATGTTTAAAGATATAATGATTTTTTTTATATTATTATTTAAATATCAAAAATCTTTTTCCATTAATAATATAAATCCCTTAAATGTGATCTAAAAAACAATATTTACGCGATCTTTATCCTAAAAACACGTATAATTAGGGAATAAAACAACATTTTAAAATATTTTTAAGATGGTTCATAATGAAATAACGTAAAGTCATTCATTTAATAAATACACTTACGCTTAAAATTAAATAAAGTATGCATTTATATTTTTAAAAATGTATTTTTGTATCATTTTTTATCTAAGAAAGGTCAAAAATAACTCATATCAGATGACTATAGATTATTAAAATATATAACTTAAAACATAAAGGAATCTATATAATAAAATTTTCTAGCATATTTTCATGACGAGATACATTCTACAATAATTTATAAAGAAAAAAAATACAAAAATCATGAGAAAAATATGTTATTTATTAGAAAATTTATATATGAATTTTCGTTACAATTTCGACGTTTTTTTATTTAAATTTTATTCAATTGCCAAATATACTCCGAATCGAAGATATTGTAAGCCATGAATTTTTTATATGTATTTACAATGTCTTAATTGTGAAATTTATTCCTTTAAGTTTTAGAGATTAATAAATACACGTTTAGTTATTTTTTGTTAGAATTTGCTGACTTTGTGATGATATAAATGTTTGTTTTTAGAAATATATTGTTTAATTCTTCTTACCATCTTTTTTATTACAAAAATTATTTGTTTTTAAATACATAAAATGACCTGAAATTTTGAGAAGCTAATAATACAAAATTCAATAGATTCATGAAAACAAATAATGCATGTTTAATTCTTTAGAAACATTTTCTGTATTTTTTGCAATAAATTTAATGTATTTTTTTATCTTAAACGTTTTTTTGTATTGTCTTGCGTTAAATGTACGAAAACAATATTTAGAAATTAATACCATGAAATAATTTATTACTGTACAACTATTTTTAACGTCATTAGTATGGTATAACACAATCCTTCTTTTTTCAGTTATAAGTTTCTTTTTGTGATATTTATGGAACTAGAAAATTTTATTTGTTCTTTTGTCGTTATATCAAAAAGGGATATTATATTTATATAAAATTAATCTTATTATTTGCTCGAAAATCAAATTTATTCAAGAAATAGTACAAAAGCATATTACCATATGGCAAATTATCAAAAGAAGCAAGAAAGGATACAAACTACGACTTCCCGAGCATAAAATTTAAAAACGTAAAATATCGACCTTAATCAAATTTTATCAAATGCTTATGTTGAATATAAATTTTAAATCATAAATTATCATTATAAAAGAATTTGATTTCTAAATTTTATAGATAGTCTAAAAACTTGAGGTTTTACCCAATATAGAAAGTTCCCATATGTTTAGAAAGAAATTATTTCAACTCTTGTCTTTAACATTGTTCACGGGAATTCATTGCTCATTCACATAGACATAATTGCAACCAGAACAACGAATAATTTATTGCTAACACATAAAATATTTTATTAAAAGCAATGTGGATTAACCAACTCCAGATTTTTCAATCTTATTCATGTTTAAAAAATTTAAACTTTTGATATATTTTTTATTAAAAATTTTGCTTTTGTAGTGTAATAAATATGCATCAGTATTATTTTCAATGAGAGCAAATTTAAGATCCTAGATCAATAAATTTTTTTGATGTTGATTTCGAAAAAAAGATAGAAAATCCACTCTATGGAATACTAATTGCGTTAAAGTCTTCTTCTCAAAACATTATAAAATGAAATTTTGAGCTGGATATGATTTTTAAATATCAGCATTAAAAAACAGCAAAATACGACATAAATAAATACATACAAGAACGATAATTTTACATACTCTTATAATAATCCAAAATCACGTAGTAGTCGACAAATAAATTTTCTATAAAATCATGCAGTAATGAGATTTATATTTAAATATATATATTTAAGTATCAAACAGTTACAAGTAAAGGAAAGTATCATCTATAATTTAGGTTGTTTGGGTGATCCTATTCAAATATGAAAAGAGTTTTTTTAGATTAGGAAATATTTTCAAAAAAATAAAGACGATTCTATTTATGATGGATTTTGCCTGTAAAATGCATTTTTTTCGCTTGAATTGATTGAATAGATTTTTACAAATAAAACTACCATCTGTTATATTCCATCATTTTTGACAAATATTATATCAATATTCCTTAAAAGCGTTGATACGTTTTAACATTATATCAATGAACTAAGAAATACATCGAATTTGAATTAAAATCTATGAATAAAAGCTACCTATGTAGTATATTTTAGCCTAATTCGCTTACCAAAAGATGTGGAAAAATGTTATACCCAACAGTATCAAATTATAATGTTGTTATTTAATGTTACAAATTTATATTATGATTTTAAGCCGATTTCATAATTCGATCTTACATTGAATATATAGTTTGGTCAGATATCCAATAATCAGTGGGAAATAGCAACATTCGCATTTAGAACATCATAAACACAATAAACTATTTTAATTAACAACTTTTGCGCCAACTGATATGTAATTTCGGCATCAAGAAATTAGAAATATGGTTAAATCAAGCCAGCTGGGTTGAATTTTAGACTTCTAAAACAGGCTTGAATTCACACTTAAAACTGATTCAATCGTAGGTTAAATATATTTTGTTTTATACATGTAATATCTATATAAATGGTATAAAAGTTTATATAAATCCAATTTATGGCAAAAATGAAGGCACATTTTATATGCCCATCAGGGTTCCATATTGGGTGCAAAAACTTAAGAAGAATAAATATTTGGAAAGAAAGGGCATATTGTTGTAATAATACCTTTTTATATGTGTGTTTGATGATGTTTAGATGTATATTTAGATCCGATTAGATAACAATCATATATGAAAATGTTTTTAACAAATAATAAATTATTCTTTTACGTCTACTAGTTGAGGTAAGTACCAATCTATATGAATATTTCATAGTGAAAACAGTTTAGGATCATAGATTGACATTTTAAAATGTTATAAAGAATAACTTTTGAACTAATATAATATTTAGAATAAATTCTGGACCCCTAGGATGGCTGGGAATCGCAAATATAATCAAAAAAGCTATATATATTTTAAAATTTATTACACAGTAAGTATATTTTTGATTTATTATAATTTGCCATTAATTCTTTCATTAATGTCATATATCTATCTTTTTAAACAAATTTACCAA